>NC_085139.1:169185700-169841182 GCF_024139115.2 Armigeres subalbatus
CAAAAACACGTTCAATAGTGCCAGCTGGGAGGCCATCGCCGCAGCGCTGCATGGAATGCGAATCCCAGACTTCCTGTGTAAGATCCTTAGGAGCTACTTCCTGAACCGGATTCTGGTTTACGACACGAACTCGGGGCAGAAGTCGATCAGGGTTACGGCGGGCGTTCCACAAGGGTCCATACTAGGCCCAACGTTATGGAATGTGATGTACAACGGGGTGCTGATGCTGAAGTTGACCGGTGATGATAACCGGTGAGTCACTGGAGGAGGTGGAAATGCTGGTGGCGGATGCGATCGACGCAGTAGAAACCTGGATGAATGGAGTCAAGCTGCAGCTGACTCATCACAAAACGGAAGTGATGCTGGTCAGCAACTGCAAAGTAATCCAGCGGATGCAGATTACCATCGGAGGGCACGACATCCCGTCGGTGCGGACTCTGAGACATCTAGGTGTGATGAGGTTAAAAGACTATTATTATTCCATTTACTTCCACTATTCACTTTTTATGTATCAACAAACAGATACGTATTTCGTTTCCTACTTGGAAACTTCTTCAGTGTTTGTTATCGACTCCTTGTTATTGACTCCTGAGTCGATAACAAACACTGAAGAAGTTTCCAAGTAGGAAACGAAATACGTATCTGTTTGTTGATACATAAAAAGTGAATAGTGGAAGTAAATGGAATAATAATAGTCTTTTAACCTTGTAGCATTTCCCCTAAGACGCTCTAAAATAATTCATCATAGGTGTGATGATTGATGACCGGTTGAACTTCAACACCCACGTGGACTCGACACTCGAACCGTCAACCTGCTGAAGAAAGAAGAAAGAAGAAGGAAGTGCTTCGGGTATGTATGGCACCGCCAGTGCGGACGTTATCCACCACCGGAACTGTCGGACCACCTCTGCAACCCGAAGACGAAGTCGGCGCAATGCGCGAAAGCGTTCCCTGCGATAGCCGCCGGTAGTCAGGGCACCATCAGTGCGGAAGTTTCCTTCATCGGAACTGGTGGACCACCCTCGACGCCGGGGGAAGTCAGGAGGATTCGAGTGAGGAAGTTTGTGGCACAACCGCCGAGGGATCGAGACAACGTAGCAGTGGATCTCAACAAGCCAGTCGTCGAACTAGCCTAAGCTAGGGGCCGGAATTTTAGAAGAAGTGCATGAGCATTTGGCCGAAAGGGTCATTAGGCCGAAATGATTTAGCCGAAAGGGTTATTTGGCCGAAAGGGTCGTTTGGCCGAAAGGATCATTTGGTCGAATAGGACATTTCTCGCGTGATTCTTGAAAACGTCGTAAGTCCAAATGAGAGACTCTCTTTCATTACGCTCTCTTTTGCTAATATCTAGGCTAGTTTAAAATTTGTTGCAATATTTTCACCTCAGCACACTAGACAAAGCTATTTTCTTCAGATCGGTGCTGGAAAATCCAACGAAAATGTTAGTATGGCCATGTAATAATCGAAAGAGAAAGTAAACAAAGAGAGCCTCTCTTTTGGACTTACGACGTTTTCAAAAATCACGCGAGATTTGGCCTAATATGTCATTTAACCGAATAGTTCATTTAAAAAGTGAGAAATTAAGAATGAGAAGACAGACGTCTCACTTCTCACTCTTCATTTTTCTCTTCTCACTTTAAAAAGTGAGAAGCACGGAATGAGTAGTGAGGCGTCTCACTACCCACAGAAGCGCGAAGTGAGTAGTGAGACAGTGAGAAGTGAAAAATGAGGATAGAGAAGTAATACATCTCACTTCTCATTCCTCATTTCTCACTTCTCACTGTGAAAAGTAAGTAGTGAGACGTCTCACTACTCACTTCGCGATTCTCATTTTTTACAGCGAGAAGTGATAAATAAGGAGTAAGAAGTGAGACGTCACACTTCTCACTCCTCATTTATCATTTCTCGCTGTAAAAAGTGAGAAGCGCGAAGTGAGTGGTGAGGCGTCTCAAAGCGAAATGAGTAGTTGAGGCGTCTCGAGGCGTGCGAAGTGGGTTGTGAGACTTTTCACTTTTTACAGTGAGAAGAGAAAATGAATAGTGAGAAGTGAGACGTCTCTGTTCTCATTCCTAATTTCTCGCTTTTCAAATAAACTATTTGCCCAAATTACCTATTCGGTCAAATGTCCTATTCAGCCAAATGACCCTTTCGGTCAAACGACCCTTTCGGCCAAATGACCCTTTCGGTCAAATGACCCTTTCGGGTGAATGACCCTTTCGACCAAATGACTCTTTCGGCTAAATATCCCTTTCGGCCAAATGACCCTTTCGGTCAAATTACCCTTTCGGCCTAATGATCCTTTCGGCCAAATGACCTTTTCGGCTAAACGACTCTTGCGGCCAAATAACCCTTTTGGTCAATCGACCCTTTCGGCCAAATGACTTTCGGTCTAATGGTCTGTTCGGCCAAATGGTATATTCGGCCAGATATATATATTTCCAGCAGGGAAATGTCCAAGGGCTTGACGATCCCTCCCCAGGCCATCTGCGAGTTGTGGCGCCTGCCTAGAATGTGGTGGGGTTTGACAGTGGGCCCTGTTAAAACTCCTTAAAAAGCTGCATGAATCCGCAAGTAGGCTCTGCCAAAGCGACCGTGTGCCGCTCAAAGCGCACAAGCCCAAGTCCTGGTGTTATGTGGGATGCTAAACAGCCCTGACACGACGGCCCTCCGACGAGACAGGAGGTTTGCGCAGGCCCAATAAGCCGCCTTTAAAAACAAATATTAGGAACGACATAGAAGATAATACGACTCGATACAATCGGCAACGACCTAGGCGACGAATAAAGGATCACTCGATCCGACGGGAACAAGAAGGCGAGGTGCACAGCGGGCAAGGTGGTTCGATCAGGTGGAGGACGATTTGCGAACCCTCCGCAGACTGCGTGGTTGGCGAAGTGCAGCCATGGACCGAGCTGAATGGAGAAGACTTTTATGTGCAGCACAGGCCACTCCGGCCTTAGTCTGATAATAAATAAATAAATATATTTCCAATCCGAAAATTGCCTAGAGCGGAACCGGGAATCGAACCCAGCCACCCTCAGCATGGACTTGCTTTGTAGCCGCGCGTCTTACCGCACGGCTAAGGAGGGCCCATACATGCCCTTATAGATGTGTAGAATAGAATGAGCCAACGTAGGAGGCTCTCAGTCATCCAAGAAATCGTTGGAGTTAGGTTTTAAGATCTACACGCGTAACTAAAGATCAATCAAGATGTTTTAAATATGCTTTTACCCTTTGTGATACATATTAAAGAATGATTTCACAGCTTAGGATCTTGGTCATTCAAGAAATCGCTTGAGATAGGCACTCACGTCTGCACGAGTTACCAAGGATAAATCGATCGATTTTAAATATAGTAGATGCCCATTTTAAATTATAGAATATGATGTGTTTACGGCATAGGTTGTCCGTCATCCAAGATAAATCTGGAGTAAGGCCATCTACATGCGTAACAAAAGATAATCCTATGCAACACAAAGGGCATGTGCCACATTTGAAACAATTGATATTTGGTTACGCATATAGACCTAAAGGCCTTATTCCAGGGATTACTTTGATGACCCAGAACCTAAGCTGGAAATGCATTCTATTCTATGCATCACAAAGGGAATGTGCCACATTTCAAACAATCCAATTGATTTTATTCTCCTTATTTTCTTGAGTAGTGTACAGGGTAATTAAGACCAAATGATCATTATGCTGAATAGGAAGTAAAAAATAAGATGTGGAAAGTGAGAAGTAAGAAGTTAGAAGGGCGAAGAAAGAAGTAAGAAGTAAGCGGAAAGAAAAAAAAACTAAGATGGAATAAGAGAAAGGAAGAAAAATGGAAGACAAAGGAAGAAGGAAGAAGAAAACGCAGAATGGAAGAAGGAAAAAGGAAGAAGAAAGAGAGGGAGGAATAAAAATGAAAGCAAGAAAGATGGACGTGGAATGTACAACACTCGATTTTCCAGAAAAAAAAGCGCCAGCAGCAAGATAGAGACCGTGAACATATGGAGCAGACATCTTGCTAGCACAGGCTAGTTCCATGAGAAGTTAAAAAGCAATTCTACCCACGCGATTCTAGTTTCAACATTCCTTATCACAACATAATCCATCGCGCCAACCGGAGGAATATTTTTCGCCGCCCTCCGTAGATATGATTCATAAGGGATATGTGCATCCACCCGCCGCACCGGGATGTCATTTCAATAAAACAACATTTCAAACATCACTCGGCTGTCGTTGCTACATTCTAGCGTATCCTACTTACACAATATGGTATCTGAACCGTGAAATGGAAAAGGAAAATGCCAGCGAGAGCTTCTTGCCAACGCCACGGCGGTAAACACTTTTAAGCAACTACACAGATAAACTAACAGTGACAGGCCAGATAATTTTGCTCAAAGCACGAAAACGAGAAAAACACACAAAAGCTCTGAAAATAAATGTTTTATCCTGTCAACAGCTTGATAATTTAATGGTTGAAATAAAATCATTCTTATTTCTTCCTACAGCTAACATTTTTTTCGCCTTCTTGTCTGACTTTTCTTACATTTTTCCGTCAACGGCAGTTCATCGGTGTCGTTGATGTTACAGTGATTGTCTTTTCTCTTCGGGCCCTGGCCAGAGCATTCCACACGGCACCTTCTACTCTTTTTTTCGTTCTTTTCCGCCACACTTTTGCCGCCATCCCACCCCAGCAGCGTACCGAATGCCACCCACAAGCTGCTCTAGATGATGGTGTAAATGAAGTTCTCGTTCGCCCCGTACATCTTCAGGGCGTTTTCACTCATCCAAACGACAGACGAGTCAATTTCAGTTCCTTTCGCTTATCTTCAAAATTAGGCCAACTGCTTTTCTACCGTCGTCGGTCGGTCGTGTCACCGCCGCCGCCGTGCGAAGGTCACGTTCCGCCGTATCAGCTAACGTCGAACCGGAAGGGCCACAAGTGGCGTGAAAGGATCCTCCTTTCGTGTCTACATCGGTCCACTAACGGATTTCTTTTCGGTTCGGAACCAACACCCCCTTCAGATACGGCCCAATTGCAGAAAAAAATAGGAAATCAATCTGCTATTAAGAGGGAAAAACGGCGATGGGAAAACAGATAACGATGCTGGTGTCGCTAATAAAACTAAAATAAAAAGCAAATTACGCTCCTCATCTTTCTCTTGACAATTCCTTTATCCGTGCCCTCCGGAAAGTGCTTTCGGGATGGAAACGGAAGCCGCCGGGTAGTGATGACGTGGGTGGCGGGGGAGAGAATGAAAATTGCTTGAAGATGTTATTACATAATTTGGTTTCGCTGCGAGAAGGGACGAACGATACTTATTATGTTTTGTTGGATTTTTTATATGATATTCTTTATATTTATGTTCACTAGCGTGGAAGAAAAACGCTTCGCTTAATCGTATATTGTCAAATGATGTTTATTAATTTAATTAGCTATCGGCAAAGAATCATGCTTCACTTAGTGTTTGTTATTCTGTAAGAAAATACAGCATGAAACATTTACTCGCTTGTGTAAAAGTACGCGAAAGATAAATTTAGAAACCTGCGGTTTTTAAATTGGGATTTGCCTTCGATAAGGCAATCCATAAGACAGCTGCGATCAGCTGACGATTTATGTTTACCTTGAAATTTTGACAGATTCTGACCGGACTGACAGAACAATCCAAAGGAAATTGTTAAGTGCGGTTTACACCAAAAGTGAGTTCCGTTCAACTGCATACACACTTTGTTTTGATTTCGATTGTCAGTCCCATCGCTGAATGTCCTCATGGATAGCCTAATTGGATGTTATTTCCTTTCGTGTTGTAGAATGTTTTCTTCATAGTTGATGTTGAGCAATAGTTTAAGTATATATTAGTGGTGCTTCAGTGAGCAGTGCGGCCAATTCGAGGAACTTGCTTTCGTGTTATTTCGAAATTTCGGAATCGAAATCTTTACGCTGCCACGGGAGATTTATAACGTGGTTAGCGTCCTTCCAAAGATTACCAGTATTCGCTTCATATTCATGATTGATAAGACCCGAAAAACTTGTTTCAATAAGCTAAGAGTTTGGATTGAAGGCAAACATTGGATTCACAGAAACCTATAAATAAGGGCACCGCATCTTTTATTGCATCATTCAAGTTCGAGACAGCAGCACGATCGGTCGTGCTTTTTGCTAGCGCACTTTTTTTTCGTGGCCAGATTATTTCATCGTTCGTCCGTTCTTTTTTCGTGTTCGCCTCGTCGCGTTGGCGTAATTTTCTACCGGACCCATCATGGGAGACTCGATGGCCGACGTATATGCGTCGTTGCCAATTGACGACGCCAGCAATTCCCGAAGAGAAGGAAGCAGCAATCGCAGCTGCTGCCGGTGCAACCAGAGCGGAAAGAGAAGTGCCACAGGAGGTTTGTGAAGGGAATACCGCCGGATTTGCGCACGAAAATTTTCCAGCTGATCGCTAAGGGGCTGAAATGTACATTTCGGCTCTGCAGCGAGAGCGGGAAAATGATGTCGGTAAATAAGGACCACCATCAATCCGTCGTGGAGTTCCACAAGTATGAATACTACACTCAAGACCACCAGACACGAAGACACTCAAGGCTTTGCTGCCAGGACTCCATGACGTGAAGAAGAAGGAACTCTATGCAGAGCCCGAAAGATGCGGACTGAACCCGTGGCCGTGCACATATCCCGACCAGCTTTACCTGGTTCATCTGAAGCACGGCTCCACCACCTGGAAAGACCTGAAGCTGGCCGGTCGTTGACTGGGAGCGATATCGGGCCGTGCATCGCGACGTCACGCAGTGCACCAACTTCGGACACGGCTACACCAACTGCCATATGCAGTCGCGCTGCAACAAGTGTGGCGAACCCCGTTCGACCGACGAGTGTGACAAGATGGAGGTTGCCGATTGGCGGATTCCAAGAGCGCCAACTGTGGCCACAAACATTGGGCCACCACAAAGGCTGCCCAAAGCGAGCGAAGCTCCTGTATATCCAGAAGAAGGCTTCCACCAGAACCCTGCCGAAGAAGAACCGTGTTCTTGCACTCAACAAGGTGAACTATCTGACCGTCGTGGCTCTCCGATTACAATCCTTCGCCACAGCTCGAAACGGGTTTGCATCCGCGCAGCCGAGTGGCGAGATTTTTTTTATATCACTTTGATAATTAAAATGGCTGCAAGGGTCAAGGTCATCGCTCTTCGCTACAACATCAACTGTCGCCTGCTGTCAAGCTTCTAGCTGAGTGTCGTCGAGGCCATCGGTGTCTAAGTTATCACTTTTTTTGCCACAATCACGCTTATCGCGACTTACTGCCCTATTCAAGAAAGGGCCAGCGATGGTTTATCGGCCGCCTTTCGGAAGGACATCGTCAATGAGTAATTCTCGCTGAAACCGGGCCACTATTTGCACGAGGTTCTTAAAAATGCCTAAATTTACATTCTTTCGAAAGCTTTCGGCGAGTATATTAAGGATTCGAGTTAAATTCATCAGAAATATGAACCACTCGTTAGTTATACACGAAATCATTTTTATGGACCCCTCGATTTTTATCAATTCTTGACTCACCAAAACTGTCATAACTCCAACATTTCTCAACCGATCATAGTGATCAGCAAATCGTTGGAAAGAGGAAGAGTGTATCCTCAATTTGCAATAATAAAAATTCAAGCAGCCATATTGAATTTGGCCGCCATCTTGGATTTCTTTTTGAAAACCATTTTTCCACCAAGTTTGCAACCACCGATTTTGAATATTAATACATCGATAGAAAGCTTAGCTTATATTGTGCATTCTGTCCGAAAATCTCAGGTGTATGTTTCTTATATCAAAAGTTATGTATGATTTCCCAAATTATTTTTTGAAGGGCCATCTAACTAACGAATATTATTTTTATGGTTAATATGGTAATACGACGTCAGTTCCTTGATTTCATACACTATTCTAAGACAAATATGTTTCAAAAATCAAAAGCATATCTACAACAGTATTTTATTTGAAGGGCTCAAAAGTTTTGAGCATAACGGAGCCGTATTCAAGTTATTGTATTAAATAATTCAAGAATTTTTGTATTGGTAAATCGTACATAACTTTTGATAGAAAAAACATACACCTGAGATTTTCGGACACAATGCACAATATAAGCTAAGCTTTCCATCGATGTATTAATATTCAAAATCGGTGGTTGCGAACTTAGCGGAAAAATGGTTTTTAAAAAGAAATCCAAGATGGCGGCCAAATTCAATATGGCTACTTGTATTTTTATTATTGCAAATTGAGGATACAATTTTCCTCTTTCCAACGATATGCTGAGCTCTATGATCGGTTGAGAAATGTTGGAGTTATGACAGTTTTGGTGAGTCAAGAATTGACAAAAATCGAGGGGTCCATAAAAATGATTTCGTGTATAACTAACGAGGGGTTCATATTTCTGATGAATTTAACTCGAATCCTTAATATACTCGCCGAAAGCTTTCGAAAGAATGTAAATTTAGGCATTTTGAAGAACCTCGTGCAAATAGTGGCCCGGTTTCAGCGAGAATTACTCCAATCTAACACTGAAGCAAGGTCAGTACATCATTACCGGCTATCTGAATGCAAAGCATCGAGCCTGGGGAAACAGCCGCTGCAATCGAAATGGAGGAAGGCCGCTACACGATCCCAAGCACGGATTCTCCCACTCGACTGAGTTGGTTCGGCGTCCATTTGACAATAGACTTGTTTATCACAAACAGCGACCACATCTCGCAGTCTACCAGGAGCTCAGCTCAGATCACTACCCGGTGGGTTCCTCGGTAGATCGGCGTCGGCAGTCCCGGTGAAATTATCAGGTCGACTGGGGCCGGTTCCAAAGATACGTGGATGATAGCATTGACTACGAGTTGCGTACGGAGACGCCGGCAATATCGGTGACTAGAGAGCAGCATGTTCCAACGGCTCGGCAGATAAGCAACTCCCTCAAACCATTGACATACTCACCAAAGATTTCATCCGTTTACTAAATGTCACTCGAAGGCAGGCAGTACCAGCGTACTGGGATGGCTGCATTAAAACCCGTTGCAATTGCATGACCAAAATCTATGAATGCTAAGCCGTTCTGAAAAAAAACCAGATTAATCCACCTAGCGTTGGTGGTGCCTTTCTCGCATTTAGTTAAGACACCAACCTTATATGGGGTTTATATGGTCCGATGTACCATTTTCTTCATAACTTTTAACCACATATTAAATTATTATTTATAAAAATCAATAGTGATCAACAAGGCTTTGTCCCCTGTCGAATAAAACTTGTTGCGGGAAAATCGGTTAAGGATTACTATACGAAAAGTTGTCTAATGTTTTTATAGCTTTTGTGCACACACATACACACTCACACGTACACACATACATACACACAGGGCAGGCTGAAAGTTCTCAGCCGCACCAGACCAGGGAAATAGAGGGGGGTAACGCCTCCTAGATCCTGGTCAAGAACAAGAGGAAACCGAAGACGTCAAGGGCCGAAAAGAAGGCCCAGGCGAATGAGGGTAGCAAGAAGTCTAGGATAGGCGCCAATCGCTCCAGGGGCGATGCCCTAGTCATCACGGCGGACGAGGCTAAGTACTCGGATGTTTTGAAGGCGATGAGGAGCGACGTCAAGCTCGGTGAACTCGGCGCCGACGTACGTCGAATAAGACGTACCCGGATGGGCGAGATGATACTCGAGCTGAAGCGGGGCGTCTCGCAAAAGGGCGCCGCCTACAAGAAGTTGGCGGAGGAGGTCCTAAGCGAGACGGTCAAGGTGAGGGCACTCACGACGGAGGTGAATCTAAGGGTTAAAGACCTGGACGAGATCACTGAAGTCGAAGAGCTCGTCACGGCACTGCGGCGACAGTGTGAAGTGGAGACGACCACCGCAGCCGTTCGGCTACGGAAAGGTCCGGCAGGGACGCAGGTAGCATTGGTTCGGCTATCTGCAGCGGACGCCTCCAAGGTAGTCAAGTTAGGGAGCGTCAAGGTGGGATGGTCGGTATGCCCTGTGCGCATATACGAGCAACCCGAAGTTTGCTTCAAGTGCCTGGAACCGGGGCACAAGCAATGGGACTGCGAAGGCCCTGACAGAAGCAATCTCTGCCGACGCTGCGGATTGGAGGGACATAAGGCACAATGCTGCACGAACCCTCCCAATTGTTTGATTTGTTCCAGCAAAGCTGTGAACAGCAAGCACCCCATGGGGGGTTCGATGTGCCCGGCGTTTAAGCGTGCTGCAAAATCAAAGTGCAGGTAACGCAGCTGGCTTGCTCGGCCTCGCCCGAGTGTTTGGTGTGCGCAGGTTTAGAGGAAACGGCGGAACACGTGTTGTTCGTGTGCTCACGTTTTCGCGCAATGCGTGACCACATGCTTGCCACATGTGGTCTGGACACTACCCCGGACAACCTAGTTCGGAGGATTTGTAAAGATGAAGTTGGCTGGAACGCCGTTTTATCGGCTATCGCCCAAATCATCTCGGAGCTACACAGAAGGTGGCGCGTGGACTCAAGGATGGCTAGTTCAGGCGCAAATAAGAGGTGGTCCAAGGGATCGGAGTCGGCTTCATGGGTCATACCGGTGGTCATGCTCTGTGGTCGAACTCGATCCTTTTATCGAACAAGTGGCCGCGCGAAGAACAACATGGTATCGTCGCTTTCGCGGCGTCGGTCAACCGGGCGGGTTCCGAGCCCGAGGACGGAAAGGGGTCCTCGTCAAGGCTGGGGCAGGCGTAGGCCTTGCGTCGGCAAGTCCCTCTGTGTGCTGGCGAATAGGCCCTATCGCAGAAAGGTCAATTTGGGGTGCACGCGGCATCATCATTCTTGATACCAGTCGTGCAGAGGGAAGCAGGCGCGAAGTCGACCCTTCCCACCTTCCGAGGACATAGGGCGTGGTAAGGCCACCTGGAAAGCCGGCAACGCGCTGGCACGATACCATGGTGTTCTTCTAGAAAAGCGAGTTACGATGTTCGGTGCTGCAAGGACACGCAGCTAACCTCGAGGGTGCGTTGTGCACTGGCCCCCCTTTGAAGCATTACTTTCTGGTTGTACCGAAGGGACTATGGGCTTGGCGGCAATGGAAACGGTTTAGCGGGTCGGGAATGTAGTCCTGCCTCCCTCGGTGATCCCTCACCCCGCACTTCCTGGTCAACCCAGGATGTCTGTTGAGCAGATTCCCCCTCCATTTTTTAGGAAGAAAAAAAAATACATACACACAGACAGACAGACATGTGCTCAGCTCGTCGAGCTGAGTCGACTGGTATATAATACTAAGGGTCTCAGAGGCTTCTATAAAAAGTTCGTTTTCGGAGTGAAATGATGGCCTTTCGGTACAACTTGATTGTACGAGAAAGGCAAAAAACAAAATTCTAAAATCTAAGCCTCGGTCCATTCCACTTTTGATCTAATTAGACAACAATGGCTCTAAGAATCGCTTGATAACTTCAGAAAAGAAGGTTACCGAAATAGGTCGTCACTTCGTACAATCTTGAACAGAGCATCGTCAGTCCACACCAAGCAGCCGTCAGTGAGCCTGAGCATGCGAACCATATCCATTTGACTATCAACGACTTTTCGGAGGAGTTGGAGATCTCATCTGGCGAATTGATGGCCAATATCAAATCATCGAAAAACATGAAGTCTCCAGGTTTCGACAACATCATGAACCTTGAACTCAGACACACCTAAAGAGCTATGACTAAATCTGGTCATATATAGATTACTATGATCTCTAGAACATGTGTGCTACTCTTGATGAGTGTTCCATTTCTCGAGAACCTTTCGTTACTCCTCAATCAGTGTCTCCGGCTAGGCTACTTCCCATCGTCCTGAAAGTTAGCGAAAGTCATACCCATCCAAAAGCCTGGGAAGGAACCTTGCTCTCCAAAAAGTGATCGTCCCTTCAGCCTTCTCTCAGGATTATCCAAGCTATTTGAAAAGGCGATTCACAGCCGGCTTCTTTCACCAACTGACTCGAGAGGGGAAGGGTCATTTGGTCGAAACTCATTCGGCCGAAAGCCATTTGGCCGAATGCCACTAGGCCGAATATACCATTTGGCTGAACAGACTATTAGGCCGAAAGAGTCGTTTTGCCGAAAGAGTCATTTGGCCGAAAGAGTCATTTGGCAGAAAGATCGTTTGGCCGAAAGGGTCGTTTGGCCGAGAGAGTTATTTGGCCGAAAGCGTCATTTGGGCGAAAGGGTCGTTTGGCCGAATAGAACATTTGGGCTAATAGGTCATTTGGCCGAAAAGGTCATTTGAAAAGTGAGAAATTAGGAGTTAGAAGAGAGACGTTTCAATTCTCATTCCTCATTTCTCACTTCCTACTGAAAAAATGAGGAGCGCAAAGTGAGTAGTGAGACGTCTCACTACTCGCTTCGGGCTTCTCACTTTTTACAGCGAGAAGTGATAAATGAGGAGTGAGAAGTGAGACGCCCTTCTGGCCTAATGACCTTTTCGACTTAACGACCCTTCCGGCTAAATGACCCTTTCTGCCAAACAACCCTTTCGGCCAAATGACAATTTCGGTCAAATGACCCTTTCGAACAAATGACCCTTTCGGCCAAATAACCCTTTCGGCCAAATGACTTTAGGTCAGATGGGTTTCGGCCTAATAGTTTGTTCGGCCTAGTGGCATTCGGCCAATTGGCTTTCGGCCGAATGGGTATAGGCAAACGACCCTTCCTCGACCCGAGGTGCCAACGTCCTCGAGAAGGCGTTTGACAATGTATGACATGATGGCCTGGTGTTCAAACTTATATTATTCATTTGCTCAGACTAAGGCCGGAGAGGCCCTCTTTAGCTGTGCGGTAAGACGCGCGGCTCCAAAGCAAGACCATGCTGAGGGTGGCTGGGTTCGATTCCCGGTGCCGGTCTAGGAAATTTTCGGATTGGAAATTGTCTCGACTTCCCTGGGCATAAAAGTATCATCGTGCTAGCCTCATGATATACGAATGCAAAAATGGTAACCTGGCTTAGAAACCTCGCAGTTAATAACTGTGGAAGTGCTTAATGAACACTAAGCTGTGAGGGGGCTCTATCCCAGTGTGGGGATGTAATGCCAATAAGAAGAAGAAGAAGAAGGCCGGAGAGGCCTGTGCAGTACATAAAAGTCCGCAAATCGTCCTCCACCTGATTGATCCACCTTTGCTTGCTGTGCACCTCGCCTTCTTGTGCCCGAAGTATCGTTCTCGAGAACCATTTCCAATGGCTTACTATCCTACATTCTGGCTATGTGTCCGGCCAACCACAATGTGAACGATGAATTGTTCAACATCTGCACCCTACCTTAGAAGGTATGCAGCACTTTCCTTCGAAAACTCCAAATGCGCGTTGGTCTTCTACGAACATCGTCCAGGTCTCATGTCCGCAGAGGACTACCGGTCTAATGATCGTTTTGTAAATTGTCAGTTTGGTACGGCGGAGAACTCTATTTGATCGGAGTTTCTTGCGGAGTCCAAACTACGTACGACTTGTGCTGGTATCGTTGCTCCATGCTCAAGAACATTTATCGAGCTTCAAAATCAGAAAATACCCCCAGTAGCATTCATGTTCTATAAAGGTTTATGGATGTCTTGTAGAGCAAATAATGCTTTTCAAGATCGTTATAAAACTAAAAATGTTACTTGGGACTTCTCAAACAATCCTCTACTTCGGGTATTACAAGTTCTACCAGACTACGATCCACTTCAAGTATAACAAGTTCCATCAGTCTTCGATTTACTTCAAGTATTACAAGTTCTGTCTCACTATCCTCTACTTCTGGTAGACTACGATTTACTTCAAGTATGACAAGTTCCATCACTTCACGAGTTCGAAAGTTGATCTTGTTTTGTAGTCATGGATTGAGTTTTCCTGAGAAAACAGGAAATCAAGTCAAGATAAATATCAGTTTCTGCCAACCTACAGTCTGATATAGATTTAAACAGTTGATTTTGTTTTGTTTTCATGGGTTGAGTTTTCCAGGCTCTTCTCGAACAATCTTCTATTATTTATTTATTCAGACTAAGGCCGAAGTGGCCTGTGCGGTATATAAGAGTCTTCTCCATTCGGGTCGGTCCATGACTACACGTCGCCAACCACGCAGTCTACGGAGGGTCCGCAAGTCATCTTCCACCTGATCGCACCTCGCCTTCTTGTGCCCGTCGGATCGTTGTCGAGAACCATTTTCACCGGGTTACTGTCCGACATTCTGGCCACGTGCCCGGCCCACCGCAGTTGTCCGATTTTCGCGATGTGAACGATGGATGGTTCTCCCAACAGCTGATGCAACTCGTGGTTCATTCGCCTCCTCCACGTACCGTCCGCCATCTATGGTGGGGATAGATGGTACGCAACACTTTCCTTCCATAAACTCCCAGTGCGCGTTGGTCCTCCACGAGCATCGTCCAGGTCTCGTGTCCGTAGAGAACTACTGGTCTTATAAGCGTTTTGTAGATAGTCAGTTTGGTACGGCGGCGAACTCTATTCGATCGAAGCGTCTTGCGGAGTCCAAAGTACGTACGATTTCCAGCCACTATGCGTCTCCGAATTTCTCTGCTAGTGTCATTTTCGGCAGTCACCAGTGAGCCCAAGTACACAAATTCTTCTACCACCGAACAATCTTCTACTACGGGTATTACAAGTTCTATCAGACTACGATCCACTTCAAGTGTTACAAGTTCTATCCCTTCACGATAAACTCAATGGACGCAGTGGATTTACGACCCAACAAAAAAAAACCTTCACGGTTTCAACAGATAGTCTTGTTTTTTTTTTTCATAAATTGAGTTTTGCAGCTTCAAAATCAGCAATCCAGCATCAAAACCAGAAAATATTTTTCAAACTATCCTCTACTTCGGTTATTGCAAGTTCTATCAGACTACGATCCACGAGCCGAGTGATCCCCTGCCCAGGGGGAAGAATCAACAAGCAAAACTTTATGATCTAGTAAAAAATATCATTGTCACTGTGTATAAAATTATGAATATATTAAACAATCAGGAACAACCATTTTCACAACAATAAACAATTCCTAAATATCCCTGTATGGTGGTTAAAATGTTAAAACATCATTTAAATCTCCTGTAGAGCCCTGCACTTTGTATCTACATAATAGTAAACCCTGTTCCTGTCAATGCCCTATGGGCAGGGTTCGGATTTCTGACTCACTCACGCGACAACAGATCGCTCCACTATCCATTTTATCCGGATAAATTACAGTGCGATCAACTCCGGCTAACAAAAATGGGCTGCAAAATTGTGGGTTGACATCAAGGAAGGAGCGCCCAACAGAGCTCTGGTCCCCACAAGTCGCCGTCTCACGCTTCCACGGGTCGTCCGATGACAAAAGACCGCCAGCTAAGGGTTGTGTACTTAGCTGGTAGTGCAGCCTGGGCACTGTTGTCCTTCTGACATCAGCTAGAGTGAGAAGGTACGCCTCGAGCGTCTGTTCACCAGGAGGTGCGGCTCAAACAGCGTCTGGCTGGTACCCAGCGACTGAGTAACGAAATGCTGTATCGCGTCAGCTATACCTAAGGTGGCAGCCCCATCATCGCGATGTAGGTAACGCGACCCCGGTAAGGTAGCTTACTGAAGCCTCGTAAATACCACGAAAAATGGAGATAGAAGAAAAAGAGAACGTTTTTTTGGCAGCCGACCCGGCAACGGAATAAGGACTATGATTGGAAACTCGGTACCAGGAATGTCAGCACCCTAAATGAACCTGAACGAGTGAGCCTTCTGGCTCGTGAACTGCAGAAGGTTGGAGTGAACGTGACCGCTATTCAAGAAGTCCGATGGCCTAGATCCGGAGAACGTGAATTCCGAGCAGTGGATTCCACGACCAACACTGCATTCAAGTATAACATCTATCACAGCGGCGGCGGAAAAGCAGAGCATGGAGTTAGTTTCGTAGTGATTGGCAAGTAGATGAAGCGAGTGATGCGGTGGAAACCCATTAGCGAACGAATCTGTGTGTTGAGGATACGGGGCAAACTCTTCAATTACAGCCTAATCAACGTTTACGCACCGACAAACGATAAACCCGATGACGTGAAGGACACGTTTTATGAATTTCTTGATAAAGCCTATGGAGAGGGCCCAAAGCATGACGTGAAAATTGTTATCGGAGACGCTAAAGCTCAGGTCGGTAGAGAGGACTTTTTCCGTCCCATAATCGATAGGGAGAGCCTTCACTCCGCTACCAATGACAACGGCCTACGGCTAGTAAATTTTGTTGCTGCCAGAGGGATGGCCATCAGTACTCAGTAGCACCTACTTTGCACGAAAGATACTCCGAAAGCACACCTGGAGACACCCAAATGGTGAAACTTGCAATCAGATAGACCATGTTCTGGTGGATGGGCGCCATTTCTCGGATGTTATCGATGTGCGGACATTCAGAGGTCCGAACATTGACTCTGGTAACTACCTCGTTGTTAGTAAAATTTAATCACGGTTGTCAACTGTATCAACGAAAGATCACAGCGAACGATGCGTTACAATATCCAGCGATTGTCGGCGGAGTACCGCCAGAAGCTCGACGAACGGATAAGTGCAAACAACGTTAACGACAACATCAACGATCTATGAGAGTCGATCCATGGAGCGGTGAGCACAACAGCATGAGAAGTGATAGGCACTGCACAGAGGTGACCCAGGACGGGTTGGTTCTATGTGGAGTGTCAGAGAGTGGCAGACGAGAAGAACGTTGCCAGAAGCCGGATGTTGGATAGAGATCGGTACAAGGAAGCAGTGACGGTACATCGGTGAGCAGAATAAATATTAGCGACGATGGGCAAGCTGTGGAGTCACCTACACTAGATGAGGTTAAAAAAGCTGTTAAAGAGCTGAAAAACAATAAGGCTGCGGGGAAGGACCAGCTCCCGGCTGAATTTCTCAAATATGGCAGTGAGCAGCTTTATGAAGTTCTGCCCCATCTTATGTCGAAAATATGGGAAGACGAGGAAATGCCTGCTAGCTGGTTGGACGGCCTCATTTGCCCTCTCTTTAAGAAAGGGCACAGACAGAGTGCGCCAATTACCGAGGAATAACCCACCTTAATTCGACGTACAAAATTATGTCCCGTATTCTGCTCAACAGATTGAGACCGCTTGATGAGTCCTTCGTCGGCGAATACCAAGCAGGTTTTCGTGAGGGCCGATAAACGACGGATCAAATGTTTACCCTGAGACAAATGTTTGTTAAATTCCGGGAGTACAACTTGCAGACACATCATCTGTTTATTGATTTCAAGGCGGTGTACGATGCAGTGAAACGGAATGAATTATGGCAAATTATGCTTGAACATGGTTTTCCGGCGAAACTGATACGGCTGATTCGTATAACGTTGGACGGATCGAAATAAAGTGTAAGGGTTGCGGATGAAATATCGACGTCATTTGTTACCTTAGATAAATTAAAGCAGGATGATGCACTCTCGAATCTACTGTTCAATATAGCGCTCGAGGGAGCGATTAGGAGAGCTGGTGTGCAAAGCAGCGGTACCATTAACACAAGATCGCATATGCTCCTGGGATTTGCGGACGATATCGATATATAATACCAGCAATACCAATCACGATCAAAACCAGCAAAACGAAGAACATGGTCGCTGGCAATCAACGTGGGTTCATTAGTGGTGGTGGTAGCGAAATGGTGCTGGATGGTGAAAAATTTGAAGTGGTAGAAGAATTTGTGTATCTTGGAACATTAGTGACGTGCGATAATGATGTTACCCGCGAGGTGAAAAGACGTATTGCAGCTGCAAATAGGGCTTATTATGGACTTCGTAACAAGCTTAAGTCCCATAGTCTGCAAACGAAAATAAAACTCGCGCTGTATACTATTCTGATTCTTTCGGTGGCTTTACACGGCCATGAGACATGGGCTTTAAAGGAGGCTGATCTAAGAGCTTTCTGAGTGTTTAAGCGTAAGGTGCTGCGGATAATACTAGACGGTGAACAGGATAATGGTATCTGGCGACGTCGCATGAATCACGAGTTGTATCAGATGTATAAAGGGCTGGATATTATTAAGCTTGTACAACACGGCAGACTACGGTGGGCTGGTCACGTTGTTCGTATGCTGGAAGAACGTCAAGCGAAGATAATATTTAGTAGAGAACCCGGAAGAGGCTGCAGGCCTCGTGGAAGGCCGCGTACACGATGGCTTTTTGCAGTTGAAGAGAACCTGAGGGCGCTCAATGCTCAGGGCGACTGGAAGCGATTGGCCCAGGATCGAGTCCAGTGGAGAAGGATACTCCATTCGGCGTAGGTTCATCGAAAAGCGGTAGCCCATCAAATATCAAGTAAACTCCGGCACAAGCGATAGTGCGAAAAATTGTTATCCCTCTTCCCATGTTTCGCGAAAATCAAATACGGCTTACTTTGCTTCCCCGAACTGATTGCATACGACGATGCGCCACGATAAGTAGTGAGCTCAATACAGCAGTTTTTCTGTTTGCTTTCAATCGGTTCGTGTGGTGGCGTGGTTATAGTGGACGCTCTACACATTTTAAAATTGTTTTGGGTTCGAATCCCGTCACGGACCTACATTTTTGTGAATATGCTTTTAAAACTTATCTGGAGAAGTGGCGAGGTGGAGAATTCGGAGGCCCAAAACTAAATTATCTGGCAAGCCGACGCTCGCGAGTTTATCGCCCGCGTTTCTATCCGGATAAAATATTGTGTGAGAACACTTGCTCAAAAGAGAATATGGAAAAATTGCACTCCGCTGTTTGGATCAATCCTGGGTTTTTATTCATATGAGTGAGAATTCCGAAGCCTGCCTATGGGAAAACAGGAAAACAAGTCAAAATGAATACCAGTTTCGGCCAATCCACATTCTGATATAGATACGATGAAAATAATCATTTCTGGTAACACACCTACGTCACTGACACGTATTAAAAACACACTGAAATGCTTGTTAACAAAATAAAAGTCTTTAACAGCCCTGTGCTGTTTTGTAATAGTCCCAATCACCGGTTCAAAGTCATTGAAAGCACAATCCATCCGGCATACTAAAACTAATTAAAAAATAACTTACGTAGCAATCGTCGCAATCGAAATCGTGGAAGCGCGTCGCCACACTCAAACACGCACAGTATAAAAATGTTACAGCATATATGATGTAACAAAAAGGCTCCGTTAGATTCGACTTATTTTTCCAACACTTTTTAAAACTACAGGATGTCGTTACTATGGAGCTTGTATTCAATATTGCGTAGAAGAAAAAGTTGGATGCAAAATTAAAGGCTACTGAACTCAAAAATATGAGCTCAAATATTTCCATAGCGTGTAGTTTTCAGAATTTTTAACTGTGCACTTCTCACAATTTTACACAAATGTGAAAATAAAACTGGGAGCGCACAATCACTACCGACTGGACCATTGTCGGGATTTCCTTTTACTGAACTCAAAACACAAACACAGATCTTTTTTTTTTCAGATAATAATTTTTAATTTTTATAGGTATTTACACTTGCTATCTTCACAATTCATCACAAAACTGACTTTTCCGCTTCTCACACAATGTTTCCATCCCACTCTCTTCGCTCTTCTTTTGCTCTGCATTCAATTTATTTTTTCCCAAACAGTTTCTTTCGCTCGAATACTCTAATAATTTACTATGCAAATTTCAGTAAGAACTATACTTGAATACTTTAACTAATATTTGACCTTAAGTAATAGGTTAGAATTACTACAATGTCAATATTATGTTCAGGCAGAACCTCCTTCTTCCAAATCTTGTTGTATTTTTAATTAGCCAGCCAATGTCCTCCTGGATTTCCCGGAGCAGGAAAAAGTGTCTTGCGCGCATGATCCCAGGTTCATCACTATACCGCCCTCGTTTCCTGCCACATTGCCACTCAGGTGCTCTTCGTAGTGCTGCCGCCACCCTTGGATCACCTCAAGCGTCCGTAAGAATATTTCCGTTTATGGCCTTATACATTTTGACGCGTGTGGTACACGGTCGAGAGTTTTGAGCGCAGGCATACTGCAACGAGGTAGTGGTCGGATTCAATATCCGCACTGCGGTAAGTGTGTACGTTCATGATATCGGAGAAGAAATTGCTGTCGATTAGAACGTGGCTGATTTGGTTTTCCGTTCTTTGGTTAGGTGATGCCCATGTGGCCTCGTGAATATTCTAGCGAAGGGAAAAAGTGCTTCGGACTATCATTCCGCGGAAGGCAGTTGTCGTTCGATACGGTATGCAGACTGTTCGGTCCGATCACCAGAGTGTACATTTCCTCGCTTCCTACCTGAGCGTTGATGTCGCCAATGACGAATTTGACTTCGCATAGTGGGCATTCATTGTATGTCCGCTCCAGCTGTGCATAGAACGCTTCTTTCTTGTCGTCGGATTGCCCTACGTGTGGACAGTGCACGTTGATGATGCTGAAATGGCCTTTTATCCTCAGCTTGCACAATCTTGCGATAATTGGCTGCCACCCAATCACGCTCACGCATTGGCGCATCTTGCCCAGCACTATGAAGCCAATTCTTAGCTCGTTGAAAGTGCCATAGCTTTGGTAGGAGGCCGGCTTTCTACTCTGTCCAGCAAATTTTCTGCATCGCTATGACTTCAAAGTTGCGAGGATATAATTCATCGTAGATTATCCTGTCGCAACTTGCGAAACCTACCAACTTGCAGTTCCATGTTTCAAGCTACCAATCGTGATTATTTTTTCGTCGCCTAGGTTTTTCCCGATTATATCGAGTCGTACTATCTCTTATGTCGTTCGTAATTTTTGGTTATTGGTCATGCGCAAAATTCCTGTCCTGTCCCGTCGGAGGACCGTTGAGTCAGGTCTGTTTTAGTGTCTCACAACACACCAGGACTGAGTTATATAGAAATGCTAATACCATCTTTCAAACTCAGACGTATATGTTCATGATGGAATTAGAGGCGAAAGTTAAGATTTAATCATTACGTTACGATACAACAGACATGAAATTTTTCATATAGAAGTGAATTTAAAAACGAGCGGAAGGGATCGCGTTTATTCAGTTTGTTTTTTTGAGCGTCTTATTTGAATAGATGATTAGAATCCAGTATCTTATTACGTAACATTTTCTTTGTTGTACTGTTCTCTTGACAGCTCCTAATAATGTTTGGATAAACTTATGATAATGTGATTGATGTATTCGTATAATAAAATCACCAACGGAAATACTCACAATGACCGCACAAAGCACCCCACGCTGTTGTCAGCCTTGTCACTGAAGTACTAATTAGAAATATTGTTGATGACATCCAAACTTTTCCTCCATCGATGTTGTTTCCGGTATATCAACGCAAATCCATTGGTAATCTATGTAGACAGCACGGGCAGTGGGCATGCCGATATTTGTCATCGACTCAGTGATGTGTGTCAAAATTGCAGACTAATCAACAAAATCGAATCTTGCACCTGCTCGTATAATTTGTTTGCGTTTGCTTCACGAACGTCCGTAGAAGCCAACACTGTGAGCATCACTCCAGGTACACACGAACCATCATTTTAACGTGCTAAATAATTTCACGCTACGAATTAGACACCAATCGCTCATGTCCAATATTTCTACGTCATTTGCTCTCGCCACCGATTCCGGATCACATTTGCTTCCCTATAGATATGCTGATAGTGCGCTGCTGCATCAGCGTGGCACATCCCGCATGTAAGGTACATATCTACAGCCAGTGGATCCTGCCTCCCACGTTGCGCGCCATGTCACATTGACTGTCCCCAACAAATCCTCTGCTCGGTGCAGCTTCCGGGAAGCAAACAGATGTGGACGTGGAATGCACTTTGCACCGGAAAGTTAATGTTGCATCAAGAAATTTATGTGTCTGTGTTTAGCAGCCGCTCCAGGCGGTATCGTCGAAAGGTTTCCTCTTCGATTCTGGCAGAAGACTGTCACAGGGATGGTAGCTCACTGTGGGACATTATTGTTGGTTTTTTTTTGGCGACGTAAATCAAAAATGTGTTGTGCACAAAAGAAAGTATCTCACTGTAATGTGCGTGATCGCATTGAACAAAATAGATAGAGCTTAAGAAAATATATTATTGAGGTCCCAATAAACGAGTTTTAAGTTCAACACCTAGTCTTTTATAAAATCTATTTTTTTTGCTTGAGACATTGACATCCAATTCTTTATGAATTTTTGCAGTGAAATTCACCTCCAAACTATGCCTTATTAACATACGCATTCCCCTTTCACAGCCATGGATCAGAGCAGGACTACCAGCGCAAAACGCCGGGGTGTGGAAAACTGTTTAAATCGATATACTACCGTACACACTCTCTCTGCCCGAGCATGTGTGAATTATGTGCCGTGGTGGAGTGTCCCGAGAAGAAGCGCTAGTCAGTACCACCTCCGAATGCCCGCAAAGGAGTGGAAATGTGAGAAATTTTATCGATTTTTTTTGCGCCACACTTTCCGTTGCCACTGCCAGTCGGTGCCGGCCAATGAGAAACGGTTAGGAAACCGGCGAGGAAGGAAATTGTAAAGGGAATCATATAATAAATGTTCAGGTTCATGTACACTTCGGTTAGTTGGTACTTGCCTTACTTGCGAGGAAAAGTCGAGAAGAGCCCTGCTGTAGCTTTGCTCTGATGGGGGGCGGAAGTGCACTGGCTGATCTTAGTCACTCGGATTCAAGGACAGTTGGGTGGTGAAAAGTGTCCTTTGTCAGATCAGTTTTCGCTGGGAGGGAAGTCTTGTAATAGAAATGTGAGAAAGTGTAATTTATGGTTATATTGAAAATGTGCTCGGAATTCACCTTCCTGCTACTAGACTAGGGTCAACTTTTGTTGGAACTCAGCATTTTTTACATGTTGGGTAATTTATTGCAAGCAGGGTTTGAATTGTAAGAACTAAAAAAGAAACTCTCAGCAACTTTCTTTGGACAATAGGAAACCTATCGAGAAAGTTGCCTATCACAAACAGCCTCAGGTATAGTCAAATTGATCTTTATTTGGCTACCAATAGCTCAGAGAACAGACGCTCATCTTACATCGTGCTTTTGTGTGAAGCTTTGTACTAGTTATTTTGAAGTATGTCGTTATGTTCCCATTGCGCGGTGCTAGTGTGATAATAGACTTCTTCTTCTTCTTATTGGCATTACATCCCCACACTGGGACAGAGCCGCCTCGCAGCTTAGTGTTCATTAAGCACTTCCACAGTTATTAACTGCGAGGTTTCTAAGCCAAGTTACCATTTTTGCATTCGTATATCATGAGGCTAACACGATGATACTTTTATGCCCAGGGAAGTCGAGACAATTTCCAATCCGAAAATTGTCTAGACCGGCACCGGGAATCGAACCCAGCCACCCTCAGCATGGTCTTGCTTTGTAGCTGCGCGTCTTACCGCACGGCTAAGGAGGGCCCCTGGCGATAATAGACCTTTCCCCTGAAAAAAATATATGCTCAAATGACTCCTTTTATTTTTTTGAGACAATCATCTCAACAGACCATTTTCGCTTGGAATTATTGAAAAACAATCAATTACTTTTTGCCTTTCTCGTATACTAAGTATACTTAAAGGCTATAGAATAAATCCAAAACCGAACTTTTGATAGAAGGCTTGAAGACCCATAGTTTTATATACCAATCTACTCAGTTCGACGAATTGAGGTGATGTCTGTATGTGTGTTTGTATGTATGTCTATGTGTGTACAAAAAAATGTAAGACACACTTTTTTGTACTTAGCCTTATCCGTTTTGCTTGCAACATGTTGCATTCGATGCGGAATCCTTCCTTATTTTTCGCTATTGAAAATTGGCTCAGTCGGCGATTGCATTCCGGAGTTATTAAAAAAGCATTGTTTTTTTCGCCATTTTCCCCAAAGGTCCCCCCTAGGAAAAAAAGTCAGAATCGAAAAAAAAAAGTTTTTCGAAAATTGCTGCAATGCATTCAAATGAACGCAAATAAATGTGAATTTATGGAAATAACTAAATCTATCTCCCTCTTATGTACTTTTCTTGTTACTCTTATATATTTTCTCGATTTATAATACACGAGAAAGGCACCATCCCCGCTAGATGGATTATTCTGGGTTTTTTACACGAAATCGGCGCGGATGGTTTGACAACGGTTCCGACACATTTTTAAATTCCTCTAGTTTGCGCCATCCAAGAGTATAATGCTTCGGACAATGACAGTCTCAAGAGTGACAACATTCTGGACATCGATCTGGACTACTTCAGCATACACAACTCATTTCTGACAATCTACGAAAAAGTCGGTTTTAACTGGAATTCGGGAATTTTCATCTCACCCGAACTCGCTGACACCACAGAGAACGACGTGGACAGGCTACAGCAGATTGCCAAGAATCGGGAATTGAAGCTGGAGTTTTAAGAGTCAATGTTTCTGCCAAAAGATTTTACTGGTAGACAGTAAATTTGTATCCGCGATACTCATGTGTTGCATTTGTAGTTTTCGATCCCTAAAATCGACTAGTTACTGATGTTTGTTGTTTGATTGGGAAAATTCAGATATTATTTGGTCACAAATTAGGAAGTTGAAGTCACTTGAATATTTGCATGATTTCATGTTCAGATAAGTTAAAATACAAAGTTTTTAATAGTCCAAGTAATAACGATATGTGAATGCCCCCCTATGAGTGTTTTTAGGCAAAATGCGGCCTGGGAGGCCGCATTTTGCCTAAAAAAAAAGGAAAAATGATAGATAGAGATTTGGAAAGCTGTGCAGGAGCATATAAGCATAAAAGCATATGGAGACGCATGGTACATTTGTGCGATGACTCTTCTTGTGACTGCACTGTTTAAGCAAATTTCATCATTTCCGTTTTATTAACCCTTATACTATCTTGATACTTTTTAGGCACTAAAAATGACTTCACAAAATCATAACTCGTTTGATTCTCAACCGATTTTGACGATTCACCTACCTAACGAACCGGTTAGGTCTCTAGTTTTCAAACCTGAGAGAAGAATTGGCATTGGCCACATGGTTCCGGAATAATTCCGGGGTCGAGTGGGGTACCTTTTCAAATCAAATGACCTTGCTAAAAGTCTGAAAACTAATTTTTTGGTATGTCCTACTTCATGAAATCACGGAATCTGACCAGAACCACTCAAGTACTTTAAACTACACTTTATTGAGCTCGTTTCGTGAAACCATGAAGTTTGAGACCACTTCCCTGGGCCACATACCCGGGGGAGCTAGGTTCCTGGAATGCCACTGAACATGACCAGCACCATTCAGGTACCTCAAATTAGACTTTATTGAGCTCGTTTCGCGAAATCATGAAGTTTGAGATGTCAAAAGACGAGTTTCGAATCAAATCGCAAAGTGGCCACATCCCCGGGGGAATAAGGTCCCCGGAATGCCACGGAACCTGACCAGAATCACTTAAACACTCATTTTCGCGGTTGAACATTTCGCGGAATGACATTTGGCGGTTTGTAACCTTTCGCGGTACGACATTTGGCGGTTTGTACCTTTTCGCCGAATGACTTTTGGCGGAATGTACCATTTCGCGGAATGCACAATTTCGCGGAATATTAATAATAATAGACTTTGTTTATTCAACATTCCCTCAATTATTACCTGCGAGATTTCTAAGCCAAGTTACCATTTTTTTGCATTCGTTTAACACGAGATTAACACGTTGAAACTTTTATAAAAGCCTAAAAAAAATTCGATAAATTTCCAAGACCCGGCCAGAAGTTGAACCCAGCCTCCTTCAGCATAGTCTTGCTTAGAAGTCACGCATCTTCCCGCACGGCTAAGGAACGCCTTCCAGAATATTTAGAAGTAGGTTCAATTGCCCCTTTTACCGGGCAGATACATCCATTTAAAGAAGACGTTACCCCTCCTTTCGCCGTATACAGAGAAGACGCGTTCATTTAAAGAAGGCATTATCAACTCCTTTCGGCCTATACCGGGCAGATGCATCCATTTAAACAATGCGTTACCCATCCCATCGTCTTATACCGGACAGACGCGTTCTTTTAGAGAAGGCATAATCAACTCATTTTGCCTTATACCGGGCAGATGCATCCATTTAAAGAAGGCGTTACCCCTCCCTTCGCCTTATACCGGGCAGACGCTCTTTTTTTTTTAAAAGAAGGCATTAGCAACTTCTTTCGCCTTATACCAGGCAGATGCCCTGCCTAGCCGTGAGGTAAGACGCACGGCTACAACGCAAGACCATGCTGAGGGTGGCTGGGTTCGATTCCCGGTGCCGGTCTAGGCAATTTTCGAATTGGAAATTATCTCGACTTCCCTGGACATAAAGGTATCATCGTGTTAGCCTCATGATATACGAATGGTAACCTGGCTTAGAAACCTCGGAGTTAACAACTGTGGAAGTGCTCAATGAACACTAAGCTGCGAGGCGGCTCTGTCCCAGTATGGGGATGTAATGCCAATAAGGAGGAGGAGGAGGACCAGGCAGATGCATCCATTTAATCCATTTAAAGAAGGGGTAACCCCTCCATTCGACTTATACCGGGCAGATGCATTCGTTTGAAGAAGGCGTTAACACCGCCCCCCCCCCTACATCTTATACCAGGCAGATTCATCCATTAAAAAAGGCGATACTCCTCCCTTCGCCTTATACCGGACAGACGCGTTCACGCGTTCTTTTAGAGAAGGCATTATCAACTCCTGGGCTTACATTTTTTTCAATTTAAAGAGAACCAGACAATATCTAGTTTGAATTTTTCGGGGAAAACTTTTGAGCGGTCTTAAATAATTCGGGTCGGGTCGGGTTCGGGTCGAGTACGGGTTTACGAATGCAAAAATTCTCGGGAACGGACGGGTTCGGGTCTACATTAAATCTAAAAAAATATCCCAGATTTCATGTAATTAAGCAGAAATCGGTAAATATTTAAATGATAATTATTCTTACTGAATTCCGCCAATTGGCATTCCGCGGAATGATTTTCGGTGAAAAGGTACATTCCGCGAAATGTCCTTCGGAAAAAAGGTGCATTCCGCGAAATGTTTTTCGGAGAGCTGATACATTCCGCGGAATGTCGTACCGTGAAATGTTTTTCGGCGAAATAGTATACAACCAGTGGAGAATGTTGAAAGCTTCCAATATCTTGGTAGCCAAATGGCGTCAGACGGAGGTACCAAGATCGACATAGGCGCACGGATCAAGAAAGCAAGGGCTGCCTTTGCGAGTTTAAGACATATCTGGAAAAACAGGCAGATAAGTGAACGCACCAAAATACGAATTTTCAACTCTAACATGAAATCTGTGCTGTTATACGCTAGCGCTAGGTGTGTATCAGTGGAGAACACTCAACGGCTGCAGGTGTCCATTAACAGACGCCTGCGGTATATAATTCGGGCCTGGTGGGCTCACAACTGGATCTTGGGGTCTTTGGGGAAAAGGGGAGGGTATAGGGGGAGGGGTAGTCTTTGGAAAACGAGCAATTAAGTGTATCTCTCAACCCCCAGGACCGATTTCAACCAAATTTTGTATACATATTCACTATGAGGAGCCGATCATATGGGAGGGTAATTTGGGAAAGAGGGAAGGGACCTCAGGACCAATTTCAACCAGATTTGGTACACATATTCTCTATTTTTGAAAGATGTTTATTGAAAAGGTAGAAGGGCCATAGAAATCTGTAGATCAGAGAGTTAATGAATAAAGCTTCCAACGAATGATTAAATTTGTTATGATTAAATCATTCATCTCTGGAACACTCATTCTTTTTCTTAAGAAGACGGAGGTAGGTGTTAGGGATGATATTTAGCAAACGGGAAGGTTGTGGAGGGACTGGCATTGTTTAGCTCTCAATCACCTCAGTGTAACTTCTGATCTCTCCTTAGCAAATATCAGCCAAATTTGGAATACACACTCTTCATGTTAAGGAGACGACGATAGTGGGTAAAGGATGGAAAAGGGGAGAGTGTGGCGGAGTGGTATTGTTTAGTTATCGATCAACTCAATCCTTCATCGAAATCATTGTTTGCCCTGTGAAAAGCAATGATTAATGTGTTTCATTCTGGATGGTGATTGTTTTTTATTTATTTATTTGTTTGAGTCTTGGAAAATATAAAAAAAATAGTACAGACTGGTAACTTAAATATTAGTCTTAGATCGAAACACATTTTTCGACATAGTAAAATCAAACAAGTGGTACACATCATTAAAACGTTGACAACACACATCTAGCAGATTATTTTGTCCATAAAGAGTCCGATGCGCTGCACGACGAAATAAATCAAATCGCCTGGTTATCCTGTCATGGGCCGTTGAATCGAAGCTTTCCCAAGAGTTCAGAACAGTCGATATTGCCTTGGAGCAGGTCAAAAATCAGCAAACGTTGGAGAAACTCACGTCGCTGTTGTAGCGTTGGTAAATTAATCAAGGCACATCGTTGTTGGTACGGTGGAAGAAACTCACGTGTGCGCCACGGTAGGTGTCGAAGTGCATATCGTATGAAAACCTTTTGGAATCGTTCCAGACGAGCGATTTGCACGGCGTGATACGGGGCCCAGATAGTAACACCATATTCCAAAATACTTCGAACAAGCGAAACGCATAACGACTTGAGGCAATAAATGTCAGTGAAGGTCCTCATGTTACGCCTTATCATTCCCAAAATGGCAAACGCTTTGGCGGTAGCAATTGCGAAAATCTTAGCTTGCTATCAAGTGAAATACCCAAGTCCTTGATGACCACAACTCGTTCCAGAATGATATTCCCCATCGAATATTGAAAATTGATTGGAGAGTGTAAGCGAGAGGAGGTGATCACGTTGCATTTTTTGACGTTTACTTCCATGCCATTTGTTACGCACCAGCCAATCAAAGCATCCATGTCCATCTGAAGAGCACAGCAGTCTATTAGGGATGCCACTATTCGGTATATTTTTAGGTCATCTGCATACATTACTTTACATGATTTGAAGATGGAGGGCAGATCGTTGACGAAGAGCACAAACAGTAGTGGCCCTATATGGCTACCCTGAGGGACCCCGGAGTGTACAGAGAAAGGCGCCGAAAATGCTGAGCCAATTTTAACATATGCTCTGCGATCAGCCAGGTACGATTGAATCCAGCTAGTAAGCCAAGTCGGAAGTCCATATCGTTTCAACTTTTCGACCACCAGATTGTGAGGGACACGGTCGAAAGCTTTAGAGAAGTCGACGTAGATAGCGTCCACCTGCTCACGTTTCTCAATTTTGTCTAATAGAAGGGACACGTATGACATGACATTTGTTGTTGTGGAACGTTTCTTAACAAACCCGTGCTGTTCATCTACGATGATATGGCGTATAGATGGATATATGATGTCCAACAACTTTCTTACTTTCCATGATCTTCGGCAGGCAGTTGAGTATGGATATTCCTCTGTAGTTTTGGACATTATGTACGTCTCCGGTTTTATGGATTGGAGTTATTGCAGCCATCTTCCATAAGTTTGGAAAACGCGCCTCACTTAAAGAGCGGTTGAAAATAGATAAGTCGAATTTGGATTTGATACCTCTTTTCAAAATCAGTCATTCTTTTTTAAATGAAATCAGCCTTCTTTTAATCAAATTATGAAGTATCTATAAGAAAACATAATTATCCTGTTGACCAATTGGTTTATCCATTTTCCGATTGTGAAAAAAACTGCGAATCAAACTGGCAACTCCAAGCAAGGCCGGGTACATACAGCTATCTTCTATCTCCTTCTCTTCTTCTCTTCTATATTATATATATATATATATAAAAACCAATCTATGTATGTATGTTCGCTAACCACTTCTGAAGCACTTGGCCGATTTCAACCAATTTCGGTACACACATTCTCTATCCTCAGGGAAAGTTAACCAAGGGGGTGGGATGGTCATTCGGAAAAGGGGGAGGGGTGGTGGGAGAGGTTTTGTTTAGAAAACGTGAAATTCTGTGTAACTTTCATCTCCCAGGTCCGATTTCAACCAAATTGTTTACACATATTCACTATGAGGAGACGATCATATGGGAGGGTAATTTTGGAAAGAAGAGAGGGGTCTGGAGGAAGGGGTATTGTTCAGAAAACGGGCAATTCAAAGTAAATTATGAACCCTTGGACCGATTTGAACCAAATTTGGTACACTCATTCTCTACCCTATGGAAAAGATAACAAATGGGGTGGGATGGTCATTGGGAAAAGGGGAGGGTATAGGTGGAAACGAACAATTAAATGTATCTCCCAACCCCAAGGACCGATTTCAACCAAATTTTGTAAACATATTCACTATGAGGAGCCGATCATATGGGGAGGAATTTGTAAAAGGGGGGAGGGGTCTGGAGGGAGGGGTATTGTTCAGAAAACGGGAAATTCAGTGTAACTTCTGAACCCCTGTACCGATTTCAACCAAATTTGGTACACATTCTCTAACCTAAGGAGAATATAACAAAGGGATGGAATGGTCATTGGGAAAAGAGGGAGGGTAGAAGGGAAGGGGTTGTCTTTAGAAAACGAGCAATTCAGTGTAGCTCCCAAGCCCCAGGACCAATTCCAACCAGATTTGGTACACATATTCTCTATTTGACGAATTTCGCGCCAACCCTTCTATGGGGCTGGCAGCACCATCTCAGAATCGAATGAAACTTGGTGGGATGGTATTTCTAAGCCACTCTGCATACTTAGTTTTTCAAAAATTGTCAAGAGTAACATTTGATGAGGGCCCAATTTTTTTCATGGATTTTTTATAAATCGATGTAACTCTCAAATGACAAGACCTACAAAAAAGTGTTGTATGGCGGACTGTCGTGAAATTCCCAGAAGTTTTTTGGAAAAATATCCAAAAAATAAAATACCGATTTCTACACTGAAAAAAATTAGTTTTAAAAATAAAAATCGATATTACAAAAAAACCTCATCTCAGAAATCGATAATTTTTTTTCTGCAGATAGGTATTTTAATTATCTAACTTTTCTGGGAATAATGTTCCTGTGACATATTTAAGGAAAAAAAGTTTTTCTAACAAAAACTTTTTTCATGTCCATATTGAGTGAAAATTTATCAGCGTGTTTTATGCCTACAGCGCCAATTATAGGTTCAGCAGCCTATCATCAACCAACGACACATTTTGGACGTAAAAAAATTTGTTTGGGGAGCAATTTAGCATAATCTAACATAATTATAGACCAACATTTGAAAAGAGTTTATGTTTTATTTGACTTTTTGTATCGAAGTAACTTAAAAACAATTACAAAAAAATAATTTCTTTGAAAACGGGCAATGTTGCCGAAACGAAACTGAAGTGATATTTAATTGTAATAGTGGAAAAGAAGATGTTGTTTTTCAGCAAAGGTTAACCACTGAACGGTGTAATTTAGAAACCGTTATGAAGCCTGTAGAGTAGATGATTTTGTATCGCATTCTATTGAAAAAAAAATGATAAACTTATAACTTATGACATTATTTGCAAACAGCAATTCACTTGTACTGTTAGATTTCTCTGAAAATTATTCATTCATTATCCAAAATGCTGCTCAAGGTTGGAATAATTCCCAGGCAACAATACATCCATTCGAAGTTTACTTTTAAAGATACGGTTAATTAGAAAACGTTAGCTTTATTACTCAGAAGTAATGACCCATGACACAAAAGCTGTACACTTATTCATTTTAAAATTAATTGACTTTTTGAAACAGTCGATTGGTTTTACAAAAAATACTTTTGTGTCTGGTTGAGCTGCAGCACATTATAAAAATAAAAGGAACTTTGCAAGTCTGTGCGATTTAAATTCAAAACATCGCTTTGAAACAAAATGGCACTTTTTTACAACATCGCACGAAAAAGGCCCTTGTGAAGCTATTGGTGGCACTCTCAAACGAATGGCTAAACGAGCAACTCTTGCCAAAGATTATGGAAATACTATCAAGACTCCTCGGGAGTTGTACGAATGGGCGAATGGGCGCAAACAAAAATATCACTATATTACATTTCTGTAATATCACGAATGAGCAATACCGCCATCGGGGGTGGCATGGGTCTGGGGGTGAGAATGGCTCATCGCTCTCACCGCGAGCATGGAGGGCGTAGAGCAAAATCGTTCAAAAAGGTCTCTTATATTTTTGTCTTCTTGTCCTCAGACACATCCATTCTACAAGCATTCTAAGTAGCTGAAACAGTGACCCATTCTCACTCCCATTTGACCCATTGTCACCCCGGACGACGGTACTCAACAAGAGTTTGATGAACTTTTCAAAAAAGCAAAAACTATAGTTGGCACACAAAACTTCATTCTTTTATACCAATTTTTTTGTAATATCGATTTTAATTTTAAAAACTATTTTTTTTCAGTGTAGAAATCGGTATTTTATTTTTTGGATATTTTTCCAAAAAACTTCTGGGAATTTCACGACAGTCCGCCATACAACACTTTTTTGTAGGTCTTGTCATTTGAGAGTTACATCGATTTATAAAAAATCCATGAAAAAAAATGGGCCCTCATCGAATGTTACTCTTGACAATTTTTGAAAAACTAAGTATACAGAGTGGCTTAGAAATACCATATCTGAGATAGTGCTGCCAACCTCTGGTCGAGTTGGCGCGAAATTCGTCATTTTTGAAGATGTTTATTAAAAAGGTAGAAGGGTCATAAATCTTTATATCAGAGCGTTAATAAATAAAGCTTCCAACGAATGATTAAATTTGTTATGATAAAATCATCCTAATCTATGATTAATGATTTAGGCCGATACAAATATTTAAAATCTCTTTTGTCCCCCCCCCCCCTTGGATTTTTTTTTGCCAAAAAATAATATTTTGAGGGGGCAACAAAACAAAATTCGGATAAATTTGAGGATTTTTAAAATATTCTTTAACAAATCCGAGGAGTTTTTTGATTTTTTCCATTTTAATATTTATTTTTTTATTATCTCCCCCACCCTTAACCTTTCGGACACCAAAAGGATAAAAAGTTATTTAAATATTTGTAACGGCCTTATTCATTTTTGACAATGATTATCGATTATCAATAAAATGAAAAAAAAACCGTTGGAGTATGATTAACGATTACCGATCGTGATAAAATGTTGACACACTATGTGTATGATTAATGAATCACGATCGATATGATTAATGATTAATGATTATGAATGATCAAATTGAATGATTGTCATCAATAATCAAGTTTTGGATTTTGGATTTGATGCCTTTTTCAAAATCAGTAAATGTTTTCAAATGATATCTGCCTTCTTTTAATCAAATGATGAAGTATCAATAAGAAAACACAATTATCCTTTTGACAAGTTGGTTTATTCATTTTCCGAATGTGAAAAAACTGCGAATCAAACTGGCAACTCCGAGCAAGGCCGGGTACATACAGCTAGTAAAGAAATAAAAGAAGTCGACCGAAATCTAACCTGGCAACAGGTTAAAGCGATAGCTGGGCAACGCTCAGGATGGAGATCTTTCAAGTCGTCCCTTTGCACCACCGGAGGTGTACAGGATCCATAAGTAAGTAAGTAATCAAATCAAACTGATCTCTCATATACAGTAGCGCAACCTTGCGGATGAATGCTGAACTATACAGCTTCTTGACTTATTGGTTTCCAATGCTAGAACAACATTATAGAAGATGGCAACTTTCTAAATCCAACAGATTCCGAGGTATCAAACCAAACTGATCTGTCATATATATTAGCGCCACCTTGCGGATGAATCCTAAACTAAACAGGTCTCCAATCCTCGAACAACTTTGTAGAAGACGATAACTTCCTAAATCCCATAGATCACAAGATATCGAGCCAAACTGGTATATTCAAATACACTAGCGCTGCTAAGTGGAAGAGTTCCAATTTTTTTTTTCCTGGGCTCATAGGGCCGCATGGGAGCATATATGGATTTAGAATTTGTTTCACTACGCCAGAATTTTTAGAAATGTTATTATTCAGATCGCACCGTTTATTCAGAAAATAGATTATTTTCACCAGTGTTCGTTGGTTACGGATCTAGCGGAGGACCAGAAGAAGATTTAAAAGACATAAAAAATGTCCTCAATGAGAGTATCAATTCCCTTTATTATTTTTCCGAAAAAATCACGATGCTATCATTTTAATTGGCTTCAATATAACGGATGCATGAAACATGGACAATGCTCGAGGAGGACTTGCAAGCACTCGGAGTATTTGAGAGACGGGTGCTTAGGACCATCTTTGGCGGTGTGCTAGAAGACGGTGTGTGACGGCAAAGAATGAACCACGAGCTCACCCAAGTCTACGGCGAACCCAGTATCCAGAAGGTAACTAAAGCCGGAAGGATGCTATGGGCAGGGCATGTTGCAAGAATACCGGACAGCAACCCTGTAAAGATGGTGTTCGCTTTCGATCCGGCAGGTACGAGACGGCGTGGAGCGCAGCGAGCGAGGCGGGCAGACCAGGTGCAAACCGAATTGGCTAGCGTGGGGCGCATTCGAGTATGGAGAGATGTGGCCTCGAATCGTGTATTGTGGCGTCAAATTGTTGATTCATTGCTATCTGTTTAGATGTGAACTAAATAAATGAAATTTAGAGGTTTAAGGGGAAGAAATTTAGAGGTTTAAGGGGAAGGGGCAGTGATTCGTACAGTACATTTTTGCTGCTATTATCATGTCACATTGTTTGTACCGGACAGAATGTTGCACAACATTCTCTTGTGACAATTATAGTGTTGTAGACACATGCCATTCATGGCAATGAATGTATTAACCGCGAGTAGTTCGTATCATGTGACAATATTCGTGCCGCCTGTGAATGTATCGCTATCTATTATGATGGTAGCGCAAAATGAATGTTCTGAGCAGTCATAAAGGTATGATGCTCATAGAAAAAGTAAATTAATAAACAATTTGTTTTGTTTGGCTGCTTTAGGGCCGCACACTTATTACGTAAAGGCTTATGGCGGGTGGGGTAAAAGCAAAACATAATTTATAATGAAACAATTTTTCATAGGGGAGGGGGTTCAAACCCCGGAGAATTCACTTTCGTACTGAGTGTATCGTCATTTTATATCCCGAGTAAGATTTCTCTTAAACAATAAATCGTCAAACTTAAACAATAAATCGTCAATCGTCAAAAAAAGAACGTTTTTACAGGCTTAAAAATCATTTAAATAATTTAATATTTCAACTATTCGAGCCAGATTTATTTTTATTCTAAATAAAAAAAATGATATTTCTAAATATATTTCAAAAAAGCACTAAAACCAATATAATAAAAAAATAGGCTCGTACCTGTAATTGTGTGATAAGTAATCTTATTTTCTTGGTTGAACCACAATTTTTATTTCAAAATTTTGAATTTTATTGTTGAAAACCCAGGTTGGGGAAACTGGGGTTATATGCACCCTCGGGGCAAAACGACCCATTTGCATTTTTGAATACATTTTCAGCAGTTTTTCCAGAGTATTTACTATAGCGTATGTAGTCTCTAACTAGCGACCCAGTAGTAAAAATTAATGAAAATATTTCTGGAACATCGCCGAATATGCCAAAAAGTCGTTTAGCCCCGGGGGTGCATATTACCCCAGTAACCCCTAATTCAACTAGCGGTGATGATACCTTTGTCAAAACAATCGATGCTTTTCAACTATAATTGCCTACCTTAAGGCGTTTACCGACGCTTGCTTTATACATAGATAAATGATTGAAACGTTTGATGATCAAAATTACACCAAATTGAAGAGTCAAAAAACTCAATAAAAAGATTTTTAAAACAAGTTAAAAAATATCAAATAATCAAGAACAATTGCCTAATACGTTATACATGTAGCAGTACTCGTTTTAAAAATATGAGAAAAGCCACTTCCGTAGGAAATTATCAATGTTCCTCCGGATCACGGCACTACCCGGGCAGAAGCCATAAGCAGAATAACAAAACATGATATGGACTTGATTGATATAAGAGATAAAAGAACAGGCAACAATATCAAAAATTTGCTCCGAAATATCATTTAAATATCAAGATTTGCTATGGATAAGAACAAATTAATGGCACATGATATTGATCACTTATTACAAATAGCATAACTTGATCTCCTCATGATATTTTAGTGCAAAATATTGATATTGTCGTCTGATATTTTATCTCTTATATCAATCAAATCCATATCTCATTTTGCTATTTTATCAACATTTGATATTATTGAGCTATTTTCGTCTACTCGGGTATAGATCGTGGTAACGGAATGATTGATAGAAGCATGATTCGTAACCTGATTGCAGTTCAGGATAGCGATCCGTTTATTGATCATATGGTAGTCACATATGCTGAAGTCGTAGCCAACGCTAGATGTTAGCTTAGATTTTTTAATGTGAGAACGAACGTCGTCAGCACAAACAGCATACTTCTTGAGAAAATATCAGCATAAGCACTTTCAAGGACACATGTTATGGTCATATTTCTTAGACTTTTTTATTCAAATGGTCCTAATTGATTTTGAAAAAGATGTACATACGCCGAAAAAAGCTACTAAATCAATATCGATAATCCGTGAACGTGAATTTTAAAATAAACGTAAGAAACGGCTCAACGAAATCGATTTCTAGTGGTTTTTGGCTCGCGTAAACTGTTCATCTTTCTTAAATCTTCTACTTGCTGTGTATATGCAAATCGAGTTTTCATAGTATTGTAATTATTGTTCATTTCGGGTGGCCAATACCCGGAAAATAGGAAATTAAACTTATAAATCCCAAAATCCGCGTAAAAAAAGCACAAAAAGCGAGCCCAGCGTATAAATAACTGTATTATTTTCAAATATTTAGCTCCATTGGTGATGCATTCATCACCTTCAAAATTATATTACATTCGTTTCATTTGTGACACATATTATGTCGCATAGAAAAATGTCACGGTAGCTCATGACTTTTTTATCTGTCATGCTACAATAATTTGTGTTACATGACCGTCATACATGCAACACGTGACCATCAACAGATTTACAGTTCAAGACAGTACATTTTAATCCACTGGGAAGGGGAGTTGAAAATCACCAATTTTTGCGTGACGTATTTCGTGGATATCTTCCCTTATACAACTCCAAGCATGACAAGTGCCTAGAAGGAAGACTTCTGAGTATAATTGAACTTAATTGCCTAGATTATATGCCCTGGTATATGCCCGGAATAGTAGAAATTAATTGCCATGCCTAAAACTCAAGTACCCGCTGAGCTGCAGAGGACGACGAAGGTCCTTCGTAGCTTATTATCTAGCGTACTGGGGTCGTGGGATCAAAGTGGTTACCATCCACTACATTTTACAAACAAAATCTCTCACATGTTGTGCAATTGCAAAAATCGAGTTCCAGACATATACTTCTCAGGTTTTCCCGGAACACTTCACTCTTTCTTCCACCCCAAGAGCTTATGAAAATATTGGATCAATTTAACAATACAACAACAGTTTAAATGTTGATTAGAATGAAACCCTACAAATAAGAATGGCAATCGTGTTTACCATTTTTATACGGTACTCGAATCATAGAAATGCAAAATTCGGAAGGAAGCCAAATTGGTGCTCCCTGAGCATCGATGCACATTTATTCGCTATTTGGCTTCCAAAAGTAAGCATATTAGATTTCCAGCAAACGGATTTTCAGATTTATTATTTCTTCCATTTCAGTTCCTACCGCCACCGTCTGTCTGAGTGGGTGCTATCTGGGTATAAATTTCCGAAATGGATAAAAGGGTTGCACAACTTCCCGGTACGAGATGGATGGGGTGAACACACTTCGTAATTTAAATCGGCATGAGACTGGCGTACAGTCAGAGGTACGCTCAGAGCAAATCGAAATATTCTTCTGTCTGGGGCTGTGAACTTGCGTGCTCCTAACATGTAGGTTATATGATCGATCGAAAACCTAAACGGATTATGTCGGCTTGGGGAGTGGAGTGCTCTATGTTTCAGCCGGTTTGGTTCACAATGGCTTTCAGTCATTTGTTCTGCAAATTCACTTTACCCAAGCAAGCATCAAACTCCCAAGTTAGATTTCGCATGGAATGGTGCGCGATAGTCCATGACGTCGAGTTATTCACGGAAATTTCACCCGTGCTGCTGAGCTCACACGCGATATGATTGGATAATTTTTGAATTTAATTTTATGAAGTTCCTGAATAATGTTGAGGTAAGCTTTTAACGGGAAGAAGATAGCATGCATGAACAGTTGTTGTAAGTTTTTTATTTGTTATATTTTTAGCTAATTGTAAGCCTGACTAAGGATTTGAATAATACTTATACTTTCGTTTCCCAGTGCGGGTTGTGACATTTTCAGATATTACTATTATTATGATATATTTGCAAACAAGATCACTTTTCTTTGGAAACCTTGTTGTGTGGTTGTGTAAATGACAACGACAAGACAACGTTTTTTTACTATACATACTTAATTTGAAAATAAATATTTCCGGGTCCTTTTATCTACCTGAGATCTAAAACCAGAAGATTATCCGAAGGTTTTCGATATATGTAATTAGTGAAAACTGGATTTAATAAAATTGTGTCGCTCGTGATATGGAATGCAATACCCCGCACTTAAAATAATTCTTCACCCTAGATTTTTATTTCTCTATATAAAAGCAGCACTGAACTATCATCAGTTTTCGCAAATTACACCAAATTGGCAAACACAAAAAAAGAAAGCCATCTGGCCGGAATGTTCTTCATTAATTATCTCCTGGTCCGACACTCCCCCTCTGATGAAAGCAAAAGTGAAGTAAAAACACTCCGTTCTGATTATTTACACATTCTTCCACGATAATTTTTTGGGCATTCCATCGCGGCTTCCTGGAGCATAAATTACCACCGAGCGGCGGCGTTCGCAACAAAAGGTCATCCACGAGAGCAGCGTTAAACAAATGCGGCATACTTCAAATAATCACCATATCGCAGCCGTTTCGTCGGAGTGGCACTGACTGATGAAGGTGGTGGCGAGATAGGACGATTTGGCTCATTAGACACGTGCTGTTTGTGCAGCCCGGGCTGTTGAATTTCTTGCTCCATTGTTAACGCTTATAATGTTGAATAAGTGAAAAAACATAAACTAAAATTTAGCGAGGGTCGGAGCAGCCATACACGGAACAATAACGAGAATCCGGCCGAAATGCGATGCAGATCAAATGATTGACGTGATACCTACTCATTACTCATTTACGAATGCTTTTCGCGCTTGCATTATGGACTATTTTGAATAGACTTGTGGATGTTTGGTTCTGATGAAAGCGAAACGTGGTAATTATTGTGCGCCGGTACGGTCCTGGACGTGGGCTTGCAGTCCCAATGGCGGAAAGGTCCTAGACTAATCGTAGGTTTTACTTCGTGTTGAAACTATAGCTTGAGTTGTTTTAGTGCTTTTACCTACCTCTGCTGGCGTGTCTCTGGAAAATGTAAATGCAGGGAGAGAGAATAAAGATCATATTACGTCAGTCGCAGATTTCCGTGCGTCATTTTTATCCACGTGTTGGATCTCATATTTCAGCTGGTGCTCAACATAATTTAATATGAATTTTACCAATACTGTGTCGCCTATGGGCCGAAATGTTGTGAAGATATATTTATCCGAATTTATGTGATCGTTTTCGAAAGTCAGCAGCGGACTCATGTATATGATCTCATTGACCATCTTGATGTTGTTACCAGATATCAATGCAAATCGTAGAGAGTTCTCTTGGGCAAACCGTGTAGTTTGTCTTTGATGCGTTGATGGACAATCCGATTTGCTTAATGTTTCGCTTTAGTTCGATGTCATATGAATGTTAAATGGCGATGGCGAGCTGCTAACCGAAGCTTGTGAAACTCGAATAAACTGTGCGTAGGCTCGCGAACGAGATTCCAAAAAAGTTTTTAAGATGCTTGGATATTTGTTAGAATTTACCATCAGATTCAATATGTGTGACCTTTTACTGGTAGGCACTGCTTGACTTCGTGGTGATTGCAGACGTCGTCGGCTTGTTCTGCTGTATGTACAATTAGGCCTGTGCAGTGCACCGATCTATTGTTTCGAAACGAAAAGAAAAACAGATTTACTTTCGAGATTTCGATACGAGATCTAGGTCCATTTAGTTCAAAATTTTACGAAACGGAACGAATTTCGTTTCGCGTTATTTTTTTTTTGAATTAGTTTAACATTATATACGCAATACTGATTTCATTTTTTTCAAAGTCGAATTACTGCTTTGCGTCTAATAGAGTTATAGTAACAGAACAAGCAGTCTGTTGTGATGAATCGCCGCGTTCCTGTTTATATACCACTAGTCGACCCAGCAGACGTTGTCCTGCATAGAGCCTTATTTCACTTAAGAATTATGTGATTATGATGTCACCGCTCAGTTTCTGAGACATGCAGACGTGCTTCCGATTGCGCTCTTGGAAAGTCAAGTGATCGATTACAGTGCACTGCAGTGGTTGAAGTTCGATTCCGTCTCTGCCGCGTCGCGCGTTTTAGTGATCCACGATGAGGTGAGAAAATACTTTTCGTGTTGACTATTCGAGTTTTCCGGTGAAGCCGTCATTCGAAAAGGTTCATGGCTTTTGCCGCACGGTACTCGGCCGTGTGTCCAGAACAAAAAGCTGCTAGTCCAGAAGAGCTATGCGAACGTGGTGTAGCAAACTGGGCCACGACAACCACCGAAGAACGGTGTAAAACCCCCGAGTGCCAAACCGGTCGGCCAGCGTTCTGTCGCTCCACCAACAGCATCGCCAGAGGCTTCCCCGAGCTGCCACAGCCGTCGAGTCAATCTGCTGCTCTAATTGCACGATCTGCTGCTCTAATTGCACGAAGTTCGTTGTAAACACAAACCGCGTGCAACTCCTCGTCGGCGTTGCACACACAACCATAGACCGCTGAGTGGTCTTGGTTGACATATTTAAAAAGCCTGCAAACGCGATGCGATCGAAAGATCGAACCGCCCGCCCGGTGAGAAACAGCGATGCCACGACGGTGACGACGAGCAGGATGTGGACTTCCATCCATAAATGGCTCTCACGTCATACAATCTCGCATCCATCAACATCGGCACGATCATGAACCCCACAAAATTGAACGCACTCCGAACCTTCATAAGCAGCCAAAACCTCGATATCGTGTTTCTGCAGAATGTCGAGAACGAACAGCTTTCCTTGCCTGGCTTTGTCGTTTTCGCGAATGTGGACCACACAAGGAAAGGCACAGCTGTAGCGATGCAGGAGCACATCCATGTCACTCACGTGGAGAAGAACCTGGACAGCCGACTAATCGCGCTGCGAGTGCACGACACAACGATCTGCAACGTCTACGCTCCCTCCGACACTGCACAGCGAGCTGCTAGAGAAGAGTTCTCGCTTAACTTTTCAAAAGGACCTAAGTAACATTTTTTTTCATGAATTAATTTGAATAGCACAATCAACAGAACAACATGAGAGCTATTGATTGCAGTATTCAAATTAATTAATGAAAAAAATGTTACTTAGGTCCTTTTGAAAGTTAAGCGAGAGTTCTTCAATGGTATGCTTGCCTATTATCGTCGCCACCACACCGAGAACGTCATCGTTGCTGGCGATTTCAATTGCAATTGCAATTGTCCAGCCCGAACACCAGTCCGTCTCTTAAAACCACTGTACAGCAACCGCAGCTACATGGTGTGTGGGAGAAGCTATGTCCACGTGATGCCGGTTTCACGTATATCTGTCGAAACGCGCGATCTCGCCTCGATCGGATGTACGTGAGCCGTGGTCTTCGCGACGAATTGCAGTCTGCCTACACGCACGTCTGCTGTTTCACAGATCACAAAGCGTTAACGCTCAGACTCTGTCTCCATCTACTGGGACATGAGCCCGGGCGCGGTTTCTGGGCTCTTCGATCGCATCTTCTAACCGAAGAAAACTTTACCGAGTTCCGATATAAGTGGCAATATTGGACTCGGCAGCGCACCTCGCCTTCTTGTGCCCGTCGGATTGTTGTCGAGAACCATTTTCACCGGGTTACATTCTGGCTACGTGCCCGGCCCACCGCAGTCGTCCGATTTTCGCGGTGTGAACGATGGATGGTTCTCCCAACAGCTGATGCAACTCGTGGTTCATTCGCCTCCTCCACGTACCGTCCGCCATCTGCACCCCACCATAGATGGTATGCAGCACTTTCCTTTCGAAAACTCCAAGTGCGCGTTGGTACTCCATGAGCATCGTCCAGGTCTCGTGTCCGTAGAGGACTACCGGTCTAATGAGCGTTTTGTAGATTGTCATTTGGTACGGCGGCGAACTCTATTCGAGTCTTGCGGAGTCCAAAGTACGTATGATTTCCAGCCACTATGCGTCTCCGAATTTCTCTGCTGGTATCATTTCCGGCAGTCATCAATGAGCCCAAGTACACAAATTCTTCTACCACCTCGATTTCGTCACCACCGATGCAAACTCGCGGTGGGTGGCTCACATTATCGTCTCTTGAACCTCTTCATATCATGTACTTCGTCTTCGATGAGTTGATGACTTGTCCGAGCCGCTTAGCTTCCCTCTCCAGTCTGATGTAGGCTTCCTCCATCTTCTCAAAGTTACGTGCCATAATATCTATGTCGTCGGTGAAGCCAAATAGCTGGACGGACTTATTAAAAATCGTACCACTCGTGTCAATCCCTGCTCCCTCTATTACCCCTTCCCAAGCGATGTTGAATAGCAGACACGAAAGACCATCATCTTGCCGTAACCTTCTGCGCGTTTCGAAGGGACTCGAGAATGCCCCTGAAACTCTAACTACGCACATCACCCGATCCATCGTTGCTTTGATCAACCGTGTCAGTTTATCCGGGAATCCGTGCTCGTGCATTAGCTGCTATAGCTGGTCCCGATCGGTTGTATCATATGCGGCTTTGAAGTCGATCAATAGATAATGTGTGGGCACGTTGTATTCGCGGCATTTCTGCAGTACCAGGTGGCGAACACCTGGTCCGTGGTGGAGCGTTCGCCCATAAAACCCGCCTGGTACTGCCCTACGAACTCCCTTGCAATTGGTGCTAGTCGACGGCATAAAATTTAGGAGAGTTCCTTGTAGGCGGCGTTCAGCAATGTGATTGCGCGGTAGTTGCTTCGAACCAGCTTATCGCTTTTTTCGTAGATGGGACACACGACACCTTCTATCCACTCCTGCGGCAAAACTTCCTCCTGCCAAATCTTGGTAATGACCCAGTGCAGCGCTCTAGCCTGTGCCTCACCACCGTGTTTAAATAGCTTTCCTGGTAATTGGTCAACCCCAAGGGCTTTGTTGTTCATTAGGCGGCAAATCCCCTCCTGGATTTCCTGGAGATTCGGAGCCGGTAAAATTATGTCCTGTGCGCGCTCTCTCAGGTTCATCACCATACCGCCATCTTCGTCTGCCACATCGCCATTCAGGTGATCTTCGTTGTGCTTCCGCCACCTTTGGATCACCTCACGCTAGTTCGTAAGACAACTGCAACGAGGTAGTGGTCGGATTATTCGCACTGCTGTAAGTGTGGACGTTCGATGTTGGAGAAGAATTTACCGTCGATTAGAACATGGTCGATTTGGTTTTCCGTTTCTTGGTCCCGCAGTGGGCATCCATCGTGTGTCTGCTTCAGCTGTGCGTAGAACGCTTCTTTCTCGTCGTCGGGTCTCCCTTCATGTGTGCAGTGCACGTTGATGATGCTATAGTTGAAGAAACGACCTTCTATCCTCAGCTTGCACATCTTTGCGTTGATTAGCTGCCACCTAATCACGCGTTGGCGCATCTTGCTTAGCAGCTTTGGTAGAAGGTAGCCGCTCGATGCCCGTTGTTCCACACTTTCTGTCCTGACCAGCAAATCTCCTGCAGCGCCACGACGTCGAAGTTGCGGGGATGGAATTCATCGTAGATCATCCTGTAGCAACCTGCGAAACCTAGCGACTTGTAGCTCCAAGTTTCCGTGATCCTTTACTCGCGTAGGTCTTTGCCGATTATATCGAGTCGTGTTATCTCTCATATTGATCGTAATTATTGGTTTTCCAGGCGGCTTATTGGGCCTGCGCAAACCTCCTGTCTGACACCTGACACCTGACACCAGGACTTGGGCTTGTGCGCTCTTGCCACAATTGCCACCAATTTTGCCAAATTGCCACCTTGGGAAAGAATCTTTCGAGTAGTGAGAAATGAAAAGTGAGAAGTGAAAGTAAAAAGTGAGATGTGAAAAGTGAAAAATGAGAAGTGAGAAATGAAATGTGCGAAGTGAGAAGTGAGAAATTAATAGTTTGAAATGAAAAATTAAAAGTGAGAGGTGAGAAATTCTAAACAAATGAGATATGAGAAGTGAGAAGTGAAAAATCGAATAGAGAAGTGAGAAATGAGAAGTGCTAAGTAAGAAGTGAGTAGTGGAAAGTGAGACATGAGAATTGAGAAAAGGGAAGTAAGAAGTGAGAAATTCGAAGTGCGAAGTGAGTGATGAGAAGTGAAAAGTAAGAAGTAGTTAGAAGTGAAAAGTGATAAGTCAAAAATGAGAAGTCAGAAGTAAGGTATAAGAAGTTTAAAGTGAGAAGTATGAAGTGAAAGGGAAAAATGAGAAGTGAATAGTGATTAGTGAGAAGTAAGAAGTTGGAAGAGGGAGGTGAGAAGCGAGATATTTGAAGAAAGAAGAAGTAATCAGTGAGAAGTGCAAAGAAAAGAATGAGAAGTGAGAAGTGAGTAACGAAATTCTGTCTCTTCCCTTCTTTCTTTTTTCTTCTTCCTTTTTCTGTCTTCCTTATTCTTTCTGTATTATATCTCTTCACTCACTTCTCAATTTTCAACATTTCGCTTCTGACCTTCTAATTACTATCTCTCACCCCTTGTTTCTGGTTTTCTCACTAATCATATCTTTCTTCTCACTTTGCTACTATCACATCTCACTTCTCATCACACTTATTCTTAATAAATAATCTACATCAATTTCTACAAAAAATCAAACGAAAATTACTTCGAGGTTAGACCTTACGGAAAATGTGCTTTCCATGCAGAAAATGATTCAGGAACTCCTTCAGATCGTTTTTTGAAATACATTCGGCGATTGTTTCAGAAATTAAAATAAAATGCTCCAGTAATTCTTCAACCAGTTTCTTCAAAAATCAAAACAGAAGTTCTAATAGCTCATTCAAAACTTCTCTTGAGATTTTTTTTCAGAATTTCGTCAAAGAAGGGTTCCTCCATGGCTTCCTTCGGAAATTCCTTATGGAATTATTAGCAATGCTTTTTTAGAAGTTCCTTTAGAGTTTCCATAGAAAATTCCTTTAGGAATTCTTTCGGGCATCTTTTCTCATTTGAATTTAAGAATTACTTCAAAAATTTCATTTGGAAAATTTATTTGGGAATTTTGTTTAGAAAATTCTTTGGATCTTGCTTTGGAAACTCCTCTAAAAATTCCTTTAGGATTTCCATCGTGGAATATGTCGTTCTATAATGAATTTCCGGAAAAACCGTTCCAAAAAAAATTGAAATTACTCCTGCAGGAATTCCGGAAATATTTTCTTAGGAAATGTCATATTGTTTAAAAGGAATTTTCGAAGGATTTTCTTGTGAGACTTACAAAAAATTTTGTTTGTGTTTTTATTAAGGAGACTTTTAGCCCGAGGCTGGCTCGTCTCCGGGGACTTACGAAGAAATTTTCAAAGGAAATAATGTCCGAATTCGGAATTCCCGAAACATTTCTGAAGGATTTTGTGAAGACATATTTTCTAAAAAATCCTGGAATGAATTTCAGGGGGAATTTTTGAATGAAATTTTGAAGGATTTTACGAAGGAGAAGCTTAAAGGATCCAAAAAAAAATAGTGGAATTTTTAAAATAATTGATGTAGAAATCCTCTGAAAATTGTAAAAATTCCTATGAAAGTTTCTTTAAGAATTATTTTGAAAGTTTCTACAGGATTTATCAAAATTGACGGTTTTATTTTTCGGAAAAATTTTGGCGTATATTTTGAAATTTCAGGAAAGATATTCAATTTGGCAGGTCACGTGGCCCATCGTGCCCAAGTTTTACTCCGCCAGTGATAATTTATTTTTGTTTCGAATGTGAAAATAGTATTGCATCAGCAATGAATATTATTAAATTAATAGAGTAACTGTTGAATCGTTCAAACAAATTGTTATTTATTGTCTCCTGCCAACAATAATTGTTGTTGAGTAATATGACCAGACGTCCTCGGGACGCCCATGAAGAAGAAGAAGAAGAAGAAGACCAGACGTCCTTGGGACGCTGCATTTTTCAACTTCGTTTTGAAAATTTATTACAATTCATGCAGCCTCACAAATATGTTTCCAATTTTTTGGAAATATTTGGCCCAAAATCTAACCGAAATGCATTTTTGGAGTATCCACTTTTAAGCCAGTGCACGCCAGATAGGCGTCCCGCGTTTCGCAAGACGCATGCTGGTCACATTATTGTTGAGTTTTCTATGTGTGTATTCCTGAAATATCCTGAATACGAAACCTTCTCGCACCTTCGAAATAAGGAAAACTCTATCAATCAGCATGTAATAAAAGATTTGCATTGATATCGTCGTAGAATTTATAATTATTAAAAAAAATCAAACCGATTTCTTTCCTTAAACTTCCAACGCTTCGATCATTCAATTGTTTCACATCCCTAACTCCAGTGAAGATTGATTTTACTTCGAATTATGATGTTTATGAGTCAGTGGTTAATGTATGGAAATAAAATTCATTCTTCACCTGCATCCATAGTCTACTCTTTATTACCATCTAAATTTGTTTGAATTCTATTATCTTGAAACAAAAAGGAATGAGTTGAGGTAAATGTGACCAGTGACCAAATAAAAACAAAATACAGAACATGAAATGCGCTTTTGTGGAAATTGTATGCGTTTCATTTTGGAAGCCAAGCATATTTCACAACAAGTTTTGCACTCTATTTGAACCATGTCGAAACTTTCTAACCCTAATATCGTTGAACAATAGTTGTTGATCTCGTTAAATCCTAAAGATGCACCTATAAACTAATCTACTGACCGGAACAACACAATTGCCGCACCTCCGTATACAAAAAGCAGTACCGTAATCCGGGGAAAGTTGGCTAATTTGTCTTTGATTTGAGTGATTTCATCTGAAGTTATTATAATAAGAAACCTCTAATAAAAAAATGACTTAAGCTTTCCTTTTTTGCATGCAAACAAGAAAGAAAGAAATACTCACGAATCGAATGATAAAAATTACAATGCAATTGAAGGTGTCGTTAGATAACACACAATTCGGAACCCGTGTGATCAATTTCACTTGTTCGATCAACGTAGCCCCGGAACACAGTATCTTCAATAAAGCAGAACAAAAACTAAAACACCTCAAACTTTTGCGGGGTACAAGCAGTAGGTCAAAGTGCTCGTACGTGCCGGCAATGGCTTCACCCAACAGTGGCAGTGTGGGAGAAAAACCGCACTCCTATCATCTGCTGCAGCTCATGCAGAGGTACATCCTTACCGGCATAACTAGAAGTGCCACGTTGAACTTTTCCTGTCGGGACGGCACTCGCTTCGAGCTGATTATAGAACTAATCATACCGAGCGCATCGGCAAAATATGGAAGCCCAAAGTTAAGAGATGCTAAATTAGCTGAGTCGAGATTGAAGGTGAGAAACAAAACAGATAAATATGTTCATTAGAAAATAATAGAGAAGGAAAAGTTTACTTCCATAGCGATGAGATGGGAACTGCAGGTCCCTTAATGGGCAACGTGTTTTTTTTATTATAGGTACAGTATTTATGTTTGATTAACCATTCATGTCAATTTTTGCAAACAAGGATTACCAACTTAAATCGAGATGAATAATTAGTACTTTAGTACTTCTAATACTACTGAAAATGAACAATTCGTCACTAAAATGAATTATTTTAAACAGATGCAAAGTGTTGACTTGAATTATGTCATAGTGAAAACAAATAAAATTAATAAATAAAATCGTCACAGTAATTTGCTCTTTCAGCTCGGAAAAGACAGTGGCAGAGCATTCTAAAAGACCTAACTTGTGTGTGGTACAATAAAATGATGGAGATCATGTTTCACAACAGACCTCTCGGTATGGCACGGCTCAACCAGAGAAACATGAGGAACGATGATGACTTAATTGATATAACGTCGTGCGCCAGTTTCGAGCAGGTCAAACGAGTCGAAAAATCCAATTGTCACGCGACACATCTTGCTTCTGCGACTGCGACGACGATGAAGCTGCGAATCGCCGTAAAGTGCATCCACAAAAGTCTAAAGGCGTGCATTGTTGGTATGGTTTATCTTGGAGGAAGGCAAAGATGAAGGGTTCGCCCATCAGCATGACAGATTGGATTGATGCTATTTTCGATATGGCTCCGTGACGAAGCGAACCATACTTCGCTAATAAAGCGTATAGAATGTGAAGTCGTTTGGGTGATTTTATTGCCAACATCTTTTTATTGCCGCACGTCGATGTGGTCCTCGATTCCGATGGGATTTATCTTTAGAAAAGCGGCATCGAATGATGATGGTTCGAAAATGATTCGAGAAGAAACAAGATCTGACAGACCACTGCTCGGCACTTCATTCCCGGGGGCTATTTCGAAGCTGAGAAGAAGACATCAAATCGGAGCAGAACTATGGTCGATGTGGATCGCACTTTGTTGTTCAAATCGATTATAGTGCGACGGAGCAGGGAAAAAAGACATTAGATCCAAATTGGGTTTTAATCAAGTGTTATGGGACTCAGAAATGCCACAATAAAAATAAGAAACGCGATTTAAGCTTGTGGATTAGATCCGTGGCTATGGGCTAATTAAAGTCAGATTTTTTTTGTATCAACCTGAGCCCTGGGATCATAGTGAGGCGGCCTTGGCGGATTTTGAAAAGCAGACACAGAGGAAATAGATTGTGATTAAATTTAACATGAGCAGGGTGAAACAAGTGGAAAAAAGATAGCGCCCCACGAAAAGAGAATCTCATTTGCATAAATTAATGCTGATTTTTCTTCCATTGAAGACGGTTGTTGGGTACCAGTTTTAGTCCAAATTCAGGACGACCTCGTTTGCGTGCCAGCCACTCAGTTACCACTACCGAGCGCACTAGTAGTAGCACCCCGGTATGGTGCTGACGGATTCGCAATCTAAAAAGGCTTCGCCCTCCTCGGGGGTGATTAGCATAAAATGTTAATGAAAAGTAAAAGATACTAGGAGTATGCGTCGCGGACAACGCTCCACTAAGTGGCAATGGGAGTCAGCTTTCTCCGCATTCCCATCCAGCTATGCGGTGTTCTATCCCAATAATGGAAACATGACATTCAAAGGAGCTAAATTTAAGTTTTGTTTTATTTAAGAAACTGCTCCAAAGATGTAACTATTTTCAAACCCTTAAAGCAGAAGATGATTCTTGTAAAAAAAGACTGAATCACCGTCATACTTAAACACCTAGCATTATACAGGGGACAGGACATTTACACAACATCCAGCTAACTAGTGGATATTTTTTACGTTGGACAACGTCTTACCCAAAGGTACTGGGTGTCAAATCACTGGCGACCGTCCATGCTGGAAAAAAATGAAACAAAAACAAAGGGTCGTTTGACCGAAAATTATTCGGTGGAAAGCCACTCGACCGAATAACACGTTAATCAAGAGGTAAAACATATTGGAACTCATAACGTTTTCTATTGATAATAAAAATTTGGAGAACAACCAACGTCAATTATCGTCGTCGACGAAAACAAAAACGTTCGCTTTTTTAAAAGAATTGTGCAATAATCTTAATGTTCAGGCGTGAAATAGGTCAAACAAGGGACGTTATTTGTACCGCTTGAACTGAAGCGTTACCTGCTCGAGAGCTTTTTATTGTTCTGCTACTGCATAGGTAGTTTTCTGTATTACCTCTATTGATTTTAGTTACTAGGTTTTCTAGGCCCACGATTCTCCAAAAAGCTGATTGCAAGTTTTGATGCATATCTACAATATCTCTATGCGACTTGTGCGACTATGTACTTGACTCGACTTGACGGCCTTACTGTTGAGGTCGAAATACGTATCTGTCAAGATACAATTAAGTGGTGGAATTCAATGGGATTGTATAAACTCGTCTTATGACAGGTGAAAACATTCCACTAAAAAGCTCAAAATAATTTTCTTATTAAAATAAGTTAGTTACACAAGATTGTCGAAGGGAACGGACACACATTTTCTTGTATTGTCGGTGATTTTGCTGAATGCTATCCGAAGGATCCATCTCTCGTCGACCTTATTCAGTCATCGTCGCGTATTTCGTTCCATGGTATTCCGTAATCAGTTCCGGAGAAATTTCCTGTTGTTGTCGAAAACATTGGTGCCGAAACCCGGGATCATTTCCCGTTGCAGCTTTGTCGGAGGTATTCGCGTTGATACATAACCTCATCCACAGCGTGGATTACCTAATTATCACTCCGGAATCGCATTGGAACCAGTTTCCAGCTCTTCGCACGGAAGAAATTCTTCAGTTTCGATAGAAACAGATTCCTGTGCATCATAACGGATTCGTACACACCATCGAAGCAGGCACATCATCGGTGCATAAATAGTGTCGTCCTCAGCCAGACAACAGCTGTGCCTGTGGTATAGGGTGACCAGATTTGCAAAGCCGCTGAAACACCAGGTACTTCTTTTTATATTTTGGTTGCGGTTTCGTTATGACGCCTCCTAAGAAGACTACGAAGCAGACGAGAATACGGTGTAATCTTCTACACCGTCGGCGTACTAACGTGTTGGGATCTGCTTATTTGATAAAATCCTTCAATGAAGAATACGATCCGACAAAGCAAGATCAAGTGAAAGTGCGTATCGAACGACTCGATAACTTGTGGCGGGAATTCGAAGAAGTCCAAGACGAAATCGAAGTACACGAAGACGCGGAAGAGGAATTCTCTGAAGAAAGACAAAATTTCCAAACTCTTTATTTTGAATTAAAGGCGTCGTTGCAAGGAAAACTTCCTCCGCAACCTTCTGGATCAAATTCAGTACGGCAACCTTTCGTTACTTTGCCGATGACTTCAAATGTCCGAATGCCTGAAATAAAGTTAAAGGAATTTTCGGGCAATCTCGATGATTGGGTTTCGTTCCGCGATCTCTACATTTCTTTAATACATTCGAATCAACAGTTAACTGCGGTTCAAAAATTGTATTATCTGCGAGCTACTCTTTCTGGTGAAGCTGCGCGCATAATTGGATCGTTGGAGATTTCAGCAGATAACTATATCGTCGCTTGGAACCTTTTGAAGGAACGGTTTGAGAATCCAATTTTGTTGATCAAGCGCCATATGTCAGCCTTATTGTCAATTCTGTGTGGCCCCAAATGGCCGGAGCGAATTGTTGTGACAGCAGCTCTCCATGGGTGCGTGTGCACGCTGTGGAGGTCTGACCAGAAGAGGCCGAGTCATGGCTTGCTGCGCACTTATCGACACGCTGAGGTGTTAATGTATAATCACACGCTGATGGTAATATACTCAAACCCCACATTTCCCTTCTTCTCTCATTAAAAAAAGGCAAAAAAAATCCTCTAGCATAGAACGCTTTGATTTTTTTAAGTTATTTGCGCGAGACGAAGATGAACATATTGCTTTTGAAAAACCGATGATTTTCTTTGAAAACTGAACTCCAAAATAAACTTGTCTGATCATAGTGGTTTTTAATCGCAGAACAACGAAATGCAAGTCAATAGGTTGTATCATTTAAATGTTAAACTAAATTGGTTATTAATCTCACAAAAACATTTTATATTGTAGCAATAATCAAATTAAATCCAATCATCAGCTTCATATATAGTAATACCAGCAAGCTGACCTTCAGCATATCGATGTTGAACTTGCTAACAACCGCTTAGAACATGTGTTCCCAAACTATGGGCCGCGACTCTTAGGGAGGTCGTGGGCTGATCAATGACGAGTTGCAAAAGACGAATCTTGATTCATTCTTTTGTCCCTATTTTGTCCCACAAATCTATCACAGCCATTAGATTTGGATCTATGTAGTGAATGGAGAACAATAAATTTTGAGATTTTGTCAAATACAATGAAATCCAAACAATTCAATCCAATTCCAATAAAAATCCAAGCCACATTCAATCCAATTCCAATCAACATCCAATCTCAATTCAATCTAAATCCAACCCAAATCCAATCCAAATCCATTCCACAGTCAATCCGTATCCGTTCCATATCCATTCCAAAACCGCTCCAATCAAAATCAAATCCAATCCAAAACCAATCTAAATCCGTTCCAAATCCAAATTCAATCAAATGCAATTCTAATCCAAATCCTAATCAAATCCAATTCAAATCCAGTCCAAATCCAACCAATGTCTAATCCAAATCCAATCCATATCCAATTCAAATCCATTCCAACCAAAATCTAATCCAAATCCTATCTAAATCCAACCCAAATCCAATCCAAATCCATTCCATATTCAATCCAAATCGAACCAAAATCTAATCCATATTCAATTCAAATCCATTTCAATCAAATCCAAATCCGTTCGAATTCAAAGTAATATAATGATGAGATATGAAGCAATTCATAATGGTTTGTTCAATCTAACGCAAACTTATTTTTATCCAAATTCTAAAAGCCAATGTGGGAGTGTCGTAACCAATATGCGATTGTGCTAAGTGGGTCGCATGTACAAATAGTTTGGGAACATCTGGCCTAGGATATGATATTTATCTAAAATTTCGCAGAGATATAATACTTAAATGAGATAGCATAAGTATATACCTAAATTTTAGACTTATGTTAACCAGTCCATTTAGCCAATAACTCCAAACTTATGACTTTGTGAATGCTGGCAACGTTTTTTGAGCTTCGTTGGATATCTCATCCAACGGGTAATTCCACTACGACTACTAAGTCAGTAGATTCCAAAATAAGAATGTTGGATATCTCATCCAAAGGATAATTCCACTACGACTACTAAGTTTCCAAAATAAGTTTCAAGATAATATATTAAGCCTTCCAACAACTTTGTAGCATACGATAGATCTCCATATCTCTCAGATTTCGATAGAACTAGCTTTACTGGTAGTCTCATGTACACTAAAGTCGCCAAGTTGTACATTTCAATCTAAATTTATTTTAACAAAAATAAATGCTTCCATGACCCACCTTGGGATTTTGTAGATTGTCAACTTTTTTTTCTCGGCAGTCTCCCAGACACGACTTGTGATATTGCAAATTACAAACCAGCGGTCTCCCATGCTTTGTAATTTTCCAAACCACAATCCATTTTCCAGCGGTCTTCCAGACACGCTTTGTGATTTTCCAAACCACAATCCATTTTCAAGCGGTCTTTCAGACGCGCTTTGTGATTTTCAAACCACAATCCATTTTCCAGCGGTCTTCCAGACGCGCTTTGTGATTTTCAAACCACAATCCATTTTCCAGCGGTTTTCCAGACGCGCTTTGTGGTTTTCCAAACCACAATCCATTTTTCAGCGGTCTTCCAGACGCGCTTTGTGATTTTCAAATCACAATCCATTTTCCAGCGGTCTTCCAGACGCGCTTTGTGATTTTCCAAACCACAATCCATTTTCCAGCGGTCTTCCAGACGCGCTTTGTGATTTTCAAACCACAATCCATTTTCCAGCGGTCTTCCAGACGCGCTTTGTGGTTTTCCAAACCACAATCCATTTTCCAGCGGTCTTCCAGACGCGCTTTGTGATTTTCAAACCACAATCCATTTTCCAGCGGTCCTCCAGACGCGCTTTGTGATTTTCAAACCACAATCCATTTTCCAGCGGTCTTCCAGACACGCTTTGTGATTTTCCAAACCACAATCCATTTTGCAGCGTTCTTCCAGACGCGCTTTGTAGCAATACAACCCTTTGCCTTGTGTTTTTTTAATTATCAGATATTTTAACACATTAGCACATTACCAATTCAACTTACCTTTTGAAATCAGCGTCAGGATCCAACAAATCTCCTGGCAGGATCGCCAAAATGTGTGGCCCCAAATGGCCGGAGCGAATTGTTGTGACAGCAGCTCTCCATGGGTGCGTGTGCACGCTGTGGAGGTCTGACCAGAAGAGGCCGAGTCATGGCTTGCTGCGCACTTATCGACACGCTGAGGTGTTAATGTATAATCACACGCTGATGGTAATATACTCAAACCCCACAAATTCCTACTTTGAAAAGGGAATCTGCAACAGGATTAGCAGAACTGGCTGACGAATTTGATCGCCATGTTCAACTATTAGTCAAGCTCGAGAATGTCGAAAAGCACTGGGACTCGTTCCGCACAGAACGATTGAGTCAATGTTTGGATGTCGTAACACTTCGTGAGTGGGAAACGCACGCTTGGACTACTGTTCCAACATATCGTGGGTTGCTCGAGTTCATTCATCGGAGGTCAAGAATAATACAAACCATAAAGCTCTCCCACCCAGCAAACACTCAATCCGAGATTAGGCATACTAAGTCACGCAATGTTGTTGCCCACGTCGTATCTGAAAATGTCCCCAGATGTGCATCCTGCCAAAACGCACACTATTTGTTCCAGTGCGAATCATTCAAGGCTCTTACTCCACATCAACGTTTTGAGCAAGCGAAAAAACAAGGCCTATGTATAAACTGTTTAAAAGGGAAACATCTTGCCAAAAATTGCTCCAGTGGATCCTGCAAAAGTTGTGCTAAAAACATCACTCGCTGCTCCATCTACCACCCCTATCGTCGGCGGCGTGCTCATCAACTTCAACTACACCAACACCAGCACATGAGTGCAAACTCGCAGCAACAAAGACGTTGCAATCAAGTCAGTTATCGTCAGTCGCGCGGTTAAATTGCTCACCGTCGGAAGAGCACACGGTTGCCTCACCACCAGTCGAATCGTCGTTACGTGCGGATACGTCGCGCGGTCATTTCCTCCCCTCATCGTCTCGTTCCTTTGCCGATATCGCCACAGACAATGCTCCATCTAGCTCTCATCAAAGTGCAGAAGTGAATAAGTGTCAACGTGCTACTGTGTTGCTTTCAACGGCCGTGATCAAGGTAAAGGACGCGAACAACAATTACACGTTCGCCAGAGCATTGCTTGACAGTGGTTCTCAACCAAGTTTTATATCAGAATCCTTGTGTCAGAAACTGCAATTAAAACGAACGAAACTGAACTCTCCCGTTAGTGGAATTGGGCAATCAACTGTGAACGTGCACTATGGAGTGACTCTTCATCTGTCCTCGCGTTTTGATACTTTCACCGCTATCCTGGACTGCCTGGTTTTACCTAAGCTGACTGTCTCACTTCCTAGCCACCATATCGATGTTTCCCGCTGGAGAATCCCCCGGAATCTTCCTCTAGCCGACCCTCAATTTAATATCAGTCATGGAGTGGACATTATTATCGGTGCTGCATTGTTTTTCGACCTGCTAGAACACCAGCAAATACTTTTAGCCACTGGATACCCGTCGTTGCAGAAAACTGTATTAGGGTACATCGTTTGTGGAAAGGTTGAACCCCCACAAGAAATCGTCCAAGAACAGTGCAGCAACTTTTGTGTAGATGGCCTTGATGCTCAGCTTGAACGGTCACGGATCGGCTCAGTTATCGTTGAACGAAGTGCTCTACGTTGGACCCACAGTGCAACCAGCGTTATATTCCATCGTCATCAATTTTCGATTACCTCGCTTCGCCATAACGGCTGATGCCGAGAAAATGTTCAGGCCAATATGGGTGCATCCAGAAGATAGAAAGTTCCAGCAAATAGTGTATCGGAAAGAAACATCAGAACCAATTCGTACTTATCAGTTGAAAACCGTCACTTACGGTCTGGCAAGCTCTCCGTTTCATGCTACACGTGTGCTCAATCAGTTGGCGATCGATGAAGGTGTCAAAGTTCCTCTTGTCAGGCCCGGTGTCCTCAATGGTATTTATGTAGATGACGTAATCACCGGACATGATGATTTAGAAACTTTGTCTGAAACCTGTACACAACTAAATGAGATGTTACACACTGCCGGGTTCTTACTTAGGAAGTGGGCTTCCAATTGTTCCGTTATCCTCGACAGTATTCCAGAAGACCTCAAGGAAACAGCATCAGAGTTGGAGCTCGCCAGCAGTGAAAACGCTGGGATTACTATGGTTCCCTCAACGGGACGCGTTTAAGTTCAAAGTTCCTGTGCTAAGCGAGATCTTTTCCATTACCAAGCGGACTGTAGTGTCCGAAATGTCCCAGCTTTTTGATCCGCTTGGGCTTCTTGGTCCCGTTATAGTAAATGCTAAAATGTTCGTACAAACTCTCTGGGCTGCCAACTTATCATGGGACGCAGAACTTTCCGAAGAATTGGCTGTATGGTGGAGATTCTATCGGACTGATATTTCCCAACTGCAAGCGTTAGAAGTTCCTAGGCGCGTTCTTTGTAACACCCGCTCCCAGTATACTCTGCATTGTTTCTGTGATGCATCAACTAAAGGCTACGGGAGCTGCATCTATATCGTTTCAGTCGATGAGCAAGACAAGATTCATTCAGAATTGCTCACCTCCAAGTCCCGCGTTGCTCCTCTACGCAGACAAACAATTCCCCGGCTAGAACTTTGCGCTGCTCTTCTTGGGAGTCAACTAGTTCATAACATTCGATCGAACACCAACTTTGCTGGACCAGTTATGTTTTGGAGTGACTCCACAATCGTGCTTCATTGGATTAAGTCAAAATCAAGCTCATGGAAAATCTTCGTATCAAACCGAGTGGCGGAGGTTCAGCGATTGACGAGAGGGTCAACGTGGCGCCATGTACCAACTGAATGCAATCCTGCGGACCGAATCTCCAGAGGAATGCTTGCAACTGAAATTGTTCATGACAAGTTGTGGTGGCATGGTCCGGATTTCCTCATCTCCCCCATAGAGCATTGGCCGGAGCAGATGATTCCATGGCCAGCGGCAGACGAAGAACTGGAAATAGAAAGGTGTCCTGAAGTGTCGCTGTATTCTCGAGAAGTTGATTCAACCATTTTTGATAGATTTTCGGAATTGGCAAAAATTGTACGAATAATTGGATACTGCATCCGATTCTACAACAACTGTAGACTTCCAAAACATCAACGAAATTTGTCAAAATTATCATCAAAGGAGATCGACGTCGCCCTGAAATATTTAATTCGTCTAGCTCAAATCCAAGATTTTCCTAATGAAGTACGTATTTTCCAGAACACAAGAGAAAGAGGAAACTTAACTGACTCGAAATCACCACTGAAGGGTTTGAACATCATCATGGATGAAGTAGGGCTATTGCGATTAGACGGACGACTGAGAAATCTGGATGCACCATACGACACGCGTTACCCAATACTGCTTCCAGCTAAGCACCCATTAAGTTGGATGATTGTAAGATCCATTCATCTACAAACATTCCACGGAGGTCCGTCTCTATTGCTCGCGACAGTAAGGCAGCGGTTTTGGCCAATTCGCGGTCGTGATTTGGCCCGCAAAGTAGTGCGGACATGTATTACATGTTTTCGCTGCAATCCAACACCAACAAGGCAAATTATGGCACCACTTCCATCAGTTCGATTGAAACCTGCTCGAGCGTTTGCTCATTCTGGAATGGATTATTGTGGACCATTTTTAGTTCGTCCATTGGGTGGGAGAGGAGCGTCGGTTAAAATTTACGTCGGTTTATTTGTGTGTATGGTGGTGAAGGCCGTGCATCTCGAGGTCGTGTCAGATCTATCGTCCGCCGCGTGCATTAATGCCGTTAAAAGATTCGTAGCGCGCCGCGGTCGAGTCTTCGAGTTGCATTGTTACAACGCAACCGCATTCGTCGGAGCGGATCGCGAGCTACGAACGTTACGAAAACAGTTCCTGCAACAATTCCAGGCCGACGATTGGAACAACTATTGTTTAGCTAGTGGAATATCGTTCCGATACATACCGGCACGATCTCCGCATTTTGGAGGGATTTGGGAGGCAGGAATTAAATCCTTTGACCCTTTTGTTACCGACAAAAAAAAACACCCTTACGTTACCAACAGGGTACCCGGGTACCCACGGACTTAAAATGATCATAACATAGTTAGTTTTTCACCGATTTCGACGATTTTGGTTGCTACGGATGCAGGAACTTACCCGCTATTCGATACATGTCACAGAGAACCGATTCGGATTACCTGGTGACCGGAATTCCGGATTAACTGGGCCAAGTCCCAAAGTATGTGTGAATTGAAGATATATATTCAACCAAATGAAGATTTCTTGCGTGATGACTAATCAACTTCGTTGGAAATTTAAAGAATATAACTTAACTACGTTACAGGACCATTTTATGAATTAATCCCGGAACGGTTATTCCGGAAACAGGTTCCCGACGGGCCTAAAGTGGCCACAAACTCATTTTGAAGAAGCCCAGGCAATGTGGGTATCAAAATTCATGAAATTGTTTCGGAAGCATGATCTTTTGGGTTATTAGGCCATAAGATGGTTTGACAATGACCGGTCATTCTCACATAGGTTTCCGAGGGGACCTTCATTTAGAAGAAACACTTCTTTCTCTCTTCTTTTCCCGTTATTTCTTGTCAAAAAGACTTAAAAATTCTTGACAGGTACTCAGAAATGATTTATAATGAACCACAGACGCTGTAAGTATCATTGGTGTTTGCTGAATAATTTACAAAAATAAAAAGAACGACTAAAATTTTCAAAAAAATTCATGGATGCAAAATGGGTCAAAAACGTGACAAAAGCGGAACGTGATGAAATCGGGTTGAAAATGTGATAAAGTCGGAGGTAGATAAAATCGGAGAGTGACAAAATCGGGTCAACACTGTGTAACTTTTCGCTTCTCTCTTCTCATTTCTCTCATTTCACTTTTCACTTTTCACTTTTTACTTTCAATTTCTCACTGCTCACTTCTCACTATTCACTCCTTACTTCTCATTCGACCCAATAACCATTCGGCCTAACAGCCATTCAGCCTGATGACCCAACATCAGTCCCATCTTCTTGGAAAAACATGTTTCCGAAAATATTTCAAGAACTTTGATGCCAGGGTGTCTTCTAAATGAGTTTGTGGCCACTAAAAGCCTTTCGGGAATTTGTTCTAGCATGACTGTTCTGGTTGATATCCATCCTATGGTTTCAACTTTATGAATAACATGTTTCAGGAAAAATTCCAAGAATTTTGATACCCATATTGCCAGGGTTTATTCTAAATGAGTTTTTGGCCCCTGCTGGCCTTTCGGGAACTTGTTCCAGAATGACCGTTCCGGTTGATATCCATCCTATGGTCTCAACTACATGGAAACGTGTTTCCGGAACAATTCCAAGAATTTTGATACCCATATTGCCAGGGATTCTACCAAATGAATTAATGATCACTTTAGGCCCTCTCCTCCGGGAACCTGTTCCAGAATGACCGTTCCGGGTCATATCCAATCTATGGTCTCAAGTACACGGAAAACATGTTTCCGGAACAATTCCAAAAATTTTGATACCCATATTGCCAGGGTTTATTCTAAATGAGTCTTTGGCCCCTGCGGACCCCCGGGGAACCTATTCCAGAATGACCGTTCCGGTTGATATCCATCCTATGGTCTTAACTACATGGAAAATATGTTTCCAGAACAATTCCAAGAATTTTGATACCCATATTGCTAGGGTTTATTCTAAATGAGTTTTTGGCCACTACGGGCCTTTCGGGCCCTCCGGGAACCTGTTCCAGAATGACCATTCCGGTTCACATCCATCCTATGGTCTCAACTACATGGAAAACATGTTTTCGGAACAATTCTAAGAATTTTAATACCCATATTGCTAGGGTTTGGGGGGTCCCGTAGCGTAGTTGGCTACACGTTCGCCTTACAAGCGAATGGTCATGGGTTCGATTCCCAGCCCCTCCACCAAACCCTCGTCAGTCGCCGGATCCGCAGCCCATACGGTGGCGTTTGGGGTACGTGCCTAACCGTCACGGCTGCCTGATGACGACTGACACTTTGACACTCTTCTCGGAGGCATTCCTCCAACGTTACCCGAATAAATGGCAACCGAACAATACAACGATCAATGGATACACGACATGGACAAACGGACACAATGGACTCACGACGAGATGGACTGGCACCGACAACAATAATGGTAATGGAAATCTAAAAAAAAAAAAATAGATTCTGTGTGGATTCTGCACAGCAGAATGCCACAGTAGATCTCGGCACAGTAGCGGTTAAGTAACACAGAGTGCCTAACAAATAAATTAAGGAATAAAAAAAAAAAATTGCTAGGGTTTATTCAAAATGAGTTTTGGCCACTACGCGCCCTCCGGGAACCTGTTCCAGAATGACCGTTCCGGTTCATATCCATCCTATGGTTTCTACCAAGATGAATACACAGCTAGGTGTTTCAACCTGCCCAGTTTATGGAAGAGAAGAAGGCGGGGGTGAAAAATTCATTTTCGGTGCAAAACATAAACAAACCGGCTGGCTCTCCCATACTAAAATCCAAGATGGCTGAATCGTGAATTTGGCAGATTGGAACACCTAGTGGTGTATTCATCTTGGTTTCAACTATATGAATAACATGTTCCCGAAACAATTTCCAGAATTTTAATACCCATATTGCCAGGAATAAATTTGCGGCCACTATAGGGCCCACGGGAATCTATTCCGGGATGTCCGTTCCGAGTCCATATGATCACGTGGTCCTAATACGTTGGGAAGTCATAATCCTCGAATTTTCTGCGAAACTGGTAGCTCAGGGTACAAGAAATCATCATTTGGATTCTATAAGATCATCTTCTCCATTTTTGAGACATGGTCTAGCAAATCCGGAACTCCGGTAACCAGATAATCCGGATCGGTCCTATGTGACATGGAACGGATAGAGGATGAATTTCTTAATCCATAGCAAACGGAATCGTCGAAATCGGTTGAAAACTGACGAAGTTATGGTCATACCAAAACGTGGGTACCCTGTCGGTACGTTACGGGGTAAAAATATTCAGAAGCCCCTCCCCGAGCCCCCCCTTACTAGATTTTCATTTTCGTACCACCCAAACCTTAATTTTGCCGAGTTTGAAGATGTCACGGAGTTTCAATTTCCTGCGATGTTCAGAACCCTAAAAAAATTTCACTTGAAAACGAAAAAGGTACCCGGGTACCCTGTCGGTAACAAAGGGTTAAATACCATTTTCGTCGTATCATGGGACAGCGCTCCTTTTCAGTGGATCAATTGAAGACAGTAGTTACTAAGGGTATGCGATAACACACTTTTTCTTAACGAAACGAAACGAAACGAAATTTAAAATGTCTATGTTGATTCGGATCGAAACGAAACGAAATATAGATTTCTTTCGAGACTTCGAAACGATACGAAATCAAGGTTCCTTTAATTCGAAATTTTTCGAAACGAAACGAAATTTTGTTTTTTTTTTCGCGGAATTTTTATTACATTATGTACGCAATTCTGATTTCACTTTTTCGAAGTCGAATAACTGTTTTGCGACCAAAAGAGTTATAATAACTGAAGAGGCAATCTATGATAAATCGTCACATTCTCGCCGCATATACCATTGGCGATAAGGCAATACCCCAGCATTTGTGCCGCTTTCAAAGGAATTAATCGTGGACCGTGTGCTCCCGAATCTTATTGATCAATTTTATATCAGTTTTATATCAGTAAGTATATAAAAATAAAGAAATTGTGCGATTTTTCATATAGGTACGGATTGAAATTTCGTTTAAAACCTTAGTTCACCTAAGAATTATGTAATTATGCTGAAGCATACTTCATATTGTCTTGTCAGCGTGGTTTTACAGTATTGACTTAGTCAACATTTGAAAAAGAATGCTTAGTTTTTTTTTATTTAGTGGGATACCTAATTATGTATCCACATATGCCAGGCGTATACGCAGATATAGAATTGATATTACTAGATCAACATTTGGAAATGGCGTATATGCCAAAATTTGTTCCTTCTTATTCTTCGTCTACATATATAGCATACATTTGCTCACAAGAAGAATCCTGTGCACCTTTCTAAAATGCACAAAGATATGTATTTCAGATTGAATTTCACAGACCCATACTGGGTAGGAGCAACCTACACAGCTCTGGTCCTCACAAGTTCCAATCTCACGCTTCCACGGGTCTTTCGATGACAATCGACTGCCAGCTAAGGGTTTTGTACTTAGCTGGTAGTGCAGCCTGGGCACTGTTGTCCTTCTGACATCAGCTAGAGTGAGGGGGTGCGACCAAAGGGACCATCGTCCCTAACCCCTAATCCCAAGGCGTTAAGCGACCCGTGCCGAGGGGATGCATGGCCAGGGGGGTGAAATAATGAGCTAGGCCTCTAACGGAGCCTGTGGGGTACCTGGGCACCCTCCACAGTAATTGTCCCTTACCGCGTCATGCTGGGCTCTGGCGTGGTGGACCTCTTTTCCCGAGCAACTCGTGGGACCAAAATGGAAAACCAAGTCAATTCTTCAATTAGTGGTAGTAGTGTAGGCGACAACCCCTTCGCGAAAGGTGGGTTGTTCAGGTCTCCGCCTAGGAGGCCAGAGGCAATAGTCGGCAGCTCAGTGCGCAGCGCCAGCGTGGGTCACTTAACCTTCATCTCGGCTAAAAAAACGCCGGTAGAGGTTATTGACGGCCCATGGCTTGTGGAGGCGATGAACCGCAAACGCGATGGGCTTTCGGCCTTCGAGGTGGCGACGAAACAGCTGGACGCCATCATCGACTTTGCGTCATCGAAGCATAATATCAGTAAGAACCTCAAAAGGAGCTTGCTGAAACTTCGAAAGTCGATGTTGGACGCCAAGCTGGAGAGGGCGGTCGGGATGGCCAAGTCTAAACCCGTGAAATCCGTGGAGTCGAGGTCTACCCAGACTGAGGCCCAAGGATTCGCGGGAACGTCGGGGTTGACTACTCCAACGGAGCAGACACAAAAACGGGGGAGACAATCTCCAGGGGATGAGCTCCCTGGGGCGCTCCAAAACGCGGAGTGTTACTACCCCAAACAAGGGTAGTGGGGCTGAGATGCTGAAACCCGGCCAGGTACCTCGAAAATCGGGGGAGGAAGGACCTGGAAAGGTCCGTCCACCCAGGAAAGACGGTGGTATGGGGTTACGGCAGGCTGAGAGCTCCCAGCCACCCCAGACCAGGGAAATAGAAGGAGATGACGCCTCCTGGACCCTGGTCAAGAACAAGATGATTGCTGAAAGCAATCATAAGTAAAAAATTCTCAGCAATTTTAATGATCTTTCAACCCGCTCTGGATTTGTTTCTTTGCAAATTCCATGCGAAGATCTAGAAATGCCCACAAATCTGCAATATTCCTCACATATTGTGCAAATTGTCAAAGAAGAGATTATAAGCTTAATTAACTGTACACATCATAGTTGCTAATCATGATTGGCCGAGAAACAGCAAATATGCACAGCTCACCAATTAAATAATATTCTTGGGATACAAAAAAGTTATTCTTATTGTACTTGCTTCGGAGTTTCCAATTCATGACCAATAACGATGCTGGTCACGTGCTTATAGTCAATTTATTTTTTTCACTTCGCGTTCTCCCGGACTAGCTGCCGTCCCATGACCAGCAGCACCACGATCGATTCCGCATTCATATTGTGCAAATCTCGCTTAACTTTTCAAAAGGACCTAAGTAACATTTTTTTCATGAATTAATTTGAGTACTGCAAACAAAAGCTTTCATGTTTTTCTGTTGATTGCGCTATTCAAATTAATTCATGAAAAAAATGTTACTTAGGTCCTTTTGAAAAGTTAAGCGAGAAATAGTAAAAAAAATATCACAAAATTTAAATCATTGAAACACTGAAGACGTTTTATAGAAGAAAACTACTTACGTATTTGTCGACTAAGAATAGGGTTATGTTAAAGCGTTAATAGAAAAAATTGTATAACCTAAAGTTTTGAAAAAACAACATAACGATTTTGTTCAGCGGCGCAGCCAAAATTTTTTATAATGTAAAGTATGGATTCGTTTAAATTTTTTTCGAAATCCCGCGGAATTCCGTTAAATTTCGTTAGAAGCAAGCTTTTTCTAGCGAAAGTTTTGTAATTTTACGAAACGAAACGAAATCAAGAAATCAGATTTCGCCATGCTCAAATTCCGCGAAATTCCGCGGAATTTCGTTTCGAACCACCTGAAACGAAATTTTTCGAAATACCGCATATGCTTAGTAGTTACGCAAATTGAATCAATCCCTAATTCTCGACCACTTGCTCCTCTTTCTGACTCTCCTGAAGATGTTTCTGTATTGACTCCAGGACACTTCCTGATTGGAGAGCCCCTTCTCGCAATACCCGAACCGGACTTGACCGATTTATCCGCTAACCGACTCACCCGCCTACAAGAGATGAAGCGGTCTGTTCAGCATTTCTGGCGCTGTTGGTCTCGTGACTACTTGAGCCAGTTGCATCAACGCACCAAATGGAAACGTTCATCCGACAATATCACGAAAGGACAGCTCGTATTGTTGAAGCAAGATAACTGTCTCCCTTTACGATGGCCTCTTGGACGGGTCGTCGAAACTATACATGGGCAAGATTGAAAGGTTCGAGTCGTGGTGATTAAAACAGCAGCTGGTCTATACAAACGAGCCATAACCGAAGTTTGCAGTCTGCCAGTCGACCCCGAAGCAGAGGAAGAAGTTCTACAGGACGTAGAAGAGCAGGTGCCAGACGTTAATGGTTGAACCTAGGGTGGTCGGTATTGGCCATTTTTGTCAAATACCGGTATTCGGTATTTGATGAAGTCAATACCGGTAATACCGGTAGAATACCGGTTTTTGTGAAAATTTCAGGAAAAACTTTCGTCGTAACCTACGTAAATTGGAACGCCACGTCCGAATTCAGAAAGGACATATTTTTGCAGAAAATCATTTTTCACAGGTGGTCTCCGGAAAAGAACTACTATGGCTCATACTTTTTCACAATTTCATATATTGCGGGAAAATTCTCGACGATATCAACAATGTTCATTGAAGTAAAAGTCATTCGCAGTTTGACTAATGTGACCAGCAAGCGTCCTGCGAAACGCGGGACGCCTATCTGGATTACGTCACTGGCTTGAAAATGGATCCTCCAAAAGTGCATTTCGCATAGATTTTGACACAAAAATACGAGAAAGGCAAAAAAATGAAAAACATTTGTAAGGTTGTATGAATTGTAATAAATTTGCGGAGACTGCACAGGAAAAAACTGAACAAATTGCGAGTGAAATCAGCAGAGGAAATCCGTACTGACAAACCCACCGTACAGATCATCGAAGGATTCGTCGTGAACCGTTCGACACAGCAGTTTACGGAGGAACAACTAGCTCACCTCAACAAGGGACTGGGGTATGCGATCACACAGAAATCAGACGTGGAACAGATCATCGTGGACATGGAGACAGCGATTTCCCGAAACATCGAGCAACAGGATCAAAATACAGCGAGGAACATCGTGGCAGACGCCATCAAAGAAGGACGGCACGGGACAACGAACCATGACGAAAGGAGGATTCTAAAGGAGCTTAAGGAAAAACCAGTATACTACGTAAAAGCCGATAAGGGAAACGCAGTAGTGGTAATGGATAAAGAGGACTACGACGAACAGATGACGACGAAAATCAACGGAGGACCTTATAGACATTTGAGAGTGGATCCGCTACCAGGATTAATACGACTCACGGACAAAACAATAAAGGAGTGTAAGGCGATCATCGGAGAAGCCCGAGTGAAGACAGTAAACCCGGTTCTACCTAGGATTAAAGGACTACCAAAAATCCATAAACCCGGCAAGGAGATGCGAGAGATAGTTTCATCAGTGGGTTCCCCTACCCAAAACATAGCCAAATGGTTGGTAAAGGAGTTCCAAAGTATGCCGAAACCATTCCCCAGCAGGTCAGTCATCAATACCCAGGAGTTCGCCCAGAAGCTGTTGGAATCAGGACACATCGAAGAAGAGGACATAATGGTATCATTCGACGTAGCGGCATTGTTCCCTAGCGTTCCAGTGAAAGATGCTCTGAATCTTCTAGAGGATTGGCTGCTAACACAAAGGACGGAAACAACATGGCGAGGAAAGGTGAAGATGTACCTAAATCTGGCAAGGCTATGCATGACGGAGAACTACTTCACATTTCGTGGCAACTACTACAAACAGACGAAAGGAGCACCGATGGAAATCCGCTATCACCGTTTTTGTGCGAACTGTTCATGGCGAATCTGGAGAACAACCTACAAGAACAAGGAATACTACCCCAGAAGTGGTGGAGATACGTCGACGATATTTTCAGCATCATCAACCGAAAGGATCTACCCAGGATTTTGGAAGCCATAAACAACGTGCATAAGGACATCAAATTTACCTTCGAAGAGGAAAAAGAAGGTAAACTACCTTTCTTGGATCTACTAGTCATCAGGGAAGCAAATACAACATTGAGCCTCGAAATCTACAGGAAGCCCACGAACACCATGAGAGTCATCCCATACCATCTAATCATTCGTACCAACATAAAATGACAGCATTTCATCACATGATCCACAGGATGCAGACGATACCCCTGAGCGAAGAAGGAACTACAATACATCTTGGAAACAGCGAAGATCAACGGATACCAGGAGAGGACTATACGAGCGATCATCAACAAGAAGGAAAGGACCCTACGACGAAATGGACATACAACGCTGACACCGATAGAGGAGCCGCTGAAAAGAGTTTCGGTCCCATATGATAAACACATCACCAACCAGCTACGCCCTCGACTAAGGAAATTCGACATCGATCTAGTATTCTCCAGTAGAAGCAACCAACTCAAGTCTCTATTGGGTTCAACGAAGGATAAAGTAGAAATGTTGAATAAGGCAGGCGTTTATAAGATAAGTTGTTCCCAATGTGAAAAAATCTATGTAGGCCAAACAAAAAGATCATTAGATATAAGGTTCAAGGAACATATGGCGGAAGTGAGTAAGGCGAAAAGAGAAAACGATTACATTACGAATTTAGATCTAAGGTAGCAGAGCATGTGTATAAGGAAAATCACCCAATTACGGCATCAAATATTAAAATCTTAAGAAATGTCTCTTCCCCATGGAAACTCGATGTAGCTGAGAGTTTGGAAATCCACCGACAGGTACAAACAGCGCTGTTGAATAAGGATCAGGGAAATGGCAGCTCTTGGCTCTTCAAGTTTCTACCTAAACAATAAAGTAATTTACAGTATAGGTAAATAAAGTAGGCAAATAAGATTAGATTAGGTACCTAGCGTAGTATAAATAGTGTAAGTTGCGATTGTTTTCTTCAAGTCGAGTCGAGTACAAGACACTGAAGACGACCACACAGTTGTGGTCGAAATACGTATCTGCAAAGATAACGAAAATTAACTAGTGGAATTAAATGGACAGTACTTAATTCGTCTTAGACGGTGTAAAACTAGGTTGAAAAATGCAGCGTCTCGTGAAACGCGGAACGTCTGGTCACATGAGGTTGACAGGTGGCTAAGATAATAAAGCAACAGGTATGATTAATGACGATGCTGATCGATTTTTGTTGTAGCGTAAACTTCGTCAATGATGCTTACTTGGGCAAAGTTACTCATGCGCGCATTTAATTGATGTATTTTATGCTCGATTAGTCTTTACTGCTTGTTACCGAATATTTGTCCCACGAGCCCTTACAGGCAGTTGAGTTGATAAAAGTAGGTGAAAATTATTCGAGATTTTATATACTGACAGCAAAATTTGAAATACCGAAAATACCGGTATTTTCCGTTTCTAATACCGGTATTTTCGGTACCCAAAATTGGCCGGTAAAACCGGTATTACCGGTTTCGGTACTACCGGTTAGACCACCCTAGTTGAACCTAACGGTTTCAACGGGGCCGGTATGTTAAGAAACTTGAGAACAATATGTTTTGAATTAGATAATCTTCACCTGAATTATAAAACTACATTGATTTCAACCCTATGTGCATTTGCACACATTATTACTACAATTTTTACGTCTACTTCATGCACTGTATCCACTAATGCTTTGTACTACTCGATGTATGTGAGAAGAATCATGATCAAAATAAAATAAGTTACCTGTCATAAGACGAGTTTATACAATCTCATTGAATTCCACCACTTAATTGTATCTTGACAGATACGTATTTCGACCTCAACAGTAAGGCCGTCTTCAGTGTCTCGTACTTGACTCGACTTGACGGCCTTACTGTTGAGGTCGAAATACGTATCTGTCGAGATACAATTAAGTGGTGGAATTCAATGGGATTGTATAAACTCGTCTTATGACAGGTGAAAACATTCCACTAAAAAGCTCAAAATAATTTTCTTATTAAAATAAGTTAGTTACACAAGATTGTCGAAGGGAACGGACACACATTTTCTTGTATTGTCGGTGATTTTGCTGAATGCTATCCGAAGGATCCATCTCTCGTCGACCTTATTCAGTCATCGTCGCGTATTTCGTTCCATGGTATTCCGTAATCAGTTCCGGAGAAATTTCCTGTTGTTGTCGAAAACAGGGGCTATACGACTCTTCTCACGTCATTCGAGCAAGCTCACGTCACTCCACTCGTAGAATAAGCCCAAGTATATATGTAGACGAAGAATCAGAAGGAACAACATTTTGGCTGTTACGCTCTTTTCAAATGTTGGTCTAGATTCAGTGTTGATAACTCCACGATTTTCCTTTGCAGACGATCTCAAAATATATCTGGAAATCCGCACTATCGACGACTGTTCCTGCAGCAGCAGCTTCAAACTTTCGACGATTGGTGCTACATCAATCGGATGGATGTAAACCCAAAGAAATGCTCGATAATTTCATTTTCACGGAAAAAGAATCCTATACGCTTCATCTACGGCTTGCAGGAAGAAGAGATTGATCGTTTGATTTTGGATGCAGGAATCACGTTCAAGCAGCATGTTTCCAACGCTGTTAGTAAGGCTTCTCAGACGCTGTGATTCGTTTTCAGGATAGCAAAGAATTTCACCGATATTTATTGACTTAAATCACCGTACTGTTCTCTGTGTCGGTCTACCCTGGAATATTGTTCTCCTCAAATGTAATATATTAATTAGTTTAATATATTTGCAGCTTTGAAGCTGAGAGAATCGAATCCGTACAGCGCCGCTTCCTGCGCTTTGCACTTCGTCGGCTACCGTGGATAAATCCGTTTGAACTGCCTAGTTAAGAGTAGGGGGAGATCCCCCAGTGGCGGATACATAAGCCATTTAACGAAAATCTCACCAAATATACAGATTATGTTAACTGGTATACCATATACACAAAATATGATCATTGATGAATCATACAAACTATACATGAGCATTTGAACACGTTTTGCGACAATGTATTTGATTGATGAATTTTGGTGGAAAATTTCGCCTTTCAGAAAAGCGTACCCTAGTACCGGACACTTTTGCATCATGTGCAAATATAACGAAGTTGCTATTATATGAGTAGAAACATCATTTAAAATAGCAATATTTTTCACTTGCTTTGAGTTGTGGATATTCAAATGTGTTAATAGAGCTTATTCGACTCTCCAGCTAAATTCTCCTACTCCGAATTCTCACCTTTTTTCAATGCCATCTTCAAATTTTTGTTCTACTTATTTCTGTGGCTTCCTGATACTTTAGTAAGAAGAAGCAATTAAATTGAAGTAAGTTTAACAAAGCTGGTGTGAAAATGACTATTTGCTTACATAAGAATCTCACGGTCCGGACAGCTGCCGGATAGACGAAATTGACTTTGCACCACAATTACATAGCATATCTAACAAATCATGATCGTTATTCAAAATATGGCTGATATTGACCATCTCTACATGATTAGAATGCTTCCGATCGAATTTGATCTTGTTGATTCAAACCTTCTAAAGTAAGGTAATACAAGGAAATTTTGACCATTTTTTTTAATCCTAAATTTTGAACAAAGCTTTCAACCTAAAGATCAAATTTTTCCTACAGGTAAAGGACTTTGAAATAGCTATCCTTTGCACTACATTAGATGGTGGAAGGACCTCTGCAAGTATCGTTTTGAGAAGTGTCCGGTGTTGGGAGGTGTCCGGCGCTGGGGGATCTCCCCCTAACATTTTTTTCAACATTTTCATTTTCAATCAATTTGAATAGCGCAATCAACAGAACAACATGAAAGCTACTGATTGCTCTATTCAAATGAATTCATGAAAAAAAATGTTACTTAGTTACTTGCCACACCATTGGTGCAATACAAACAGTGTTATAATTCTGGTGAAACCAAACGTCACTATCAGTGCAGAAGCAGAAGTAATTTGTATTGTCTTTATCATGAGCGGTAGTTTTCTTTAGGTACGTAGTATGGCCAAACGTTTCTCTGCAGTAAAGAGAACGTATTTAGGTTATTCAATGAGTTTTATCAATGTGCAGATTGTTAGAAGGAAAGATTATACATAAATTTAAATTAATCACAATCTCCTCAAATGTAATATTTACTAATTAGTTTAATATATTTGCAGCTTTGAAGCTGCCAAGTAGGCAACTACAAAACCGTGTTTTTTCGTTGGCTTACGCAGGTTTTCAGGCGAGATTTCTCGACAAACTCTACGACGACGATTTTCCATTTTTTTCTCTAAGCACGGAAGTTTACTACATATTCATATATGATTATTTTCTATGCATTTTATTATTTTATGACAAGTGATCAGATCAGATTAGTATTAACATTATTTGGGTTTATATAGCCTGTTAATGTATTTATAAATAAAGAGAGAAAGAGAAAAAAGTTGACGGATTTCGGTCCCCCACGATAGTAAGTTCACACACAGGCAAAAGATTGTCCATTTAGTATAAGTGTTTATCTGTATATTTTAAGTTGAATATTTTATAATAAATAGAAGCATACATTATAGGCCAAGTTAACATTGTTAAGGCCTTCTTCAGTGCCTTGTAGTTGACTTAATTGGGTCGAGTTGTTAATGGTAAAAATCAAAAACGTACCAGCTGTGATTTTGTTTGTTGGGATATTTGAAGAAAACTCTTATATTCAAAAACATAAATATTTTTTTCATTCATCGACTGTTTTTGGACAATCTACTATATTCCAATATAGAAAATCAGTGTTTTGTTGCAGTAGCCCGCAAATATCAATCAACCAAATTTAACCTAAGCAAAACCGTGCTTATCACGCCAGTGATTGTAACACTCCCATATATCAGTTCGGTGCCGACAAGCAGAACCATCAACTCATCACAAAATAACAAGATCCACACGTAATAAAAATTAATAACACATAAAGGCAGAAACCGCGTAATGCTTTTTTCTCACTCAGCTTTTTTGTTCCATTCCAGACAGAAGCACGCGACTCCCACACTAGTGAGCAGGCAGTCAGTGGCAGGACGGGACGGGGACGGACCGGGCCAGAAAAGCCCCCGGGCATCAACCAAAGTGAGCGCGTGTAGAGCTGCGGTATCAACAAACAAAACTTCATCGGGTTGTTACAATTCCGCGTGTTCCCGTAACATGTGAAAACAAACATCAGGCCGCTTACTCGTTAACGTTGGGATGGGGGGAAACACACCTTCCTACGCGAGTCTGTTTCTATGTTCCTCTGCGTCTGCCGAGTTAATGATAATGATAATGAGCACTGTGGCTGCTGGTTGGATGCCTCGCCGGTTGGTAGAACATACAAATGCCTGAATCCAGACTCCGCCAGGACCTCGAATGCGGCCGGATCGGTACGGGTAGCGTACGAATGTTGTTTGCCTGTCGTTTGCTTCTGTGTGCAACGACGACGATGACGGCATGGATGTGGAATGGAAAGAAAAATAAATGTCCCCGAATCGTGCCACGTTCTGCGTGCGTTCTGTGGCAGCCCATTCCGATTCAAGCCGAACCAGGCCCATATTCTTGTTTGTCTGGTTTCAGCGAGTGGATGAACATGTTATCACCAAAATTTGCCGAACGTGGGTGTTTTATAGATATGGTTCCGATAAGATTTATGCTTATTTTGGATATTCGTGGCAGTGGAAAAGCCGGGGACTTTAAGCGTTGTGGTTGCAATGTGTGTTATGGAAATTTGAAAAATTGCCTGTTTTCAATGATATGTGGCTCTTTTGAGGATGCTTTACTAAGAAAAGAACAGAATTATAGTTAAATGAAAATATCATACTTTTAAATTGACGACAATAATTTTGAAACTATTATAGATTATCAACACTAACCTAAATTAAGATCTCCACGCATGTCACTGTTCTAAAAAATGGGTGTTAGAAGTTTTTTGATAGTTTGGTTCTCGAATAGTTTAATTCTCTCTGGTTTGGTTTCAGATTTTAAAAATTCAGCTATTTTCAGGTTTTAAATTTCGGCGGAGTCCAATTCTTCGAGTTTTCAAGTGTTAATGAATCCACAGCTTCAATAATTAAGCTTTTCCAGATTCATAATCTCTGTAAAATACCGATTGGATGATATTACGATGAAAGTCCGTTAGCATTTAGATACGATTGCAATGTGAATCTAATAAAAATCTGAAAGGATTGAAATGATTTTCCACAGCATATTACGATATAGTTCCATTTTCTCTAGCAGAGAGTGGTAAAAAATATTGTAATTTTATTCTCAATTCGAAATCGAAGGCATATTTTAAAGCTAAACCAACAAAGTAACAGCTTGATTTGCATTTTGGGAAACTATCATACAACAGTTCTACCGCCAAAACCCTCCGCTTTACAGTTCACATCTCAGAAGCGCACATTTGTCGTCGTTAGCCTATCGTCGTCGCCGATAACAAATGATTCCGCGGTGTCGCGTGGTGGCCAGCAGGAATCACTCTGGGCCTCATTTCTCAGCGGCTTTAATTTATTCGTGTGCGTCCAGCAGCGGTGATTGGTCTCTCTTTCGACATACATCGGCGGCATCGTTGTCGATCTGTACGCTACATGCCTTGGTCGTCGCCGTCGTCGTTGACTCCGTACCCCAACGGAGAGGACACTTTTCGAACGGAATCCACGCAATTAGCATAACGTCGATATGAAAGCGCAGAGTGAAAACGAAATGTGGCTGTAGAAAAATGCACGCCAAACGGGTGAAACTCGACAGTCGACGGATTTGTTTGTTATTGAAATGAGCCCCGGTACAGAACGGCACAAACTGTCCCGAACCCGTGGTGTGTGTTTTGAGATAGCCCCAGGTCGAACAAATCAAGCTATCAGAACAATATTTTAAGGTAGGGGTATGCGACAACTGAATTCCGCATGTAGTAAGGGTGAGACCATATTATTCATGACAAATCACAAAATATTGAACTAAGTTGAAAAATTTAAATTCTAGTTCAAAGTTTATCTCGCACACTCCTTCCAATAAGTATCTCCTTATGATTTTGTTCGAAAATATTTGTGAAATACTTCACGCTTGCCTCTAATGGACCTCGACATTCGACGAATGGTTTCTGTAGACGGATAACAATACAAAAGGAAGTGAGCGAATCAGCAAAAAAAATCCTCTGAAGATTCAGACGGCGCCGAAGTTCTTGTGGAGCCAGGTTTTTTTTTTGTCGCATTGTGTCGTCAACCTGTTTTAAAAGGTATGCAAATCAACAACCAGACAGCTTCATTTGCAGCCTAAATCAATAATGGGCAATTAGCACTTGAAGATACAGAAATTTAACAAAAGGGTCAAAGATGTTCACTTGCGTAGCCACTTAGTCAGTGAACACAAAGTAGCAATTGATTCAATGTCGCCAAAGTGGTTTTCAAATGTGTAAAATCTCCGTCTTTCTAAACTTTGCCTCTGCCAATAAGTCATGAATAAACGAATTCCTATGTTGATCATAATGATGAAAAGATACAATCACGTCAAGTTACTCCAGTCATCTCCATCTTTCTGTCAGGTTGATTCGAAAGGAGTGGTAGCCATAGAGCTCTGAAAAATGGCAGTTAATTTTCCTAATTGAAAACTGTGCTTCAAATCCAGTTCGGCTGGCCATGAAGCTCTCCTGGGTTGAATGTCCAGTTCATAGCGCTAATGAAAATCTCGTTTTCTTCCCGACTGCACGCTCCACCACGGGCCATCGAGTGCAGTAGAACTACCGCTCATTTGTTTCCCACCGCGCGTCCTGGCAGTCGAATGGTCTCTTGGTCAAGATACTTACGGCAGATAGGTTAGGTACGTGTACGAACATATATCCGCTAGAAACTGGAGCGGACGATGCCATGGCGCGTGTGGCTATAACTGGGCTACAATTGCTGCATTACTGTGCATAAGTTGTTGCCACCCGGCGACCCGTGAGCCAAGTGTTAGCTACGTGCTTGGTAGACTGGCACAAACATTTTTAGGTCCATTGTGCATCTATCATTTTGTCTTCATGTCTTCTTGTCTTCTTGTCTTCTTGTCTTCTTGTCTTCTTGTCTTCTTATCTTCTTGTCTTCTTGTCTTCTTGTCTTCTTGTCTTCTTGTCTTCTTGTCTTCTTGTCTTCTTGTCTTCTTGTCTTCTTGTTTTCTTGTCTTCTTGTTTTCTTGTCTTCTTGTCTTCGTGTCTTCTTGTCTTCTTGTTTTCTAGTCTTCTCGTCTTCTTGTCTTCTCGTCTTCTTGTCTTCTCGTCTCCTTGTCTTCTTGTCTTCTTGTTTGCTATCATAATCCACTCAGGAACAATCTACTTTGGTTCGGATTAGCCTAAAGACACTCGCAGAGCAAATGCCTTCCCTGCAGTTTGCGGCACCAACCAACGCCGCTGCATTCAGGGAACGATAAAGCAATTAATAAGGGACGAGAAAAACCTGTACCACACTACACCGTATTTCGCCGTGGCGCAGCATCATCAGAAGCAGCAGATGTTTGCCAGGGCGTGTGCATAATAATCAGTGTTCCTTTCCCTTCCACAGTTTGAAAAACAGCAAATGTAGGATGATGCGTTGCTGGTTAGCCGGTTTTTATTTGTATGTTTCCTATCTCTAATGTTATTAATTAATACTGGAGTAGCGCATCTTATATTTATATCTTCAGGAACTTTTCCGAACAACACCATGAAGTTAAATTCAGAGCAGTATTTGCAACATATTTAATTATAGATTATTATTTTGTCGCGGTAGTATGTAACATGGTGGGTGTGAGACCTATGTTTTAATATATTTTGATCAACGAATCAAATTTATGATGAAAGAGCACAATAACAAATGTAACGAAGCTATATGTTAACAACGCTGAAACATTGTAGCATTGTTATTTTAACTTCTTTGAAAGCACCGACAATAAATCATTAGGGATATTTATGTAGCGCTTGCTATTCAGTGTGTTTCTTGTATTCCTGGAATATTTATACAAAAATTCACGAGTTGGTTTTTCCTTCATTGGATATCAGACTTACGAGGCTGTTTACGCCGATCTACAATATCACGTCCAGACAACAAACATTTATTTATTACCAGACTAAGGCCGGAGTGGCCTGTGCAATACATAAAAGTCTTCTCCATTCAGCTCGGTCCATGGCTGGCTGCACTTCGCCAACCACGCAGTCTGCGGAGGGTCCGCAAGTCGCCCTCCACCTGATCGATCCACCTTGCTCGCTGTGCACCTCCCCTTCTTGTTTCCGTCGGATCGTTGTCGAGAACCGTTTTCGAAGAACCATCCTGTCCGACATTCTGGTTACGTGCCCGGCCCACCGCAGTCTTCCGATTTTCGCGGTGTGAACAATGGATGGTTCTCCCAACAGCTGATGCAACTCGTGGTTCATTCGCCTCCTCCACGTACCGCCCACCATCTGCACGCCACCATAGATGGTACGCAGGGCCGGATTTAGCCGGAAGGGGGCCCCGGGGCCGACAGTATGTGGGGGCCCCAAAATGTTCAAAATAGGTTGGTTTTGGTACATAAGATTTGTGGGGGCCCGGGGCCATGGCCCCCCCGGCCCCCCCCTAAATCAGGCCCTGATGGTACGCAACACTTTCCTTCCGAAAACTCCCAGTGCGCGTTGGTCCTCCACGAGCATCGTCCAGGTCTCGTGTCCGTAGAGAACTACCGGTCTAATAAGCGTTTTGTTGATAGTCAGTTTGGTACGGTGGCGAACTCTATTCGATCGAAGCGTTCTGCGGAATCCAAAGTACTTACGATTTCCTGCCACGATGCGTCTTCGAATGGCTCCGGTGGCTTACATTGACCTCTCTTGAGCATTATCCTAACATGTACTTCGTCTTCGACGTGTTGATGACTAGTCCAATCCGTTTAGCTTCGCTTTTCAGTCTGATGTAGGCTTCCTCCATCCTCTCAAAGTTACGTGCCATGATATCAATTTCGTCGGTGAAACCAAATAACTGGACGGACTTCGTGAAAATCGTACCACTCGTGCCCTGTCCTTCGTAATTCTCCCTCCAAAGCGATGTTGTATAGCAGACACGAAAGACCATCACCTTGCCGTAACCCTCGACACGTTGAACTCGAGAATGACCCTGAAACTTGAACTACGCACCTCACCCAATCCATCTTCGCCTTGATCAAACCGTAGCAGTTTATCCGGAAATCCGTTTTCGTGCATTAGCTGTCATAGCTGGTCCCGATCGATTGTAACATATGCGGCTTTGAAGTCGATTAATAGATGATGTGTGGGCACGTTGCATTCGCGGCATTTCTGCAATACCTGGCGTACGGTGAACACCTGGTCTGTGGTAGAGCGTTCACCCATAAAACCCGCCTGGTAACGCCCTACGAACTCCCTTGCAATTGGTGCTAGTCGGCGGAATAAAATTTGGGATAGTACCTTGTAGGCGGCGTTCAGCAATGTGATTGCGCGGTAGATGCTACAATCCAGCTTATAACCCTTTTTGTAGATGGGACACACGACACCTTCCATCCACTCCTGCGACAGAACCTCATCCTTCCAAACCTTGGTAATTACCCAGAGCAGCGCTCTAGCCAGTGCCTCACCACCGTGTTTAAACAGCTTGTAGCACGATGGCTATTGTAAATATGTAAATAGAACTATAATAGATGATCACGGTAAATGAATGAAATAGATATTAATTAATTTAAATTGTTTTGGCTCTTGTTATGTAAATCTTGTATTAAGGTTATGGTTCAATGTTCATTAGATCTTTTTGTGTATAAATTATTCAATATAGATACCAATTCGACACCTACAAGTTCACTCAACGCATACATGTTAAATGTTCCACGTAAACGTTCATTCAAAGAATGAACGTTCAAGTTCATCTAAGATGAACACCGCCTAAGCTTCACAGGTCGCTTCGTGAACTTCCACGACCGTCTGAACCAAGGGGTGGGACTTAAGAGGGTGCAGAAGGATGAGAACCCTTTCAGATCCGATACGTTATGAGGTAATGAGATGGCAGTTTCATTCGTAGGTTTATGATGGCTAAGGATTTAGATCGGGAAGGTTGATGGCCTTTGGGAAGGTTCAACAACCCCGGACACGATTCGAACAACCTCACGACCTATCTGAGGCAATTTGGGACCACACTGGATTTTTCAACCGAGACCGTGGAAAGATCCGGGAGTGCGAGTTTTTTAGTCTCTAGTATCGTGAATCTGTTGTGGTATGTTAAAACGACATTAGAAGTCTTTGGTGTTTTAGATTTTACGTTTATTCCTTTCCGTTAGGCTAAAGTCCAGTTAGAGAGTGTTGTGCGGTTCGTTAGTATTTTTGTGCGAATACCTTAGAAATAGAAGCCGTTTGACGGCTTCTTATTGCCAGTTTTTGAGAACGAGATTCGAACCGACGCCTCTACCGACCTCTGGATATCGACCGCATCGCTCAACCCTCTCGGCCACCGTTTTCGTCGGCCCACGCGCTCTCGTTGAAAACTCTCCGAGTTGCGGCTTTTGGTCAGTGAACCGGAAAGGGACCGCACCGTCACCATTGCGTCCGTCTTGGCCACGCCGGCAGTCTTCACGAAAACATGAGCGGCGCTGAGCTTGAGTGCAGTTTTTGCAAGTTCATGTTCATCCCGAGCGCGCGTTCTCCTTCAAGCTCGTGTTCACCATTAGCATCGAACATGGGTGCGAAAAATTAACGCGGTGCGGCTCAGCTCAGGCTCGAGCTCAAGTTCAAAACTTGGGCTGTGTGTTCAGGCTGTGTGCTCATCCAGCATGCTGTGTGCTCAGACTGTGTGCTTAGGCTGAGAACTGAGGCTGTGAGAATAGGTTTTGGGCCGAGCGCGATGATTTACGATTATGCGGCACGTTTCGTATTCGCCATAGTTGAGCGGCATAGCAAAAAAAAAATACGAATAGGAGCTCGTAGATGAAAACAAGTTATGGTTTCAGCATTTGCATTTGCGTGCGTCAAAACGGAAGAAAAGCCTCAATTATAACGGTTCCTTTAAATGATAATAGCGAACCCTTAGTTGAAAACAGGTCAAGTTGCAATTGAAATGTAGACCTATTGAAGAAAAACAAATGTTCCGATATTGTAGACTGTGTGTCAACTTATTTTGTTTTCCACAAACCACAATCCACAAACAAATTGTGTTGAACATATAGAATTGTTTTTTTCTTTGTTAGGTAGATACATAAAGCACGTGAGTTAAAATGTATGCATTAGTAGTTCAATAATTCCGATTTCACATGGAGGCTTATATAATGAATACTCCTGATTGTTGATTATTGCATTGTCAAATTGCCAAAATATGTACACACATTTCCATCTCAAGTAGAGAGAAATCCCTCAGTGCCGGATAACTTAGTCACATTACGTAAAATTCTATAAAATTCAAGTTCTGCGACTGATACCCTATACACAAAATATACGATCCATATATTCCATTATATTTGAACATGTTTTCCGATGATGTACCTTGATAATGACTTAAAAAAAAAAATCACGGGTTACAAAACCGTCCTCCAATATCGTAAACTTTAGCGGCATTTTAAAATTTAACCGCGTTCCTACTCGCTTGAATCTAATACAATAAGGTCGGTCTTTGCGAGGGGAATACGTTCCACGTACATTCGCGTAGAACAACTTTGTAAAAAAATCGTTTAGAAAAACGGCATAAATGTCGAAATTCGCTTAAAAAATCGCGTGATTTATGAAATCCGCTTAAAAAGCGACGAAAGTATGCACATTCATAACACATTTTTTTCACTTGTGTAAAGATAAGTCAGCGCTAGTAGTTCCCACCTTTTTCAAAGTCGAAGAAGAAACGTAAAGGGCTGTTTGGCCACATTGAGAGTTGACGTATAGTCAATGTCAACTTCTCTCCACGAACAGCCTAGATAGCCGTGTGGTGTCGGCAGCTGGTTATCTGGCTAAGAATAACATTACGGATTGCCTGTTCCAGTGGTAAAAGTCCACCATACAGGTGACCCCTAATTCTCGGTGTGATGCGGCTTTATGCTTACCGTGCCTACGAATGAATGGTTAGGGGGGTCTAATAAGAACCTAACCGCAAACGGAGCCTGTGAAGCACCAGGGCCCCCTTCACAGTATTTTAGCCCTAGCCCTAACAGCGCTAACCGGAGCTATGGTGTAGTTTACTTTTTACTTCTCCGAGATAATCGGCTACTCTTATTCAACCTCATCGTGAGGTTAAATAAGAGATGGGTTACGAATATGTGTTTTAATTAGTTTTCAACAGATTGTCACCTATATGGATTCGCATTATGCGTTTTTTTTTTACAATGTGCTTTGTGTATGTTACCTATATGGATTCGCATTTTGCGTTTTTTCACAGTGTACTCTGTGTCTCGTCCTTGACGTTTGGCTGCGGCTCCTCTTGTTCAATCTCAACGTGAGTGTGGGGTTATGAATATGTGTTTTACTTAGTTTTTCAACAAACTTCCACCTATATGGATTCGTATAATGCATTTTTTTTTACAATGTACTTTGTGTTTGTCACCTATATGGATTCGCATTATGCGCTTTTCACAGTGTACCGTGGACCCCCGGTAATATGACCGCTTTTAATCTGAACACTTTTTAATTTGAACCCCGTTGGTTTGAACATCGTTCAAATTAAAAATGGTTCAAACGTCATTTAGCACGTGGAATCGAGAGAAAAAAAATAAAACATCGTGAAACGGAACGCAGAATCAAAACAAACCAGCAAAGAGAGCGGCCAGAAACCAGTTTTTCTGATGCAAATATAGTAACCAGAAGTTCAAATTAAAAATGAACCCCGTTAATTTGAATGAGGTACCGTTCAAATTATCGGGGGTCCACGGTACTCTGTGTTTCGTCTTTGACGTTCGGCTTCAGCTACTCTTGTTTAATCTCAACTTGAGGTTGAATAAGGGTGGGGTTATAAATATGATTTTTTACTTAGTTTTTCAACAAATTTTCACCTATATGGATTCGCATTATGTGTTTATTTTTTTTACAATGTACTTTGTGTTTGTCACCTATATGGATCCGTATTATGCGTTTTTCAAAGTGTAATCTGTGTTTCGTCCTTGATGTTTGGCTTCAGCTACTCTTGTTTAATCTCAACTTGAGGTTGAATAAGGGTGGGGTTATGAAAATGTTTTTTTACTTAGTTTTTTTCAACAAATTGTCACCTATATGGATTCGCATTATGCGTTTTTGTACAATGTACTTTGTGTATGTTACCTTTATGGATTCGCATTATGCGTTTTTCCCAGTGTACTCTGTGTCTCGTCCTTGACTTTCGGCTTCGGCTACTCTTGTTCAATCTCAACGTGAGGTTAAATAAGAGTGGGGTTATGAATATGTATTTTACTTAGTTTTCAACAAATTGTCACCTATATAGATTCGCATTATGCGTTTTTTTTTTGCAATGTACTTTGTGTATGTTACCTATATGGATTCGCATTATGCGTTTTTCACAGTGTACTCTGTGTTTCGCTCTTGACGTTCGGGTTCGGCTACTCTTGTACAATCTCAATGTGAGGTTCAATAAGAATGGGGTTATGAATATGTGTTTTACTTAGTTTTCAATAAATTGCCACCTATATGGATTCGCATTATGCGATTTTTACAATGTACTTTGTGATTGTCGCCTATATGGATTCGCATTATGCGTTTTTCACAGTGCACTCTGTGTTTCGTCTTTGACGTTCGTCCATTGTTACGTCCTCTGTGTTTTTGTGACACCTCTCTTTAGTCCCTAGCTGAAAGCGTGTGAGTCTACATAATTGGCTTTCCTATAAATGGTCCCACTCTCCTTTCCAACTTCACTTCCTCTTCCTTTCCCCTTTTCACTTCCTTTTCCGTCAGGTAAATGATGAGAAAGGCCAGTGAAGGCGACGGCACAAATCTCCCAAATTGAGGGGAACGTGCCTCCTGAGCCGACGTTCTGATACCTGATACCAGTATGCACATTCAGAACACATTTTTTTCACTTGTGTAAAGATAAGTCAGCGCTAGTAGTGCGACTTTTAAAGGAAATTACATAAAACTTAAAGTTCCCACCTTTTTCAAAGTCGAAGAAAAAACGTAAAGAAAATATTTGAAAAAAAAAAAAAATTGCGAAGTAAAGCAACCGAAAGAATTTTTGAAACTCTTCTCAACAAATCTAAAGGCTATTCAATCACAAATGTCTAGAATTACGGGGTTGAACTTTTCTTATGTTTATGTTTTTCGTAGAATGTCCGTATACTCTGTCATTGAGGATATTTCAAATATCTACGCGCATAATAAGATGATAAATAAGTTCCTTTTTACCTTTACGAACAAAGTATCATCGAACCATTGAAATTCAATTATTTTAAAAACTAGAGTTTCAACACCAAAATGCTAAACCAAGCAATGTCTGTTGATTGTAACCGATGTTTTGTACCGTGCTCGAAGCGGCGCTCACAGCCGCGCTGAAAACATCAATGTTCGAGCGCCGCTGTGAGCGCGGTGCAAAACATGAGCATCCAGCCTACGCTCGGGTTCATGCTCATTTTTACGAGTGCACGTTCGAGCCCGAAGCGAATGTTCATTCGAGTGCGGCAGCACGGATAAACATTTGCGCGGGGCTGCACCTTGAAGACTGCACGCCGGCCACCTTCAAACCGAATTATTTCGTCCGTAGCCGAGCAGTCATTCCGGCCGCCCGCGGAATCCTTTTTGTTGCAAACTTCGGTGGCGCGTTCCACGAGGCGCCGTATTGTTCGACCATCGTTATTTTCTGAACCCCGCCATCCGTCCGCTATTGTGTAGCAGCCATCGATCGCCATTGCGATATGCAGCGTCCAACGACACGCGTTGGCAACCGTTCGTCAGCAAGACCAACCATCATCGAATAGTCCATTCGCCGGGTCGCGAACCTCGCGGTCACTTGGAGGAGTTGTCGCAATACCACTTCGACAGCGAGCCACATCAGGAAAGGTCGGTAAAGCAGAGCACCAGAAAACATCCACGGTACCGTGAGTAGAAATGCGCATGCGTAAATGAATTGACACACACACATAAAAGGTAGCTAAAATTATAAATACCGCACACATGAAGTAGACAGACAAGATAAAGCAGAGAGAAAGGAAAGGAAAAGAGGAAGTGAAATGATCCTAGGATAAGTTTGTAAATTCAAATAAAAGCATGCTTGTTAATCGTTGCCGTTTTGCCCTACAAAAATAAATGTTTTTTTCCATTCAAATGCAACTAGTTTGTAATGTCTAGGAACTAAAGGTTTTTGATGTCGTTCGGTTAGTGTTTTTTTGTCGTATTTTGTGATTTTTACACCTAGTTGGACTGCTAGGGAAACTCAGTCCCTCCTTTTCTGTTCTTAAAACGAGAAGGGAGAATTGTGAAGGTTGGTTCTGCCAATGATGATAATTTGAGCTACAGTGACTAACCGAACGACGATCTCTAGCCATCGTAAATTTATGCGTGGGACGGTCATCTCGCCGAAAAAGAACGGAAGTACTTCATAACCGTTCGGGTTTGCTAGTGCGTTTCTCATCCACTGAATTCTTTCAAGAAACCTGCCCTGAGGTTTGGATTCTTGCTGGGCACAAAAACAGACGGGCGGCCCTCAATGTTGATTGAGGTGGCGCTTAAGCCGCTCGTGCTATAACTTGGCGCCCAACGTTTAAAAGGCTTTTCGAAATTTACCCAGAAATTTGGAAATTTTGCAATTGAATTTATTTGGAATTACTACAAAAGAGCACGAAATTGTACATATATTTGTTTTTCCTTCGTTTGTATATGCGTTCAGAGTGTTAAAACTGTACAGTGTTGAATCGTTACTCTATTACCTACACATAAACACATTTTGCATGAATTCTAGTATCTAAGTTAAGTGAACAAATTTGCAATTTTCAAATTTTGAATCTAGTGATCTGAACTATAAAAATATTGAATTGATTTACCATAAACTAAACCCTTTCCTAAACACAATGGTCATTACAAATCCGTACGCGGATCACCTAACGCAGGAGGAGGTTGATTATGAATTGTTGCTTAGGAAGCAGGATGTCGATAAAGGGAAAGATTTGTCGTCAAAACTTCGGTTACTTAGGAGGCTTTTCAAGGAAGATCATCAAAAAAAAAACTTTGTCCATTCGAACAGGAAGTGGACCTGAGCCGGGTAGATCAACTGACAAAAGGTCTCCTGGAAAAACCAGATGGGAGGTTGATTTCACGGTTGAAGCACTATTACCCCAGGGTACTTAGAGAGGAGCCTGGGTCCGAAGAAGGAGAAGCCTGGCGGCGAGAGCTGCTGGAAACAATCATGGACGCAATAGAGAAGACATCCAAATCCTTACAAGCACCGGAAGGCGTGGAAGTCGAGGAGAAGCTAGAACTGGCAGCTGGGGGGACTGAGCTGGACAGTAACAAGTCGGAGAAATCATTAGGAACTACTGGAGAGAAACGGGAGCCGAACAGCTTGAAGTCCGCCGGGGCAATACCGAAAGAGATGAATAACAAAACAGGGAACAAACAGCAGGAAACGGGTACAAAACCGTTAGTTCTGCCATCTTACGAAGAGTTGCTGGAACGTCTGGCAAAGCTCGAAGCGCGACTAGAACAGACCAAGCAAAAGGACAATCTGGAGGCTTACGAATCAACTGATAGGACGTACGTTAATCAAACAGTGCGCTACCCAGAAGCAAGGCGCGTAACAGCCAGGACGGTTCCAGGCAAAAAACTCAAAATTTTCAAAGGACAACGAATGGCAACAGTAGCGATTCTGAAGACTACAAGGGAGTTAGCGGCCCTTACTACCGGAACAGGAGCACGCACCAAGGATCGCGTAGAGAGTACGAGCGGGCATATGCAGGAGGTATAAGCAGTTCAGACTGGTACGGGGACCAAGGCAACAGGGGCCTGAAGGATTGAGCATTGGAAGCTCTCCTTTTCCGGAGACAGTAAGTCAGTGTCAGTAGAGAATTTTTTATACAAATTAAAAAAGATCGCAGTCCGAGAAGGTGTGTCCCATAGGAATCTACTAAGAAACATCCATCTAAATCTGGAGGGTCCAGCATCAGACTGGTTCTTTACGTACGTAGACGAGTTTATAGACTGGAGAGATTTTGAGCATACACAGCAAATAATTTTGAAAATTCAACGACGTGTAAAATTGCAGCCAATCCAAACAAACGAATAAACATTCGATATTCAATTGAATTTGATTGAATTTTACAAGCAAGCACAGTTTAAATTCATTTTGATTTGGAAGAACACTAATATCGATTGAATTTTGCGTTTATTTGCATGCTCCAAATATGTGCATGAAAATTCATTTAAAATCACAACATATTTTTATCTGTGTAGGATACGTTATCGCTTCGGGAATCCCAATCAAGATCAGGGCATCAGGCTGAAAATTCAGGAACGCAAACAATTGAGGGGGGAGTCTTTTAATGCATTTGTGTCAGAGATTGAACGGCTGAACAAAATGTTATCGGAACCTTTGTCGAGGCGGCGCAAATTCGAAGTCGTGTAGGATAACATGAGACACCACTATCGCTCGAAGATCGCCACGATCCACGTTCAGGATTAGGATCACTTGACCAGACTAAATCACGGGATTGATGCTGTGGATCCTAGCTTACAGTACTCGTCGGAAATACGAAATCAACGGAACATACACCACGTTGATTACAGTCTTTCGGAGTATGCGAGCGATAATCGATAATCGAAATGTGAGGCCGATGAATAGGAATACCGGTGAAGGAAGTACGTCCAGACCAGAACAGAATGTCTGTTGGAATTGCAGGAAGATTCGGCACAATTGGAGGGACTGTAAGGAAACGAAAGCGGTCTTCTGCTACGGCTGTGGAAATCTCGGAAGAACGATTCGTTCTTGTCCAAAATGTGCGGGACCAAGACAGCCAAGATTTGACAGGAACCAGGGAAACCAGTAAAGGAGTGCACGTCTGGGGATCCGGTCATTCCTCGCCAAAAACTGATTCCCAAATCAAAAACTAACTTTGACCCTAGGGGCCCTCCTTAGCCGTGCGGTAAGACGCGCGGCTACAAAGCAAGACCATGCTGAGGGTGGCTGGGTTCGTTTCCCGGTGCCGGTCTAGACAATTTTCGGATTGGAAATCTGAGAAGTATGGTCTACAACTTCAACCTACGAAGCTCAGGGTATACACGGCAGATAATACGGAATATCGCTGTCTTGGATACCTCAAAACGTACAAAAATGTTACACACGTACAAAAATGTCACCAGGGTAGTACCGACTGTGGTAGTTCCGGAAATTTCAAAAGCGATTCTCGGATGCAACTTCTGGAAAAGTTTTGGTATCAGGCCAATGGCTGATCTAGGCGCTGGACCGGAACAGATCGGAGAATTTGATGAACCGAGCGATTTAATCACCTTCACCCTGGAACCGATTGATCAACTTTCGACAATACCGTCTATGAGTGCGGATTCAACCCTAGATGTTCCAATGTTCGAAATACCCGAAAGTACGCTGGAAATTGAACACGACTTATCTACCCTATCCGCAACATGCTCGAGATTTTTCAGCGATTAGAACACGCCAGGTACTTTTCGATCATTGATCTCAAGGATGCGTATTTACAGATACCGCTCAAAGAGGAAAGCAGGAATTATACGGCCTTTCGGACACCAAAAGGGCTTTTTCGGTTCAAGGTGTGTCCATTTGGTGTGACAAATGCACCGTTTACGATGTTTAGGCTGATGGACAAGGTGATCGGATTCGATCTGATGCCGGCAGTATTTGTATACTTGGACGACATTGTCATTGCCACAAGAAGTCTCAAGGAACATTTCCGCCTGTTGAGGATCGTGGCGGAGAGACTACGGAATGCAAATTTGACAGTTTCTATGGAGAAGTCACGGTTTTGTAGGAAAAAGAACGCTACCTTGGGTATCTTTTAACCGACCAAGGGATTTCCATCGATGGGTCCCGGATATCCCCTATTTTGCTAGACCGCGGAACGTGAAAGATGTAAGAAGACTGCTAGGCCTTGCTGGATTCTATCAGCGTTTTATAAAAGAATACAGCAAGATTGTAGTCCCGATATCCGATCTCCTTAAGAAGTCCAAGAAAAAGTTCGTGTGGACTGAAGAAGCGGAACAAGCCTTGACGGAGCTGAAGTCTGTGCTTACTTCAGCGCCCATACTAGCGAACCCGGACTTTGCAAGGCCATTCACGATTGAGAGTGATGCGTCCGACACAGCAGTGGGAGCGGCGTTGATCCAGGAGTTGGAAGGCGAGCGCCGAGTAATAGCGTACTTCAGTAGGAAGTTGAGCAGAACACAGGAGAAGGAATGCCTTGGGCTGTTACTGGCGATAGAAAACTTTGGCCATTACGTAGAAGGAACATGGTTTAAGGTGACCACAGATGCAATAAATCTTCTGTGGCTCTTCACCATCGGAGTAGAGTCCGGAAACTCTAAGCTTCTAAGATGGGCCTTTAAGATCCAGTCACACGACATTCAACTTGAGTACCGTAAGGGAGCGACGAATATCACCGTAGATTGTCTGTCAAGGTCGATCAACCTTCTGGGGACAGGAACCCAAGACAAGTACCAGTACAAGTACAAGTAGTACGACGAGCTAATGGAGAATATTCGATCAGATCCAGCCAAGTTTCCAGACTATCGAATTGCGGACGACACAATCTTCCGGTTAGTGAAAAGTGCAAACCGCAACGAGGATCCGCGTTTCCAATGGAAAATGTATCCGCGAGAAGAAGAGCGTAGAGACATCATGCTGAAAGAACACGAAGTTGCACACTTTGGAGCTGAGAAAACTCTTCACAGTCTCAAGCGTCGTTGGTTTTGGCCAGGGATGGCGAAAAACGTGAAGAGCCTGTGCAGAGAATGCCTAAAATGTCAGACCTCGAAAGCCGTAAACATAAACGTTACACCTCCGATGGGAATGAAGAAGGAGTTTGTCGAATTCCCATGGCAATTTATCACGTTGGATTACGTGGGCCCGCTACCACCGTCAGGGAGAGGTCGACACACGTGCTTGCTTGTGGCGACCGACGTTTCTAGCAAATTCGTGCTAATCCAACCGTTTCGCGAGGCAAAAGCGTGTTCCCTGGTTGAATTCATGAAGAATATGATATTCTACTTGTTCGGCGTTCCGGAGGTAATCCTTACGGATAATGAAACGCAATTTACCTCAAAAGCGTTTCGTGAATTGCTGGCGGAGAACAACATCAACCATTGGCTCACACCTGCCTATCACCCGCAGGTGAATAACACGGAACGTGTCAATAGGGTGATATCCACTGCAATAAGAGCTACAATCAAGCAGCACAAGGATTGGGCGGATAATCTGCAAAAGATTGCTTGTGCGATTCGCACCGCTGTACATAATTCGACCAAATATTCTCCGTATTTCGTAGTGTTCGGTCGGGAAATAATATCCGACGGGAAGGAATACCAGAGAATGCGAGACCAAACAACGCCGGCCATTTCCCAGGACGAGGTCCAACGAAGGAAAATGCAGCTGTACGGAGAAGTCCGGGAAAAATTTTCTAAGGCGTACGAACGACACAAAAAAGCGTATAATCTACACTCGAACCCGGATTGTCCGTCGTATGTATGGCGTGACCGTTCTAAAAAGAAGTTTCGAGGAATCCGATAAGGCAAAAGGTTTTTGCGCAAAGCTGGCACCCAAATACGAACTCGCCGTAGTCAGGAGACAACTTGGACAACACTGCTTCGAGCTTGAGGATCAATCGGGAAAACGCTTGGGTGTCTTCTTTGCTAGCCATCTCAAGAAAGTGCATCCGTCCTAAGTCCTAAACATGTAAAACTGCTAACTAAGTAGACTTCAGAAAATACCATCACGCCGTAGGGATTCGAGCATAATTTGAGTGAGAGTGGAGAATTCTATCGATACACTGATGAATTGGGGAGATTCCAAGCCAGTAGTAGTAGAAATAATGAGCAAATGAGGGAGTTTGGCGATGACCTGAGTATAGTAGTACATTGACAAAGTAATTATATTCCATTCTAATGACCACAAATAGCATGCACACATTTTAAAACTAAACAATTGTCCTTTGATAACGTTTGTATACCCTAAGGCATCCAAAGATTTCTTGTGCTACTGAGGCCTTACTCCTAACATCCCGTATTATGTACAACAGATTGAGACCACTTAAAGAGTCCTTCATCGGTGAATACCAGGCAGGGTTTCGTGACAGCCGATCAACGACCCTGATACAAATCCTTGATACATTCCGGGAGTACAACATACAGACACATCATCTATTTATTGATTTCAAGGTGGCGTACGATTCAGTGAACCGGAATTAATTATGACAAATTATGCTAGAAAATGGTTTTCTGGAGAAACTGATACGGCTGATTCGTGTAACGTTGGACGGATCGGGTTGCTGATGAAATATCGACATCATTTGTTACCTTAGATGGATTGAAGTACGGTGATGCAGTCTCGAATCTATTCTTCAATATAGCGCTCGAGGGAGCGATTAGGAGAGCTGATGTGCAAAGAAGAGGTGCCATTGTCACAAGATCGCATATGCTCCTGGGCTCGGGATTGATCGCCGTGCCGTGGAAGAGGCTTTTGTGCCTTTTGAGACAGCGAGGATTGGACGATGAATACCAGGAAAACGTAGTACATCTTCTTCTTATTATTATTGGCATTACATCCCCCCTTTGGAACAAAGTCGCCTCGCAGCTTAGTGTTCATTCAGCACTTCCACAGTTATTAACTTTTTCTAAGCCAGGTTACCATTTTTGCATTTGTATATCATGAGGCTAGCACGATGATACTTTTATGCCCAGAGAAGTCGAGACAATTTCCAATCCGAAAATTGCCTAGACTGGCACCGGGAATCGAACCCAGCCACCCTCAGCATGGACTTGCTTTGTATCAGCGCCTCTTATCGCATGGCTAAGGAGGGCCCCTCCTTAGTACATGGTCGCTGGTAATCAACGTGGGTTCATTAGTGGTGGCGGTAGTGAAATGGTGCTGGATGGTGAACAATTTGAAGTGGTAGAAGAATTGATGTATCTTGGAACATTAGTGACGTGCGATAATGATGTTACCCGCGGGGTGAAAAGCCGTATTGCAGCTGCAAATAGGGCTTATTACACACTGCGCTAAGCCCCGTAGTCTGCAAACGAAGACAAAATTCGCGCTGATTCTTCCGGTGGTTTTATACGGCCATGAAATATGGACGTTAAAGGAGGCTGATCGGAGGGCTTTCGGAGTGTTTGAGTGTAGGATGCTGCAGACAATACTCGGCGGTAAACAAGAGAAAGAAGACGCATCGTGGCAGGAAATACGAACGTACTTTGGTAACGTATAGGTAACTTACTAACGTACTCCGCAAAACGCTGCAATCGAAAAGAGTTCATCAAAAGTATGACAAAATTGAAAAAAAAAAGCAACTGCGTGGTTGGCGATGTACAGTCATGGACCGGACAGAATGAAGACGACTACTGTGTTCTGTACAGGTCACTCCGGTCTAAGGCAGAACAAATAAATAATATGTAACACGAACATCTCTTTTATTTTTTACAAAATGTGTATTGAACTACTTATTATTTATTTATTCAGACTAAGGCCGAAGTGGCCTGTGCGGTATATAAGAGTCTTCTCCATTCGGCTCGGTCCATGGCTACACGTCGCCAACCACGCAGTCTACGGAGGGTTCGCAAGTCATCTTCCACCTGATCGATCCACCTTGCCCGCTGCGCACCTCGCCTTCTTGTGCCCGTCGGATCGTTGTCGAGAACCATTTTCACCGGGTTACTGTCCGACATTCTGGCTACGTGCCCGGCCCATCGCAGTCGTCCGATTTTCGCGGTGTGAACGATGGATGGTTCTCCCAACAGCTGATGCAATTCGTGGTTCATTCGCCTCCTCCACGTACCGTCCGCCATCTGCACCCCACCATAGATGGTACGCAGCACTTTCCTTTCGAAAACTCCAAGTGCGCGTTGGTCCTCCACGAGCATCGTCCAGGTCTCGTGTCCGTAGAGGACTACCGGTCTAATTAGCGTTTTGTAGATTGTCAGTTTGGTACGGCGGCGAACTCTATTCGATCGGAGCGTCTTGCGGAGTCAAAGTACGTACGATTTCCAGCCACTATGCGTCTCCGAATTTCTCTGCTGGTGTCATTTTCGGCAGTCACCAGTGAGCCCAAGTACACAAATTCTTCTACCACCTCGATTTCGTCACCACCGATGCAAACTCGCGGTGGGTGGCTCACATTGTCTTCTCTTGAACCTCTGCCTATCATGTACTTCGTCTTCGACGTGTTGATGACTAGTCCGATCCGCTTAGCTTCCCTCTTCAGTCTGATGTAGGCTTCCTCCATCTTCTCAAAGTTACGTGCCATAATATCTATGTTGTCGGCGAAACCAAATAGCTGGACGGACTTATTGAAAATTGTACCACTCGTGTTAATCCCTGCTCTTCGTATTACCCTTCCAAAGCGATGTTGAATAGCAAACACGAAAGACCATCACCTTGCCGTAACCCTCTGCGGGTTTCGAAGGGACTCGAGAATGCCCTGAAACTCGAACTACGCACATCACCCGATCCATCGTCGCTTTGATCAACCGTGTCAGTTTATCCGGAAAACCGTGTTCGTGCATTAGCTGCCATAGCTGGTCCTGATCGATTGTATCATATGCGGCTTTGAAGTCGATGAATAGATGATGTGTGGGCACGTTGTATTCGCGGCATTTCTGCAGTACTTGGCGAATGGCGAACACCTGGTCCGTGGTGGAGCGTTCGCCCATAAAACCGCCTGGTACTGCCCCACGAACTCCCTTGCAGTTGGTGCTAGTCGACGGCATAAAATTTGGGAGAGTACCTTGTAGGCGGCGTTCAGCAATGTGATTGCGCGGTAGTTGCTACAATCCAGCTTATCGCCCTTTTGTAGATGGGACACGACACCTTCCATCCACTCCTGCGGCAAAACTTCCTCCTCCCAAATCTTGGTAATGACCCAGTGCAGCGCTCTAGCCAGTGCCTCACCACCGTGTTTAAATAGCTCTCCTGGTAGTTGGTCAACCCCAGGGGCTTTGTTGTTCTTCAGCCGGCCAATCTCCTCCTGGATTTCCTGGAGATCCGGAGCCGGTAGAATTATGTCCTGCGCGCGTTCTCCCAGGTCCATCACCATACCGCCATCTTCGTCTGCCACATCGCCATTCAGGTGTTCTTCGTAGTGCTGCCGCCACCTTTGGATCACCTCACGCTCGTTCGTAAGAAGGTTCCCGTTTATGTCCTTACACATATCAGGCTGTGGCATGTGGCCCTTACGTGAACGATTCAACTTCTCATAGAACTTTCGTGTGTTATTAGCGCGGTACAGTTGCACCGTTTCTTCACGGTCTCGATCTTCCTGCTGGCGCTTTTTCCTCCGGAAAATCGAGTTTTGTCTGTTCCGCGCCTGTTTATATCGTGCCTCGTTCGCCCTCGTGCGGTGTTGCAGCAATCTCGCCCATGCTGCATTCTTCTCTTCCACTAACTTCTCACATTCACCGTCATACCAGTCGTTTCTCTGATCCGGGGGCACCGTGCCTAGTGCAGCGGTTGCGGTGCTACCAATGGCGGATCGAATATCTCTCCAGCCATCTTCAAGAGACGCTGCGCCTAGCTGCTCTTCCGTTGGAAGTGCCACTTCCAGCTGCTGCGCGTATTCTTGGGCTAGTCTACCATATTGTAGCCGCCCAATGTTAAGCCGCGGCGTCCGACTTCGACGCGTGTTGTACACCGTCGAGAGTTTTGAGCGCAGGCATACTGCAACGAGGTAGTGGTCGGATTCAATATTCGCACTGCGGTAAGTGCGGACGTTCGTGATGTCGGAGAAGAATTTACCGTCGATTAGAACGTGGTCGATTTGGTTTTCCGTTTCTTGGTTAGGTGATCTCCATGTGGCCTTGTGGATATTTTTGCGGGGAAAGAAGGTGCTTCGGACTACCATTCCGCGGGAGGCTGCGAAGTTTATGCATCGTTGGCCGTTATCATTCGATACGGTGTGCAGACTATCCGACCCGATGACCGGTCTATACATTTCCTCCCTTCCTACCTGTGCGTTCATGTCACCGATGACGATTTTAACGTCCCGCAGTGGGCATCCATCGTATGTCTGCTCCAGCTGTGCGTAGAACGCTTCTTTCTCGTCGTCAGGTCTCCCTTCGTGTGGGCAGTGCACGTTGATGATGCTATAGTTGAAGAAACGGCCTTTAATCCTCAGCTTGCACATCCTTGCGTTGATTGGCTGCCACCCAATCACGCGTTGGCGCATCTTACCCAGCACTATGAAGCCAGTTCCCAGCTCGTTGGTGGTGCCACAGCTTTGGTAGAAGGTAGCCGCTCGATGCCCGCTTTTCCACACTTTCTGTCCTGTCCAGCAAATCTCCTGCAGCGCCACGACGTCGAAGTTGCGGGGATGTAATTCATCGTAGATCATCCTGTCGCAACCTGCGAAACCTAGCGACTTGCAATTCCATGTTCCAAGCTTCCAATCGTGATCCTGTATTCGTCGCCTAGGTCTTTGCCGATTATATCGAGTCGCATTATCTCTTATATTGTTCGTGGTTTTCTAGGCGGCTTATTGGGCCTGCGCAAACCTCCTGTCTCGTCGGAGGGCCGTCGTGTCAGGGCTGTTTAGCGTCCCACCTAACACCAGGACTTGGGCTTGTGCGCTTTGAGCGGCACACGGTCGCTTTGGTGGGGCCTACTTGCGGATACATGCAGCTTTTTATAGAGGTTTAACAGGGCCCACTGTCAAACCAACCACATCCTAGGCAAGCCCCACAACTCGCAGATGGCCTGGGGAGGGATCGTCAAGCCCTTGGACATAGTCCCTGCTGCCCGCATTGAACTACTTATCAGAACTAATTATTCTTCAGAACAAAGGCTACCATTTAACTTCAAAAACAAACTTTTTATTGAAGGCTCGAAGACTCATCATACCAATCAAGCTAGTGCGATGATGAATTCAAATATCTGTCTGTCTGGGTGTATTTGTGTATTAGTGTTTGCATTCGACGGGCACCGAGCCTTTTAGATTACTATTGAATAATAACGATCCGCCACTACTGCATTCGAAAGTAAAGGCTCCTCCAGACCTAAGCGATTATATTGCCGCGACGGCGACAACTAGTCGCCGCGATTCTATCGTTGGGTCGCTGCAGTCAATGTTCTATTTACGCTTCCATACTAACGGCGACAGAATCGCTGTCGCCAAGCGATAGAATCGCGTCGCGACTGTCGCGTCGCGTGTGTTTGGGGGAACCTTAACGAAGAAAATGGTAATAGAACGATACACGGCAGGGAGCTTGGCTAATTTCGCGAAAGTCAATATCACTACTAGGTAAAAATTTATTTAGTGTTTTTTAGATAATTTTCCAGTTTTGATTTTTTAATGTTTCGTGACGTGTTTTATTTTAGGCATACTATTATGTATGCTCGCCTTTCTCGTATTTTTATTGCCGAATAATACTGAGCATGTGAGCAACATTACTAAGAAAGCATCATATCGCGAACTGCAACTGCTAGCTCCATTACATACCACTGATCTATTTCATTCGATAATAAAAAACATTCCAATAGTCGGAAGGCGGTGATACGCAGTTGATCTGAGATTTCCCTCCTGGTCAACTCACCATCCGTTAAACGTCGCAGCAGAGCGCTCAGTCAGCTCAATAACATACCTTCGGAGACGGCATGTTTGTAGCACAAAAAGCGAAAAACAAGAGAGTTATGCGAATGAGATACATTTAATGGCGAGTATTTCCGCCATTATTTTTTTTCATAATGCTTCGAAAAAATCATAAAAGAAAACCTGTATGCTGCTGCTGGCGACTGCCGTGAAGAGTGGTAGCGGTTATATGTTTGCGCGCACGATCAAGATTTTAGGTTCAACCTTCTTGAGGGCACTTGCGATGTGAAACATGAAGTATGGAGAGATCGGAAGGTCATCCACGCGGTGGTGTAAAAATGTTAAGTTAATAGTAGGTATAAGTCAATACTCGAGTGCATTAGACGAAGTGATTTCCAATGGTAAAAAACAAAACACAGTCCAGCCGCCCCGTTTGAATTGGAACAGAGGAAGTGGATAACCGGTCGGTTCCTATTTTTTCGCGTTAGAGAGCTGCTAATGAAACCGACAGTTCGGAAATGTAGCCAATATTCAGCCGAATACAGAAACCCAACAAAGCGCAAAGGTCTGGCTCTGTTCATCTCAAGAGGCAATTGGCGGTGGAAGCGCCTAAGAGGGAATTCAGGTTGATTTATGGTAATTGGTATTTCAGAAGGAGTTTTGTCGAGTGGAGCGTGTGCCCGTCGACCTAGCTGCTAATTGGTTGACACCGATGTGAAGTACCTCGTGCATGAAATATGAATTTGATTCGTTTTCGTTTTTGCGAGATTTCACTTTTGCATACTGAAGCTGTTTTATAATGAAGCTTAATTATCTTACTAGTTAGTGTAGGTTTATATCACAATTTTCATCAATAAGTGCTTCATATTTTGAAGATAGCTACCAGACAAGTTTCATATTTTGGAAAGCAAGTTTTCGAATTTACATATTCAGAAATCGATTCCATTCCAATCACTCCAATCATCTTAGATTGATCAATGATGATATCCTTCAACTATTCCCGGTTAGCATCGCCGCTGTGATATGAAACGAACTCTATGTCTACCCATGCATAGCCGGAACGGTGCTGCCCTGGTGTTCAGAGCGTAGATGATTCAATCTGCTAGTTGAGCTTCTTCGGGTGCTGTCTACAAAATTAGTGACTAAAGTCTGACAGGCAAGCCGATTCCACATAAAGAGGAAGTTTCAAGCACCCTCATCGCATTTTCCTTCACCTCATGCACCACCTTGTGCTTAACCATTAACCAATCGAGATGATGATGATTGAAACGATGACGATGCTGATGAAGCACGACAACTCTGCCCAGCATTTCAGCCGACTGCTGTTGTGCAGATAGTCGGAGAGGACCAGGACACATCAGACGGCGCGGAGGGCACAGAAAAATGAAATCAACCTGCTACTCGGTCTCAGTCGTACATCGTTAGATCATCCATGCGTCTTCTTTGCCGGGTCGAGCTTTTCCTCCGACGATGCTGACGGGACGACCTGAAAGTGTTGGAGGGCGCGTCTTTCCGTACTATCTCACGCTGCCGATCTCCTCCCCGAGCGCTCATACGTTTCCGAGAAGCATACCTAATTGTTGACATTGCCTGCCTACTGAAATGGGCAACCAAATGTGGATGGCGACGACTTTGTTCCGTTGGAGAATACAAATTAATGATATTAACTGTGGGTAATTTGACAAAAAATGATGAGCAATGATGTGGGGTAGTAAAATAGCGTGGGAGTTTGAGGATAATGTGTTTATAATCAGAAAATGATGGAACAAAGCGGCTATAATATGAATCTATGAAAAAAGGTCGGCATATAAAAGGTTAAAAGGCAAACAACGACAATCGAAAAGTTGTTCCAATTTTTTGTTTGATAGTCCTTCAAATAATCGCTCGATAAAATATTTGTCTGAAAAAAAGAAATATGTTCACGCGAACAGGAAATGACCAAATGTTAATTTAACGAATACGTTTTTTGACTCGGAAGTGCTGGAACGCATTTTTGATGTTTTTTGCTTTAAAGACCCTTGTCGGACAAAAGAATTTCGGATCTAAAGAACATGTTGGAATGCAAACAAAAACTTCTCCAATCAATTGACCTTTTGCAAAAATGACTTTCCGGTCCAAAATCCATCTGAGATTTTAGCATAGTTTAAAATCACTCATGGGGCATGATAAATGGGAATCTTATGACACTAAGCTTCTCACTTTCTTGAGCTAGGGGTAAAATGCGCTTGCGCAGCTACAATGCAATATCATGCTTAAGATACTTCCTCTTGTTTGTCTCCTTCTTCTTTAATAGAGTTGTAACTGTAAAGTTCCTGCTTTTAGATTCAGTATTCTAATAGAATGAACACACTTATAGATACATTTTATATCGATTGTTAATTTGGAAGACTTATTTGCGTTACAAAGATTAAATCATACTTTTCAAATGAAGGTTTTTGTATGTCTATCAATGCTTGACTACGTATATTGCATGGAACGCGCAATGAGGCGAGAATGTTTCCCATCCACAAACATTGAAGAACAGACCGAGAATCAATCTTGCCATCTCTGGCCTGGATTAGCAATTTTACGCTTTTGCTCGCAAGGCGAACCAGAGATCCTTTGCGCTGCAGATGAGTTGCAGTTGGGGTGATTCCAGTAATATGCGGTACTAGCAGACCCGACGAACTTCGTTACGCCTAAAATTTATGTATTCTCTGATTCATTCTCGAGTTATGAAGAAATTGATGTTTCATTTGTATGGGAAACCTACTTTACAAAAGGGGAGGGGTCCCGATCCATCTTAAGAACCTTCCCCAGCTTCAAAAACCTCTGCATACAAATTTTCACGCCGATCGGTTCAGTAGTTTCGGAGTCTATAAGGTTCAGACAGACAGAAATTCATTTTTATGTATATAGATTTCTGAAAAATCGTTTGAGGTAATTCGAAACGGTATTCCGTGGAATGGTTTCGTTTCATTTATTAAAAAAAATCGAGATTCAATGAAATAAAACGAAATTCCCTGGAATTCATAAATAAATATAAAAATCAAAAGGACTCGATGTGCTTTACTACAGGTGTGGTTTAAACTCTAAAGTAGTATTTGTTCAACGAACTTTCGCTCTTTTGATAGAGAAACTCTCAGCTGGGTTGCCGAAGATGGCCAATGGTGACCGGCAGCAAAACAAAATTTACATGAAGAATTAGAAATTATTAATAGTAAAAAATAATATTGCCAATAAAGAAATTAGGGTTCGAGCAATAAATAAATAGAAAATTTCCACAAATAAAGCAAAATTTCCAATCATTACAATTACAATCAAAATTTTTCCACAAAAAAAAATAAATTGGAACTTTTAAAAGCAAAAAATGCAATTATAAAAGAAGAATGTTCCATAAAGAAATCAATATGTTCTACGGAAAAATACAAAATTTTCATAAATAAATCAATATTAGCAATAACAATTACACAATTTTCCACAAAATAAATATGTTTTTCCATAAAAAAAAATGAAAATTTTACACAAATAATCAATAAAGAGTAAAAAAATGAGAAAATTTTCATAAAAAATACAAAAAAGCAATAAAATTGATACAATTTTCAATGAAGTTTAAACACTTAAAAAAAAACCCAGATTAATCCACCTATCAGTGATGATGCCTTTCTCGTGCATTATAAAATATATTGAAAGAATCACATTAGAAAGGTCAAAAAAGCTCTTTAGGAGAATAGATCACATTTTTTCGATCATTTTGCATGTTTTTGCATTAGTTAAAATGTATTGCAACCATTTCCGGAAAAAAAAATTTTTTTTTTCGGTTTTGAATTTTTTTTTCCAAGGGGGGACCTTTGGGAAAAAACAATGATTTTTCAATAATTCCGAAATGCAATGTCCGATTGAGCCAATTTTCAATAGCAAACAATAAGACCGTATTCCCCGTCGAATGCAACTTGTTGCGAGTAAATCGGATATTTCTAAGTTCCGAAAAGTGTGTCTACAAAATGTGTACACATACACACATACACACACACACATACACACATACAGACATCACCTCAATTCGTCGAGCTGAGTCGATCGGTATGTAAAAATCGGCCCTCCGGGCCTCCTATCAAAATTTTGTTTTTGAAGCAATATTATAGCCTTTACGTACACTTAGTGTACGAGAAAGGCAAAAAGGTCATCTATGGAAAAATGCCCAGTTATATTGCTTTTTATATTTCTTTATGGAAAATTTCATATTTTTTATTGCTCTTTATTATTTTTTTTTTGTGGAAAGTTTTTAACTTTTTATGGAAAAAATATATTTATTTTGTGGAAAATGTTGTAATAGTTTAATGCTAATGTTGATTTATTTCTGGAAATTTTGTATTTTTTCCGTGGAACATTTTGATTTCTTTATGGAAAATTCATTTTTTTATAATTGCATTTTTTGCTTTTAAAAGTGCTAATATATTTTGGTTTTGTGGACAATTATTGATTGTTTGTGGAAAATTTGCTTTATTTGTGGAATTTTAATATTTATTTATTGCTCATACCCAGATTTTTTTTTTTTTTTTTTTTTTTGTGTCTTTATTAAGGAGACTTTCAGCCCGAGGCTGGCTCGTCTCCGAGGATACCCAGATTTCTTTATTGGCAATTTTTCATTTTTTTTTTATGAAAAATGTCTATTTATTAAGAGGGAGTTTTTATTTTAATCATGGCGACCGAATGTGACGTCACGTCTGGCATACTCAGTACATTTTTTATAACAGACGTGACTGTAGTATTAAAGAGCGATCGTAATAAACGTATTCTCAACAAAAACTATTAATGTGTTGTCTTCATTGAAAATCAAAATTGAAAGATATAATTCATTTTATAATCCTATTATTCGAAGTCGTAAAAGCACCTTATAACCCTATTAAGCAAAAAGGCCTTTAAAAAAAAAAGAGAAAGGAAGAAAGTGTGGAACTGTTTCTCCTCAATGTTTTCCCCTTCGCTGTTTCTGATTGGTCAGCTATGAAAGCAATGACATTCGCTTGGGTTGTTGATTCATCGCGGAAGATTAGCATCTAACCAGAAAGCGCAGCAGCATCGAAATCAAACAGCCCCTTTTAGGGCCAGGGTTACAGAGTAATTTTTTGACTAATACAGGCATAGAGGACTTCATATTCCCTGGTTTTAACCTGGATATTTCTCGACGGACGATTGACTATTTCAACTCTGAAGACAATTGATTTCGAAACAGACTGGTATTGAAAAATAGATCTCGCACGTCCAGGGCAATTGAATTGAAATTTGGTGGGAGCATTCCATTGCATACATTATTCATTTACATCGAAACTATACACTAATAAAAATTCACACATTTTTAATGGCAAAAATTTAAAGAAATTTACAAATAAATTTTATGTGTGCGTTAATAACCACCCGCTATAGGAGAATCCACATGAAGATTATTAGTTAATAAGGGTTATGTGTGTTATATAAGGGTTATATATGCTATGCAAATTCACATAGCCGTTATGTGGGAAATGCTATAGTCAAAACTTATGTGTGCCACACATAATGGATATGATTGGATTTTTGTCAGTGTATGATTATATACAAAAATACAACCAGAGCACCCGATTGAAGCGATTTGGATGGGAAGAGTTTTTTTTTAATTCTTTATTTAGGTGTTTTTTCAATTCTAGATTAAGTTCAACACCGGTGATGGGAAGAGTGGAATTGTCAACTTTCTATTGTTAACATTTCGTTGATAAAGGACGAGCTCATCTCCCAATCTATTGGGTCAATCTGGGAACGAGGGTTAGATAATTTTATTGTATGTACTATCTTTCTTTTGGAAGGAGTTTCCAGAAATCCCGTTTCGCATAAGTGTCTCTGCTTATGGAACCACCCCAACCATTTTTGGTCCTTCATACAGGAGTTTGATGAAATACAATTAATAATATAATCATGATCAAATCGTTTGTCAGATATAGCCAGTGCCATCTGCAATAGATGGTAGTATCATCATGATGATGGGTCTCCAGTTGCCTTGCGAGCAAAGGCGTAGGATTGCCAATCCGTAGATGGCGAGTTCGATTTTCGGTCCGTTCTAGGATGTTTTCGGGCATAGGTATCCATTATACTTACCACACAAGATACATACTCATGCAATGGCGGGCATTGAAAGGCTTTCAATTAATAACTGAGGAAATGCCAATAGAACATCAAGTTGAAAAGTCAGGCCAAGTTTCAGTTGGAATGTAGAGCCATAGAAGAAGAAGATCATCATGATCAATACAGGCGTCTCACTACTCACTTCTCACTCTTCATCTACCAGTTCTCACTGCGAAAAGTGAGTAGTGCGAAGTAAAAAGTTGGACGTCGCGCTACTCACCTCGCAACTGCTCAATTTTTACAGTCTCACTTCTCACTGCGTAAAGTGAGAAGAGCAAAGTGAGAAGGAAGACGCATCTTTTCTCACTCATCACTTCCAACTTCTTATTTCTTACTTTTCCCAGTGAGAAGTGAGATGTGAGACGTCAAAAGACACGTTCGGCTGAACGACCTATTCGGCCGAATGACCTGTTTGACCAAATGATCTATTCGGTAAAATGACCTTTTCGACCAAATGTCTATTCGGCCAAATAACTTTTTCGGCTAAATGACCTTTTCTATCAAATAACTTTTTCGGCTAAATGTCTATTCAGCCGAATGACTTATTCGACCAAATGGCATATTCGGTCAAGTGGCCTATTCGGCCAAATTACCTTTTCGGCCAAATGACTTTCGGGCTATTAGTCTGTTCGGTCAAATGGAATATTCGGCCAAACAACTTACGACCTAGTGGCTTTCGGTCAAATGGTATTCGTCCGAACGGTGTTCGGCCAAACGGCTCTTTCCGGCTGGAGCATCTCCGGCTTGTATAATATCACCGACGAACCGACGTGTCACTGGCGCTCTCTGATTGTCTCACGATTTTTAACGGTCATTCGCTTTTGCGGGCGATCACACCTGTCAAATGAGCTAAGACACAACTCCGCTGCAATATTAATACACGTAGGTTGGTGGCTGAGCTATGAAAACTTCGCGAGCCATTATGGGGGTGGCGGTAGTGTTCGATGATTTTTCATCATGGCGTCGAGGGCAGCAAATTTGAATTATTTTCTTTGGAGTGACACGTCGGTTCGTCGGTGATAATATCTCGTCGAAAAACATTTCGCGGTGCGACATTCCGCGGAATGCACCAAATCTTCGACACACAATCGCGGAATGCACCTTTTGACTAGGCTGACCATACGTACCGTATTTAACGGGACAGTCCCGTTTTTTTTACCTTATTGTGCTGTCCCGTCGTAATCTAAAAAATCCTCAATTTGTCCCGTTTTTTCATTGATTCTTCCAAAGAGCTCCAAAATATTATTTAAACAAATTCAATATTTTAGGCAGGAATCTAAAACCAGATACAAAGAAAGTGAACGAAACCCATCAAAACAGTGTGAGATGCTATGTTATTAGTGTTGCTTTTAATAGAATGCTATTTATGCCGTTATGTATTTAGCATTGATCGACTTTTCTTAAGGTTTTTAACAGTTAATGACAACAGGTGACAACGGGAGATTTTTTCATACAGCTTCATTTCAATGAATTTTTCGAAGGCCTGATTGGTTCTTCTCGAAACATTGAGAATCATTCAAAGTCTTCTGAATAATTCTGAATATTTCAAAATCATCCACTGTAAAAAAAACGACGATATTGAAAAAATATTTATACATCAGCTGAACAAGATGAGTTTAAGGCAGTTTCAAATCTAGGGATTTCGGTTTTCATGTACTTTACGGCTAGTTTACAGATCTACAGGTTGTCTGCGAATTTCACTTGCATATGTATGAGCGGGATTTATGGGATTCCGTTGTAGAAATTTCGGTCCGATTCAAAATACAATCCGACGGGAATCTCCGAGAGTCCGAGCTGTAAATCAGCCTATAAATTAGCCAAGATTTATTTTACTTTCCGCGACAAAATTGCATGGGTTCCACCTTTTTGGAAGCACATGGGAACAAAATCAATGGACAAGATTCCCGAGGCATGAGGATACTCTTAGAGTCATTTAAATCAATTTCGATCAAAAATAACTGTGAATTGATAAGATTTGTCATTTATTCACATGCACCAACCATGTTCATGGAAATAATTTAAATTACATTTTATTAATGTTCTTTACTTGTTGAGATTCTTGATATTTTTATCCGTAGATTTTCTCTCACTTATATTTAAGAACAAGGATGTTAACGATCATTCAGTAATTTGCGTTCGATCATTTAGTAGTTTGTCAATAACACATTCCAGAAGTTGAATTTCAAAATATCTTGTATGATGGACTTGTAGTACGAAGGTTTTTCTAAAACTCTGCCTAATGGTTCGTTGTTTGAATTCCACTAGTAACGGAGTTATAGCTATAGTTTCAGTAACTTAGACTAAATGATAACAAAATTCCAATCATTTAGTTTGAGTTACTGCAACTAGCGCTCTAACTCCGTTATTAGTTGAATTTTAATAACGAACCATTAGGCAAAGTTGTAGAAAAACCTTCGCACTAGAAGTCCACCATACAACATATTTTGAAATTCAGCTTCTGGAATGTGTTATTGACAAACTACTAAATGATCGAACGCAAATTACTGAATGATCGTTAACATCCTTGTTTAAGAATTAGTGTTATAGCACGGGAAATCTATAATTCCACCCTATTGCTCTTTTCGCATTTATCTTTTGACATTGTTTTCAAATGATTTTTGATTGAAATGAAAATAATTTTGGGGCTTTGATAATTTGAATATTTTTTTGTAATTTTCAATTGTTCAGAATTACTAAATTTTTGGATATTGGTCAGTAATAAAATCCAGTAAGAGCAGATTAAAAAAAAATTCAAACTTCCACAATTTTTTGAAAATATTTTGAGAAATGCGTAATTTTTTGTTACTTTGTGTTTTTTCGCGCCCCTAACTTAATGCAATAGATTTTTTTTAAACTTTATTAATGTGTTCGTGCAATAGAAGGTTATGGTGGTGAATAATTCACTCTAAAATTTTTTTCTAACTTCTTACACGGCGAATAATAAATTTTGAAATTTCCACACCTCTTGAACTTCGTCACAAGGTTTTTTGACATGTCCCGTTTTACAAGTGCGTTTGTCCCGTTTTTTCACCGAAATGATCTGGTCAGCCTACTTTTGACGTAAACTACGTCTAAGGGGAAGACTCGGATACAGGGTGACAAATGAAAATTTCCAATTTCGAGACCGTCACGAAATCATGTAAGATTTCAAACGGTAATAGCTCCGTTATCTTTCAATGGATTTTCGAGATTTTATTATCAATCGCATCGGATACTCTCCAGCAATTTTTTAAGCCCATTGGAACTGCTGATTCGTAAAAACATTGAAAATCCAATTCTTTACCAAACCAGTAAAATTTCAGATTTTCGTTACGACCGCCGTTGGTTCTTGCGCTCTACTTTTGTGCGGTGATTCGCACAAAAAGTACAACAATAGAACCAGAGTAATGACCGTGGTCGGAGCAAAAAAAAGTGGTGTTTATGAAAAAGTTCTACAAATGCTGGACATGTTCATGTAAGCAAGAGGTGATCATTAAAATTGATTATCAACTATAAACAAGGTTATCTTACTATTTACGCAGCATCCCTTTAAAATTGCACTTCAAAAGTCACACAACAGTCGGAGAAAGGAAAGGCATCATCATCACTGCGGAATAATAAATTTGAGGTTTTTAAATGAAAATTTTAAATTGTCATAGGGGGAATGACGGCTTTGGCAGGTTTTGTTCTATTATTGGCAGGGGGGTTTTTTATGACTGACTAGGCTCAAATTTGGCCTAAACATTCTTTGCATATCAAAGAATATTGTGGCCAACTTTCATAAAATATGGTCGACAAAAACCCCTCTGCCAATAATAGAACAAAACCTGCCAAAGCCGTCTTTCCCCCTATCAAAATATTAGTGAGTGAGTTACCTAGTAAGTAACGCTAATTTTGTTCGAAACACAAATGAATTGATGTGCGGTCGAACATGATTTGCGGAAAAACTACACATTACACGCGGCAAAACGTTTACCAAAACGAACCTCGCAACCTCCCGACCCCATATATCCAAAATTCCAATGGTTACTCGTGGAAGTGCAGATGACTCGTCTGCCTCTATTAATATGAGTATCATGTCAACATATTCCTACCCATTCATTAATTGGCCCGCATTCGAACACGGCCGGCGCCGGTATTACTCAAATTTGGGTCACCCGTTTGTACACATTGAAGGTTATATTATTCCTCAATATCATCTGTTGGTTCTCTTTGTAATTACATCTGGCCTGGCAGAAACAGAGTAACTACCATGGCTTCAATCATGCTCATAAGAGTGGTTCAAATTTTGACTTTTTCGCTCCTCTATGCTTAAACGGTAGTATCAGTTGTTTTTATAGAACTTCCCTAATTTTTCACAGATTTGGTTGTATTTTGACTTAGCACGCGCGATTTGAAGCTTGAGAATTACTATGGAAACAGTAACTTTTTTGGAAAACCGTTTTGCAATGTTGCTCATTAATATCTAAAAATATATGGCAACATAGGAAATTTAGCGAGTGAATAAATCGTTTTTGTTGCGAAACAATTTGCTGCTTGCAAGAAAAATTATTAAGGAAATACTAAATCATGGGAAATTCAATTGAGCACGTAAAAGAATAACATATCAATAATGAGTATTTTTGTTTTCTTTATAACTTTGCTTACGACAGTTCTATCGGTTCGCAACAACAACCGTCTTACATATTAGGAAATGGACACATAAGCCATTTGACAAAAAAAAAAACTCTAACTATCCGGATTATGTTTGCTTTTATACCTTATACATAAAATATGGCCATTGATGATTCATACAAGCTAAATTTGATTATTTGAACACGTTTTACGACGATGATTTTGGAGAAAAATTTTACGGTTCAGAAAAATGTCTCCTAGTACCGGACACTATTGTATCAAATGTTCAAATATTGTTTAAATGTGACTAAGTTCCTGTTACATGAGTAAAGACATCATTCAGAATAATAATATTTTTCACATGCTTCAAGCTGTAAATATTAAAAATTGTTAGTAGAGCTTATTTGACTCGTCAGCTCACCTTTTTGAATGCCCTCTTTAATTTTTGTTTCTGCTAATTTCTGTGGCTTTCTCAGCAAGAAGAAACAATTGAATTGAAGTAAGTGTAACAAAACAGGTGTAAAAATGGCTATAAAAATCTCAATGTCCGAACACCACAATTACATGGCACATCTAACAAATCATCATCATTATTTAAAATATGGCTAATATGGACCATCTTCACATAATCAGAATGCATTAGATTGATTTGAACATTGTTGGTTCAAACCTTCTAAAATAACGCGAAACATGAAATTTTTTAACATTTTTATTCAATTTAGTATTTTGTACAAGGCTTACCACATGAAGATCTGATATCCCATGCCGTTAAAATCCTTTTAAATAGCTTTCTTTTGTACTTTATAAGCTGAAAGAGGGAGCTCTGCAAGTATCGTTTTACTGAGTATTTGGTATTGGGAGGTGTCCTGCGCAGGGGGATCTCCTCCTAAATAGTTAATGAGCCGCCTCACGAAACGATCATTCACATACAGGGCGATTTCCATACAAACTTCAAACTGCTCGTACTCAGTTAAATTACAACCAATTCAGTTGAAAATTTAGGAGGTTCATCAAAACAGCAAATGTTATCGTTCAAGCAGGGAGCGAAAAAGTCAAAATTTCAATTACTCTAAGCTCTAAGCAAATTAATTATTATCTTATGATCTGCTTTACGTAGTTTCCGTCGGGCGGTCGTATCTTGTATATAACCCTTCTGATTTTTTTTCGAAAGATATTTCGCGAAATGTACCTTTTCACCGAAAGTCATTCCGTGGAATGCCGTTTCTTTTATTTCCTTGTTGAGGCCACACCGCCACGAGCCCCTGGGTCTGCCTCTTCTGCGATGTCGTGCTGGATTCCAGTCCAGCAGTTGCTTGCAGGTTTCGTCTCCGCTCTTTCGTAATGTGTGGCCGACCACCTCCATTAACGCTCTCAAATTTCTATCGATATCGGTTTTTGATGGCATTGTCGATGGAGCTCAGCATTCGAGATCCAATTGTGAGGCCACCAGGCCTGAATCATAAAACAATAATAGCATCGGTTGATAAATACTTGCAGTTTCTGCGTAGTCCCTGGAGATACACACCAAGTCCCACTTGCGTATTATAACACAGATTTTACGTTTGAGTTGAATATTCGAAATTTGGTGCGTTGACTAATCTGATTGAATCTCCATACATTTCGTAAACTCGCAAAAGCAGCCCTAGCCTTCTTGATACGTGCTCCTATGTCGATCTTGGTTCCACCGTCCGGTGGCTGCCAAGATATTGAAAGTTTTCGACCTTCTCCACTGCTTGCCTGGCTACCGTTAAGTTGGAGGGGTTGTTTGTGTTTACATCCAACGATTTAGTCTTGTTGATGTTGAGGAGCGTTCGGCCAGGTCGTTCAGCTTACTCTGCATATCAAAGCGCCACTGTGCCAGTAGAGCAATATCATCAGCCAAATCGAAGTCGTTTAGATGCTCCATAGTAATAAGCTGCCAGAGCAGCCCACGGTTTGGTACACGGTCAGTCGCACCCACCATGATCTCGTCGATTACGATGAGGAACAGTAGCGGAGATAAAATACATCGTTGCCTCACTCCAGTGACCTCCCGGATGGGGTCAGACAAAGCTTCGTTATACAGGACTCTGCACGTAAAAGCTTCGGACTGCACTTCGATGTGGCCGACGATTTTATCCAGAACTCCTTTGCGTCTAAAGGTGCCCCACAGATTTTCGTGGTTCACACGATCGAATGCTTTTTCATACTCAATGAATTGGCGCTTTGATGTTGCATGAAGAAGAATAAGCAAAAAGATGTGTAACCTTTCTTGAAGTTTACAAGGCTGAAATGCCATTTCAGGTGATTGTTTTGCCACACCATTATTGGATTATTGTTAACAGTAAATGTAAATATTCACACAAGAACATTTTTCTTATATAAACATAAATACCACCCCCCCATCGAATTTCGCTAAATTGAATTACAATTTTAATAATTGCGGTAACCGGATTGGGATTGATCATCACGCTGAATTTAAAAAAAAATGAAATTCTAGCAGCACGGCAAAAAGAGTTCATGTGCCGTCAAGTGAGAGCTCTCTCAATACGGTGAACCAATAGGAGGTAGGGAAAGTTCGAAATTCGAATATAGCTAGCAATATGCCCACGAGCTGGTATCATTCGATAGACCATGCGATTGGATCCTCTGACCCTATATAAGGCCCATCGATCCACATGGAAGGTCTCTATTAGATCCTGGATAGTGTGCCAAACGGTATTTTATTTCGGCAGTGAAAGTTTATTTTTTTCCAAACGTTATTGCCTTTGGCAAAGTGGTTTAGTTCTTAGACTATTACAGTTTGCGAATTCGTTTATAATCGCGACTGGTAAGGCTACTAGTTAGCCCCGGTTCTCCTTACCGTCAACGTAGAGACCGGTAGTTAAAGTGAGAGGTCGCAACAGGTCGAAGAGTTTAAGTCGGTACAGTGATTGACCGTGAATATACCGGACCTAGTGTGCATGGTGCCGCGAGTGAACTAAACCACGGTTAAATCCTCTCAAAGACACTATTCAGTGGTGGTCTGCCGAAGGTCGTCCGTCAACAAACGACCCTAACGTAAAGTCCTCCAGGCGGAGGTGAAAGTAAAGCCTTCCCGAATTAGTGGAACAGTGAATCTGAAGAGCAGCATTTCCCCGGCAGTTCTAGTGCCGAAAGTTGTCTCCGGCCGGTTGAGAACTGGCGCCATTGCCAACCAAGTGGACCTCGTGGTGGCGATATCAATGTGCAGCAGCATCAACGAGCTAAAGTGAGTCCGTTCCCTATTAGCATTGCCTATAAATTCCAAATAAAAATAACCTAGTATCAAAATGTTAATTTCCTTGTTCATTATTCACTTCTTATTTGCCAACTTCTTGTGTGCACCGAAAAATTAAATTTCAGTCCATTTACTTCACGGTGGTTGCAAAGTGGTACAGGTAAGTCTCCGCTAGTGCGACCCTGAGATAAGGAAAAGAGGTGAGCTAGCTCGGGACGTGCGGATGTCCATGCCAAAGACGCATGGGCGTCATCGGTAGTAACAGATGATAATCGAAAAAATCTCCACGGGAAAGCATACGATGAAGTTTTTAAAACTCTTCTTAGAAATTCTAAAAACTATTTAATTAAAAACATATATTTTTAAATAGTTGTTGTATCTTACCATTTCTATGTTCCTCACTTTTGTTTACTGGTGATCCTTCTCGTTACATCCTATTTATTTCTCCTATTAGCAAATAAGAATGAAACAAGTGGATAATCAAATTATCAAAAATAATGTAAACAAATTAAAATTGTTGAGATAAATAAAATAATACGATCTCATAAATTATCCGGAAATCCGGATTATAAAGCAGTGAATATAATGAAGGTGTATCCTCGTTGGGGTTATCGAAGCTCTGCAAGACATCACAATTGTCGCACGATTTGAAAAAAAGAAAATCACCAAAGCTTCGTCGAAATTGAAAAACATAGGAGTCACAACGTGACGAAACATAAATTGATACAAATAATTTAACAGAAAGTATTCCCTCTTTGATCGAACCAGGCTATTAATTGATGGATTTGATTACGTAATTTGATGTAAGTTGGCATAAAAATTAGATCGAATCAAAATTCCGGCCAATGACCCAATCTTTTAATGAATTTAATTATCTGTATGTTGTAACCGTTCGCGAATTGTTTCGAGGTGATTTTAAAACATGGTGGCTTAAGCGCCACTCTCGAAGAGAGACCACCGGTCGTGTTCTCTATTTGCCCGACTTTTACAGACCCTTTACCTCTGGGGACTCTCGAACAGTCGCTGGCTCCAAAATTACTTACGCTTAATCTTTACTTCCCAACTTCCCACCTACCTGAACTCGCTCAACCCACTGAAAAGATAACGGGAAGCAACTTTCGAAGCTAACTTTCAAACTGTAGCCACGGCAAACGCAATGGGAGTGAATTCTTCCAGCCCCGTGAAACGCAACACAACTAACTTATCAAGCTTACTTATTCAAATTACTTAACGGCATTTATTCTCTAATTCGGCATTTATTCTCTAATATCGGTACGGAATGGACAAAAGAGCTAATCATGGCCATGAAATAACAAGCTCACATACCTGCGCAGGTTTTTGCTTCTCGATGCACTGATGCGTTGGAAGTACTTATTCGCCGAGAAGATGGCGACGATGTCCTCCGACCAGGTTGTGGCGATGGCGGCCGATTGGCTTTGCCGCAGATGCTGCAGATTAGCGCGCAGCGATGGAGGTCGAGCTCGAGCGATATGGCCGAAACTAAAGATGCGGAGGGAGTGGCGGCTGGACGGAAGGCTTCCGATTTTGGAATCGAGTGTGGTCCGGAATAACCGTTCCCTCAAGCTAGTAGCTTCCTTTTCCTAACGACCCGGCTTCGCGTACCTTTCCGGTTCACCGAGCGAGGACTAAATGGAAGACTACTAGCCGTCGGTTCGGGTTCGGTCCAGCGTACGGTTATTGGCGACGTACGGGGACCGCACTCTCGGGAATGATCCACGGGAATTGGCTTGGGGATCTTACCTTCGACGGTTGATTGGCGACCGCCGAGTTTTCGCTTTTTGACCAGGCGGGCCTTAACGCACGCTCGAGCTCTCGATGTCCGTTGGACGAAATGGCGGGCCCTGTAGACGCCACTCGTATTCCCGTACCCGAGTCCGGTCGAATACTCAAAATCCAGCCCGTACCAAAAAGCGCAGTGCGCTGGAAAAGTCCAACGCGAATTCGTTTCGTTAACAAAAACTTTACATTAAACATTAAAATTCGTTTTACCTTTTTGTACGTTTCACTAACTAACACGGTGTTCGCGGAATTCAAAAAAACACGTCATAATGACGTCTGCTACGTTTACTGTTAATTAAGAAATTTTATTAATATAGACACAAAACAATTCACTCCCATCAGACTTTACCTTTTAGTTAAACTAGCCAAAATCAATTTCAAATATTGAAAAACTTCGTAATCTACTCGCAAACACTTCTAATCACCAGCCGTTCACTTAGCGAAATGATCGAATTCTTGTCTGAATTTTATAAAGAAACTTATCCTTTTGAAAAGTCGTCAATTATTTTAAATTTGCGCCAAATAAATTTGAAATGGCGACAAAAAGTGCGCGCCTTCGGTGAGTCGATAAAAACGAGCACATGAGAACACTACAACAGTACATGGTCAAGTTCTATTTGGATAACAATTTAGTCAAGACACAAACCTCGTAATCGACTTACAAATAAAAATTCAAATTTCTTTTCGTCCGGTTTGCAAATTATTCACGTAATGTAATGTTTCACTATTTAATTAATTCCAAATAATTTTAATTTATGAGTTTACTTAAAAAGAGAAAAACGTCATAAATTTTTATTTTGATTTAATCAAAAATTGATCGCAAAAACGTAAAACGTTTCAATGTTCTGCAATCTCCGAAGTCCGCTCCAGTTGGGAATAAGTATGAAGTTACATGTAAACTTTCTAAGTGTGACTTCATAATTACTTCCACCAACGGTCACAAGCAAATGAAATGCACTATAGCAACCCTCTCCCATTTGCTACCACAGCCACTTCGAACCGTGATACAAAATTTCAATCAAATACAACACTAAGAATGGAGATCCCGATCCGCAAACACGATCACTTTGTATGAAAACAAATTCTTGGCGTTCCCAAGGGTGAAGACAGTAAGAAGAAAAAGAAAACTCGGAAAGTGTAAACAGGAAATTCCTCACCAAATTGTTCCGTTCTTGATGAAATTCAAACACGTCTTTTCTTGGGCACAGCACACTACGTTTTTCTTCACATATAGTATCTTCAACAAAGTTTCTCAAAACACAATAGAACTAGAATACTGTCAAAAAATCGAACAAAAAAGATTGCTCGGGTGTCGCAATAAAACCTAGAAGTGAATTTTACGCTCTTAATGTTGTCGGGCAACTTTATGAACACATTCTATGAACAAATCATGGATCTAAATCTGTATTAAACATCTTAAAGTGGTTTTGACCGTCTTTTTTAAGAGTTGTACGGTCCTGTGATTGAGGTCGGAGAAGGGATCTTCGGAATTCATGTAAACAACAAGTACAACCAACGACGATCTATTCTATCGCCTAAAAGTTTCTTGGTTTTCAACAGATCGAATCTAAGACAAACACTGATGCAAGGTACACATCCTTCGTTTCCTAATTCTTTTATTGTTCTTTCTTTAGAATCATGTCAAGTATCTGTTGTTAATATATTTAGACCTCTACTGGGACGCATTACTACTGCTTGCATTGTGGAAGCCACCTATCCACTCAACATAGTGAAAACATTGCTACCAGCTACCAAACACCAGTCCCGGTCTTTGAAACGGGAGTTTCCGATTTCCATCTGTCGGCATGTAATGTAACTTTGGTAAAGTCTGTCGCTCATTTGTCAGGTCTCGTAAAGAAACTGGGAACTGTAGATTTTCTACCACCATGACCACACTAACTATCGCAGTATTGTCGAAGTTCTTTTAAAACCAGATTGTGCTCTTATATTGGATCCGATTGATGTCAATACAGCTGTACAAACTTTATCTCGTGTCTTGGAATACATCATCGGTGGACATGTCCCGAAAAGAATTGTCTAGAAGAGAAATGATAGAATTGAGCGCGAATATGAGAACATATTAACAATTAGATAGAAAACCAGTCAAAATTTATTTGAGCGAGCAATTTATAAAAAAGCAATACCATCTAGCTTACCCTGCACTCAGCGTGGCGAAGCATTAACCATATTATTCATGGGATAGAACAAGCCATCCACTGCTCCATTGAAACCTATTGGTTCAGCATAAATTGAGAGTACAATATCTAAATGCACCAACCCCGGTCATAAACTTTTGAGCCTTCAGACCTTGATCCGTTCGAAATTCGTGTCACGCGCCACAAGTAATTGAAACGAATCCGCGACAAGAAACGGACCGCGGCGGCGGCGACGGCTGTTGGGAACATAAAGTATGAACATAAAATTTCGATAACCAATGTTTAAGAACAAGCCGAAATGTAGGCACCTCCAGGTACCGTGCCGAAAAATCAAAGCCTCCAAGCCGAGAACATGAAGAACGAATTGACCAAAATTTGGTATGCGTTCGGCGTTGCGGAATGAAGAGAATACTCTTGGTTAATTATTTTCTCTGGGCCGGCACTCAATCGATGCTAGGCCGAACATTGAAGTTGCTTTTTGTCGAATGCTAACCGAGACTGTGATGGAAGCAGGGGCAGAAGGCAGCGGCTCATAAAAATAAATCATAAATCATCATTCTAGCCGCCCGGTATGAAACGGCACTTTTGTTGGCTACCCAAAATTGTTGACAGGTTTTTATTTTATCTGATTTCTTACTCGGACGGTGCGGGCTGTGGAGCAGCATAAGTGTGTCGGAACATTAAAATAGTAGCTTTCAAATGGTGAGTTATTACCGTGGACATGGTCGTTAATCTAAAGCATAACAGATTTACACTTTATTTGCAAATTGGCGTCGGACTAATCTTTCAAACTAGTGTCGAGGCGGGAGAATAGATGTATGGGTAAACGCGTTCAAAATTTGGTTATTCATAATTTACAGCTGTTCTCTTTTCAGATCCCGATAACAAAGAGACCAGGTACGACATACGCCGAATAATCAACAATTATAACTTGCCCGCGTGTTAATCAATATAATGGCAGATCAATAATTTATCATGCACTCTGAGCTGCTGGGAAAGGTCAGATTGCTGACCAATTGTTCGATAAACTTTGATGCTGGGTAAAATGGGGTCATTTATTGGCGGCATCCAATTCGTTACTTAATTCGAGAATATTTTTTGCATGTTTTTACTAGTTTTAAAAGAAAGCAGAAGAAATTCACTTTATTTTTCGAAAATGAATTTAAAATTCTTATCTTTTTTACTTATTTTTGAATTCCTTAAAAACAATCAAAACGCACTGCATTGGCAAACATTAGTTTTATTTGAACGCATTCTTCTATAAACTGATTCTTCTTTTATCATTCATCGTTACTTTTATATTGAAGTTTCTACTCATTTCTAATTTTATGCTGTAAAATGTTTGCTTATTTCTGAGTTCTATTAATTTTAATTTCTATTCATTAGGGTATTGGAAAAAAAGTATCATCTTGGGAAAATTTTATAAGAAACTTTATCAAAATGAAGAAAGTATATTTGCTATCCTCTACACTTAAAATATGGCCTTATCCAATATATTTGCAACAAGTTATAAAAACTATGATTAGAATACTAACTACTTTTTATATGTTTTTTATGCTTTAGTGGGCTTCATGCCCCTGCAGTTAGCGGCGTCAGTCGTCTAGGCGCATTTGTGTGCTGTGGAGTGTGAATTCGATTTGGTCGAAGAATTGAAAGTAGCAATACGGAAAACCCTGTCATGCAAATATTTCCCCAATCTTCCCTAGATACAAACTCGATTTAGTCCGCCAACTTTCGGTGGTTCCATGAGTGGAACCAAATCATATTCAATCTTTGTTTAAAGATAACTTACCGACCGATATGGACGACGATGAATGATTAATTGATTTCTTCCATCGCGTGCACAAATAATCAATGGATGGAGGTGCCCAGGCCCACAGTGGGACAGTCATTGCGGTGACTACTGGCTGGTAGTATGTATCTCAATTTATCATCACGCGCGCGGCGATAGCCCTGGGGCTTCCGAAACTGGACAGCAATAATGGCTACACAGAACAAACATGGGAAGGTCATTGGGAGTGTTGCAGTGTGAGTTAAGGCACAGGGAAAGCTGAAGCTAGATATCAAACGGAATTATTGATAGCATTCCAATTTCACATTTCATTGAGTCGGATGCTGTGATGCAATGTCCACTGTTTTATTTTTCTTGCTCATCGATGTCGATAATCAGTGATCAGACGCTTTAATGTTAGCCACGCTGATGTATTGCAGGGTGACAGCATTATAAATTTATTTCAATTCTATAACATCTGGTCACACCAAAGCCATCCTAGCTTTATCGTGACCAGCCGTTATGAGTGAATAAAGTATTTCCATTTCAGATCAGCTCACATCCTAGGCGTATGTCACCGTTATCCAGGAATTTTGAGATTCATTGGTATCCAGCGTAGTGTATGAACTCCGGAAAAAATCTTCGGAACAATGGATGGTCAGAAAAAGTTAATTTATGCTATAGCATTAACTGTGAAAGTTGAAACGACGACTGAAATGAGTGGAACAGAGCAGGGGTGCTCACTACTATATAGAATATTAATTAAATTATGTGGCAGCAAACGCTAGATTCTTAAAGTTTAATTTGCACACTTCTTGAACTAATGTAAGCACCCCCAGTTGTACAAAAAAGTCTTTTTGCACTACTTTCTTACGCACACTGCTATACGATAGTTTCCGATGAGAGAAGGGAGAGAGAAATGAGAAGCGACAGATTAGGATGAGAGAATAGGTGGAAAGAAGATAGCTTCGGCGATATACTGGGAGTAGCTTGAGGTCCGTGGAGTCGAAAAGACGTTGCTCCGTATGAACGCTGTAGAGTTGTTGCAGTGTTTCCCAAAAACGCTCTGGAGGATTGTGATCCGTAAAAGTGTGCCCGGACATATACGTCTCCTTACGTCACGACGTTACCCCATCTACCAGCTCCACCAGCATTCGAGAGTTTCGGGAGTGACTACTACTATCCGGATCGTGGAAATAGTTTGAACGAACGGTGGTGAGCTCCGTGCTGGTGGCCAACAAGCTCCATTTCGTCAATGTCGAGCCACACGTGGCGGGTGAGTAGTATCCACAGTCATGGCGGTGAGGGCCTGGAGAGGACCGCTGGGCTTGCCCCGCTCTCTTGGCCCAATATCCTATGCGATACTACCCCGTCGACGAGCACGCGGGACGTCATCTAGCTCCCGGAAGCCCGATAAAGTGCCAATGAACGTCACTCACACCCATGAAGTGCGAAAGACGCCCTCTTGTATCCAGGAACCCAAGACATGTTCAATAAGGAAGTCATCAGTCGCAAGGAAACTAACTGAACTCACCCCGCTGTCCGAAAACGCGCCCATCAAGCGGCAAGTAATATGTAAATCATCTTTCATTCTCGTTCAATGTGGTTTAATGAACCCCCACCCCATCTTTAGAATTATGTAATACATTTAGTATAAGTCTTAAGTCATTTAGTATAAGTATAAGTATAAGTTGACGCCGCGCCGTCCCTGAGAGGCAGATAACGACGGAGCTAGCCGTTTGTCATACTCTGACAGATCGTTTCGCGGAGTTATCGCTTCGGTTCCTCATCCGTTGTGAGGTTCTCACTCCATTGGTCATTAACAACTTCGATAAGCTGCTTGAACAAAACCCTCAATCTCGTTTCATGAGTATTTACCACTGGTATATGACGCTGGAGGTAAGCCCATCTTCGGTTGACACCAATCGTGCTAATTTCTTAGACTCCTTCAGTTCCTCTGTAATTTTTGATCTGTCCATGAAACAGGAGGTTCATGGAATACCAGACTTCCTTCGTCCGGAGGTCATACCCCCATTATTTGCAAGCAAATACGGGCACGCCAGCGAGGAATGAAGCTTTTTCACAGACGGGTCAAAAATGGATGACTTCACTGGTTTCGGTGTTTTTAACGTTTTTCATAGCGCCTACTTTAAACTCAAAGAGCCTAGCTCCGTATATACTGCTGAGCTAGCAGCTATACACTATTCTCTCGAGCAGATCGCATCCCTACCTCCTGACCACTTTTTCATCTTCACCGACAGTCTAAGTTCCTTGGAGGCTGTTCGGTCAGTGAAAGCGGTGAAGCACTCAGCATATCTCCTAAATGGGATAAGAAAAGCATTGAGTGCTCTATCGAAACGGTCATTGACAATCACCATGGCTTGAGTCCCTTCTCATTGCTCGATTCCGGGCAATGAGAAAGCGGACTCTTTGGCTAAGGTGGGCTCTATGGAAGGTGATATTTACGATAGGCAAATCACCTTCGATGAATTTTTCACATTAGTTCGTCAGGAAACCTTGAACAGCTGGCAGCAGAAATGGACAAATGCACTATGGGGCGGCTCCATACAAAGTGGTGGCAAAAAATATGTTTTTGGTTTTTCCGCATTATTTTATAGTATTATAGTAAGATTAGCATATAATTAATCATATTTATGCATTTTCATTGCATCCGGAAGGTGTAACTAGTATTTAACCCAGTAATGAGCTACGTATTCCTAAACAATAAACTTGAACGATTGTTTTTAATTTTAGGGGCAGTTCAAATGCAAATTAAAACTAGAATAAGATTGCTATGTATAAGATTAAACAGGAGAAGTGAAGGTGGAAGACCCCCCCTCTCCCCTAACCAAGATTTGACTCCTTCCCCATTTTTTAACTATGTCGTATAAGAGTATTCTTTTATCAATCAGGTATTTTGGTGAAGAATTATTTGTCTTCCGAACCTCCCCCTTCCCCCACACAAAGTTATCTGCCCCCCCCCCCTATGGAAATATTTTTTTCCGTACAAATAAATCAATCAAACTAGTCGAAAGGATTATTTTTTAATATGTTTCCGTTATTTTTACTGAACATATATCAACATCTTTAACAAAGTTGATGATTTGTCTCCATTTTTCATACTGCAGGGATGAATATAAAGTAGCTGTTCCGATCTCCATCTCATTGAATATATATTTATCTCATCGCGAAACAAAGAAATACGGCATCAATTTAGTCGCTTCTTTTTGTCAACATGCGTGTTCACTGCTGCAAAAAATCACAAAAATAAGAAATAAATTTCATTGCTTTGTACAAAATAAAACATAATTTTTATTGATAAATTGTCATAATAAATTTTTAACTTTCTCTTAAAACTAAATCAAATTGACAAGCAATTCTACTCATTTTCTACATTTTCATCGAGAGCAAAATCATCATCAAGTTGTTCAACATCATCCAATAATTCGTCTAGTGCATTGTCCTCAGTGTTTACATTTTCAGAGCTGTAAAGATCTTCGAATACTAAAAGTGATTTTACTGGATATTCATGTGATACTTTCTTTCGCATTCTGCTACCTAGATTTATTGAACTTATCAAAGGATCAGATGAGTTCATAGTTCGAATAAAGACGTCATATAGATTATCAACTCGTGACCTTTTCCTAGCATGATGGGTAGACATTTTTTAATAGTTTATGTTGGCATTCTGCTGCTTCTTCAGCTAACATACCAAGAGGAGCCGGTGAATGGATTATTATGCTTCCAGCGTGAGCGAGTACTTTATGCACTGTTGCTGGAATTTTATACCAATCATACAATTTAATATATCGCCGATATGTTTCTTTACAATAGTCATCCATTTTTTAGGATTGATCGGATCTTGGCAATTGATTACACAATGTACCCGTTGTTAGCGTTAAAGCCGAAAACAAACTCATGATTTGAAAATGTTTCCCCCGTTCTTTTTAATGCAAGTAGGTAGATAATATTTATTAGGAAAATAAATATACCTGAGTATAGATGGTACAAATTGTAAAATGGGACATGAACAGAGAATTATAAACAAGGTTATCGTGAAACCATTGAAAACTTTTTAGTCCAGGGTAGATCAAGTTTCTATATGGAATGATAATTTTCGGTTTGTTTTTACCCATTTTCACAAAAATAATAATAAAGTGGGTAACATTTTTAAGACTAAATTTGACATTTTTTTTTTTTTTTTTTATATCTTTATTAATGAGGTTTTCGGCCCTGGACCGGTTCGCCTCGTAAATTTGACATTTAACAGTTCCACATTTAGAGCAGTATTTGATTTGTACGATATTTTTTTGTTTGTGCTCAATAATTGTTATTAACAAAAAAAAAATCCATTTTTTTTCGACTTCGTGCCAAAATAACAGCTATGCGCAGCTGGATTCTCGTTCCGCAGATAGTATAGACCCCGAACTAAACTTTGGTGGTGGTCTCTTGTGACTGCTCGGCCCTGCTTGTTAGATATAGTCCAACTTAGACAAAAAACACATTTTTTTTCAATAATTACCCATTTTTGACTATTTTTTATCAACCGTGTAAGCTCAACAGCATACCCATTTTAAAGCTTAGACAATTATCTTTCCAACGGTGTATTAATTTCCAAAATTGGACCGTTATTCGCTGAGAAATTTGCATTTGTTTGAGATGCATTTTTTTTTACAATTTTCACAATTTTCCTAAGTTTGATGTCTGTGGCACAATGAGTTTTCATCACAGAGGGCTGAAATTTTGGGAATCTAGGTTTGAATTATCCTTCTTTCAAATGGTATACAAGACACGTCATTCAAAGCAAGTCAATTTTTCGATTTTTGGCCACCACTTTCCCCATAGTGAAATGGGGAGTTGGATAGATGGCTGTATTCAATTCGCGCGCATGTGTCGAAGCGTCCATGGTTCAAAAAATTGAATATGGGACGAGACTTCATTCGAACCATGTGTCGTCAGAGTCTTTTCAGAGTGGGACTCTCGGAAGGTAATCTCTGTGTTTGCGGCGAGGATTATCAGGACATCGATCATGTCGTGTGGGCGTGCGAAGAGCATCGTGGCCCCAGATCTGCTTTAACTGAACACCTCCGCTGAAAACGTATCTGGAATCAAAAGTTCAATACGTAAAAGCTAACGGCAACGAGACGTCGACTTTCAATGTCTACTCAGGTGTCCCACAATACAAGGAAGTGATCTAGGGACACTTTTGTTTGTGATGATGATGAACGACTTCGAGTCAAGTACGAGACACTGAAGACGGCCTTACTGTTGAGGTCGAAATACGTATCTGTCAAGATACAATTAAGTGGTGGAATTCAATGGGATTGTATAAACTCGTCTTATGACAGGTGAAAACATTCCACTAAAAAGCTCAAAATAATTTTCCTATCATGAACGACTTGCCAAACTGTGTGACGCATTTTTTCGTCACGCCGACGATGTAAAAATATTTAGGGTAATCAAATGTGTACACGATTCTGTACTTCTACAAACCTATCTTCAAAATTTTAGAAGATATTGCAGATATAATGGGCTCAGTGTCAACGCTACCAAAAGTTCTGTGATGACGTTCACAAGGAAAAAACAGTCGCTAATTCTCGGGTACCAGTATGAGCAGGCAGCGTGCTCTCATGTTCAACGAGCATATTAACCGGATTGTACAGGAAGGTCTGCACCTGTTTGCTTTATTAAGAAGGTTTGGAAGGGATCTGGATCCGCATGCTATACTGGATGTGTACGTTGAACTCGTTTGGTCGAAACTGGAATATGCCAGTGTTGTCTGGAGACCCCAATACGCTGGTTAAATTCCACAACTGGAAGGTGTCCAAAAAAAGTTTGTACGGTTCGCTCTTCGGAATTTTTCGTGGACAGGAGAAGAAATGCCATGCTATCAAAATCGCCGTGGCTTGGTAAATATGGATACGATATTTACGCGTTACAAGATAGCAGATATTGTGTTCTTCACTAACATCATGACAGATCACAACGAGAGTCGACACCTCCGAGGAAAAATTCAGCTGAACCAGAACGAGACTGATCTACGACAACGGAGAGTATTTAACCCCCCACTACGCAATCGTAGCTACCTGATGCACGAGCCTGCGATTAGATTTATGAGGGAGTTTGACCGTTTACAAAATGTCATTTCTTTAGATATGGGGTCCGAGATGATAAAGAGTAGGTTAAGAGTAAGTTAAGAGAGGTTATTATAGATTATAAGATATACTTGGTTAAGGGTGGACAAACCTACATTCCAATAAATAAATATAGCAGTATACTGACCATGATCAGCTAAGTATCAGTCCCTAAAAACATCAATTGGAGAAAATGAGGAACAAACATCAAGCCAATTTGTTCCATCTTGAAAATGCACAGGATGAATAAGGAGCAGCAGAGCGGCTCCTATTCCGAGTCAAATAGCAGCTAGGCAAGTAATGGGAAAATAATTATCTACTTTCACCAGCGATCCCGACTCTTCCGTAAATTCCTATGAAAATTCAATTGCGAATTCCTTCAGAAAATCTTCCTCGCGTTCCTTAAGAAACCAAGTTGCTCTATGCATTCCCCCACAAAACCTCCAATAACTCCCCGGGCAATCGTTCATGAATTCGTTGAAATTTCCTTCAGAACACCCCAAAGGAAATCCATGGGTAATGTTCCTATTTTCCAAATTTATCCGAATATTCCTCTGGAAATTGCTTCTGGAATTCATCCGAAAACTTTTCGATGAACTTTTCCGGAAATAACTCCAACAACCCCCAAGAATTATTAATGAAGGTTTCCCGACAATTGAAAAGTTCTGCAAGAATTCACTAAAAAAAAATAATCATGTTTCTGGTAAATTGCTCCTGGACATCCCCGTTAATTCTTTTGAGAATTCTCCAGGTTATTTCCCATCAGCTACTCCAGAAAGTCTTTCAGAAGTTCTCCCAAAAAATTCTGCAATAAAATTCAACGAAAATTACTTCTCATTTTTTACAGGAATCACTTATAAATTTCCACGGAAATTTCTCCAGAAATTCGCTTGGAAGTTCATTTTGATATTCTTCATACGCTGTCCGTAGGCGAGAGTTCTGGCCCGGAGTAGTGCATAAAGCAGCACCGGCGCCATCCGTAGGCCCTCCCCACAATTAAACTAGCTACAGTGAACTCTCCCTTACTCGATATTAAAGGGACTATCCAGTTAGGGAGGTATCGAGTTAGAGAGATTTTTTTTTTCAAAATATCAAAAGCATATATGTACAAATGTAGAAATATGGTTTAGAGTCATTCGGTGAAATGCTATTTGGACGTAAGGGTCATTTGGTCGAATAGTTAAAATTGGTTTCCTTGTTAAGTGAAGTGAGACGTGAGATGTGCGAAGTGAATAGTAAAAAGTGAGAATTGAGAAGTGAGAAATGATAAATGTTTGTTTGGAGTGAGTACAGAGTAGTGAGAAATAAGTAGTGAGGATGAGAAATGAGAACAAGTTAATGGTGAGAAGTGAGATTTGTTAGTTGTGAAGTGAGAAGTTGGGTGTGAGTAGTGAGGAAAACAGAAGCTAGAGATGAGAAGTGAGAGATGATAATTGGGATGTAAAAAGCGAGATGTTTAGAAAGGAGAAGTGAATAGTGAGATATAAGACAGAAGAAAGAAAACAAAATGAGAAACCAGGCGAGTGTACGGCCTTACTTTTGAGGTCGAAATACGTATCTGTCAAGATACAATTAAGTGGTGGAATTCAATGGGATTGTATAAACTCGTCTTATGACAGGTGAAAACATTCCACTAAAAAGCTCAAAATAATTTTCTTATCAAAATGAGGAAGAAAAAAGAAAGAAAAAAATTGAAGAGAAAGAATAAGAAAGAAAAAGAACAAAAGAAAGAATAAGTAAAAAGAGGAAATGAAGCAGAAAGGCCGAAGAATTAAGTATGAAGAAGGGAAAGAAGAACAATGATGAAGGAAGAGAAGAAGAGCAAGAATAAGGATAAAAGAAATAAGATTATGATGATGATGATGATGGTGCAGCCACATACCCCTACAAAGGTTTGAGCTTGACGAGTTATCTTTAAGATAATTCATTAAGATCAATTTAATCAGATTTGCAAACAAATAAAAAATGATCCGATCATTTCTACAGATATAAACTAAAATGTAACTTTCCATTACTATACAGCAAAAACATAAATTTTAAAATTTACTGCTGATATCAACTTTAAACTTTTGCAAGCATCATTTGCAAGAAGAAGAAAGAAGGAAGAAAAATAAAATAAAGAAGGAAAAATGAGATAAGGTACACAGAAAAAAAAATGAAATCTAAACAGCGCGTAGAAAATAAAGAAACTACAAAAAAACTACACTATTCTGGGTGATTTCTTTCCCACAAGTTCGCCCAAAATGTATGCAATCTGCATAGCATTATGGCACTTTTTCGTATATAAAATGACATAATTCAATATAAATTGCATACATCGAGGCTATAATATCATTTGAGTTTACGCTCTTTTTGGCATTACCGTTATGTGCATTAGTTTCGTGTAAATATCAACAACTTTTTCTATTTCTGTATTTGGAAGGAATAAATATAAGGCTAAAACTTTTCAGTTTTCACCTCACTCATCTCTTCTCATTACTTTGTCCTCACTTATTACTCTCATTCCTCCTTTCAATCTTCACACTTTTCGCTCCTCATATCTCACTCTACACTTCTCACTTCAAATTTCTCATTTATTACTACTCACTTTTCACTTTTCGCTTCTTGCTTCTTACTTCTAATTTTTTACCTTTCACTATTCACTTTTCATTTCTAACTGAGAAGTGATTCTCAAAGTTTTGACTTTTAACTTCTCATCACTCACTCTTTAGTTTTTACTTCTCAATTCTGGCTTCTCACTTTATACTTCTCACTTCTTACTTTTTATTTCTCATTTTTCACTTTTCACTTCACAGTTCTCATTTCTCACTTTTCACTACTCACAATATAAGTTTTTTAACTTTTCGGCCAAACGACATTCGACCAAACGGCATTCGGTCAAATGGCTCGATATCAAACATTTTATGCGTGTGAAGTAGGGTGCCAATCCCAAGTAACAATTTTCATGCTTGTTAGATTTATTTAATTCTTATAGCGGATTTATGACAGCAGTCACCATGGCTAGTTGCTCAGATTTATTGGCGATCTTATTGCTATCAATAAACCTCTAATAAATCTGCTTAAAAACCTTCAAACGTCAAATGCCAACTGATCTTGTAAGCAGCTCTACGGTTGTAACTAAGAGCATAATAAGTCCAATTTTCAAAGCTTGACCAAAGCCATAATTTTGGGTCGTAATGTGGTCAAATGAATAACCCCAATAAGAATATTTACATTGCAAAGGGTTTATAACGGTGTTTAATAAGAGCAATTTTTTTCTGATCGAAATCTATGATGGCCACATTGGAAATGGAGAACCATCTTCGAGTCAATGAAATTTATCACTGGAATTTATGATTAGACGGTGTTTTCGCCGCAAAAGACACGTTTTTGATAGAAGATATAAAAATCAAACATATGTGGGTGTAATATCAATAAATTTAGTGAAGATTTACGTTATTGGTGTTATAATAATTTTAAATTTATTGCCCAAAACTATATTATTTTGCGGGCGCGTAGTGCTTAATCTCATTTTTGCACTACCTTTCACCAGGAAATCGAGCGCGCACTTTATTTCCATGAAAGTACATTGAAACAAAAACTTGAAAACGTATTGCCGATTTCACCAATTTGAAGAGTTATGTGTAGATTGTGATTTGCCCGCTTCTTTTCCTCACACCCACTCTCATTTCGAGTTGATCGATTTTTGTTACTGAAATTTACCCAATTATAACCCATTACTCGTTAGTCATATGTAAGCGTGTACACTAAATCGATTCCAGCCATGATTTGACGTCTATTTGTATTCAGATTGAGCACTCACACACAAATATTATACACGGAAAATCAAACTTTTTTGAGTGTATTGAGTGTGAGAAAAAGATGACTGTGAGAAAAAAAATCTCGCAGAACTCTTATAAAGTGCAAAAAGCGCAATATTATTTTGTAGTCATCCTCATCATGATTTTCATCAACACTTTAGTTTGTTATTATTTGTTTGCAAGGTTTTGTTTCTCCTTTTTCAAAGCAACATTTTTGACAGCTGCCGCAGCCAAATTCCCTTTTTTTGCGGGCGGCTTCAAACGGATTTTTATATAGGGTTAAGTGCCCAATAGTGGACCCCTAACCAATAGTGGACCCTCAAGCCATTTTTGCATTATTACAGCACAACGAAAACATTTGGCTATGAAATTCCATCGGGAGAACCTACCTTACAGTCCTATGATTTGATTACATGCATTGGAAATGCTATGGAAAGTAAAATTAGATGATTTTTTACAATTCTCTAAAAAATAAATACGAGAGTGTCCATTTTAGGAATATTTTGGGAGGTCCATAATAGGGAAGAAGAACGTCCCGAAAGGGAACATAAAAATCAAATGAAGTGTCGAATATGGAAGCAATTTCCTATTATGGACCCCCAGGGGGTCTACTATAGGGAAAATTCAGTCAGACTACAGTCAGAAATTTTAATTTCAACGAATAACGCCGTGTATTTGAGTGTTTTATGTACGTATCACGAAGAGGAGATGCAGAACATGGTGTTAGATATCAAGCAGAATCAATATGATGAAAATTTCTACTCCTTAGGGCAGGAAGTGCTAAATCCCGCTACTAGGGGGTCCACTACTCTTATAAGAGGTTTATAGTGGTAATCTAGAGAGGGCCATTTGGATATATCTTACTCTTATAGTGGTCATCAGAAGGTAATAGTAATGAGTTTTATTGTCGGTTCTTGTAATTCGATCTTGAAAACCATTCCTAGTGTGACGACCCCAACTACTTAAATTCCTTCAGGGGGATTCGTCACAATCTTTTATCCGGAGTCAGTTTACCTTGGCACCGACCCGCGCTAGAAAAGAGTTTTGCGCTCGGCAACAGGGTTTTGTTTTTTAAGTCTGCATACTTTTGCTTTTTAAGCAAAATACAGCACTTGGCAAGGTTCTAAATGAACCGTTATGCGTAAGAGAGTCATTAAGTAGGAGAGAGAAAATTGTCAACATAACGTAGGTTAGCTATAAGTTAAATATAAGTTAATAAAGAGTCTTAGTTGTATCACCGAACCGGAGTGGTGTTTTAAATTTTATTCGAAAATCCAGTGCTGCCGCGCGGCCCACCGGCGGGGATCGTCGCCCCGTCGGTAGAGGTCTGTTCACTAGAGCGGAATAAAACTTGATATGTTACTTGGGAATGGAATGTATTTTGCAAAAATCATCGAATTTCAAAAAAACGACATTGCTCACAAGTTTCATTACCCCAAAATATGACCCAAGCAAAATTTGAGCTCAATCGGACATGATTTAGGGGTGCCTAAAATTCTTCAAAATTTTGAAATTTTTACCGATGAAAGTTTTCCCAAAGGGAAAGTCGAAAATCGAATTTTTGTTTTTGATGCAAAATGACTTAAAAATGCATGAAAAGTCGAGATCTGATATTATTAAAAAAAAAATTGAAAAAAATCGTTTTTTTCTCTTAGAACATTTTTGGGACTTTTTCAGATTATGAAAAAAATTCATCGAATTTTAACATTGGACGATACGCAAACGTTTTCGTAGCCAAAGATATCCCCTTATGCAAAATTTGAGCTAAATCGGACATGATTTAGGGGTGCTCAAAATTAATCAACGCTTTTTTTTCTCACAAAGTGGATTTTTTTTTATTTTTTGATGCCACAGGACTCAGAATGCATAAATCTTTGAGATTTATTTTTTTGAAAAAAGTCAACTGTTTTGAGACTTTGATTTTTTTCTAATGGCGAAAACATGCCAACAGGAACTTGGCCTGCTTTGCAATTTAGTATTCTATTAGCATTTCCTCAGTTATTGATTGAAAGCTTTTCTATGCCCGCCATTGCATGAGTATGTATCTTGTTCTGACGGCAAGATTTTGAACACCCCTAAATCATGTCCGATGGAGCTCAAATTTTGTATAGGGGCATATTTTAAGGCTTAGGACATGTTTGCGTAACGTCCGGTTTTTAAATTCGATGAAAATTGCTTTCGTCATAAGATTTTTTTTCGAAGTCCCAAAACAGTCTCGAAAAAAAAATAGTTTTCTAAGTTTCATGCATTTTGATTCCTTTGGCATCAAAAAACAAAAAAATTATTTCCCCCTTGTGAGCAAAAAAAAAGTTTTGATTCATTTTGAACACCCCGCAAATCACGTCCGATTTAGCTCAAATTTTGCATAAGGGGATATTTTTGGCTGCGAAAACGTTTGCTTATCGTTCGGTGTAAAAATTCGATGAAACAAATTTTCATCATATGAGTCCCAGTCCCTGAGTCCCAAAAATGTTCTAAGAAAAAAAAAACAATTAAAAAAAAAGTTTTTGAGATGACATCAGATCTCAACCCAAGTAACATTTTAAGTTTTATAACGCTCTTGAAAACCATAATTTACTCTACAAGAGTGTTATAAAACCAGTATATAACCAAAATGTTACTAGGGAATGTTTGATGCATTTATTTGATTTGTTAATGTTATTTTTCACCTGAGTTCTATATCCCTCAGCAAATATCCCGAGTAGCACAACTCACATTGCAGCAACTCAAATGTGACCTAATTTGGTTGTATATGAGTTACTGTAACTTCTCTACAACATGTTTGCTGCTTGGGATTTTTTGGGGTACATTTTAGATATATTTAAACCGGATGTTCTAACTTCTTCAATTCATTCTGGTATTCAGACCAATTGGTCCACCATGTCTAATGGGCTCAATACAAATATATCAACCCATGGTGTCCATACGGACTCTTACTACCGCTAACCGTAAATCGAGCACATCTGTACATGGCATCTATATACATATGTGCTCGACTTGCGGATAGCTGTAGCTTAGAGGTCATGCGCATGCTTTACGATTTAGATATGTCCAAACCAGTGGCGTAGCCACGGGGGGGGGGGCTGTTTTGGACTTACCCCCCAAAGCCATATTTTTCAGAAGAATTAAAAAAATGTTCAGGAACCCCCTTCCCCCCAGACCAATTTTCTAGCTACGCCACTGGTCCAAACCAAATGTTCTTAGTTCTCCAAATCACTCAGCAGCTCAGACCAAGTAAACTGGGCTGGGTATAAAATTAATAGCCCCCCATGGTGTCCATGCAGGTCCTTAGAGGCCATGCGCATGATTTACGATTCAGATATGTTCAAAACAGATGTTCTAAGTTCTTCAAATCATCTTGGAGTTCTGACTTATTGATTTACCAAGTCAATTGGGCTCGGTGTAAAACTAAATGAACGATTAGTCTACCATGTACGGATGTAATTTCAGGTATTTTAGTGTTTCCGTTTGCTCAGGACCACGCTTTTTACTATTTTGGTGCGAGTGAGTGAATTTATGTTAAGGTAATGTCATATTTGTAATACGAATCAATATTCATCAGATTTCTAAAAACGTTGCACGCTGGAGAGGGTATAGGGGCGGTTCCTTCATCAGTGCGCCCACCTGGAAAAGTTTCGAGAAAAATTAGAATCATGGAAATTTTACATTTGACATGATATAGAAAATGAGGTTTAAAATACCCCTAGAATGTTATAAAAAACTTTAGTCAAACAATTTTTAGTTTGTTAGAAAGAAATTCAACAATCTTTTGCATTAACTGCTTATTTGAAAAAAATATATATTAAAATCGAGATATCGTGTCTATTTTGTGTGCTTTTGAAATCATCTTTCTTTTTTGTTTTATAACAAAAATATACTTCATTTCCTATACAACACCGTGTGAAATTTCAATCCCAAGTAACATTTAGGTTTTAAAACGCTCTTGAAGACCATAATTTACTCTTCAAGGGTGTTATAAAACCAGAATAAAACCAAAATGTTACTACACGCTTAAAATCAATAACACAGAGATATGTTTGCTTCACACAAAACGGACCTAATGCAGAACAGCGGCTAGATGAGCGACAGTTACACAGCCACAAAAATAGCTCGTGTGGTTTTATTGAAGCTTGGATTTCAATATTTTCAACCGTATTTGGTACCTCATGAAACAAGGAATCTGTACAAACGTTATTATTTATTTATTTATTATTTATTATTATTTAATCAGACTAAGGCCGAAGTGGCCTGTGCGGTATATAAGAGTCTTCTCCATTCGGCTCGGTCCATGGCTACACGTCGCCAACCACGCAGTCTACGGAGGGTCCGCAAGTCATCTTCCACCTGATCGATCCACCTTGCCCGCTGCGCACCTCGCCTTCTTGTGCCCGTCGGATCGTTGTCGAGAACCATTTTCACCGGGTTACTGTCCGACATTCTGGCTACGTGCCCGGCCCATCGCAGTCGTCCGATTTTCGCGGTGTGAACGATGGATGGTTCTCCCAACAGCTGATGCAATTCGTGGTTCATTCGCCTTCTCCACGTACCGTCCGCCATCTGCACCCCACCATAGATGGTACGCAGCACTTTCCTTTCGAAAACTCCAAGTGCGCGTTGGTCCTCCACGAGCATCGTCCAGGTCTCGTGTCCGTAGAGGACTACCGGTCTAATTAGCGTTTTGTAGATTGTCAGTTTGGTACGGCGGCGAACTCTATTCGATCGGAGCGTCTTGCGGAGTCCAAAGTACGTACGATTTCCAGCCACTATGCGTCTCCGAATTTCTCTGCTGGTGTCATTTTCGGCAGTCACCAGTGAGCCCAAGTACACAAATTCTTCTACCACCTCGATTTCGTCACCACCGATGCAAACTCGCGGTGGGTGGCTCACATTGTCTTCTCTTGAACCTCTTCCTATCATGTACTTCGTCTTCGACGTGTTGATGACTAGTCCGATCCGCTTAGCGTAGGCTTCCTCCATCCTCTCAAAGTTACGTGCCATAATATCTATGTCGTCGGCGAAACCAAATAGCTGGACGGACTCATTGAAAATTGTACCACTCGTGTTAATCCCTGCTCTTCGTATTACCCTTCCAAAGCGATGTTGAATAGCAAACACGAAAGACCATCACCTTGCCGTAACCCTCTGCGGGTTTCGAAGGGACACGAGAATGCCCCTGAAACTCGAACTACGCACATCACCCGATCCATCGTCGCTTTGATCAATCGTGTCAGTTTATCCGGAAAACCGTGTTCGTGCATTAGCTGCCATAGCTGGTCCCGATCGATTGTATCATATGCGGCTTTGAAGTCGATGAATAGATGATGTGTGGGGACGTTGTATTCGCGGCATTTCTGCAGTACTTGGCGAATGGCGAACACCTGGTCCTTGGTGGAGCGTTCGCCCATAAAACCCGCCTGGTACTGCCCCACGAACTCCCTTGCAGTTGGTGCTAGTCGACGGCATAAAATTTGGGAGAGTACCTTGTAGGCGGCGTTCAGCAATGTGATTGCGCGGTAGTTGGTACAATCCAGCTTATCGCCCTTTTTGTAGATGGGACACACGACACCTTCCATCCACTCCTGCGGCAAAACTTCTTCCTCCCAAATCTTGGTAATGACCCAGTGCACCGCGCCAGCCAGTGCCTCACCACCGTGTTTAAATAGCTCTCCTGGTAGTTGGTCAACCCCAGGGGCTTTGTTGTTCTTCAGCCGGCCAATCTCCTCCTGGATTTCCTGGAGATCCGGAGCCGGTAGAATTGTGTCCTGCGCGCGTTCTCCCAGGTCCATCACCATACCGCCATCTTCGTCTGCCACATCGCCATTCAGGTGTTCTTCGTAGTGCTGCCGCCACCTTTGGATCACCTCACGCTCGTTCGTAAGAAGGTTCCCGTTTATGTCCTTACACATATCAGGCTGTGGCACGTGGCCCTTACGTGAACGGTTTAACTTCTCATAGAACTTTCGTGTGTTATTAGCGCGGTACAGTTGCTCCGTTTCTTCACGGTCTCGATCTTCCTGCTGGCGCTGTTTCCTCCGGAAAATCGAGTTTTGGCTGTTCCGCACCGGTTTATATCCTGCCTCGTTCACCCTCGTGCGGGGTTGCAGCAATCTCGCCCGGGCTGCATACTTCTCTTCCACTAACTGCTCACATTCGCCGGCATTCCAGTCGTTTCTTCTGATCCAGGGCACCGTGCCAAGTGCAGCGGTTGCGGTGCTACCAATGGCGGATCGAATATGTCTCCAGCCATCTTCAAGAGACGCTGCGCCTAGCTGCTCTTCCGTTGGAAGTGCCACTTCCAGCTGCTGCGCGTATTCTTGGGCTAGTCTACCATCTTGTAGCCGCCCAATGTTAAGCCGCGGCGTCCGACTTCGACGCGTGTTGTACACCGTCGAGAGTTTTGAGCGCAGGCATACTGCAACGAGGTAGTGGTCGGATTCAATATTCGCACTGCGGTAAGTGCGGACGTTCGTGATGTCGGAGAAGAATTTACCGTCGATTAGAACGTGGTCGATTTGGTTTTCCGTTTCTTGGTTAGGTGATCTCCATGTGGCCTTGTGGATATTTTTGCGGGGAAAGAAGGTGCTTCGGACTACCATTCCGTTTACATGTTGAAAAGGACCATTATCACGACCGTACGAGGCGTTTTTGTGCCTGTGTAACTGTCGCTCATCTAAATGATCTGCATTAGGTCCGTTTTGTGTGAAGCAAACACATCTCTGTGTTATTGATATTAAGCGCGTAGTTGATTATTCTACTTTTTCTCTCGATGAGAGCTGGCAGTTTTCTCCTCTCCTATTAAAAACCCTACAAAACGGTATAAATGTTCCTAGGGTAACCTCACTTTTGTGTTTGTAAATTGTGATTGTTCTCGAAAACATCTCGTGAAGGTGTCAGGCCATTAGGCCGAAGGTCATTTGGCCGAAGGTCATTAGGCCGAACGGTCATTAGGCCGAATTAGCAAAAAGAAGCAAAAAGTGAAAAATGAGAAGTTCTTTCTTCATCTTACCCCTTCTTCCTTCTCCAATCAGTCTTCTTCCTTCTTCCTTCTTTCTTCTTCCTTTTTCCTTATTCTTTCTTCCTTCCTTCTTCTTCCTTCTTCCTTCTTCCTCCTTCCTTCTTCCTTCTTCCTTCTCTTCTTCCTTCTTCCTTCTTCTTTCTTCTTCCTTCTTCTTTCTTCTTTCTTCATTTTCCTTTTTCCTTCTTTCTTCTTCCTTCTTCTTCCTTCTTTCTTCCTTCTTCCTTCTTCATTCTTCCTTCCTCCTTCTTCCTTCTTCTTTCTTCCTTCTTCTTTCTTCCTTCTTCCTTTTTCTTCTTCCCTCTTCCTTCTACCTTCTTCTTTCTTCCTTCTTCTTTCTTCCGTTTCCTTCCTTCTTTCTCCCTTCTTCATTCTTTCTTCTTCCTTCTTCCTACTTCTTTCTTCTGTTTTCCTTCTTCTTTCTTCCTTCTTCTTTCTTCCTTCTTCTTTCTTCCTTCTTTTTTCTTCCTTCTTCCTTCTTCCTTCTTCCTTCTTCCTTCATACTTGTTTCCTTTTTTCTTCTTCCTCACTTCTCACTCCCCAGTTCTCATTCGGCCTTATGACCATTCGGCCTAATGACCTTCGGCCTAATGACCCAGCATCCTCGTGAAGTAGATTAGCCGACATTGGTGTGGATAACAGAATGTAGATGTGAACGATCAACAATCTGACGTCAATTTTGGAAAAATCATTAGCTGACAATTATTTTGGGTGTATAAACATGTGAATTTGGCTGAGAAATGCTTGAATTATTGCTAAGTCAAATCCGGGTCAGTATGAGTTTTTTTTATCAGGAAGGTTAATATCATTCAAGAATCAATATCAGAGACTCTTAAAATGTGTTCCCGAGTATTGTCAACACAGCAATAGAACTATGTTCATAACAGCGTTTAAACAAAAATGTTGTTTGAAGCTTCATTGATCGAACAATTTATCATCTGGTCAATCGATTCAGGTTCTATTGATGATAAATGAATATTCCATTTCTCGATACTACGAACGGGAAAGTTTTATTCTCGTTCATATCGCTCCCGCGACATGAGCTTTGGCATGCTGTGACGGATTGTTTCACGCTGTTTCAAAATACCCAGGAAACAAGTACGTTGGTGGGCCGGAGAATGTAACAATTACTGAAATTTCATTTATTATTTACTGACGCAGCGTTCCATTCCTACGACGACGACGCCACCATTGCTCCGTCGATGGAACTGCCTGTCGATGGAATTAAATAAATTGAGGTTAGAGCATTACGTCCGGACGCCATAAAATACAAACGATAAAACTCTCCAGCCAGTCGTTCGACGCTCAATCGATTCGAACAACAAATGATAAACGATGTTTTGATCGACCGCAGTCCACCGACGTACCGGCTTCGATTGGCTATCAATCAAGTTCACGTCCGCAGAGTGGACCGTCTCTCGAGACCACCGGTTACCTATGACGGACAATGTAGCGAACTGGAGCCAGCCAGCGCGCGACCAAGTGCTGAATTCTGCAAAACCAACTCCACGGGGCAGGGAGGATCGGAATGGGACCCACAGTCACTTTGCGCGCAAAATGAAACAACATCGATATGGTATACGTGAAAAATGATTCCATCCTAGAAGATGTCAAATTAACGACCAAGAAAGAATGTTTATAAAGAGCTGGTCGCTGTTGTATGTAATTGAGTTGTGCATTTGGTAGTTCAAGGATGCAAAAGAAGAAAACTTGTTCCGAATCAAAATGATTCCATATAATTAAAATCACAGAATAGTCAGTTAACTAACCTTCTCACTCCCCATTTCTCACTTATCACTTCTCACTGTGAAAATGGCAAGAACGAAGTAAGAAGAGAGACGCCTCTTTCCTCACTCATCATTTCTAACTTCTCATTTCTCATTCTTCGCAGTGAGAAGTAAGAAATGATGATTGAGAAGTGAGAAATAAGACTTGAAATTACCTACAGTGATGTTCGTAATAATAGCAGCAAAATAATATTTTTTGTTTTGTATATATCTAAAAAACAACTGAATGAATAGTTACTAACTTGATTGTAGGTAATGCAGGGTACCTAGCAGATTATGTAAATAATATGAATTGTGGAATATATCATTTAAATTGGACAATATATTCGAAAAAAAATTGCCTAGTATGTAATTTTTGTTCAATAAGTTTGATATTTTGTGTATGCAAATTTCAACATATTTGTAGCTCACTGCCAAAATTTCAGCTCATCAGGGAACAAAGCTACAGCATGCCAAAGTTGACAATCTTGTATGAAAATCGGCCTTTGCTGCTGTCTGCATAAGGGCGATGGGATTCTTGGTGCTAAAATGAGGTGGGCTTCAGACACAGGATGTATGTATAATCAGTTAAGGGTTTTTGTAATAGCAAAAGGCAATAATTGTTATACAACAATCAATCTAAATACATTGTTTGACAAATATGAAGTATATCACATTGTAGTGTGTGAGTAAATCATCGGGTTACAAAACAACAATAGAGTACCTAATTTCTCTACAGCCAACTCTCACTAATCTGGTCATAATGACTGAAATTGGCGTGAACATACCGCCACCCTTGAAAGACGGAATTATAGTGAAGACTTTCAATAAGAATCAGACACATTATCGTAGGGAACTCACAAATATTCCAACATCAACTGATTAGGGGCTGTCCACAAACCACGTAGACCGAAATTTTACTTTTTCAAACTGTTGTATCCATTACAGTTCCTGGAAGCGCAAAAGATATCGTAAGATAGTTTTGAGATATTCTGAGTCATCAAAACTGTCCTTGAGCTCGAGGCAAAAGATCTACAGCTGCATGAAAGTCTTTGTTCTGTCCTCAAAGCTACAATATACATTCAGTTATATCTATAACAGCTCTCCGGAGGTTAACAGATATCGTGAGATAGTTTTGCGATAATCTGGGCCATCGAAACTGTCCTTGAGTTCGGGACTTGGAATCTACAGCTGCAAGAAAGTCTTTTTTAGTCCTCAAATCTTCAATGTGCATTCAGTTATATCCATTACAGCTTCTAAGCAAGGATGTTAACGATCGTGCAGTAATTTGCGTTCGATCATTTAGTAGTTTGTCAATAACACAATCCAGAAGCTGAATTTCAAAATATGTTGTATGATGGACTTCTAGTGCGAAGGTTTTTCTACAACTATGCCTAATAATTCGTTGTTTGAATTCCACTAGTAACGGAGTTATAGCTATAGTTCCAGTAACTTAAACTAAATGATAACAAAATTCCAATCATTTAGTTTAAGTTACTGCAACTAGCGCTCTAACTTCGTTATCAGTTGAATTCTAATAACGAACCATAAGGCAAAGTTGTAGAAAAACCTTCGCACTAGAAGTCCAACATACAACATATTTTGAAACTCAGCTTCTGGATTGTGTTATTAACAAACTACTAAATGATAGAACGCAAATTACTGAATGATCGTTAATATCCTTGCTTCTAAGAGATCCCCCGGCTCAAAAATGCGATACTTGGAAAATTCTAGGTCATCCAAACTATCTTGTAGCACAGAATCTACGTTCTTAAGCTTGCAAACTAGCGTTTTTTACCATTCAATGTCTTGATTTTCGTTCAACTCTGTTCATCACATCTATTGGAAGAAGAAAAACCAATAGATTGATCTGAGATATTCTGAGTAATCCAAACTGTTCTTGTGTTCGTGACGTGCGATCATTATTTGTGACAGTAGTTTTTTTCCTCATACAAAACTTTTATACGTGTCAACCACACCCGTTACTTTTACTGGAAGTATGAAATGGATTGGCAGATAGTATAAATGTTCTAAGTCATCCAAACTATGCTTGAAGTGCAGTCAGCAGTTGTAGCCATGGCTTTTTCCACTACTCAAGTTTTCGATACGTATTCAACTATATGCTATTCTATATATGGATATTCTAGCTCATCTAAACTATACTTTTAACTAGAGACCTACAGTTGCTAAGAAATCTTTTCCCAACGCTGCTATATGTATGTGATTATTACAATTGTTATAGATCGCAAGCTCTGAATTTAAGGACGCTTAAGATGGCCTAGGATATCCCAAAACCATCTGACCATGTATTTTAATATTCAGAAATGTGTTATGGACACGGTTGAATGCATATTCAAGTTTGAAGTGACGAAAAAAACAAGTGTCGTGGATATAGATCGCAAGTTCTGGACTTAAGGACTTTTTTGATGACCCAGGATATCCCAAAATCATCTCACCATGTATCTTGATCTTCAGGAATATGCTATGGACATGGTTGAATGCCTATGCTAGCTTGGAGTGACGAAAAATCTTGTGTCATGGCTGTAGATCGCAAGTTCTAGGCTCAAGAATGATTTGGAAGAAATAACACAGCAAAACGATCATATAGAGGAAAGGAATCAGTTGGAATGAAAAAAAAAGTACAGCATTTACTGAATAGCGCATTTAATTCAAAATCATGTGGAAAAAACTGATACAAAATATGCTCCATCGAGCAACGATTTTGAATGAACTTTTTAGTAAGTCTTTATAATTGCAAGATGCAATTCCGAATGATGCTTCACTTTGCAGTAGAGGCACCTGGGCGGCTTCGGACATTTTGAAGTTGGATGGCGGAAATTGAAGCAATTCTCACACAGTCGCTGATCCCTGATGTAAGTCAGCCGGTTGCCAACCCGCATCTTCAAGAACTTACGACAATAGTACAGGAAATGCCGCTCGTTGCACAGGTAGCACTGTGGTGGCACGATTCTGTTGACTGCTATTCTTTTCTCCAGGAGGAACAGCTCGTTTTTGTCGATGACTAACTTTACTGTTTGGGGGAATGCTGAAACTTCTTTCTCGTTCTTCAGCAAAAGGTCGAGTAAAACACCGTTAACTTTCGCCATTGAATTCGCTTGATCCGAGAGCGTCAAAGCATGGAAAGATGGCGATTTTTGGATCTCGCCACGATAGCGTTTCACAACGGTTTTGCTCGCTTGCATCCACAGTATTTCGTCGTTCGCGAGAGGAGCACTGGTTTCCAGAAAAGAGGTAACGTCACCAATCCTTTCAACAACGGGAAGCACATCTTCCTAAAAATATTCGTCGGCCATTTCGGGATGCCTTTCTGAAACTCGCGACGCAGAATGCGATAGACAATATTGCGAACGCGTCTTTTCGCACCGACACAAAACTGTTGAATAATGGTGCCGCAATGATTGTCATTCGCTTTCCACTGTTCTTTTCAACACATGTATGTAGTGGTTACTGAACGTTAGCAGCTCATCACCGTCACCACTACTTAAGCGCAGTTCACTTAACTTTTGCTCACTCACACATTTAATTGGAGGCTAACGATATTATATGCACAGTGAGTAGAATTCAGAATCTAAGTCGTCACTATTATGCCCAAATTGTTTGTTTCATTGTACGTGTTCAGTTTATTGACCTCCTTTGCTGCACTTTTTCTCAATACTAGAGATAGGAATGTGATGTGATAAAGATTCGCACAGAATTTGTTCGAAAGGTTTTTGATGATAGTCAATTATAGACGTTTTGCTTTTCGTTTTCGCTACATTGTATTCAACGACAATTCAACATTCAACTTCGATAGCGTAATGGCGTAAATGAAACATCACATTTCGTAGCCTTTCGCCAAACTATTCCACACCTAAAGTTTTTTGCAGCGATATCGACACAGTTTTTAGCACATTGATCCGGTTCGAAGGACCATTTTATGTTTGCCTTTTATGGTGGGCTTCAGACACAGGATGTTTTCACTAAAGATTAACTGATTTATTTGGCACTAATCGAACACGGTTTATTACATTCTGTTGCAGTACAATTTCCGTAAGAGCGAGTGGATTCACGAGTAATGGTTAATATCAACTGTCGTGATTTACTGAAAATTTGGTCTTGTATAATCAGTTAAGGGTTTTTGTAATAGCAAAAGGCAATAATTGTTATACAACAATCAATCTAAATACATTGTTTGACAAATATGAAGTATATCACATTGTAAATAGTGTGTGAGTAAATCATCGGGTTACAAAACAACAATAGAGTACCTAATTTCTCTACAGCCAACTCTCACTAATCTGGTCATAATGACTGAAATTGGCGTGAACAGCTGCTATTAATACGAACACCACTGTATTTGTCCAAATTACATATTCGGCCGAACGACCTATTCGAACAAATTACTTGATCGGCCATATGACCTATTGGATCATATGATCTATTCGGATAAATATCCTGTTCGGTCAAAAGACCTATTCGATCAAATGGCCTATTCGACCAAATGGCCTATTCGGTCAAATTACCTGTTCGGCCAAATGACCTGTTCGGCTGTACGACTTATTCGACCAAATGACTTTCGGCCTAATGGTTTGTTTGGCGATTGTATACTATTCCGCCGAAAAATATTTCACGGATTTTTTTTGCGGTACGACATTTTTTTTCTAATTATTCGAAAGACATTTCGCGGATTGCACCTTTTTACCGAATGACATTTCGCGGAATGTACTTTTTTATCGAAAGTCGTTTAACGTAATGTCATTTGGCGGAATTCAATTAGAAAATTAACATTGATATATTCATTGAATTCACCCTATTTGCATGGTGCTAGTGCTTTGTAATTCGGTTTAAATTATTTTGAATTGTGGTTTGTATCAATAAAATAAGGCAATGCTTTCTTTGAATAAACGCATCTGGCCGGTATTAGGCAATGTGAGGAGATATTGCCTTCTTGAAATCGACTGGATTCTGCCCAGTATAAGACGTAAGGATGATTTTTCAAATGGATGCGGCTGCTCGGTATAAGGCGAAAGAGTAGATAATGCCTTCTTCAAAAGAAGGCACCTGCTTGGTATAAGACAAAGGGAAGGGTAATGCATTCTTTAAATGATAGCGTCTGCCCGGCACAAGGTGGAGGGAAGAGATAATGCCTTCCTTAAGTAAACTCGTTTGCTTGGTATAAGGCGCAAGGAAGATTATTTAAATGGATGCGTTTGCGCGGTACAAGGCAAAGAGAGCAGATAAACCCTTTATTAAAGAGGCCCGCCTGCCATGAATAATAAAGGGGTTGTAGGGGAAGGTGGGTAGACTTGATCCACGGGGAGACTTGATCCCCCCTCTGTTTTATCGCGAACTAAACTTGTTCTAGCGTATTTTTTAGATCCTCTAGACAAATGATCTTGTGGTGAGTAATTTTTTGGATTGACAACCTTATTTATTCTGCAGGACGGTTTGTATGTTTTGACCTTCCCAAAAGATTTTTTTATTGGTCACGCAAAATTTGAACAACTTTTCATAACAATGACCAAAGTCTTTCGTTTTTTTTACAACAACAAGCCACAAATATGCTTTATGATCTGTACTGATGAAAATGTCAACATTCCATCAAAGTTTTGGGATATTTGGATTTGAAGTTATTGCCTCAATATGGGGAGACTTGATCCCCCGTTAGTCACCCATACAAAAATTTGGTGAAAAAATTCAAAAAAATATGAATCTTTTCTTAGGCTTCTATTTTTTTGTAGATTCGACGGATTTGATGAAGGGTTGGCATGAAAAATTATTTATTACGTAGATCTCATAGAAAGGGGATCAAGTCTCCCCAAATTTTGAAATTGCATGTGCTGTCAAATTCAATAACAAAAATCGTTCATGTATACGCACAGCAATTCGAAAATTCTGCGTATTTTGAAGGAAAAATATTTCTAAAATCTGAGGGCACCTTTCTAATTTTATCAAAGCAAATTCTTGGAGAGGGATCAATTTCCCCCGAATATTTTAAAAGTCGATTTTTGACAGCACTCCAAAAAATCGATTGTGTAGGGGAGGAGGTTCGGTTGTGGGCACCGTTCGGTTATGGGCACTCGTATGTATCTTTTGACAGATAAGAGATGCTGTCATTCTGACAACCGTCATTTGTTTGCTATAATAGCATTTGTGCTCAATATCAAACCGGATGGGCATCTCTACTTTGAACTAGAAACAAATAAATTTTTCGTACAAGAAAACAACACGAAATTTTTTTTGGCCTTTTCAAAGTGTCATAAATTAAAGGATTTAATTCAAAAAGTGAGTTCTAATGCGTATTTACACAGTAAATTTAATCTATTTTGAGGCCCAATGTCGATTGCCATCAAAATTTTAGCGCGAATTTTTTTTTCTTCTCGTTCCAAAAAGGCTGCGAAATTCGGTTGTGGGCACCTTTATTGGTTCAGTTATGGGCACCCTCATTTTATTGATAAATCATTCAATATCGTTTTACTTGTCCCTTAACTTGTCTTTAATAACGTTTTAAGGCAGTTTTTATAATTAGTTTGACATAATTGTTCGAAATAATGAGTTTATTTAATATTTTTGTTCTTTGGGCATGTCTAGTCATTATACACACACTTTTTGGAACAAAGCGTTGACCGATTTGCTTGCAACAAGTTGCATTCGACGGGGAATGCTTTCCCATTGTTTCCTATTTAAAATTGGTCAGATTGGACTATGGGATCAAAATTTATGGCTAAAATATTATTTTTTGAAATGAACGAGAAAGGCACTATTGCCGCTAGGGTGATTAATCAGGAATTTTTTGACTGTGATGCATACCAATAAAACGTAAATCAATGAAAAATTAAAACCCATTTACCTAAAGTGCTATTTAGACCTATCTTATGTGATTTTTTCAACATCCTCCTTAATGCACCGAGGGAGGCATCATCACCGCTAGGTGAATTAGGAAAAAAAAAATTTTTAGCGTCTCCTGGCTTTTAGAATGAATAAACTATTCCTTGTCTTTAAATCTGGGTGGTTTTTATTCATGCTTCTTTATTTTTAGCTAAGTTTTCAAGGGTGCCCACAACCGAACCACGAAATGAAAATGTCAAAAAATGTCAAATTTTCTAAATTGTCAATATTTTTTTCTAAATCGATGAAATCATACTAATTTCTTTGCTAGTAGTAAGGTTATAAGTTTAGCTTTCGATTGCTATGCAAATGTCGACATAAGATCAACCAGGGCCAAAGTTATGGACCAAACACAAAAGAGTGCCCACAACCGAACCTCCTCCCCTATATTTCATAAATATTTTCCTTCTCAAACACATGTTGTATTTTTTTATTTTCCGTGACCCAATGCTAGATCTTGTATGTTTCCCGAAAATAAACACATTTTGATTATTATCGGAATTCGATGAATTCAACTAAACTTTCAACGGCCTTTCAACAGTTAGGTCTAATATAACATATCTGAAGCACTTAAAACACAAATAAACATTTCAATGTATCTCAGAAGTAAAGTAATTGACATTGATGACAGCCTGCGGATAAGCGCATATTTCTTTTAAAACGAGAAAAACATTTATTGACTTCCAAAGTTTTGACGAACTATTCAGCTGTAGTTGTGTAAAACTTAGAGTGTGTAATACATGTTTTGCAATTAAATTCTTCAAATTCACCTTCTTGCTGTTTTTTGTACAATTGGTAAATGAATTTATTTCCTCTACTGCTGTCTCCAGCACTGTTTACAAATAAAAAATCAAAACATTCAAAAAAATCGACAAATTCTTTGATTTCTTTACATTTCTGCCTCAATGGCACACCAAATGTTAGTAAAGTCTATTAAAGAGGAACATGAAACTAAAGTTTTTTTTTAAATGCTGGGACTCGTTATATTGAATGTCTTCACACTTAATTTTTTTTACCGGGATTTCAGCAATTTGTTCAACTTTTACCGAGATTCGCACAGCCGAGCAAACGTGTTTTTCGCTGAGATATCTGTGAAAGTTGCTGAAAGTCAGCAATTAATGTGCCAAATTTCATTTTTATCGGGATATCAGTTTTTTTTTATTTTGCCGGGAACACGGCTGTGCGGATTTTGCCGAGCTGCAGAAATGAAAACTGAGTGTGTTCAACCCACCATCGATTGAAAATCAGTGTCAATGCTTCGAATTGGTATTTAGCTCACTGCAACCACCACCGGATGGGATGGGGACCTTTATGAAGGTATAACACAGAATGATCAAATATTTGCCACAAATAAGAGAATGATGTTCTTATTTTTAACATGTATAATCCATTAAGTAAAAAATGATGAAAATGTATCACATGAGATTGAAGCAGCTCGTAGAAAAAGATTGGCCAAAATATACGTTATTTATGCATATTGAATAATGCACATGCAGTCTGCATTGAACAGTTAGAACAGCAATTTGACATCCAACCCTTACTCTCGCCACGTTGGACCGGACGGAACCCGAAACCAACATCACTATCAACAAGGGTTCTAATATTCATAAAATATCTAAAATCTCACATGTTTTACGTGCCGACACCAGAGGTGAACAAGTATTCAGGGGTCAGAATAGGTCACTATACTCAGCAGCCTGAAGGTCGAATAGCATAGCCATTCAATAAAGTGTCATATTCCTAATTTAGTTTTCTTGTTCTTGGGTGCATTAAATCTGTTTTATATCCATTCTGAAAAACAATGGTCCACTCCCACCCCCATTTGACCCATTGTCACCCCAATGATAATCGAAAAGATTTACATTCCAAAAAGCTGACCAGTAGTACAAAAATCCAGAATCATCTCATCCCTGGCGAGCACCAGCGGGTGGACAGCTTCAAAGCAGAAAGGTCTCACGTTAAAAGTGTGCTTTCCGCATTAATGAGATTTATTAAACATTCCTTTTGCCGTTGTTTGCCAGTCATTCGTATATCGGGCCTCCCGGAGCCTAGACCACAGCACACGCTTCGCTATCGATCATGTTCCCCGGGCGAAATCATTGGGTCCCACACCGTACGGCATTACGGTGCAGAAAAAAATATCGAAAATATTTTGATCGGTTCCACGCCTTTTCTGCCGAGCCATCTCCTTTGAATACTGTACACATTCATCCCACACCGCAGGAGCTGGCTGGACCCAATGAAGATGCTGGGAATGGGTCATCTCCAGTGTTTCCCGCGCCCGAGCTGGCCGCCATCCGAAACGGATTGCGATGATTCGACGAAACCGAAACGACTTAATCGAATTCGAGACGTGTATTCCGTCCGTAAACTTTTGAGGCCCATGCGAAATCTAAATGAGTTGTGAATTGGTCCGTAAAGGTTATTTTTCGGTTTTGGGCTTTATGGGATGGCGCAGATTTGTTAAATGCGCAAATCATAGGAACATTTTGCGTTATATAGCATTAAAAAGACAATGGAAGGTATATCTTCATGGAGTGTTATCAACATGCAATGACGGAAAACATAAGTAATATAAGATCTGCGCCTAAAACAAAAAATGCTTCAAGAGGAATAGAACATTAGTTTCAGGGCTAGAAGCCGATTGCATAATTATTAAAAACGAGGCATCTTTTTAAATGTTATTGCTAAATAAAGCATCTGTAGTTGAAATGTGATTTATCCAAAATTGTAAAACAGTGGAACAGAAATCGGCTAGAGACTGCCGTTAGTGGCTAGAGACTGCCGTGACTGGAAAAGTCCAAGATTATTTGGTCATAAAATAAGGGTTTCCCCGACCCCAGCGCTTATGAATTTTCTTTAACTTTGCAATCTTTTGTGTCCATATCAAATGATATCGACAATGTGATGTTTTATGTACCAAGAATGTTTTTAGTGGCAGACGGTGAAAAAGGTGAAAAGGGATTAATAAATGTCCATCATCACAAGCGTATGAAAAAGCATGGTGCATTGGTGCAACAATAACTAATTCAATCATTTGTTTACGAAACTGCAAATATCCAGTTTACACAGTTCCGGCACACCAAATGGTGGGTAATACTTACCATTGGTACTGATGGAAAAAATATAGCCCCCTCTCGTGGTCCATTGCCTCTTACTAAGCAACTCCTATCCCTACTTCCTCATGGGAAGATCGAGTAACCAACCATGGTGGGAACTATCGTCAAATGCTGACATGGAATGGCGGGGAGGTTTTCTAATCCCTGGAGTTGCAAATCTGATCGAGCGTCTGTTCTTCATGTTAGGAGCGGCTCACAACAGCGTCTGTTCCCATGTCAGGGGCGGCTGATCATCGTCCGAGTGCCAGCGAGGGACTCTAAGCAAAATTGTGCACCAAATAATTTTCTGTCGCCGGGTTTCGCCCAAACGACTCTTCTCCTTTCAATAATTTGATTTTACCGGAAAATCCATCAGAAGTTCACGGAAAATTCTTCAGAAATTGCGCAAATATTTTTTTAAACTCACTATGGAAAATCCCTTGGAGACCTTTTTTAACGCGTGAAATTGTAGATCAGTGGCGTGGCAGATACTTTTTTTGAAGATATTTAACAGAACTTGAATATCCTTATTAAGTGAATGGTTTTATCTTGATCAATTGTACGGATGATTTCCGCAAAATCTCACGCAAACCTTATTTGTTATTGGTAAGCTTTAAGCTACAAAATAATTTTATTAGTGTTCGTCGCAAAAACTTTCTACTTTTCAAATCTCACCATTTTTGCTGAATCTTTCGATCCGCAAGATGGTGCAACGTACCCTGAACTTCTCTTTACCCTCACCATAGCGTTAATTTAATGTTTTTATCCCGACCAGACGGTGGACGTCGGACGTTCTTGTCTTGGGACGGGTGTTGATGATCATCCTCCGGAATTTGTTTTAGACCCGTTGAAGTTTGAGGTGATGAGTATTAGCGCAGCTCTCCCAGGCCGGCATGCCGTATTGGATCACAGAGATTCCGAATGCGGATGACTTTTGACTTCCAGGACGAGGGTAAGTAGCTTAGATGGAGATACTGATTAAAGATCAGCGAAAGGTGCTCAAAGGATGGAGCTCTCATGTGTTTGAGTTCGAGATTCACACAATGCTGTTGAAGCCTGGGTCCTTCATGTTCTTTGATGATTTGATATAGGCCGTTAATTCGCCAACTAAGGTCTCCAACTCCTCCGAGAAGTCGTTGAGAACCAAAAGGATGTTGTTAGCATGCTCGTTGATGGCTGCTTCGTGTGGACTGACAATGTTCTGCCTAAGATTGTGTGAGCTGACGAAGGAGGACCTATTTCAGCGACCGTCTCCGCAGAAGTAAACAAGCGATCCTTAGAGCTATTATTGACCACTGGGATCAAAGGTGGAATGGACCGAGGGTTGTATTTTAGTATTTCGGTCATTTTCCAGAACGGTTTTGCACAATCTGGAAGAACGCGGATCTTATTGGAGAAATTACTATTCCTGAGATCCATCATTTAGACATTGATAATTTTTGTGATTCTATTGCAGCGTGCCTTAAGCTCAGGTAGTCCAGTACGCTGAAACTGCCTGCGAGTGACATTCCGCAATCGAATCAAATCTTTGGTGAGTGTATCGATGGTTAGGGTGTTGCTTACCTGCCGAGCCGTCGGTACATGTTGTTCTCGGGCCACCGAGATCGCCTCCTCGATGGAACGCAGCTGTCGATCAATTGCTTCAGGCGTTACCGGCCGCGCTTCGTAGTTGACATTGGCGTCCACTAACCTTTGGAAGCACAACGGGGAGCCGGGGTTACTGGAAAGTTCACCACGTTGAGAGCAGGAACACGGTTCATCTTTGGCAGGGTCCTGGTGGAAGCCTTCTTTCGGATTTCCAAAAACGCCGCCCGCTTTGGACAGTCCTTGGCTATAGCCCGATGTTTGTCGCCGCAGTTAGCGCACTTGGGATCGATCACTTCCATCTTGTCGCACTATTCAGTTGGATGGAGTTCGCCACACTTGTTGCTGCGCGGCTTCATGCGGTATTTCTTTGTGCCGTGCCCGAAGTTGAAGCAGTTTGTGCACTGGCCGATATCGCTCCCAATCAACACCGGTGTAATTTATAACGCCGACCAGCTTCAGGTCCTTCCACGTGGTGGAACCGTGCTCCAGACGAGCTAGCTGGCTTTAGGCCGCAGCTCTCGAGTTCCGCAATGAGATCTTCTTTCTTGTCGAGGAGCCCTCGCAGCAAAGCCTTGAGCGGCTTCGTGCCGGGGTAGTCATGAGTGTAGTAAGCATATGCTGTATTTCGAAAAATTTCGTTTCAGGTGGTTCGAAACGAAATTCCGCGGTTTTTCTCGGAACTTGTTCACAGCGAAATCTGATTTCTTGATTTCCGAAATCACTTTCACGCCCTCACTGCAGAGCCGAAAAGTACATTTCAGCCCCTTGGCAATCAGCTGGCGAATTTTCGGGCGCAAATCCGGCGGATCCCTTTCACAAATACGGGCGGGCACTTCACCTTCCGCTCCAGTTGCATCTACGGCAGCTGCTTCTTTCTCTTTTCCTGTGGATTGCCGGTGTCATCAAGCGGCAACGATGAGAACACGTTGCTCTGCAAAAGCTGCTTTGAGGGGTTACCCGCGCCTCTGACTGACAATGGTGCTTCAGGAGAAGCGGAGCGGTTGATGGTGCAACGATAAATGTTTCTGCAGTTATTGATATAAGGTATCAAATCCACTGAAAGCGTATCATATGTCATGGACTATCTGTAGGAACAAGCCACGAACATAGTAGTCAATGATTACCACCAGTCGCGACCAAGCTCAATGGGTGCCGGTATTTCAGCGTCATCGACCTGAGTGACGCCTATCTTCAAGTGGAAGTTGACGACGACTCGAAGCAGCTGCTCACAATCAACACGCATCAAGGTCTCTTCCGCTTCAACCGGCTCGCACCAGGAGTAAAATCCGCTCCCGGTGCCTTCCAGCAGTTGATGAACAGCATGGTTGCCGATCTCGAAGGAGTGGACACGTTTCTGGACGACATCTTCGTGGCCAGCAAAACCGAAGAGGAGCACCACAAGATGCTCAACGCACTGTTTCAACGCCTTCAAGCTTACGGTTTCGTTCTGAGGGAAGAAAAGTGCAACATTCTGCAGCCGGAGGTAAAGTATTTGGCGCACATCGTAGACGAGAACGGTCTCCGTCCAGACCCATCCAAGGTGGAAGCCATTGTCAAGATGCCACCGCCCAAAGATGTCACAACTCTACGCTCGTTCCTTGGTGAAGTGAATTTCTACGCGAGGTTTGTCCCGGAGATGCACCAATTGCGGCTGCTACTCGACGCACTACTGAAGAAGGATGCCAAATTCGTTTGGAACAGCGAGTGCCAGAAATCGTTCAGGCGCTTCAAGGAAGTACTCCAGTCGGATTTGCTTCTGACACACTACGATCCATCACTAGACATCATAGTTGCTGCCGACGCCTCGCAGTCCGGAATCGGTGCCTGCCTTCTACACAGGTTCCCCGATGGCTCACTCAAAGCTGTTGCACACGCTTCCCGCTCACTCACCCCCGCGGAGGCAAATTACGGACAGATCGAGAAGGAAGGTCTTGCACTGGTGTTTGCCGTAACGAAATTCCATCGGATGCTGCTCGGACGCAAGTTCACCCTCCAGACGGATCATCAGCCACTCCTGCGTATATTCGGACAGAAGAAGGGTATTCCGGTTCGCACGACCAACCGCCTTCAACGTTGGGCCCTGACGCTTCTGTGCTACAACTTCGACATCGAGTACGTGTCCACCACGCAGTTTGGATATGCCGACGTACTGTCCCGCCTCATCAACGGTTACGTCAAACCAGAGGAGGACTTCATCATCGCATCGATTCAACTGGAAGACGACATCGAGATTCCACTCCAGGAAGCCATCAGTTCGCTGCCAGTTACGTTCAAATCGGTGCGCGGCGCTACTCTCCAGTGCCCGGTTCTCCAACAAGTGATCCAGTACAACCAGCGTGGATGGCCCTCCAAAATCGATGACATCGCTAACCCTGAAGTTCACCCTTTCTTCGCTCATCGAGACGCACTATCGGTAGTGAAGGGGTGCGTCATGATGTCCAACCGTTTGGTGATTCCGGACAGTTTTCGGCAGCGGATTCTCAAGCAACTCCACCGAGGACATCCGGGAATGGAGCGGATGAAAGCTATCGCACGTATTTTGTGAAGAGATGTGAAAGCTGTGTCACACATTCGAAGACACCGTCTAAGGTTCCGCTACAGTCGTGGCCACTCGCTCAATCTCCCTGGGAGCGTATCCACATCGACTTCGCCGGCCCAATCAACGGTCTGCACTTCCTCATAGTGGTGGACGCCTTCACCAAGTGGCCGGAAATTCGCATCGTTCGATCCCCGACTAAGCATATGCGGTATTTCGAAAAATTTCGTTTTAGGTGGTTCGAAACGAAATTCCGCGGAATTCCGCGGAATTTGAGCATGGCGAAATCTGATTTTTTGATTTCGTTTCATTTCGTAAAATTTCAAAAATTTCGCTAGAAAAAAACTAGCTTCTAACGAAATTTAGCGGAATTCCGCGGAATTTCGAAACAAATTTAAACTTAAACCATACTTCATATTATCAAAATTTTTGGCTGCGCCGCTGAACAAAATCATTAAGTTGTTTCCAAAACTTCTGGTTATACATTTTGTTCTATTAACGCTTACTGCATAACCCAAGCAACCAAAAGTTCGTCATTGCATAATAAAATCCCCTTTGAAGTTTCTAAGAGTTCATATAAAGTTCCGACAGCACCTTCTAGCTGATAATAAGGCTTGAAGCTGCTTCTGGCTCCCAACAGTTCCAATGTGAACTTTAAGCAACTTCAAGCTCCAAAGAAGTTCTAAAGGTACTCTCTAGGAAGTAGAATAAAGGCTTCTTAATAGCGCCTTAAAAACTTCGAACATAAAAGTTCACATGAATTACCTTCTCTACTGACCAACGATTCCTTTCCCGTAGTGCTCACGGAGATGCAGAGCATTCCTCGGTCTCTTATAACAATGAGTGTTAAACTAATTTTCATCTCCTAATCCTAAATTGACTGTAAGGACGGGACCAGCATCGTTATTGGTGAATTGGAAACTCCGAAGCAAGTATACAATAAAAATACCTTTTTTGTATCCCAAAAATATTATTTAGGGGGAATGACGGCTTTGGCAGGTTTTGTTCTATTATTGGCAAGGGGTTTTTTATGATTTGCATATGATGCATATCAAAGAATATTGTGGACAAGTTTCATAAAATTTGGTCGACAAAAACCTCCCTCACAATAATAGAACAAAACCTGCCAAAGCCGTCTTTCCCCCTAATTGGTGAGGTGTGCATATTTGCTGTTTCTCGGCCAATTATGATTAGAAACTACGGTGTGTACAGTTAAACAAGCTAAGCTCTTCATTGACTAAATATTTGCACAATATGTAAGGAACATTGAAGATTTGTGGACATTTCTAGATCTTCGCATGGAATTTGCAAAAAAAAAAATCCAGAACGGGTAGAAAGATCATTAAAATTACCGAAAATTCTTTATTTATGATTGCTTTCAGCTCATACTGACCATAACAGCTGTTCTCATATGCCAAGGACACACAGACAATAGCTCAGTTCGTCGAGCTGAGTGTATATAAGACTATGGGTGTGAGAAATTCAATTTGAAATACATATCTTTAGAAAGGTGCACAGGATTCTTCTAGTGAGCAAATGTATGCTATGTATATGTAGACGAATAACAAGAAGGAATAAGTTTTGGATGTTACGCCCTTTTCATATATCAATTATCTATCTGTGTATGCCCTCCTTAGCCGTGCGGTAAGACGCGCGGCTACAAAGCAAGACCATGCTGAGGGTGGCTGGGTTCGATTCCCGGTGCCGGTCTAGGCAATTTTCGGATTGGAAATTGTTTCGACTTCCCTGGGCATAAAAGTATCATCGTGTTAGCCTCATGATATACGAATGCAAAAATGGTAACCTGGCTTAGAAACCTCGCAGTTAATATCTGTGGAAGTGCTTAATGAATACTAACCTGCGAGGCGGCTCTGTCCCAGTGTGGGGATGTAATGCCAATAAGAAGAAGAACATATGAAAAATCCCACAATTTCTATATTTTTTATACTTACTTGATCCAAGGATGTTATCGATCATTTAGGGTCTGTCTCATTTGGAGAATTAAACTGAAATTAAACTTAAAAGTGACATTTCAATAATTATCAAATAACCCTGCTCGCAGAGCAAGATTACTTTTGACAGATATCGAATCATTTAGCATCGATGTCTTATTGGAATTGCTGGATAGCACCAACCATTCTTATGACTGGGTGATTTTCTAATTTTCGAACTGTCACTTTTAAGTTTAATTCTCCAAATGAGACAGACCCTTAGTAGTTTGTCAATAACTTATTCCAGAAGCTGAATTTTGAAATGTGTTGTATGGTGGACTTCTAGTGCGAAGGTTTTTCTACAACTCTACCTAATGGTTCATTGTTTGAATTTAACTAATGACGGAGTTATAGCGCTAGTTGCAGTAATTTAAACTAAATGATTGGAATTTTGTTATCATTTAGTCTAAGTTACTGAAACTATAGTTATAACTCCGTTACTAGTGGAATTCAAACAACGAACCATTAGGCAGAGTTGCAGAAAAACCTTCGCACTAGAAGTCCACCATACAACACATTTTGAAATTCAGCTTCTGGAATAAGTTATTGACAAACTACTAAATGATCGAACGCGAATTACTAAATGATCGATAACATCGTTGACTTGATCATATTCGGTAGCACACGCTCCAAGATGAATTTCTTTGAAAGCGGCACAAAAGGTGGGGTATTGCCTTATCGCCAATGGTATATGCGGCGAGAATGCGGTGATTTATCACAGACTGCCTCTTCTGTTATTATAACTCTATTGGTCGCAAAACAGTTATTTGACTTCGAAAAAGTGAAATCAGAATTGCGTACATAATGTAAAACCAATTTAATAAAAATTCCGCGGAAAAAAAATAAAATTTCGTTTCGTTTCGAAAAATATCGAATTAAATGAACCTAGATTTCGTATCGTTTCGAAGTCTCGAAAGTAAATCTATATTTCGTTTCGTTACGATCCGAATCAACACAGACTTTTGAAATTTCGTTTCGTTTCGTTTCGTTAGAAAAAAGTGTGTTATCGCATACCCTTATCCCCGCCAACATCAGCATTGACCGAGTTCCTCGCCGAGCTGTTTGCTCGTTTTGGCGTTCCCAACGTCATAGTCTCCGACAATGGAACGCAGTTCACGTCGGAACAGTTCGCGGTTTGTGCAGGAAGAACGGCATTCAACATTTCCGGACATCGCCATATCACCCACAGTCCAATGGCCAGGCGGAGAGATTTGTGGACGAGGTTCAAGAGGTCGTTGCGCAAAATCAACGAGGAGGAAAGTATCTCGGAATCGCTCCAGACGTTCCTCCAGGTCTACCGAACCACTCCCAGTCCTGTTCTGAATGGCAGAACTCCTTCGCAGCTGATGCTTGGTCGAAACATCAAGACGGTTCTCAATCTCCTGCATCACCAACAACCGAAGCCAGTGGTTCTCAATCAACGCCAGGACGAACAGTTCAACCGGAAGCACGGCGCAACTCCTCGTGGCTTCCGAAAAGGCGACATGGTCTACGCCAAGATCTACCGCAGCAACACCAAGTGGCAGTGGGCATCCGGCGTAATTATCGAGGTCATTGGACGGGTCAACCACAACGTGCTACTGGACGATTGGCATGGGACGAAAAAGCTCATCAGATCGCACTCCAACCAGCTCAAGCATCGTTTCAGTGAAGCAACAACCGGCGCAGCAGATTCCACACCACTGGGTATCCTGGTGGACATGTATGGAATTCAATCTCCTGGACCAGTAGTACAGCCCGCTCAACAAGGTCAAGCCGAGCAGGAACCACTTCCTGTTCCATCAACCTCCAACGTCCGATCCCAGGTCCAGCCACGAATCGAGGTGCAAGTAGTGCCAGCGGTTTCCTATCAAGAAGTCGAAGCAGGTTCCAGTCAACTCGATGATGTTCCCGAACGCGGTCGCATCCAGACCGACCAACCAGAACCGGAGCATGAAGAAGATAACCAGCCACCTATAGATCCCGTTCCAGAACCACCATCGGTCCGGCCACAGAGAGTGATCCGGATGCCGTCCAGATTCGAGCCGTACCTGTTCTGGAAATAAGAAGGGAGGAATGTTAGCCACGAACGTAGTAGTCAATGGTTACCACCAGTCGCGACCCTAGCGACTAGTTCAGCCATAGCAACTTCCCCTGTCATAAGACGAGTTTATACAATCCCATTGAATTCCACCACTTAATTGTATCTTGACAGATACGTATTTCGACCTCAAAAGTAAGGCCGTCTTCAGTGTCTCGTACTTGACTCGACTTCGTCTTATGGCAGGTGAAAACATTCCACTAAAAAGCTCAAAATAATTTTCTTATCATAGCAACGTGATAATCAACAAATGTGAAAATTTATTACTTTGTACCCAACCAACCATCATTATTGGTATTCTCAGACTAAAGCATCTTAAGAGTAGAGGAGGGGAAGAATATAGTGCGATATGTTCTAATGTAGATTATGAGGAATTGCTGATAACGGTATTTTTCAATAATATGTTTATCATAACTCCCAAATCCAGACTTATCCACTACAGTAATGTTTTCATTTCCCGAATTAAATAATTTCATGCCTCCATGAAACTCCATGCCTATGCTAGAATAAATATTGTTATAGACAGCGAACAGATCAGCGTAGTATCAAGAATGTAAAATTGTAATGAGACCCTTTCGAAAAAAAAACTCTAAATGTAAGTAAATGTGATAGAAAAGCAGCAAATGATTAATAATATTTTATTACTAAGGTAATACGTCGTATGTGCTCCAGAATCTGATCAATTTTTCATATCTGATTACATTAACACTCTAAGCCCGACTTCTTGAATATTGAGTCGGATCAATATTGTTGAAAATAGGACATCCCAAAAATTACGCAAACACGTATTAAGTTTTCTTCTATAAAACGTCTTCAGCCGTTTTATAAAAGAAAACTCATTAGATCATAATATTTTGAAAACAGCTTAATGATTTGGTTTAGCGGCGCAGCCGAAATTGTTAATAATATAAAGCAAGGCTGTAGAAGTTTATATTTGCTTCGAAATTCCGCGGAATTACGTTAAATTTCGTTGAAAACTAGTTTTTTTATAGCGAAATTTTTGTTATTTAACGAAACGAAACGAAATCAAGAAATCAGATTTCGCCATGCTCAAATTCCTTCAAACCACCTGAAACGAAATTTTTCGAAATACCTCTACATAACAAATGTATGAAACTGCTGTCCTGTTACATGAAGCAACTTCACCCGACGGAAGTTTGCAGAAAATAGTCGATTCCTGCGTGTAATTGGGGATTTTGTTCAGGGGGTCCATTACTAGCACTCACTCGCTAGTTGGAGGCGTGATAAAGTTGCCCAATTAGGCCAAAGAATCGATTGATCCAACTCGTAGATTCTTTTTCTCATGTGTTTTACACGTGTGCGAACTATAATTCATATATTCGTTGACTTGTAAAATCATTAATTCATAAATTTATTAATTTTGGAACTCGTCCTGAATTACTTAATGAATCACGTCCTTTTTGTGAACGACGAGCGTTCATTTTCAAAGGTGTTACACCTTTTACTTACAACGGTGCAGTTAGTCATTCGAGGGGCAATCCGTCATTCTTCCCCATATAAGTATAAAATTCAGTTAGAGTAATTTACTTTATTATGGATGTGAATATGAAATTTGTGTGATGTTTCTCTGTAATTCAATCTTCTTGACATATTATTTGTAGACAACTGGTTGATTAAATAAAAGGCATCGCTCCCCATTACAATGAGTTTGTCGTCTTTGCACATTTCGTCACAAACAGTGTTTCGATTCGTCTTCCAATCTACCTTCAGGCTTAGTTTTAGTGTCTTAGATCTGATCTAATCCATGTTCCGCCCATCGTTTTTCACCTTTCGGCAAATCGCAAAGTGATGACAGTGCCAGCGTTCGTGACCTTGAACGAATTTTCGCTTCGCTCATCTTCTCGCTTCCCAATCATCATTATCGGGAGGAAATTTAAACTTTTCCTCCCTGCTATTAGGTACTAAATAAATCCAATGCAAGGCGGAAGAGATTGGTGTGCTTCCATACGAGAAGAAAGGGGCTTGGGAGTCATAGGGTTACGTGTTGATTTTTGTTGTTCTAGAAACTATCGAATTCGTTTTTTATTCAATTCATGTCATCGGGTTTTAGCAAATCATTAAAAGTATCAATGAAGGACAGCACAACCATAATTCGAAATTTTTTATTTAAAATATCTCGTAACTCTACCGCAACACTGTAAAACATGAGTCGATGAAAACGGAAAAGCACCGCGATCCCGCGCCGGATTCATCATTAGTCACCGATTGCCGTGGATGCCGAGCAGGAAGAAACCCGACCGAATGTGATGTGTATCACACATGTGTGAACGATGGCGGCAAGTTTTTTTTTTCCTTCTGATGGAATTGTACGCCCAGAAACGATGACGACGACGACAACAACGACAACGAGGTCGATGGCTAAGAGGAAGAAATGAATAAAACTGAAATGAGACCGCGGAATACAGTGACAGAAATGCCATAATTATGATAGACTAGCATTATTAGGCAATTTATCCTCCGACCAAAGCAAACGCAATGGAATGGGACATAAAAATCTGAGCACATTGACGTCGGGTAAAGGTTAAAGGTGGAATGAGAATTACGAGACCTTTTTTTATTACGATAAACTTACGATTTTCTAAGAAAATAAACGTAAGATTGATACTTGCTCTTAAGTTTCTCAAGTTATTCGAATCTGAGAATCACATTCAATGCACTGCTAAAAAGCATTCCGGATGAGCATAAAAAGACCCACCTGGAGACATCTAAAGACGTACGGCTACAAAGCAGATTAAAAATAAGTTGTAACTTGTAGGAAAATCTATCCGTTTTTTCTCAACGTGTACAATGACATTTCTGATTCAGCTGTCAGCAATCACATTTCTCAAACGGAACAAGCGAAAAAAATAATGAAAAACAGTAAATGATCCAATAGTGGAGGAACTAAGCACGTTCCAACACTATTCATTTTCCTAGAATTAAACGAAATTTCATTTCGCTTACCTTGGATATATATTCGAAAGCGTTCCCCATCTATTTTATTGGAAAAATGCTTCCGTCGTATGTATTCCATGTATTCCATCCTAAAATATCAACTCCAATTATTGGTACACTGTTCCAATAGTTGCGGTATTTTTTAATTCGTGTTCCTATAGTTGCGAATCCCATTGTTTTCTTACGGGACTCGCAACTATAGGAACACTACCGCAACTATTGGTGCACAGGTGAAAATTTAGTAAGGTATTTTCTAGATATTTACCAGTTTTTGAAGATAATCAATGCTGTTTTCACTTGCTTCGTATATTGACATATCGTTTTATCATTGCACGTAATGGTTCGTTTGGTTCGTAGATTTAACGCACACTGTACTATCGCAACTATAGGAACACCCACGGATCGTTTGCCCTATCATTGATTATAAATAGCGTTTTTGTAAATAAACAGGCGAGTAGTATTTTGAACTTGGAGTTACCAAGTCGAAAGTGAATTGTTCATGTGTTTTATTCTCCAACAGTAATGACTATTTCCATAATTAACCGTACAGTGCACTGGGTATCCAGTAGCCTTGCGAGCAAAGGCGTAGGATTGCCAATCTAAAGATGGCGAGATTGATTCTCGGTCTGGTCTAGGGTATCCATTGTACTTGCCACACAAGATACATACTCATGTAATGGCGGGCACAGAAAAGCTTGCAATTAATAACTGAGAGCAGCTAGGCACAGTGTCTCTTGAAGATGGCTGGAGAGATATTCGATCCGCCATTGGTAGCACCGCAACCGCTGCACTTGGCACGGTGCCCCCGGATCAGAGAAACGACTGGTATGACGGCGAATGTTTGTGGCAGTTAGTGGAAGAGAAGAATGCAGCATGGGCGAGATTGCTGCAACACCGCACGAGGGCGAACGAGGCACGATATAAACAGGCGCGGAACAGACAAAACTCGATTTTCCGGAGGAAAAAGCGCCAGCAGGAAGATCGAGACCGTGAAGAGACGGAGCAACTGTACCGCGCTAATAACACACGAAAGTTCTATGAGAAGTTAAACCGTTCACGTAAGGGCCACGTGCCACAGCCTGATATGTGTAAGGACATAAACGGGAACCTTCTTACGAACGAGCGTGAGGTGATCCAAAGGTGGCGGCAGCACTACGAGGAACACCTGAATGGCGATGTGGCAGACGAAGATGGCGGTATGGTAATGGACCTGGGAGAACGCGCGCAGGACCTAATCTTACCGGCTCCGAATCTCCTGGAAATCCAGGAGGAGATTGGCCGGCTGAAGAACAACAAAGCCCCTGGAGTTGACCAACTACCAGGAGAGCTATTTAAACACGGTGGTGAGGCACTGGCTAGAGCGATGCAATGGGTCATTACCAAGATTTGGGAGGAGGAAATTTTGCCGCAGGAGTGGATGGAAGGTGTCGTGTGTCCCATCTACAAAAAGGGCGATAAGCTGGATTGTAGCAACTACATTGCTGAACGCCGCCTACAAGGTACTCTCCCAAATGTTATGCCGTCGACTAGCACCAATTGCAAGGGAGTTTGTGGGGCAGTACCAGGCGGGTTTTATGGGCGAACGCTCCACCACGGACCAGGTGTTCGCCATCCGCCAAGTACTGCAGAAATGCCGCGAATACAACGTACCCACACATCATCTATTCATCGACTTCAAAGCCGCATATGATACAATCGATCGGGACCAGCTATGGCAGCTAATGCACGAACACGGTTTTCCGGATAAACTGACACGATTGATCAAAGCGACGATGGATCGGGTGATGTGCGTAGTTCGAGTTTCAGGGATATTCTTGAGTCCCTTCGAAACCCGCAGAGGGTTACGGCAAGGTGATGGTCTTTCGTGTCTGCTATTCAACATCACTTTGAAAGGGGTAATACGAAGAGCAGGGATTAACACGAGTGGTACAATTTTCAATAAGTCCGTCCAGCTATTTGGTTTCGCCGACGACATAGATATTATGGCACGTAACTTCGAGAATATGGAGGAAGCCTACATCAGACTGAAGAGGAAAGCTAAGCGGATCGGACTAGTCATCAACACGTCGAAGACGAAGTACATGATAGGAAGAGGTTCAAGAGAAGATAATGTGAGCCACCCACTCGAGTTTGCATCGGTGTTGACGAAATCGAGGTGGTAGAAGAATTTGTGTACTTGGGCTCACTGGTGACTGCTGAAAATGATACCAGCAGAGGAATTCGGAGACGCATAGTGGCTGGAAATCGTACGTACTTTGGACTCCGCAAGACGCTCCGATCGAATAGAGTTCGCCGCCGTACCAAACTGACAATCTACAAAACGCTCATTAGACCGGTAGTCCTCTACGGACACGAGACCTGGACGATGCTCGTGGAGGCACTTGGAGTTTTCGAAAGGAAAGTGCTGCGTACCATCTATGGTGGGGTGCATATGGCGGACGGTACGTGGAGGAGGCGAATGAACCACGAGTTGCATCAGCTGTTGGGAGAACCATCCATCGTTCACACCGCGAAAATCGGACGACTGCGGTGGGCCGGGCACGTAGCCAGAATGTAGGACAGTAACCCGGTGAAAATGGTTCTCGACAACGATCCGACGGGCACAAGAAGACGAGGTGCGCAGCGGGCAAGGTGGATCGATCAGGTGGAAGATGACTTGCGGACCTTCCGTAGACTGCGTGGTTGGCGACGTGTAGCCATGGACCGAGCCGAATGGAGAAGACTCTTATATACCGCACAGGCCACTTCGGCCTAAGTCTGAATAAATAATAATAATAATAACTGAGGAAATGCTAATAGAAAAGTTGAAAAGCAGGTCAAATTGCAGTTGGAATGTAGAGGCATTCAAGATGAAGAAGAAGAAGAAGAAGGTTTTCGATCAAACGGTTTTCCACACTTTTTTTGACAATAACAATGGCAGCGGCGCTTGTCGTGAATTTGATTGTCGGCGACCGCATTATTTTAGCCGGCGTGAATCGGCGTTTAAAGTTTTTTTTGTCGGTAAACTTTTCGACAAAAATAATTTCAAAATTTTCTCATCTTTTTCTTCAATTTTCTCGGAGAATTCTTCGCAAATTACTAGGGGAATTCTTCGGAATTTATTTGCCCGATTCTTCGAAAATTCAGAGAAGAATCATTTGGCCGAAACAAATTCGGCCGAAAGCCATTTGGCCGAATGCCATTTGGCCGAATGCCACTAGGCCGAAACCCATCTGGCTGAAAGTCATTTGGCCGAAAGGGTCGTTTGGCCGAAAGAGTCATTTGACCGAACGGGTCATTTGACCGAACGGGTCATTAGGTCGAAAGGGTCATTTAGCCGAAAGGATCATTTGGCCGAAAGGGTCATTTGGCCGAATAGGACATTTGGCCGAATATGTCATTCAGCCGAATAGTTCATTTGAAAAGTGAATTAGGAATGAGAAGAGAGATGTCTTACTTCTCACTCTTCATTTTTCTCTTCTCACTGGGAAGCGCAAAATTAGTAGAGACGTCTCACTACTCCTGTCGTACTACTCACTCCCAATGAGGAATTTCTCACTTCTCACTGTAAAAAGTAAGAAGCGCGAAGTAAGTAGTGAGACGTCTCACGTCTTACTTCTTACTCCTCATTTATCACTTCTCGATGTAAAAAGTGAGAAGCGCAAAGTGAGTAATGAGACGTCTCTTGCGCTTCTCACTTTTTACATCGAGAAGTGGTAAATGAGGAGTGAGAAGTGGAACGTCTCACTTCTCTTTCCTTTTTTCTCACTTCTCACTGTGGAAAGTGGGTTGTGCGATGTGGCTAGTGAGACATCTCGTGAGACGTCTCACTACCCACTTCGCACAACTCACTTTTCACAGTGAAAAGTGAGGAATAAGGAAAGAGAAGTGAGACGTACCACTTCTCACTCCTTAATTATCACTTCTCGCTGTATAAAGTGAAAAGCGCGAAGTGAGTAGTGAGACGCCTCTCTACTCAATTTGCGCTTCTCCCTTTTTACAGCGAGAAGTAAGAAATGAGGACTGAGAAGTATGACGTCTCACTTCTCATTCCTCATTTCTTACTTCTTACTGTAAAAATTGAATAGTGCGAAGTGGGTAGTGAGACATCTCACTACTCATTTCACATTTCTCACTTTTAACAGTGAGAAGTGAGACGTCTTTCTTCTCATCCCTAATTTCTCACTTTTCAAATGAGCTATTCGGCCAAAAGACCTATTCGGCCTAATGACCCTTGAGGCCAAATGACCTGTTCGGCCTAATGACCTGTTCGGCCTAATGACCCTTTCGGCCAAATGACCCTTTCGACTAAATGACCCCTTCGGCCGAATGACCCTTCTGGCCAAAAGACCCTGTCGGCTAAACGACCCTTTCGACCAGATGACCCTTTCGACCAGATGACCCTTTCGGCTAAATGGCCCTTTCGGCCAAATGACCCTTCCAGCCACACGAAACTTTCGGCCAAATGACCCATTTGGCCAAATGACTTGCGGCCTTATGGTCTGTTCGGCCAAATGGTATATTCTGCCAAACAACTTTCGGCCAAATTACCCATTCCTCCAAATGACATACGGCCTAATGATCCTTTCGGCCAAACGACCCTTTTGGCCAATGGGTTTCGGCCAATAGGCCCTTTCCCGAAATTTCATGGGCAATTATTTTGAAACATCCTCCAATTTCCCAGAATTTACTCGAAAGGTCTTCGGAAGTCCCACGGCAAATTCTTCGGAGTTCCTCTAGAAATGCTTCGAAATTTTCTCTCAAAATTCTTTGGATTTCGTGCTTTCTGTTGTAGCACACAGTATCGAAGTGTATTTGTTTACCTGCCGATGATTGCTACAATAACTCAAATTGATGGCGTACGGCTATTGCATTTAAGTTTAGTAGCGCTCGGCTTTGTCCCGCACACTCGAAGTACAATATGTGATGGGTCGCCGTCAAACATTATATCTATTTCAAATGGAAAAAAAATAATGCAACAATCCTCCAGGTATTCCGACGTGAATTCTTCAAGGACTCCGATGAGAATCCTCTAAGCACACCGAAGGGATTCCTCCAGAGATTCTGAAGGCAATCCACCAGGGACTTCAACAGGAATGTTCCAGGGTGTTCAGAATTCCAAAACAAATCTCCGAATGATTCCAATCCAAATCTGATTCCAAAACAAATTGCTTTGATTGATATTTTGATGGCTCTCCGTTGTTGTTCATATCAAGCTTACTTTGATGCTTTCAAATCAATTAGCTATTGCCTTTCCAAAATTAATATCAAGTGCAATTTAACTATTCTGTGGGGTTTGAGTGAAATGCCTTCAGCGTGTGTTAATAGATTCACACAACAGCGTGTCAATCGGCGAGCAGCAAGCCATGACTTTGGCCTCTTCTAGTCAGAACTCCGCGGTGTGCACACGCATCCACGGAGAGTCGCTGTCATAACTTCGTTTCGGCCATTTAGGGCCACACATATCCCATAGGAATATTCCTAAGAAATGATAAACAAGCTCATTTGTCTTCCACTCATTTCATTATGATAGGCTGAATATGGGAGATAACTCTTTTGTTTTCAAACTGTTTCAGTAATTTATTATGCTATATCCCAAAAAATGGTATCACTGCTAACTAACTTTTCAAATCCTAGGGGGGGAGGTTATTTTTTTCTAGGGAGTGCTAAGCCTTGAAAAATAATATCAAATTTCCTCGGGTTATACTTTGAAAGTTCCCAGGAAGTTTTATTCTCCGGAACATCCTTGGGAAACTGACCAGAATTTCCTCAGAAAATCCTGCGAAATTTCCTCGGCAAATTCTTTGGAGTTTTGGAAGGATAGATGCAACAGGAAGGAACAAATCATTCTAACGAGACTACGCCTTGGGGCCATCCAGAAACCACGTGGTCATATTTTTGAAGATATTCAACCCCCCCTCCCCCCATGTGGTTTATTGTGGTCATTTGGCAGACCACCCCCCTCCCCCCGCCTTTGACCACGTGGTTTTTTTTTCAAGTACAAAAATTAAAAAAACCCTATGTAACTAAAACATATGGTTAATTCGATAAATTTTGAAGATGGACAATTTCAACTGATTCAAAATCAAACTAAACCCAGCATGGAAATTATAAATTTTCATTAATTCTAAAATGTTGATGATGTTATCATGTTGTAATGTGTATCAGGTATTAGGATATCTAGAACTCGCATACCTTCGATGCATCAGGAGGATACAAAAAATTGCGGGCTCGCGAATATGTTATAAAACTTTCGAGAAAAATTTGTAATGGTTTAGAAATTTTCCAAAATATCCATATATTTTTTAATTTCTTTATTGGTGATTTTTTTAAATACATAATTGCAATTTTTGTTTTTACAAGTGCCAATTTATTATTGTTTTGTGGAAAATTTTCAACTGTTTATGGAAATTTTGCATTATTTGTAGTAATTCTATGTTTATTTAATACTCATACCCTGATTTCTTTATTGGCAATTTCCTATTCTATTATGGAAAATTTCTATTTTTTCTCTAAAATAGATTTTCAATCTAGAGTTGGCTCATCTCTCAAAATTTCTAATTCTTCATTGAAATTTTATTTTGATATTGACTCGTGGAATCCAATGATGCCATACTAAAAATATTTTCTTGGTCACTCTGATGTCTTTCGAATAATTTCCCAAGGAACTTCTATGCCACATCTCGAATATGCTTCAGTCAATGGTCCTTTCATAAGCGACTAATAGAGGAATGAATGTATTATAGATCAATTATCATTTTGAAGTTCGGATCATTCGATTTATCCAATTAACTAAATTATGAATGATGTATGATATAATATCCCATTAGGTCCATTGGGTTGATATGACAATTATTATTTATACAAGCTACTACAGACTTTTTAGTTAGGAAAATGAGCTTTTTAATGGGATGTCTTTACTTGTCATAAGACGAGTTTGTACCATCCCATTTAATTCCTCAACTTGATTGTACCTTGACAGATACGTATTTCGACCTCAACAGTAAGGTCGTCTTCAGTGTTTCGTACTTGACTCGACTTAGGTTATACAAAACTTTTAGTTTTTAAAAAACGTCCTGGAAGTCGTAATGTTTGAACTACTTAATCATTCAAGTCCGTGAACCCAGTGCTTCTAAGGCCCTAAAAAAAAGTTTGTGAACAAACCTAATAGTCATTGTGCACCTTGATGTTGACTCAAGATAATTTTTGGTACCTTGTCTCTTGGATCTCATGTTAATGGAAATTAGGATCATATGCTTATTTCATCGGATTGGGTACTTATCGGTGATGAGGACATTGCAAATGTCTTGGTTGATCACCCGAGAAGTCGTGGGCTGAACTTGAGAGCATTTTGGAGTACCTTGAGCAGATCGTATTCCTTGTTGTGTTAGTGCACGTTCTGAGCGAGGTTCGGAGAGAGCCTATCGCTGAAGAGAGGAAAAGGGAATATAAATGCTGTGCCTATGAACAGATCTGAAATAAAGATGAGTTAACTTTTGTACACCTTACTAGCCTGACGTGTTTACTTCTTCTTAAAGATTGAAACCCAATTAAAGTTTTATACGGTGTCTATTTAGTCCTTTGGTATCCACCTCGTTATAATCCTCTTTGTAGTTATTACAATTGGCGACGAGAAAAGTACGAAAAAGTGCAATTTGAGACAGTTATTCACTCAAGTTCAATAATTGGAAAATATTTCGCCCTACATTCCCAGAGTTCAGCGTAAGTGAATTTTCCCTGGGAAGAGCTAGGAGATTTGCGCTGGAAAATAGCGTCATTTTGTAGTGCGAACGTTCGTTTTATTGTGTGATCTTTTGTTCCTCGTTTTCATTGTTAGACTAAAAAGCGTTTAGTGACTGCAAACAAAATAAAAAAGCGAGTGAAAGTGTGTTATGCATTGATTTATTGTATTTGCAGTTAGCAATTATCTAATCGAACGAATTTTTAAAAATTTCTAGAGATTTTTTTTTGGTTTGAAGCATTTTAGCCTTTTTATGCTGGTGTAGTTTGTTTCATTTCTATATCTTACACCATTTTGTTTCTCTTTTATCTCCGTGCAGTTACTCCTTCTGAGAGGCCATTGCGAGAGTGAGTTCACCGTTCATCGATTTCATCGATCGCACACACACGACAGCCGAAGTAATCTCACGTCTCCCGCGGTGCCGGTGGCGCGAAGTGGTGTGCGGCATACAGCAATTGAGTAACCTACAGTGTTTACACCAGACAGTGACAGACCACTGTTTATCACTACTACTACAAAGCGGCAGCCTGTGCAGTGCAGTATAGTTGCTTGGATTGTGCTGTGTAGAAAAGTGCATCCATTGTTCGTTCGGGCTGGACCGACTTGCCTCAATAGATCAGCTGTTTGCGACGACGACGACCAAGCTGAGTTGGTGCTTTTATATTGTGAGAGGTTGACTTTTGCCACGGGTGTTCTCTTGAACGTTATTTTGGTTTGCCGCCGCAGAATTCTTTGAAGGTGAAGTACTACAGTGTTCAAGGTACGTGACTTTATTTTTGCTAGTTTTGGTATTTCTTGTATTGTGACCAAATTTTGAAGAAGTGTGATATTTTATTAGTTGAATTTATTTCGTGTTTTCGATTTGTTTTTATTTTTAATAAAGAATGTCGGTGTCTACAACCATCGAGCCATACCTGCCAAATTCAATTCCATTCGCGCAATGCGTTGAACAGCTCGAATATGTATTTCTGAATAACAATGTCCCGGAAGAACGCTACAAAACATCATTTTTAGCCGTGTGTGGCGTTACGGTATTTTCTGAAATCAAAAAACTTTTTCCCGGTCAGGACGTAAAACCCTATCTTTACCAGCAGATTACGGAACAACTTAAAAGCGATTTGACAAATGTGATTCGGAAGTGATTAATAGTTACAAGTTTTGGAGCAGAAGGCAGAGTAGGAACGAAAAATCGGAAGATTTCGTGATACCGGTAAAGGTTTTGGCCGAACAATGTGGGTTCGGTACCTTTAAAGATAGGGCTATACGGGATCTTTTGGTAATAGGTGTTTATAACCGCGAGATTCAAAAGCGTTTGTGTGACGAAGACGATTTAACTGCTGCTAGGGCGGAGAAACTTATTTTAAATCATGAAATTTCTAACATACGAACAAGTGTTTTGAAGGATGACGATGATCATACTTCCATAGTCGCTCGTTTAGGTAGAAAGGAAGTTCGTTCTTGCTCTAAACAAAGGTATCGCGGTAGAAGTAAAAGCGGTAATCGCAGCGTTTCGTTTTCGCCCAGGCATAAATTTGGAAGATATGGGGACCGGAGGTATGATTCAGAAAAACCGACGTATTTGTGCTCTTTTTGTAAAATGAAAGGCCACACGAAGGTTTTGTTATAAGTTGCATGGTAGAGAGCAGTTTCAGGCAGATGTCAAATTCTTAGGATCTCCAAAAAAGATCGTTGGTACTAGCACAAAAGGAAGCGGAAATTTTAAGAGACCGGTATATACAGACGAGGAAGACGAAGAGGACTTGCCCTGTATGATGATTTCCTCTATCAATCGCATAAATGAAGATTGCCATGTAAAGGTTTTTGTTGAGAAGAGCGTTTTAATGATGGAGATTGACTGTGGCTCGGCAGAGACCGTTATTTCTGAAGAACTATTTTTGAGGAATTTTGAACATAGTAAGCTCTCATCTTGTAACAAGAAATTGGCAGTGATTGACGGCAAAAGATTAAAAGTTCTTGGGAAAATTAGCGTCTCGGTTCAGCTGAAAGGCAAAAAGCAGCAGCTTTTCATGATTGTGCTTCGATGTGACAACGATTTTATACCATTGATGGGCCGCACCTGGTTGGATTGTTTTTATGCTGGATGGCGGGACATTTTTTCGAATCCGAGGATTAAAGACGAAGGCATTTATAAGCTCGAAGAAGAAAGCGTGATCGAAGAGTTGAAAAGTAAGTTTTCAACTGTATTTGATGGGGATTTTCAACTCCAATAGTTGGGTATGAAGGAGATCTTGTTTTGAAAGAAGATAAGCCTATTTTAGAAAAGTATATGGGGTACCGCCAAGACTGCGAGACAAAGTCAATGAGCATTTAGATTACTTAGAGAGAGACGGGGGAATTACACAGGTAGAAACCAGCGAATGGGCCTCACCGGTGGTAATTGTGATGAAGAAGGATCAAAACATCCGTTTAGTGATCGATTGCAAGGTTTCAATAAACAAGGTCATAATTCCAAATACCTACCCATTACCTGTTGCACAGGACATTTTGCCTCTTTATCAGGATCTAAAGTTTTTGCTCACTTGATTTAGCTGGTGCTTATACGCAGCTTTTATCGCCAGCCTCTAAAAAGTTTATGGTAATAAACACAATTAAGGGTTTATATGTTTACAACCGTCTGCCACAAGGAGCATCATCAAGTGCATCAATTTTCAAAAGTTATGGACCAAGTCCTTCAAGGCCTGGAAAACGTGTCTTGTTATCTGGACGATGTTTTGATTGGTGGAACTGATTGGGAGGATTGTAAAAAAAACTTTACCTAGTACTGGAGATATTGGAAAGAGCTATTATAAAGGTTAATTTGAAAAAGTGCCAGTTTTTTGTGACAGAATTGCCATTTTTGGGGCACATTTTGACGGATAAAGATTATCCCGTGCCCGCAGAAAATTGAAACTATTCGGGAAGCAAAAGCGCCATGAAATGTATCAGAGCTCAAGGCATTCTTGGGTTTATTGAATTATTATGGCAAATTTATCCCCAATCTTTCTTCCCGCATCAAGTGCCTTTATGGTCTTTTAAAGAAACATGTGAGCACATGTGAGCTATACTTTGACGGACGAGTATGAACAAATTTTTGAGGATTGCAAAAAATTTCATCTTCGGCCTTGCTTGTTGGAGTATTTTGGTCCCAAGAAGCCAATAGTTGTCACCACAGATGCCTCGAGTTATGGACTAGGAGGTGATATCACATATCGTAGGTGAAGAGGAACGCCCTATTTGCTTTACATCTTTCAGCCTAAATGATGCCCAACAAAAGTACCCCATCTTACATTTGGAAGCTTTAGCGGTGGTTTGTGCAGTTAAGAAATTTCATAAATTTTTTGGGATGAAGTTTGTAATTTACACTGATCACAAACCATTAATCGGAATTTTTTGGCAAGGAGGGCAAAAATCAAATTTCAGTAACGCGGCTGCAACGTTATGTTATCGAACTTTCTATTTATGATTATGAAATCATATACCGACCTTCTTCCAGAATGGCAAATGCAGATTTTTGCTCACGTTTTCCCCTTGCACAGCCTGTTCCGAAAGTCTTGGATCGTGAATATGTAAAAAGTTTAAATTTTACAGAAAACTTTCCCCTTGACTATGAACAAATTGCTAAAGAGACCGTACGAGATGAGTTGTTGGTGAAAATTACGGCATATATTGGGCAAGGCTGGCCAGATCGCATGGATAGAAGGTTCAGGGATGTTTACTCTCACCACCAGGAATTAGAGGAAGTAGAGGGATGCGTGTTATTTCAGGACCGTGTCATCATTCCAGTCAATTTAAAGTCAAATGCGTTGGAACTGCTGCATAGGAACCATAGCGGCATAAACAAAATGAAGCAACTGGCCCGCAGAACGATGTATTGGTTCGGGATGAATAGGGATGTGGAGGAGTTGGATGCTGCAGGATATGCAATCAAATGACCCCAGTTACGAGACCAGCAGCATATTCTCAATGGATCCCGACCAACAAACCGTTTAGCAGAGTGCATGCAGATTTCTTTCATCTGGACCACAAAACATTTCTGGTGATTGTAGACAGTTACACAAAGTGGATTGAGCTGGAATACATGAGGACTAGTACGGATAGTAAAAATGTGATTAAGGTTTTCCTCAATGTATTTACCAGGTACGGATTGCCTGATGTGTTGGTCACAGACGGTGGACCACCATTTAATTCCAAGGAGTTCGTTGAATTTTTCGAAAAGCAAGGGGTGTATGTGATGAAAAGTCCGCCTTATCACCCGGAAAGCAACGGGCAGGCAGAACGCATGGTTCGATTAGTGAAGGATGTTTTTAAGAAATTTTTATTAGACCCGGAGATGAAAAAAGCTCGAAACAGATTTACAAGTTTCCTATTTCCTTTTAAATTATAGAAACACTTGTCAAGAGGATGGGGGCCATTTCCCATCCGAAAAACTCCTTTCATACAGACCCAAAACACTATTGGATTTGATAAATCCCAACTAATAACAAACACAATTTAAAAGCAAGGCATGATGACTCTTCACCCGTTACCTCTACAATTACTGACAATTTCAACGACCAGTTCGTTAATCTCAAAAGCGGTGACCTGATCTACTACAAAAACGCTAATAAAAGTGACATCAGACGATGGTTACCAGCAAAGTATATTAAACGAATTTCTCCAACTGTTTTTCAGATATCGCTCGGAGGAAGGTTGATTGCGGCACACATACGACAGATTAAGATTTCCGACGATCATAGCCGCAAATCCGTTCCACGCTTCGTGTTAAGCGGAGAAAATGAGCATATTAATTCAAGAAAGCGAAGGAGAGAAGTCGACACTGAAGATGACGGATGCACATCCGATCAAGAGCCTGATTTTTATGGATTCCCGGCGGAATCGTTCATTTTTAGAGAAGATTCTCCGATCGGAGATCAAATAGATAGGCATGAAATTAATCAGGATACCAAGCAAATTAGAAAATCAAGTCGAAATTCTAAAAAAACCCAGATTAATCCACCTAGCAGTGATGATGCCTTTCTCGTGCATTATAAAATATATTGTAAGAATCACATTAGAATGTTAAAAAAATCTCTTTAGGAGAATAGATCACATTTTTTCGATCATTTTGCATGTTTTTGCATTAGTTAAAATACATCGCCATCATTTTCGGAAAAAAAAAAAATTTTTTGGTTTTGAATTTTTTTTTCCAAGGGGGGGGCCTTGGGAAAAAAACAATGATTTTTCAATAACTCCAAAATGCAATGTCCGATCGGGCCAATTTGCAATAGCAAACAATGGGACCGCATTCTCCGTCGAATGAAACTTGTTGCGAGTAAATCGGATAATGATAAGATTCAAAAAGTGTGTTTACAAAATTTCAACACATGCACATATACACATACACACACACACACATACATACACACAAACAGACATCACCCCAGTTCGTCGAGCTGAGTCGATCGGTATATAACACTATTGGTCTCCGGGCCTTCTATCAAAAGTTCTTTTTTTGAGCAATTATATAGCCTTTCGGTACAACTTTGTTGTACGGGAAAGGCAAAAACGTAAAGGTGATTTTTATTATTATTATTAAGTTTATATAATCATTCAGGACCATTCGAAATGTTTATCAGGGTCTGATTTCGAAGTTTATTTTAACATTGATATTAGTGCTGTCCAATGAGCAGCTCGAAGTAGCTCGAAGGTGTTCCTGTCACGCTCATGCCCTTTTGTTGACAAAAAAGAACGAGCAGGACGGGAACAACTTCGAGCTACTTCGAGCTGCTCATTGGACAGCATTATTGTTTCATTCTTAAAGGAAGGAGGAGTTGTTGTGTTAGTGCACGTTCTGAGCGAGGTTCGGAGAGAGCCTATCGCTGAAGAGAGGAAAAGGGAATATAAATGCTGTGCCTATGAACAGATCTGAAATAAAGATGAGTTAACTTTTGTACACCTTACTAGCCTGACGTGTTCCACTTCTTCTTAAAGATTGAAACCCAATTATAGTTTTATACGGTGTCTATTTAGTCCTTTGGTATCCACCTCGTTATAATCCTCTTTGTAGTTATTACATTCCTGAATATTAATCACTGGCTTAACGTTCAGGATGACCCATCTTATCTGAGTGTTCAGAATGATTCAAACATTTCAACTTCATTTGCATGCTCTTAGAATCGAAAGGTTTCCCAAGGTTTCGGATATCTGAGTTTTTAGGGTCAGTCAAATTTGAGCTCCCATTTTTTTTTCTGTGAAGCCAATATCTAGATGAACAATTTTACTGAAGGAAATGGTGACCTAGCTCTCTTTTGTGATTTAATAGAAAATCTAAAATGCTGGGCATATATGACCCATCCGTCCTGAAAGGGTTGAGATTTGTTTTGAATTCCAATTGCAATCCTTATTATAACACTATTTTTTAACCTAGTTTGTTTTAGGAATTGGAGTGTTTTTTTCTGGAACACTGCCACTTTTTTTCATATCGCAGGAATCTTCTTAGTTCTAAGACCCTTCTATGAATTTAAAAAGCATTTTATTTAGAATTTTGTGTTGATTTTTTAAATGCAAGCTTCCCTATGTCATAACCTTTTTCATACGCACTACTAGAATTTTGTGCATTATTGATCGAAAAATTTAATAATGCACCTAAATGTTTGAATTAGGTGCAATATTAAATTTTTCGATCAATTATCCTAATTATTCAATATCATAAAAACTAGGCTTCTTAATCCTAAATCATTGCCTACATTTATTGCTTGGATTAATTTTAAATTCCAAGATCTTCCTCATTTTCAAGAATAATTATTCTAGAGTTGCAAGGGAAACCCTTCAGAATATTGAGAAGAAATTCTTCGGAGTGTAGACTCCGTGTAATTCCAATAAACATCAAATTCCGAAGAATTTCCAGTATAAATTAGAAAAAAAATCCAGCTTACTTTTTTTACAGAATCTCTAAAGATTTTTTTTTTCAAAATCCTGGGCAATTTTGATGAATCTTCAAAGGAAATTCTTCTAAATTTTCGAATGGAATTTTTTTTCGTTTTTTAAAAGAAATTCTTAGAAATTTTCAGCAGTTTTTTTAATTTCCAAAAGAAATCATTCGGAATATGCCAAAATATTTCCGATGGAAATTCCAGTAGAAAATAGAAAAAATTTCATCTGCAACACCAATAATGAGGATATTCCGATGTTTTTACAAGTGGAAATACCGAAAAAATTGTACTTTTGTAGTACTTGTGAAGGTTGTACTTTAGAAGCAATTCCAATCGGAATTCCTTAGAAAATTAAATCAAAATTTTGAAGATTTTCTGATGTGAAAATTCCTTAAAATTTCTAAATCATTTCTTGTGCTTCTTTGCATGGTAAAGATTTAAAGCAATATTTAGCTGAACCTACAAAGAAATCAAAATGACTTTCCGAAGAAGAATGAATTTCCCATGAAATTTTGGAAGAATTTATGGTGCAAAATCAAAAAACATGAACCTTGAGAATTCTAAAGATTTATTCTTTGAAAATCCAAAGTATTTTTTGAAGATAATGCATAGACTCTTCCGTGGAAATTCTAAATAATGCCTCAAATATAAAAATACTTGGAAAATAAAAAAAAATGTGATAGAATTCACAAAGAGCGTAAAAATTTTCATTTCAAAATTCCAAATTTGAAAAAAAAATCCAAAAACAAAAATCAACGGTAATATCAAAGTGTTTCATGTGGCATTGGCTATTTAATTTCTCATGAAAATTCAGAAGATTTTTTCTTGAAAAATTTAGAAGTCTTTTTCTTCTTCTTCTATGGCTCCATATTCCAACTGGAAGTTGGTCTGCTTTTTAACTTAGTTTATTCTATCAGCATTACAGGAAAACATCCTAGACAGGAACGAGAATCGAACTCGTCATCTCCGGATTGGCAATCCTACGCCTTTGCTCGTAAGGCTAACTGGAGACTGAACATTTTGAAGTGCACTCCCTAAAATGTTCGAAAAACTTATTTTGGAAATGAAAAAGAATTTCTGGTGAAGATTTTGAAGAACTTGTCGAAGAAATTCATTAGAATGTAAAAAAAATATGAAAATATGAACATTTTTTTCCACCGAAAATTTTTGGATGGATTTTTTTTTCGGAATTTACACTGGAGATTAATTTCATTTCATTTATTTAGTCTACATCTAAACAGATAACACTGAATCAACAATTTGACGCCACAAAACACGGTTCGAGGCCGCATCTCTCCATCCTCGAATACGCCCAACGCTCGCCAAGTCGTTTTGCACCTGGTCTGCCCATCTCGCTCGCTGCGCTCCACGTCGTCTCGTACCTGCCGGATCAAGACACTGGAGATGTTTTGTTTTTTTTTTCATGACCAATTTGTAGCAAAATTTCCAAGCTAAATTTTCCAGAGAGAATTGTTCAAAAAATATTCTGAATGCTAGCACTTTATCAGGATTGTATGAAGTAAGGTCAAAGTTTTGACAAGAAATTTCTTTACTGGATTTTTTCTGAATATCCACAAGAAATTCTTTTGAAGATTTTTCTTGGATTATTGTAAAAACATGAACAGTTTTCAAAATTGTGGCTGCAGTCCGCTGATGCAAAAGTGTCGGCGGCGTGATGCCAAAAACCATCTCCGGCGGAATTTTAAGAAAATATTTTTTTTTATTTTTCTTTCCCATTTTTTTTGTGGAAATTGAGACTGAATCGCAACCTGTTTTTTCGTTTATTTTTTTATGGAAACAGGATCTAAGGCTAAGTTGGTCAAATAACGCAGATATGCATCGGCGTTGCGACCGACGCTGCGTTACCGGTTTTTCTCGATGCACACCTACGTCTTTTTAACGCTGAGTTGAAAAGACGCTACGTGAGCATCGGCTTTAAGATGCGCTTTGCTTTTAACGATTAAAAATGATTTAATCATTAAATTTTAATGATTTGTATTTTTTACACCGCTATTGTTATTCACCAAAAGTTTTTCGTGTAAAAAAAAAACCACGTGGTTCGAGAGCAACACCCCCCCCCCCCCCATGTGGCTTATCGTGGTCATTTTCCAACCCCCCCCCCCCCCCCATATATGACCACGTGGTTTCTGGACGGCCCTTGGTCATTGTTGGTTAACTAAACACCATATCTTCGAAAAACGAGAACGGGGCCAATGTGACATGTGCAACAGAAACGTAACCGTCCATCATATCCTAGCAGCTTGTCCAAAGTCTAATCTGCAGAGGAACACAATAAGACTGCCTAACGATTTAAATAATATCCATATCCATATCCATCCATCCATCCATCCATCCATCCATCCATCCATCCATCCATATATATAAAACTCAATGTTTGTATGTTTGTATGTATGTTTGTATGTATGTTCCAGCATAACTTCGGAACGCTTTGACCGATTTTAACCAAATTTGGAACACACATTCTTTATCTTAAGGAGACGACGATAGTGGGGTTATGGATGCTGATCGGAAAAGGGGAAGGGTGTGGGGGAGGGGTATTGCTTAGTCATCCATCAACTCAGTGTACTTTCTGAACCCCTTGACCGATTTCAGCAAATTTGGGACACATTCTGTATCTTAAGGAGACAACGATAGGGGTTATGGACGCTGTTCGGAAGGGGAGGTGTGGGGGAGGGGTGCTTAGTCACCCATCAACTCAGTGTACCTTCTGAACCCCTTGGCCGATCTCAACCAAATTTGGAACACTCATTCTTCATCTTAAGGAGACGATGTTGGGGGTAATGGATGCTGTTCGAAAAAGGGGAGGTGTGGGGGAGGGTATTGCTTAGTCATCCATCAACTCAGTGTACTTTCTGAACCCCTTGACCGATTTCAACCAAATTTGGGACACACATTCTTTTATCTTAAGGAGACAACGATAGTGGGGTTATGGATGCTGATCGGAAAAGGGGGAGGGTGTGGGGGAAAGGGTATTGCTTAGTCATGCATTAACTCAGTGTACCTTCTGAACCCCTGGACCGATGTCAGCCAAGTTTGGGACACACATTCTGTATCGTAGGGAGCCAACGATAGAGTTATGGATGCTGTTCGGAAAAGGGGAGGTGTGGGGAGGGATATCAACAGTCACCCATCAACTCAGTGTACCTTCTGAACCCTTGGCCGATCTCAACCAAATTCGGAACACTCATTCTTCATCTTAAGGAGACGATGATAGGGGGGTTATGGATGCTGTGGGGGTAAGGAGGGAGGGCAATTGCTAAGTTATCGATCAACTCAGTGTAACTTCTAAACCCTCAGCCGATATCAACCAAATTTGGAACACACATTCTTCAGCTTAAGGAAACGACGATAGGGGGGTTAAAGATGCTGTTTGGAAAAGGGGGGGGGTGTGGGGGGAGGGGTATTGCTTAGTCAGCCATCAACTCAGTGTACTTTCTGAACCCCTTGACCGATTTCAACCAAATTTGGGACACACATTCTGTATCTTAAGGAGACAACGATAGGGGGGTTATGGATGCTGTTCGGAAGGGGAGGTGTGGGGGAGGGTATTGCTTAGTCTTCGATCAACCCAGTATACCTTCTGAACCCCTTGGTCATTCTCAACCAAATTTGGATCACCCATTCTTTATCTTAAGGAGACGACGATAGTGGGGTTAAGGATGCTTTTTGGAAAAGGGGGAGGGTAAGGAGGGAGGGCAATTGCTAAGTTATTTATCAACTCAGTGTAACTTCTAAACCCCTCAGCCGATATCAACCAAATTTGGAACACACATTCTTTATCTTAAGGAGAGACGGAAGGGAGGTTAAGCATGCTCTTGGGAAATAAGAGATGGTATGTGGGAAGAGGTATTGTTTTGCAATCGATCAACTCAATGTTAGTCTTGAGCCCCATGACTTGACCAAATTTGTATCAAATATTATCTGTCCTAAGGACACGATTTTAGTGGATATTGGTAGGTCCGTTTAAAATGGGGAGGTTGTGAGAGAGAGGTATTGTTTAGTTGGCGATCTATTCAGCATAACTGAACCCATTTCCGATGTTCACCAAATTTGGAACCCATATTCTGTCTATGAAGACTACATCAGACTGATGGGACTGTCATAGCTGAACGAGAGAGAATATATTTATTAAACGAACAGTTTAGTATACCTTTTTATCGCATGGGTGAATTCAAACCAAATATTTAAACACGTATTGTTTACCCAAAAAGAAACTATTTTAGAGAGGCTTGGAGGAGTTTTTGAAATGCAGGAGGATGTTGGGGTTGGGTATTGTTTAGAAAACGACTTAATTTAAAATCCTTCTTCTTTAGTTCATCCGAGGTTCTTTGACATTGTACAATGCTCCGAAAACAATTCCTCAAAAATAACAAATCCTTGACAAGGGAGCATCCATAAATTACGTAACGCTTAGAGGGGGGAGGGGGGATTGCCTGAAGTGTGACGATCAATACAAAATTTTCAGATGCTTCATACAAAAAGTGTGACATAGGGGGGAGGGGGGGTTGAAAATGGCCATTTTTGCGTTACGTAATTAATGGATCTTCTAATAACATTTCCCTGAAAATGACGTATCCCTGAATGAAGCAGGCCATCAACATAACACTATTTGGCCTAAGGTCATTCGACATGAAGTGAATTTGGGATAATACTGAACAGAATCAGAAAAATCTTTCATAGAAAGCATGCATTTGCTGGGTATAAACCAATGATAATTGTTACCCTTCATCGGAATCATAGTTTGCCCAGTAAGAAGCAATGAATAATGTGTTTCCTTCTGGATGGTGGATGTGATTTCTCCTTTAAGTAGAGCATTTTCCCGGAATAAGGCAATGGTGGGTGTGATCCCTTCTTTAAAAATATGCGTTTGCGGAATAAGACATCGGTGGATGTTTTCCTTCTTTAGAAATAGACGTTTGCCCGGAATAAGGCTATTCAAACCCCTTCTTCAAAATCAGTTAATGTTTTCAAAAGTAAAGTGTGCCTTCTTTTAATTAAATGATGAAGCAACAATAAGTAAACACAATTACCCTGTTGACCAATTGGTTTTATTATTTTCGATTGTGATAAAACTGCGAACCAAACGGGCAATTCCGAGCAAGACCGGGTACATAAAGCTAGTACTAGATAACAATAAGAAAACTGAAGAAATCGTCATAAAATATGTCAAAAAAGAATTAGAATGTGTAATCGATGATAGAGTAAAATTCAAAGATATTAAGAGATGTATACCCAGGTTGGGTAAAATCTCAATAAACAAAAAAAATCTTTGATTTTTCTTCGGAAAATATCTCAGAATTTTTGAATTGGGATATTCTTTGGATTTTTTCCGTGGAAAATACACGCGAGATCTTCGAAATCTTAGCGGATTTCCGTGGAATCATTAGGATTTTAGGCTAGATTTTTTTTTTAATTTTCACTATTCCTTATCCAGCGTTGTAAAAATGCACTATTGAATAATGTAGACTCTTGCAAAAAACATTTTTGCATTGACAGATCGAAGTGACATTTAGAAAACTCAAAAACCATTATTATTTTTTGTATGTGTATGTGTACTAAATTAGTATTGGCCGCAGATAACATTTGACGGGAAATCCTGCCCCGTTTCTGACAATTGAAAACTGGCCAAATAGGACTATGGGCTCAGAAGTTATACACAAAACACGCTAAAAAATTCGTTTCAAATAATATTTTCTTATACACACAACCCTAAAACTAGATGTAACGGGACAAACCAAAATTATGTCAAACTGAACAAATTTAGAATGCTACAAATCCTGCTGTCGATTCGCCGACAGAGATAGCAGCAGCACATTTCTCTCGCTGTGACCACATCATATAAACGGAAATCCGTGATTAACCTTCGGCTGTGCCTCACCGACGAAGGCTCTTGCATCGTATCTTGTTTAATAACATAGCAGCAATCGATCAGTCGGGAGAAGATTGGTACTGGTTGGAAATCTACTTCTCGAGAAAAATTAATAACAGTCTAGGAATGATTCACCTTCTCACTGTCATCGACGAAGGCGATGAGTCGGTGTGTTGTCCGTGGTCGTTCAGTCTTTCTATCTGTGCTGCAAACCATCCGGTAGGCTTTGGTCTGCATCGATCGATTAAAATTATATTTACCCATCATTAAACAATAATTGTTTCCCTCAGCAACGTGCCACAAAGGGAGATGGCGGCAACCAGGTTTAACATGGCATGGTGGCGATGCACTCGTATATAGGCTACCAATCGGTTAGGTGAGTGCGCGGTGGGTAAAGAAACGTGGTCCGGCCTTCTTCCGTTGTTGATTGAAAATAAGTTGATGCAACTAGGTATGTGCTCCGAGATCAATCTTATAGTCCCCAGCTATAATTTGAGCGAAATTGTTGAGTCCATCAATGATGTTGTGGTGAAGCCCGATGCTGGAAATAGGACGAATCAAAGTTACTTAGCACTATGTTACTTTCGAATCAGTCGAAAATCATTTATTTACCACAGTACAGATGACAATTTAAAAATTTTCCTCCTTAGTGAATCCGTGTCAGTAGCAAGTATTCCATCAAAAAGATTATTGGAAATGCTTGGTATTGTAGTTTTCATTTGTGGTGGCTAAATAACAAATAAAAAAATGTAGCGATGAAGCTAAGGTTTGCGATATTTGATAAATGATTCAAATGATTAGAATAGCAATTTCGCGGAGATTTTTGAAATGCCAGATAACAATGTAGAGATGACATGGCCTTCTACTTATAGAGCAAATATACTAGCCATTGAGTGACCTACCTTATACTTAGTAAGTTCCTCAAGCATTAGCATTTAGCATTAGCATTAGCATTGTTACGGTGTAATTCATAGATTGGAAACTAGTGATACTCATGTTTTACTTTTGAGGTCCTTATCTAGAATGCTATCAGAAATCAAGAAGTGGAGTGGTCTTTGTGGATTCCAGTCTTTAACAAAAATAACAAAAGCATGAGGATTACTACTCCTGGCCACGCCTGCATCTTCTTCACCTGGTAACTAGGAGAGGAAAAGGGAAGCGTTGATGTGGTACTTTATTTAACGGAGAGGTCACTTCGAACTTAGCTGAAACACCCTCATAAGTACTATGCAGGTTGGATAATAAGGAAAGGTGTATTCTGTTGGGTCAGGATTTGCCTGTAGCTGTGCAATGTAACTGTGGTAGATCTTACCCATAACACACCACGTAAAGGTGTCTACCCAGCGTTACGGGTCTATACTTATTAAGTTCCTCAAGCTTTGCAAAAAGTGTAAGTTGAATACTCAATCTTTCTGCTGTAAAACTGTTTTAACATCAGAAGCCATTTAAGGATTCGCCAAACAGATCGCTGAAGGGTTTTCATTATTTGTTTTTAAGTATGCACAAAAAAAACCACTGCGCCATTTTTGTTCCCTCACCGATTGTACTTTATAATTAGCTTAATTTCATAAACAAATAAATTCAAAGTTGGACGAACAAAGTGCTCTCATACATTTGGCGCGTCGGAATCGTTCTGTGCCAAATTTATATTTTTGTTTTGTATTTTTTGTGTTCCATTACCCTTTTTAAGCGCGTTAAACTGGAACGAGAGCTCTTCTGGGTAGTGCACAGCATTAATTTCTCTTATTCTCCAAGCGGGCGACTGCGAAAAACGAACATTTAATACGCTTTAAACGTTTGCACTGCCACACCATTCAGTCCCAAACTATTTAGCAATCCTTTGGCGGTGGTAACATGAACATTTCGGAATCTAGATTCATGTTTCCCATTATGTTTCACGCCTCAATCAGCATGCAACGTTGGGGAATGTCGAGCGGGAAAAAGAAGAACCTCAAACGCAATATTCGACCGTTCCATGTGCCACATGATTGACACATTTGCCGCAGCGAGTGATGTGGGGTCTTATCGGTTTAGCCATCATTTGAGAGGGATAATTTTCGTGAAGACACCAATAAATTGGAAAATGGACCACGCAAACCCTCTGATTTCAATCGCTTAACGTGGAGCTAAATACCTTTCAGGTCTGGCAGTGGAAATCGGGGATTTGCAGCTTGACCGTAAAATAATTTCCGGTTATGAGCTTGTCACTTTATATACTCGCCTATCCGGATAGGTAATATCCTGTAATAAGAGTTTTATCTACCTTCAGGATTATTCATAATTTAAGTTTTTTTTCTGTTCGTTTAAAGGGTCATACGCGATTGATTAAACTTGAGCTTGACTTTGTTATAAATAGAAAGCGCGGAAAGTGGAAAGCTTCATTGATATGGAAAGCTTGATAGTACTCTGCCACATCACGATAAGCCCACTCTGTCCTGAAAAAGAATGGCACGCGTGTTCTGGATTTTCCTGAAGAGTCAATTTAAATAGGCACGTCGATTATCGACTGTGAATTTCAATTCCCCTAAAACTGGAGTTAACAACCAAACGGATAGCAGTAAATTCGAGATTAACTGCCGCTATGTGATTTCTAGGAAAAGCGGCAAATCCACAATGGTGCAGATAGCTACGGGTGATCGATTGTGGAGCTTCCTGCGGCCCATTCGGCAGCTGAAAAATAGACGACGGAAGAAAGCAAATCTTTAAATTTATTGGCTTTGACTTTGACTGAAGAGCAACCGGACGGATGAAGTTTGCGATCGAAGAAAGTGATAATACGGAACACCGCATAACAATGAGTAAGAGTTTGAAAGGACAAGATTTTGAAATTCATGAGCCAATGCGATTGCTTGATTTGAGAAGGAAGCCAGACGATTCTCATTCCCCTGGAGAAGGGAAATTGGCACTTCCATTTCCAATTGAATTCTAAACAGGGGCTGCGGAATTCGTTCTCAGATGATAATATGTAGAAAGATATCATCAGCATCAATTCTTCTCAAATATAATATAGTTTTGAAAGAAATATTTAGAAAATGGTACAATTCATGATTGGTTAATCTATACCAGCGGTTCTCAACCTGCTGGTAGCTTCACTGGCCCTAGGGGTACCCTTGTAAAATAGTAACAACGGTCGTAATTCTCCCATAACTCCAATCGAAATTTATAGATAAAGTTTTGATAATTGGGTATTTTTTTTATATCAAAACTTTATTATGTACATTAAATGTATGACGATAATTAAACCCAATAGAATCCTGTCCTCCACAAACAGCACAGCCCATTTCCAAGCCGATCGAAGGTCTCTTTACAAGAGTTTCGGAGGACTGCTTTTAAGATGTTCAGAAGCCTTTTTTTCGCAAGGTTCAGTTTTGTGAAGCCTCCTAATTCAAGATGCCTTGAAGCTTCCTTTCACAGGCCTGGAAGCCCTCCTTCAAGAGAGACCTGGAAGCCTCCTTTCAAGAGGCCCGTGAAGCCTCCCTCTCAAGAAGCCTGGAAGCCTCCTTTTCTAGAGGCCTGGAAGCCTCCCTCTCAAGAGGCCTGGAAGCTTCCTCCTTCAAGAGGCTCTGGAAGCCTCCCTTTCAAGAGGCCTGGAAGCCTCCTTTCAAGAGGCCTGGAAGCCTCCCTTCAAGAGGCCTGGAAGCCTCCTTTCAAGAGGCCCAGCTTCCTCTGCAGCAGGGCCCTGGCTTCCTCCTTTCAAGAGGGCCCAGCCCTCCTTTCAAGAGGGCCCAAAGCCTCCCCTTTCAAGAGGCCTGGAAGCCTCCTTTCAAGAGGCCTGGAAGCCTCCCTTCAAGAGGCCTGGAAGCCCTTCAAGGGCCCAGCCCCTTCAAGAGGCCTGGAAACAGAGGCTCCAAAGCCCTCCCTCAAGAGGCCTGGAAGCCTCCTTCAAGAGGCCCAGCCTCCTCTCTCAAGAGGCCTGGAAGCTTCCTTTCAAGAGGCCTGGAAGCCTCCTTTCAAGAGGCCTGGAAGCCTCCTTTCAAGAGGCCCTGGTTCCTTTCAAGAGCCCCTGCCTCCCCTTCAAGAGGCCTGAAAGCCTCCTTTCAAGAGGCCTGGAAGCCTCCTTTCAAGAGGCCTGGAAGCCTCCCCTTTCAAGAGGCCTGGAAGCCCTCCCTCAAGAGGCCCAGCCCTCCTTCAAGAGGCCTGGAAGCTTCTTTTCACAGGCCTGGAAGCCTCCTTTCAAGAGGCCTGGAAGCCTCCTTTCAAGAGGGCCTGGAAGCCTCCTTCAAAGAGGCCTGGAAGCCTCCTTTCAAGAGGCCCGGAAGCCTCCCCTTTCAAGAGGCCTGGAAGCCTCCTTTCAAGAGGGCCTGGAAGCCTCCTTCAAGAGGCCTGGAAGCCTCCTTTCAAGAGGGCCTGGAAGCCTCCTTTCACAGGCCTGGGTGCCTCCTTCAAGAGGCCCAAGCCTCCTTTAAGAGGCCTGGAAGCCTCCTTTCAAGAGGCCTGGAAGCCTCCTTTCAAGAGGGCCTGGAAGCCTCCTTTCAAGAGGCCTGGAAGCCTCCTTTCAAGAGGCCCCAGCCCCCTTCAAGAGGCCCAGCCTCCTTTCAAGAGGCCTGGAAGCCTCCTTTCAAGAGGGCCTGTGCCTCCCTTTCAAGAGGCCTGGTTCCCTTCAAGAGGCCCTGAAGCCTCCTTCAAGAGGCCTGGAAGCCCTCCCTTTCAAGAGGCCTGGAAGCTTCCCTTCAAGAGGCCTGGAAGCCTCCTTCAAGAGGCTCCTGGAAGCCTCCTTTCAAGAGGCCTGGAAGCCTCCTTTCAAGAGGCCTGGAAGCCTCCTTCAAGAGGCCTGGAAGCCTCCTTTCAAGAGACCTGGAAGCCTCCTCTCAAGAGGCCTGGAAGCCCTCCCTTCAAGAGGCCCAGCCTCCTTCAAGAGGCCCAAGCCTCCTTTCAAGAGGCCTGGAAGCTTCCCTTCAAGGAGGCCTGGAAGCCTCCTTTCAAGAGGCCCTGGAAGCCTCCCTTCAAGAGGCCTGCAAGCCTCCTTCAAAAGGCCTGGAAGCCTCCTTCAAAGCAACCCAGCGCCTCCTTCAGTAGTCTTCTGGAAGCCTCCTTTCAAGAGGCCTGAAAGCCCTTCAGAGGGCCCAGCTCCCTTCCAAGAGGCCCCGGAAGCCCCCTTTCAAGAGGCTCACAGCTTCCCGAGCCCTGGTGCTCCTTCAAGAGGCCTGGAAGCCTCCTTTCAAGAGGCCCCGGAAGCCCTCCTTTCAAGAGGGCCTGTGCCTCCTTCAAGAGGCCTGGAAGCCCTCCTTTCAAGAGAGGCCTGAAGCCTCCTTTCAAGAGGCCCAGCCTCCTCCCTTCAAGAGGCCCAGTTTCCTTTCAAGAGGCCCGGGAAGCCTCCTTCAAGAGGCCTGGAAGCCCTCCTTTCAAGAGGGGCCCGGAAGCCCTCCCTTCAAGAGGCCCAGCCTCTTTCAAGAGGCCTGGAAGCCTCCCTTCAAGAGGGGCCCTGGAAGCCTCCTCTGAGGTCTGGAAGCCCTTCAAGAGGCCCGGAAGCCTCCCCTCTCAGGCCCGGCTTCCCCTTCAAGAGGCCTGGAAGCCCTCCTTCAAGAGGCCTGGTGCTCCCTCTCAAGAGGGCCCGGAAGCCTCCCTTCAAGAGGCCCGGTGCCTCCCTTCAAGAGGCCTGGAAGCCCTTCTGAGGCCTGAAGCCTCCTTCAAGAGGCCCTGGAAGCCTCCCTTCAAGAGGCCCTGGAAGCCTCCTTCAAGAGGCCTGGAAGCCTCCTTTCAAGAGGCCCTGGAAGCCTCCCTTTCAAGAGGCCCGGCTTCCTCCTCGAGGCCCAGCCTCCTTTCAAGAGGCCTGGTGCCTCCTTTCAAGAGGGCCTGGAAGCCTCCTTTCAAGAGGCCTGGAAACCTCCTTCAAGAGGCCCAGCCTGTTCAAGAGGGCCTGGAAGCCTCCTTTCAAGAGGCCTGGAAGCCTCCCTTCAAGAGGCCCGGAAGCCTCCCTTTCAAGAGGCCCGGAAGCCTCCCTTTTCAAGAGGCCCGGAAAGCCCCCTTTCAAGAGGCCTGGAAGCCTCCTTCAAGAGGCCTGGAAGCCCTCCTTTCAGGCCTGGAAGCCTCGCCTCCTCTTTCAAAGGAGGACCTAAAGAGGCCCAGCCTCCCTTTCAAAGAGGCCTGGAAGCTTCCCCAAGAGGAGCCTGGAAGCCTCCTTTCAAAGAGGCCTGGAAGCCCTCCCCTTCAAGAGGGCCTGGAAGCCTCCTTTCATGAGGCCCCTGGAAGCCTCCTTTCAAGAGGCCCAGCCTCCTTTCAAAGAGGCCTGAAAGCCTCCTTTCAAGAGGGCCTGGAAGCCTCCTTTCAAGAGGGCCTGGAAGCCTCCTTTCCAAGAGGCCTCCGAAGCCTCCCTTTCAAGAGAGGCCTGGAAGCCTCCCTTCAAGAGGCCTGGAAGCTTCCTTTCAAGAGGCCTGGAAGCCTCCGTTCAAGAGGCCTGGAAGCCTCCTTTCACAGAGGCCCAGCCTCCTTTCCGCAAGAGGCACCTGGAAGCCTCCTTTTCAAGAGGTGCCGAAGCCTCCTTTCAAGAGGCCTCAAAAGCCTCCTTTCAAGAGGCCTGGAAGCCTCCTTTCAAGAGGCCTGCTGGAAGCTCCTTTCAAGAGGCCTGCTGGAAGCCTCACGAAACAGTAGGCATGTCCTACACTTTTTAACCTAGCTCTTCAGCACTGTAAAGAACGAATTAACTTAACAGAACCCGTAGCTTCCGGGAATGAAAGAACACCCAGAAATGGAGTAACGCTCAAGAAGAATATCACCCATGCGAATGCCCGAGGAAGGAGCCCCTACTGGAGCTGGTTCTGAGAGGTGCAACAGCGACCCTCGGGCTCAGCCCGTATAGCAAAGGCAGAACAGAAACGGCAGCAGAAGAAATTCCGTGGGACAGACCCCATGTCCCAGCATCGGATACCCAAATTGCAATAATTCCCATCGATCCAGTGTGAAAAGTAGCAGCATCCTTAATCAGGATATTACATAGCATTCTGGAAACCGTGGAGTACCTTTTGAGGAGTTGTAGTTATCTGTGTATTCGGCTGAAGTGACTTTGGTATTGCGAATGCCCACATAAATGCTGAGAGTGATGATGCAAGTACCTTTCAAAGTATTAAAACCCGTGTGGATGTGTGACGTCTAGAAACCCGCATCGCCATTAATTCGCAGTCAGAGATTGGTCGATTAACAGACAAGGGCCAAGCAGGGAACTCGATCGACAAGTGCTAGTTTGGAATGTTGGCTTAAATTATGAAACCCACCGAACTGAGATCCTCGACACCCATGCCACCATGTACATGGTTGAGTGTTCTCGCTAAACGATTCGCGACGTTATGGAGAATGTTTCTGTGGAGGCATTGCCTATCCGATTGCTGTTAACGCTTTCACAAAGTTGTATAGCCAAGTTATGATAAATTCAGAAGAAGATCGATGCGACTCTACTGCGGCACCAGGCCGGAAGATGTTGTGTGGACCATATTTTCACGTTCCGTATCATTCTGAAAATGTCAACGAGTTCCAAGAGTCCATTTACTTGATATTCATGGACTAAGAAAAAGCTTTCGACCGTCTCAATCACGAGAATATGTGGGGCGCCCTGAGACGCGGTGGGGTTTCTGAGAAAATCATCGGCCTCATCGATGCCTTCTCGTGTAGAGTGCTACACAATGGGGTCTTGTCCGACCCTATCCGGGTAGTGTAGTTGGTATGGGGGCGAGGATGTTATCATGGTTACTGTTCCTCATCGTATTCGAACAGAATCTGGTAGGTGTGATTGCCCGTGAACCAGACCGTGGATTGCGTGGTAGCCTATAACCATGAGAGTGATTTCTAGCAAACCCCAGTCTGAAATGCAGAAGTAAGCTCAACGACCTTGCCAAGCGCTCCTCTTCGGCTGGTCATCAACATCAACAAAACCAATTCGTTGGATGTGAGCACGTTGACCTCTTCCAGATTCACAGTAGCCGGGCTGTCAGTGGAGAATGTTGAAAGCTCCCAATATCTTGGTAGTCAATGGCGTTAGATAAGGTACCAAGATCGACATGCTGCGCACGGTTCAAGAAAGCAAGGGCTGACTTTTTCGACTTCCTGTTAAATGAGGCAGATAAGTAAACGCACCAAAATAGTGACGTTTCAACTCTAACGTGAAATTTGCGTTGCATACGCTAGCGAAACATGCTGTCAACATCAGTGGGAGAAAACTCAACGGCTGCAGGTGTTCATCAAGAGTTGCCTGCAGTTATAATTTGGGCCTGGTAGCCTCACAACTGGATCCTCAAACAGCGAGCTCATCAAAGTCGTTGTCACCAGAAGACCGATAGCAACAAAAAAAATCCAGGATCGGGAAGTGCATGGAGCTGGATCATACACCTTAATATGCCAGCAGAAACGAAATCTGTAAAGGGAGATCAGACTTAGCACGCAGCACTAATCTGCGCCAGCTTTGTAAAGTCTAGCTCCTTGGTTCCAATAAGCATATATTGACGGCTGCGAGTAAACCTCCAAGAGAACTCTCGAACAATTGTAGGTGATGCTCGCCGTAAGTTGATTTTAGAAGCAATATCGAGGGTGTGCGAAGTGGTTTCATTACTGCGGTACGGAGGTCCTATCTGGGTATCGGCGTTGAGCGCAAACTGCAACGCAACGTCCAAAAAGTGGAGATCATCATAATATCTAGATTATCAAATATTTAATAGCTGTACATTTGTTCCTCCTGGGTTACTGCAACTCATATGTAACTAGATTTAGTCGCAATCAAGTTGCTCCAACCATTATTATGTGACTTCTGCTGCTCGAGTTAGTATAGTTTTCAAACTATTGCTAATATATTTGATTATTTGAAATTAGGTCGCCAATGCTGCGTTTCGAACATTGCCACAGAACTATAGCCCATTATTCTACAGGCTGGTAATTAACATGACGGGTCTAATCGAACTGTCAATCTTGGGATCCATTCAAGTATGATATGATGTCACATAATGTTTGAAACTGTTGAAATCAAATCGGGTTCAAAGTGAATCAATGAGAAAAGTAATTGTGAAGTAACTATAAGCCAACAAATGAAAGTTGAAACAGCAAAGAAAAATTCCTCGCATGAATCAATTTGCATATGCTTGATTATGCGAAACTAATGCACCTTTGCTACTGACACTGACTGGCGCGCGCCATCGACTTCGCATCACATCATCCCATCGCATTGCAGAACAAGATGTTCCTCCATACATAAGCTAGGCAGGAAAAACTCGATGAGTAACTCCCCTATCAGCCATTATAATGCCATAGGAAAGCCTCAAACTACGATGAATTACGATATGCGTCAGCTCATTCCAAAGAAAATGAAATTTCTACTAGTTTGGCTCCTTCAAAGTAAAATAAGAAAACACAAGCATCGCACAGAACACCATCACATTAGAAATATGGATCATATTCTGACATCTGTTTCATTTCGCAACCTAATTAGTCACGAGACCAAAACTCTATGTATTAGGTTCATGGCATTCTTCCCAGCCACTTCATACATGATCGGTACCAATATGTAGTCCTTTCTTTTTGTCAACGTGGCCGGCGGGTTGACAGTAACAGTAAATATTTTAACATGTGATACTTCAGCTTTTCTTCTAGATTCTGCCCTGAAAGATATGCATCATTTGCAGTGAGAGCTGGAAACTGGGAGATGGAGCATGGCATTTTGAACTACCACAGTGGTGCTTGGCGTGCGACCATCGAAAATGCAGTAACAGGCCTGAAGTCTATGGCGCGGAGGTGGTGCGGTGACGAACAAGTGATGCAAATCGGTTGGTACCAACGACGACGACGACACCGATGCAACTATCCAGGCAGGTTAGGTCATGGCGAGGACCGGCCGGCGCAGGCATTGGCATACCTATGCCTGCCGCGGTCAGGGATGGGCCAACGACGATGGAAACAAGTGAGAATCATGGAAACGAACGGTTTGCGCGCGTCGGGCTATTAGAGAAATGTAGGAGCAAATTTGTTATTTTTGCGAGATATGCACTGGCGCGTGTAATGATGGTGATTTGAAGGTAATTTACTCGTAAATGGGTGATAGAGATAAACTATATGAAAGGAAGTGTGATTACTGCTTCGGTGGGGTCGGTCGGCGGGTACTACTAGGCGAGAAGGGTGACATAGAATGGTTATATTGAATTGAATTTTGATGTGCTTTCGGTTTTGATTGCTTTTGATAAGATCGAAAGTCAATGCTTGTACGGGCTATAAATTATGGCACTAAACAAAACAAAGATATTAAGCAATTATTCGTTTTCCATTCCGTTTGATTGAGATGGAATTTGGCCTGAGGCCCTAATAGGAAATTTCTCAGATAACATATACATTTGCGTTTAAAGCATGCTATGCATGACATATGGATTAACACCTTGTACTCAAGAGGGGCACTGATTAGTTGTTTTGCCGCTAAGGCCATTCTTCAACATGCCTACCAGTGGCGTTGATAGCCCACAGGCATAAATGGACGAGTTTTTTTTTTATGATTAGTTGTGTGTGCTAAAGATTGATCTGTTTGACATGTTCGGATTTGTTTTTATTGTCGTTTAATGCTCTTTTTATTTCTCCAGTTGGCGATTTAACCAATGCTTACGATCGTTTTTGTTACCTTTGGTAGATTATTTTCTAGCATTGCGTGAAACGTGTTAAATTATCCCATTTGTGACCTGATTGGCATAAGGGAACACAAATAGACTAATGATAATGACTTTTATAAATGTCTGCTTTGTCTTCTTGATTTGATTTGTCTTCTCTGTCTTCTTTGCCTTTTTTGACTTGTTTGTCTTATTTGTCTTCGAAAGATCGTCCTACGATGCGTTCGAAGCACAGCACATTGAAGCTTGCGTTCATGCAGTCGGTCACTGTCCCTACTAATACACCGTTAAGTGTGATCCCACAACCACAATCGGATCCTCCAAGGATCAGTGAACCCATCAATCCTTTCCTTTGACGGAAAACCCGACAACTGGCCACGCTCCATGGACTATGTTTTTGGACATCATGAGGACGTCAGCCGATTCAGACGCTATAAAGCTCTATCATTTGGATAGGGCTCTGGTCGGTAGAGCTGCAGGAGTGATTGACACCCGTACGCTGAGCCAGAATAACTACACTAGTGTAAAATTTTGGAAGAACGCTGTGAAGACAAACGTGTGATTGTGGATATCATTTGATATCACGTGGAGGTCACCTAACACGATTAGTTGAGCCTCATGAAGGAAGACATGCTAAGTTTTTTCTGAACGTTTTCATTCTTAGCGGCTGCTCTTGACAAGGACACGTGAGTCGGAAGCCTCCCATTCCCCAGAAGCAGATGCCTACATAAAAGGACACTGTGGAGTTCTTGAGGAAACGTTGCGCAGTTTTGAAACGTTTGAAAGAATCCCTACCCAAAAAGGGCCCGAACAACAACCGCCACGCCAAGAAGTATCAAAGCTTGTTTCAATTGTTTGAGGGTGGGGCACCAAAGTGAGCTAAACATCACTCACTCCTTCACTCTGATGAGGCTTTGTCTCAGTCCGCCTGGAAAACGGTATCGCAGTCCAAGTTATGCTGATTACCGGGGACAGTTACAATGCCTGATTGCAGAAAAAGTTGCCGTCTGTACCCGTTTGATATCAAACAGTGGAAAATCTGTTTTGGCCTATCACAAGCAGACATGAAGTTCCGCACACCTGGAGAAATTGATTTGCTGATAGCAGACTTGCTCTTTTTCAAGCTATTGATGCCAGGCCACAGCTCAAAGAGTTACTCGCTACCGGAGGATTCCCAATCCACAAATGGTGTGCAAATGAACAATTCCAGAAAAGCATAGAGTGATCCACCGTTAGTGGTGTCAATGGACGCGAATTCATTGCACTCTCAATCTGGGTCAGCACGGTTGATAGGTCCTCGAAGCAGAGTTTTGCATTGCCGACCTGACGATACAAATGTTTTTTCGCTACCCAAACATTTCGCAGAGCGGTGAGGAATGCAGCAGTTGACAGGTCACTCACCAACTCCAGGTGCACCGCTTTGGTAACGAAGCAGACGAAAACGCTGATATATGCCTTGGTTGGTGATGCACGCTTGTGGATGGGTTTGATATAGACTGGTCCAGCGTAATCAATGTCAGTAATGGAGAACAGCCTGCTGACTGTGATTCTCTGCTGCGGTAACTGGCCGGTTTGTTGCTGGAGGGGAACGGGCGAGGCACGAACGCAACGGAAGCAATTTCGTAAGATGCTGTTGAGTAGTCTTCTTCCTTGTATTGGCCAATAGTCTTGGCGCATTGATGCTAGTGTGACGCGGCCGCCACCGTGTAGAAGTTTGCAATTCTAGACCAACATTTGAAAAGGGCGTAACAGCCAAAATTTATTCTTTCTGATTCCAGGTCTACATATATAGCAATATACGTGGACCAAGAATCAGAAGGAATAAATTTTGGCTGTTACGCCCTTTTCAAATGTTGGTCTAGAATTAACCGTGTAAGTGGATGGGAATTGGGTAGAAGGATGGGATGTTTGGTCAAGTATGGCTGATCGGATAGACGCAATCTTCCTCCAACTCTGAGAACTCCCTGCTGATCGATGAATGGACACAGAAGGCGCAAGTTGGAATGTTCCCTAGGAATGAATCTTCCCTAGCAGCACACATGTTCCATATGATTTACTGCAACTCATATGTGACCAGATTGCGTCACAATCAAGTTGCTGCAACCATTTTGTCTGACTTGTGCTGCTCGGGTTATTCCTTCTGTGAACGCATCAGCTTGGGCCAACTTGATGAGTTTCATACGGGCTTCGGACATTTCTTCAACGGTTATCGGGTACAGGATTGCTTCGGAATCGGAATATGACGTTGATGCGTTTCTGCGACGACAAGCTTTGATAAAGCGCAGACAGAAAGCGGTTACTCGAATCAAACGATTATATGACACGGAGGTGCCAAAAACTTCGTTGACTTCTGGCCTCTTTTGGATCGCCGACACCATTCTGCGTCTTTCGAGGATGTCTTCGGATGTGCTACTTTGTTGCGTCATAATTGGCCACTCAATCTCGGGTGCTCCTTACCAAGATGGTCCATGATGTCACAGGGTGCTGCCGAGGAAATCATCAACCCTCATTCCTCTTATAAGAAGGTCCGCTGGGTTCTCTCTTCCTGCGATATGGAGCCAACTGGATCCCTGCGTCGCGGTTTGGACCTTGGAAACTCTATTGGCGATAAAGGTGTTCCAAGTGTAGGGGGGCGATCGTAGCCATTCGAGTGTCACAGTAGAGTCCGACCAGAAGTGAGATTCTGATACAGGCATGTCTAAAGCTAGACGAACTTTATTATGCAGCCGTGTAGCGAGAACAGCTGCGGATAATTCCAGCCGGGGAATAGAAATGCGTTTTAAGGGGGAAACTTTAGATTTTGATGCTATCAATTCTACATTTGTTTTCCCTTCGAAGTTGGTGGATCGAGCATAAACGCAAGCGCCATAAGCTTGCTGGGATGCGTCTGCAAACGTGTGCAGCTACACAGTGGAATTCGGCAAAAATGCATAACGGTTAACACGGTAGGTAGTGATCTTCGGTAGGTCGATGCAGTAGTTTTCCCATTTGATTCGTATGGTGTCGGGTACCTCATCGTCCCATCCGCAGGGTTGTAACCAAAGCTCCTGTAATAACATTTTTGCTCGTATGACGACCGGTGCTGTGAGCCCAAGAGGATCGAAATGTTTTGAGACGGCTGAAAAAATGGATCGCTTTGTGGGAAAGCCATCACCGGAGGCTATAGTGGATTCGAAAAGCAACTGATCCGGGCCTTGTTCCCAACAGACACCCAGTGCCTGGATGGGCTCGCAATGGTTAAACTTCAGTGTTGATTGGGTTCCGATTTGTGATGGTACGAGGCCTTCCAAAACGATTGGATTGTTCGATGCCCACTTTCTTAACTGGAATCCTTCTCTGCCAAGCAGCTCATCCAGCTCCTCACGGGTTTGTATTGCCTCCTCCTCTGTGTTCGCTCCCCCTATGTAGTCGTCCACATAGAAACCTTTCCTCAGAGCAGGTCCACCGAGTAGGTAGGTATCACCGTCGTCCGTGGCAAGCTGTTGTAGAGTGCGTATCCGTGTGTGACTGTCTGCAGCTCATATGTGGCCACAGGCTCATTGGGATTGAATCGCCAGAGAATTCGCTGTAGGGAAGTGTCCCAGTATGCAGCAATACTTGGCGGTACATTTTTGCAATGCCCGTGACTAATGCGATGGGATACTTTCTGAATCGAAGGACGAGGGTCAGAAGTTCGTCTCGGACAATTGGGCCTACTTGAAGGGCATCGGTAAGGGAGTAACCGGTGGATGTTTTGGCAGATCCGTCAAACACCACCCGTACTTTGGTAGTGGTACTGGCTTCTTTTAGTACGACATGATGAGGTAAATAGTGGACCTGAGGGGGATCGGCTTCGGTCGGTGGGACAAACCTCATATGGCCAAGTTCCAAGTACTTAGCGTGGTGATCTACCACTACATTGTCCTTTACCAAATACCCGTCGAGGTAGTTTAGGATGATAAAAACAGGCAGCTCATCGACGGGTAAATAATTATGAATATTTACCTCTCGATAGTTACCTGACAATGTATATACATATAGCACGTAATTAGAATTAATAAATTAGAGTTAAGGTAGAGCTTGTTCTTCTCTCCACCGACCATATCACATTCCCTGGGAGCTGGAGATGGCTGAGGCCACTCCAGAGAGGACTCGGCTCGCTTCATTAGCTAAAAATGCGTGGTATTCGTCTTTCAAACGGGGTTCTTTGCTCAGCTGTTTTTCGAGGCTATGGAAGCGACGAAGGGCAGAAGATCGAAATCTTCCTCACTCACCAAGCATGTGATCGAAATTGATATGACGAGTCAAACGAACGATATACCTTCCCTCTGCTGTGCACGAGACGCTGGAAACGTAGTGAGATTCACACTGCTGTTCTTCCACCGAGTAAGTTGTCAACTTCTTCGATGCGCTAGAAGCGCTCTAGTGCTTCATGGAGTGGATCGGAAAGTGAGACGTGACATACTCCCCTTGGGTTGAACTGACGAGCATTTGTTTTTTTTTCGGAAACGATCCAACCGAATACGCTTTCGATGAGCATGGGACCATTTTCCATCTCGAGTCGGCCACCGGGGTTTACACGTAGGAGAAAAAGTGTTCAGCTCCAAGAAGCATGTCGATAGCACCGGTTTTGTGGAAATTCGAGTCAGCAAGAGGTAGGTTTTTGGGTGCATGCCAATCATCCGTAGGAGAGGATATTACGGGCAAATCGATTGTAATACGGGGCATAACGAGAAAGCCAAGATTGATCTCAACATCAGAGTGTCTCGATCGTATAATGGTAGTGACGGAGTGATTTGCACTAGAGGAAGACTCACCGACACCAAACACAGGGACGCTTATTTTATTCCGTTTCAACCGCAAAAGTTGGCATAGTCGTTCACTAATGATATTGTATTGCGAGCCATTGTCCAATAATGCTCGCGCTGGATGCTCTCGTCCGTGGCAATCAACAACCATCAGCACGACCGCCGACAGCAAAACATTAGCGTTTGATATTTGTGATGAGTTGGTGGTCTGAGGAGTGACAGCATTCATCGATGGGGGTGTTCGTTTGTTGTTTACTACTGTGTCTTGTCTGATGAAGGGCTTAGGTGTGTAGGTAGTTGAAGGCACGGTGCGTAATGTTGCGGATGGATGATCCTTCTCGAGTGGGTGGTAGCCTGGGTGAAGCAGTGCATGGTGTCGCCTTTTGCAATGACGGCAAGAGAATTTCGATTGACAATTGCGAGCAAAGGTGGTCTTGGCGAAAACAATTATGGCAGAGGTGTTGATCATTCACAACTTTCAGTCGATCGGGAAGGGACATTTTTTCGAACCGTGGGCATTGGAAGAGCGGATGTTGTTGATCATAAGAGTGGCATTTTCGATGAGTAGTTTCAGCTGCAGCATGCGAAACGGTTTTATGAAACGATGATCGTCGAAACATAATGGGTTGATTGCTAGTTGTTGGATGTGCTTGATGGTTTACGGACATTGATTCCAATACACGAATGCGACGTAGGAGAAACTCGATCAGACAAGAATAATCGGGTTTTCCAGCGGTTGTAGCAAAGTCCTCCCAAGCTTTCAGTGTCGCGTCGTCGAGTCGAAGACACAATAAATGCTCCAACATAGTACTCCATCCATCGATTGGTTCACCCAGCTGTCGAAGAGTTTTCGCGTGGCGCTCGTACTTGTCGGCAGATTCTTTCTGCGGCGGCGGATTCTTTCTTCATACTGGAACATACTGAATATCCGTCAAACTCCGGCAGAGAAATTGTTGGCAGCTTGATTCCGGAAATCCCGGAGGGTGGTATTTGGGGGATTGCGCTTGTCGAAGGTACATTGGGGAGGTAAGATTGGAGTGTAGCTTTTACTTGGAAGTAACGGGTTTCATAATTGGAGCGAAAAGACAGGTTTTGTGCCATACATTCTTCAGTTAGCTCCATATCCTCGAGCTGGGTTTGCACGTCATCAGGACCCATCCACACGGTATCAAGATTCTCTAGACGGAGCTTCACCTGGCCTCGATCCCGTTCCGCCTCGTATTTCTCGATGAATTGTTCTGCTCTCCCCAGGGAAGCGGTGAGCGTAGCTCGGCGATTTATGAGCTGTTGTCTTGTACGTTCGTCCACCATTGTGGAGTAGGATGATCGTCGCGTGCACTAGATTGGACGACACAGAGAAAGACCCGGTAGAGCCGGACAAACGGAGTAGAGAACTTGTAGCGTTACTAACCTTCTCAAGGCTAGGTTTAGGCCTTGGATTTCAATTCGAAAAAACAGCAACGGTTATCCAGTCGGGTACAACGGATCATCGGGCGATTACACGGAAGCGGCTACTAATGACTTCGTCTCTCACTAGCTATTGTTGGATAACAATAGACGGGCACAACTCCTGCAGCATCACAGCAGATAGGAAGGACCGGAAAAAATCGGAAAAATCTCTGTGCACCTGCGAATAATACTTACGAGTGCCTAATAAGATTAGACCTTGTATTCAATAAAACAAGCGGGAACGCTGGAGAAACTGCTCGTTGGCGCGGGAGCACAATAGGGTTCAGGAAGATGGCGATTTTATGAATGCCGCTGGGCACACAATAGTGCGGAATGATAGCGTCAGATAGGGTCGTAGTCCGGAATGCGACGACGGATTTTTCTGGGAGGAAGCCGTATCCTGGTCACGGCACCAAAATGTTAGGGCAGGATCCTTCCGGCGGGTTTTGGGGTCACACACACGGATTGTTCGGACACTATCCACAACGGTCACATTCGGAGAAATCTGGGCACCACAAAATTCACCTTTAAGTATTCAAGACACTTTATTCCTTACGGATTGGCGGTTCAACTTTAACTGATAATTTTCTTAGGATACATCGCTTTTTAACCCTACCTTGTGAAACATCTCATAATTCAAAAAGCTATAAAACTGAAATATTTCCTTATTGCTATAATGGTGGCAGTTATTGCTGCCAGTATACCTAGAGCATACCTTCTTCAACGATTGACTTTGGGAACTGTCAATAACTGATGTTGTTACAATTATGTTATAATCTTGTTTTGCCTTCCTAGTCGGGATTCGTATGGAAATTTTGCATGGACAGTTACTACGCGCATTTTCGTCTTCTATGCAGGACAACGTCTGCTGGGTTTAGTTTCTTATAAATTTCCTTTCAAAATACTTCAACTTCTATGATTTCACCATTTTTTTTTCAGAAATTATTTTAGTGATTCCTTCGAGAAAAATCTTCCGGAAGCCAATCGTCAAATTCACCCGAAAGTATTTCAAGAGTTCATCCAAAAAATTCTACAGTTCTTCAAACAGTATTTCCTTTTCAAATTTCTGGAAGACCTCCAGGGAGACTTTCATAAGAATTTCTTAAAGAAAAACTGGTGGAAATTCTAGAGGACAAACTGTGTGGACATTCTAGAGGAAAACATTCTAGAGAAATTCCTCAGGTAAGTTTTTGGAGCAATTCACAGTGGAATTTCGTAATAGCTCCTATGGAATATCTGAACTCCAGAGAAATATTGGAAGATTTACTTCAGGACTACAGGACTGCTATTTACAACATTCCTGCTGGAATCAACGGAGAAATTATCTGAGGGCATTCCGGACGAACTTATGATGGAGTTCCTGGAGAAATTTCCGAGAAGCTTCTTAAAGAAGCTTCCTGGAAAAAAATTGATGAAAATTTTGTAGGAATTCCGAAAATAATTCTTAGAGGAATTTCCGGAGAAATTCCTGGTGGAACTTCTGGAAGAATTCCTGGAGGAACTTCCGGACGAATTCCTGCAGAAACTCTTGAATAAAATTCTGGAGGAACTTCCGAATGAAATCCTTTGTGGAACTTTCGGACGACATCCTTAAGGAACTTCTGAACAAAATTCTGCAGAAACTCTTGGAAGAATTTTTGAATGAAATCTGAAATTTCCGAACGAAATTCTGGAGGAACTTCCGAACGAAATCCTGGAGGAACTTCCGGACGAAACTCTGGAGGAACTTCTGGATGAAATGCTAGAGGAACGAAATCCTGGAGAAACCTCCGGACGAAATCCTAGAGGAACTTCCGGACTACATCCTGAAGGAACTACTGGACGAAATCCTGGAGGAACTTTCGGACGACATCCTTAAGGAACTTCTGGATGAAATCCTGCAGAAACTCCTGGAAGAACTTCTGAATGAAATCCTGGAGGAACTTCCGGACGATATCCTGGAGAAAATTTGGGACGAAATTCTTGAGAAACATCGGAATGAAATCCTGGAGAAACTTCCGGATGAAATCCTTGAGGAACTGGCGGACAACATCCTGGAGGAACTTCCGAACGAAATCCTGGAGAAACTTACGGACGAAATCCAGGAGAAACTTCCGGATGAAATCCTGAAGGAACTCCTGGACGAAATCCTGGAAGAACTTCCAAATGAAATCTTGGTGGAACTTTCGGACGACATACTGCTGGAAAACCGGGACGAAATTCTTGAGAAACTTCGGGACGAAATCCTGGAAAAACTTCCGGATGAAATCCTGAAGGAACTTCCTGACGAAATCCTGGAAGAACTTCCAAAATAAATTCTGGAGGAACTTCCGGACGAAATCGTGGAGGTTCTTCCAGACGAAATCCTGGAGGAACTTCCAGACGACATCCTAAAGGAACTTCTGGATGAAATCCTGCAGAAACTCCTGAAAAAACTTCTAAATGAAATCCTGGAGGAGCTTCCGGACGATATCCTGGAGAAAATTCGGGTCGAAATTCTTGAGAAACTTCGAAACAATCCTGGAGAAACTTCCGGACGAAATCTTACCGACGAAATCCAGGAGAAACTTCCGGATGAAATCCTGAAGGAACTTCCAGACGGCATCCTAAAGGAACTTCTGGACGAATTTCTGGAGAATCTCATGTACGAAATTCTGAAAGAACTTCCAAATGAAATCCTGGAGGAACTTCCGGATGACATCATGGAGGAAATTCGGGACGAAGTTCTTGAGAAATTTCGGGACGAAAGCCTGGAAAAACTTCCGGACGAAATCTCGAAGGAATTTCTCGATGAAATCCTGGAGGAACTTCCTACCGAAATCCTGGAAGCACTTCCGGGAAAAATTCTGCAGGAACTTCCGGACGAAATCATGGAGGAACTTTCGGATGACATCCTGGAAGTACTTACGAACGAAATCTTGCAGAAACTTTCGGACGAAATCCTGGAGGAACTTCCGGACGACATCCTAAAGAAACTTCTTGATGAAACTCATGAAAGAACCTCCGAATGAAATCCTGGAGGAACTTCCGGACGACATCCTGGAGAAAATTCGGGACGAAATTCTTGAGAAATTTCGGAACGAAATCCTGGAGAAACTTCCGGACAAAATCCTGGAGGAACTTCCGGACGACATCCTAAAGAAACTTCTGGATGAAATCCTGTAGAAACTCATGAAAGAACTTCCGAATGAAATCCTGGAGGAACTTCCGGACGACATCCTGGAGAAAATTCGGGACGAAATTCTTGAGAAACTTCGGAACGAAATCCTGGAGAAACTTCCGAACGAAATCCAGGAGGAACTTCCAGATGAAATTCTAGAGGAACTTGTGGACAACATCCTGGAGGAATTTCCGAACGAAATCCTGGAGAAACTTACGGACGAAATCCAGGAGACACTTCCGGATGAAATCCTGGAGGAACTTCCGGACGACATCCTAAAGGAACTTCTGGACGAAATCCTGAGAAAACTTCCGAATGAAATCCTGGAGGAACTTCCAGACGACATCATGGAGGAAATTCGGGACGAAATTCTTGAGAAACTTCGGAACGAAATCCTGGAGAAACTTCCGGACGAAATGCTGGAAGAACCTCCGAATGAAATCCTGGAGAAACTTCCGGACGACATCCTAAAGGAACTTCTGGATGAAATCCTGTAGAAACTCATGGAAAAACTTCCGAATGGAATCCTGGAGAAATTTCCGGACGACATCATGCAGGAAATTCTGGACGAAATTCTTGAGAAATTTTGGAACGAAATCCTGGAGAAACTTCCGGACGAAATCCTGTAGGAGCTTCCGGATGACATCCTAAAGGAATTTTCGAACGAAATGCTGGAGGAACCTCCGGACGAAACCCTGGAGGAATTTCCAGGAAAAATCCTGGAGAAACTTCCAGACGACATCCTGGAGGAACTTCCAAACGAAATCCTGGAGAAACTTCCGGACGAAATCCTGGAGGATCTTCCGGAAGAAATTCTGGAGATGCTTCCGAAGAAATATCCGGAGGAATGTCGTTAGGATACTTCTGGAGAAATTCCGAAGAATTTTTGACGTTGGAAATAAGTCCACACCGACAGAAGCAGCCGCACCGCTGCCCCTGATCATCACTGGCGTGTTGCCGCCACGCCGCCCCCGCAGGCCGAAAGTGATCTATCACGCTGCCGCCGGTAAAGTTTCAATCGGAGCACAGCTCTAGACAGGAATAAAAACGAAAAGATTCTTCGTGTTGTGAACACAGAACTGAGGCAAATCGAAGCAATTCTTAATTCGCGAACTTTATACCCGTCGTCCTCAGACCCTAACAAACTACAAGCCATATCTCCAGGTCATTTGGTAGATCGAGTGTCAACTGCTATTGCAGAGCCATCCCTGGAAGACATTGCCATCAATCGACTGACTCGTTGACAACTTGTGCAGAGAGCTTGTGATCACTTCTAGAGAAGATGGTCTCGTGAATACAAGAACACGCTCCAAACTGGACGGAGATGGACAAAAAGGTCTAAAATAAAATGCCTGGAGTTGTTGTTCTGCTCAGGGCAGGGATTGAATCCTAACGAGAAAGAACAAGTCTCTCACTTATCATCTCTGTATACATATACGATGTGTGGCATACCGCGAGAGACTTTTTGCGCAAGCTGTCATGATAGAGAACTGATTCAGGATGCTATACCCCATGATAAATTTCTTTTAGAAAGCTCCAAATGCGGGGAGCACTGGCTCTGATGATGCATTTCAACTTGTTCAACACAGCTGTGCAGTAACCAACACGAAAAAAGCGAAAACAAAGCGAGAATCATAATTTTTCTGTGGGGGCTGCCTATGCGATTCTGTTTTTTCGCAGTTGTATACAAGATTGTTAAATTTGTTATCATGGCTTGTTATGATTCGGAACAGTGTTGCCATTGGAGTCATTTGATCCCTCTTGTGTGATTCCAAAACCACATTACTCGGAAAAGTTTTCTCTTTCATTGGACGAAGCCGAAACAAACAGCCTTTTGTAAGACTTCAAGAGTTGAAAAATACTTTTATCGGTCCACAGTTCCTTCGTTAACCGTCTGTTTGTTTTGTCTTCTTTGTCTTCTTTGTCTTCTTTGTCTTCTTTGTCTTCTTTGTCTTCTTTGTCTTCTTTGTCTTCTTTGTCTTCTTTGTCTTCTTTGTCTTCTTTGTCTTCTTTGTCTTCTTCGTCTTCTTTGTCTTCTTTGTCTTCTTTGTCTTCTTTGTCTTCTTTGTCTTCTTTGTCTTCTTTGTCTTCTTTGTCTTCTTTGTCTTCTTTGTCTTCTTTGTCTTCTTTGTCTTCTTTGTCTTCTTTGTCTTCTTTGTCTTTTTTGTCTTCTTCTTTGTCTTCTTTGTCTTCTTTGTCTTCTTTGTCTTCTTTGTCTTCTTTGTCTTCTTTGTCTTCTTTGTCTTCTTTGTCTTCTTTGTCTTCTTTGTCTTCTTTGTCTTCTTTGTCTTCTTTGTCTTCTTTGTCTTCTTTGTCTTCTTTGTCTTCTTTGTCTTCTTTGTCTTCTTTGTCTTCTTTGTCTTCTTTGTCTTCTTTGTCTTCTTTGTCTTCTTTGTCTTCTTTGTCTTCTTTGTCTTCTTTGTCTTCTTTGTCTTCTTTGTCTTCTTTGTCTTCTTTGTCTTCTTTGTCTTCTTTGTCTTCTTTGTCTTCTTTGTCTTCTTTGTCTTCTTTGTCTTCTTTGTCTTCTTTGTCTTCTTTGTCTTCTTTGTCTTCTTTGTCTTCTTTTTCTTCTTTGTCTTCTTTGTTTTTTTTTTCTTCTTTGTCTTTTTTGTCTTCTTTGTCTTCTTTGTCTTCTTTGTCTTCTTTGTCTTCTTTGTCTTCTTTGTCTTCTTTGTCTTCTTTGTCTTCTTTGTCTTCTTTGTTTTCTTTGTCTTCTTTGTCTTCTTTGTCTTCTTTGTCTTCTTTGTCTTCTTTGTCTTCTTTGTCTTCTTTGTCTTCTTTGTCGATTTTGCTTGTCTTTTTTAACTTTTTTTCTTTTTATACATTTTTACACCTTAGCATGCACAGTTAAAAATTCTAAAAATCACACGCCATGGAAATATTTGAACGCATATTTTTGTGTTCAATAGCCTCTATTTTACATCCAACCTTTCCTTGTATGCAATATTGAATACAAGCTCCATAGTAACGACGACCTGTAATTTTAAAAAGTGATGGAAAAATTAGTCGAATTGTACGGAGCCTTTTTGTTACATCATATATGCTGTAACATTTTTATACTGTGTGGTACTCGTCTCCCGCCTTTTTATAATAAAAATAAGAAATATGAATGAAACACTTTGAAGCATGTTGCACTGTTTTTACCAAATTATATTTCCAAATTTTATTGATTTTTCAAACATGAGCATGGTAAATACTCTACTTCAAAATTCTCCACGAATACAAAGCAGAGGTCTATTTCTTGGTGCACATAGTACTTCCTTCGGAAAACAAATTGTTATCCTCGCATTTGCCAGAGCACCTGTGTTTCCACCTCAACGGAATGCGTACGTGAATTTCCCTCTAATACCCTATCTGGGTATGAATTGCTGACCTGAATTCGTTAAACCCTTCTCGAATACTGAGAACACATCCATCCGAGAACCGTTTGTATTCGCATGGCACATAAAACTGCAATTTACCGCTTCCCCGGTGAAAGCAAAATCTGTTTCGAAAGCGTGCGACATTGCTGCGTGACGCGTGATAACGAGTTACGCCAAGACCCTTCTAAGCTCACTCAGCTTTCCGGGCACGTTCGTCGGTCCTTCCTCTCTGATTCTTGCTACCAAACGATGCCTACAACAACATCCATAGCGACATTTTTCCTTGACGCAGAGATGGAAAACTTCTCCACAGAAAAAAACATTTTTTCCCAAAGTTTTGATGATGGTTGTGTGGAGGAGAATTGCGCCTTTCTGTAAAGTATGTTCGGAATGGTCGTTTTAATTATTCAACTAATGTTACCAACCATATTTAATATTTTATTCCTCTGAAAAATATGAACCATTTACATTTCCAAACCATGCGTAAATTGTCACTTTTATACATGCCAAGCCAAGGTGCGTTGATCCCGGTCGAAGCCCCATGGCTTAAGTAGCAAAGCCATTCGCCTTTAGCCTCGCTTTAGAGTCCATATCGAAGCAGGAGGTTTTCTTTGTGGATACGCGGTATGTGGAGTATTTTATAGGTCGGTTATCATTTTGCACGATGTAGAAGAATCTTAACAACACATGAAAAATAATGTGAGGGGATGCAGATACTTGTATTATTTTGAGAGTTTTCCACTTATTCGGTTTCCAAAATCAATCATTTTCCATGCACGCATTTACATCCCATAACGGATATCCCTGCCATCCTGCAACAGCGAGGTGGATACCGCCGATGCCGCCGACGAAGGATGGAACCTTCCCATGCGCAACAATAAGCCAGGAGGAACATCAGCCATTTGTCATATGTAAATGATATTGATTTGGAGTGCAAAGCCTCGCACGTAACAAACAATCCATAGAAAGAGGTGTTAAAGCGCGGTGCCTTAGTCGATTTTATACCTTCTTGATTTGTCAGCTGAATGGAGATGGATTGAGGAAAACCCAATTGTACGGCAGAACGAATTCGAATTTCTATCATCAAGCTGGTATTTTTTCCGGGATTTTGCCAAATGATGTGTGACTTGAACGTGTCTTCCAATTGATTGACATTTTGAATAGATGATTTAATGATGACACATTTTATGCATATTGAAACTTAAGAAGAGCAGGTACGTGGCACAGCATCTATTTATATTTTGTTTGAATGTTTTCCAGTTTCCTGGCTAAAGCACGAATACTCACCGCAAAGTACTAACCTACCTTCCCGAACGTGTCCACCATAATTTCCTCCGACCATCAACATCTGAAGAAACGTTGGAACTCTTTTCTCCTACATGACCGACCAAGTGCGCCGCGAGTGATATATAGCGGGCAACAGAATGTCATTTCTTTATGTGATAACGTGATGGAAACTCGCCTTTCTGCAATGCTACACTGGCTGTGGCTGGGTTCGGTGGTGAGCTTAAGGTCGTAAAACATAGAAAGAAAAAAAAAACTCGAAGAATACCACAAACGGCTAAACCACAGGACACAACACAACATCACCTTGAAGGAGCACATTATGGTCGGTATAACTTTTCTTCCCATTTGTCCTTTGGTTCCGTAGTTTTTAGGGGCCAGCTCCAACAGCAGACGAAGGAAGCCATCTCCGACTCATGGGGATATTTTATGGTGGAAAGTAAACCTGTTTGACCGAGTAAGTTGATTTCGTGTTACTTTGCTAGCAATTTTCACAGAATCCTTCATCGGTAGGATACATTCCCGTTGTGGAAGTTAGTTCAGGACTATGCCCTCCAGAAAATTTTATATGAAGAACCAGTTTTGAAATAGCTAAATAATGAAAATCCTGCATTGTGACATTTGGATTTCACGAGCCTGGTCAGGGTTGAAAAATAACTACACTGTAATTACGTGAAACGATTTTAGTGTAGCTGCTCTCGTGAGACTTTATTCGTTAGTTGTTAATAATTTATTTATCCAAGTTAATCACTTCACAAGTTCACTAATTTTCCTGAAACCTTTTCGTCGTCCTATCATCGTTGTCTCCCTGTTCAGTAGGACAAAAGACCCCTCTGTTGCTCTGCGATCAATTTCAATGAGGTCGATGTGCGACCGCGTGATGATAGTTCCGTTCCTCTGCACGCCAGATCTCCTGAAAGCGCCCTCTAATGCAATGTTGAACAATAAATTTTAAAGTACATCACCCAGCTTCATTCCATCTAAGGTCACATACGAGGTTGCCACTTCGTCTGCAATCCGAATAATTGATTTCGAGCTATCAAGCGTTGCTGGTATCAGTCTAATCAGTTTCGCCGGAAACCATGTTCAGACTTTTCCCTGAATCGTACGCTGCTTTGGAATCAGTGAACAGATGGAGCCTGCAAGTCTTTCTCCCGGAATTTATCAAGGTTCACCCGCAGGCTAAACATCTGATCCGTCGTTGATCGGCCCTCCTCAAGTGCCTTTTCTCATAGATTTGGCATATGATACCATCCAATCAGTCGGTAGGCAGTTCTTCATCCTCCCATATTTTCTGGATGATGTGGTGGATCGATTGTGTTGCTTCTCACTTCCAAGTTTGAAAAGCTCGACTCAGACCTCGTTCTTCCCAGCAGCTTTACTGTTTTCAGCACGTTTAGAACCTTCTTTATCTCATCCAGCGTTGGTGGTTCCACAGCTTAACCGTCGCGTCACCAACAATGTTAATCTTGCTCCTTAACCATTACAGGCCCAAATGTTTCCAAGCGGAATAACCCAGTAAATTTGATATGTTCCATTTGTTTACGTGATTGATAATGAAGAAATGATAAAACAAGTTGGACAATATGGTTTTGATTGTGCTAGCCAGCTTTTTTTGTCACTCCAAATTTGGATTCAACCATATCCATAATATAATATCCATAACTGAAAACCAAGAGACATAGCCACATGATTTTTGGGACATCTTGGGTCTTCCAAATCATCCTGAAAAAAATCGAAGTTGGCTGTGATCGAAAGTGGACGCATTTTTTCTGTCAAAGATGTTTCTCTTCTCTTTTAATTTTTCGTTTAGTGTGATTTATGATAGTTTTTCATACGAAGAAAATGCTCTGGGGAAATTTGTCTTTTGCGTATGCAAACCTAATCAAGCAATAAGAAATTTCACAAGTACTATCCTGAAAGAAGATTTTCGGAATCATTGCCAGCTTTCCGATGAAAAAATGCCTCCCAAGCTTGCGTGTGGACCTGTAGATATGAAGCCAATTCAACAAGTATTCTCAAGATTGGAATCAAGACTCGTGCAGTTGCAGTTGATGTATCTTCTGAGGCTTTCCGTTGTGTTTGCTCAAGTGTTCGGACTTTCGCTCAAATCCTTAAGTATAATTTTATTTGTACTTTTTGCACATACTTTTGTAGGGATGGTAGTATACAGTTCAGATGCAATTGTAATCAAAAGTTTTGAGTCCTGGTCAACTATTTGGTTTACAGTGATTCAAAGATTCGAAAGGCAGAGCTTCTTCTAAATAGTCCTGGTCATAAGATGAGTTCATATCATCTGATTTGTTTTCAAAATATGATTGCGTCTTTGTATATGCATGCTTTGGCCTTAGCGACGAGGTCGCCTTCAATGTCTCGTACTTGCAAAGCACTGCAGATGGCGTTATTGTTGAGATCAGGGTTTGTATCTGGAGGGCTGCAATCGACTGATGGAATAGAATGGGATGGTTCTGACTCATTTTATAACCAGCAGTGAAGATGTTTTTCGACTTTTTCCTCGGCTCAGATGATAATTTCCTTTAATTCATTTCACATTTTCCATACTATTACAACAATATTTTTATTTTACGATGGCTTGGAACACAGTGGGTGTTCTGCCGATGCTCTACGCCAATATGGAATTGACATGTAACCAGCAGTGTTTCGTTATACTAATCGGGAAAACTGTTGTCAGCAAGTGTATCGATTGTTCATAAAAAAAAGTCTTCTTCAGCTAAAAATTTAGCTAAGGTAGCTTAAATTATTTGTCAAGAGGATATTTTTGAAATTTCGTCCAAATTTTCATTATGATTCATTTTACATTTTATCGAGAAATTCATCCGCACTTTCACGGGAAATTCTTCCGAAACACTATGCGCAACCCTTCTGAATTTCCACGGATATTTGTTTTGAATTGTTACGAGAAGATCTTATCAATATCGATGGAAAATTCTTCATAATTGCCATATTAATTTTTTCCGATTTTCAATGAATTTTTTTTGAGGTTCCCCTGTTCCCATAGATCATAAAATTTTAATGATAATTTCTATAATCCTAACTCATGCACTCAGGATGATTTGAATACGATAAGTTCAAATGGATTTTATTGATTACACTTTTTATGTTCTCCTGAACATCAGACCATATATACATGAAAATCTTTTCGAATGTAATCTGAATTACATAATTCTTATGTATTTTCGAATATAAAACTATTAAAAATTTCTCCAGAAGGAATTCCAAACATTTTCATATTTCAGTGTTTGTTTTATTAGTTCAAATAAATGTTACAAATTTGTTTTTGTCAAATCAAATGCTTGGACATTAATCGTATTTACATACTGTTATTAATTGTAGCAGTGTCGTGTTAAAATTTCCTTTTCCAAATATTTTCACAGAAATCTAAATGTGACAAGATTTTCGGGAAAGTTACAGCTCAGGATATAATGAAGACTCGCAGGATTTCAAGAATTTCTAGGATGTATTCTCAAGAATTCTATAGAATTGCAACGGTATCAACAGTAAAACACGTGCACTGCATTCTGCTGGATTTGTAAGAGGTTGGAACCCTTGTATACGATGGAATTACTGATAGACGGCATTTGCGGGGCGGAATGGCCAATCGTTCAAGCTGCGGATCTGGTGAGTCCGTTCCATAATAGTATTACATGAAACTGATTTTACTAAATACGCGCTAGGATCAAAGATATATATCCACGATGAATATCATTGATATACATATTAAATCCAGGAAGCGTAAATACATTGCATATCTATTCAAAAATATATGTATAATGAATTCAACTAAATGCGCGCTGGATTCAAACTATATTATATATATTTTGAATTCGGAAGTTTGATTATGATACCTTTATCCATTTGATAAACGGTAGCATAATCAGGCGGAGCTTATTGTTAGTGATAGTGACCTCGGAGTGGACATGAAATACCAGGCACTCTGAAATGGGTCACTGGAGCTGCAGTAGAGCTAACACTTTCTAACTCCCGGATTAAATCTGACTGTTTTAACAGACAGCTTTCCTCCATAACATCACTGTCAGACAGTGGGGGTTAGTTTGTATACACACACACATCTTGGGTCTTCCAAATCATCCTTGAGTCCAGAACTTGTGATCTACAGCCACGGCACTAGCTTTTTTCGTCGCCAGATGGTTATATATGCATTCAACCATGTCCATAACACAAGCTATTTGGCCGAATGCCACTCGGCCGAAAGTCATTTGGCCGAAAGGGTCATTTGGCCGTAAGGGTAATCTGGCAGAAAGGACCATTTGGCAGAAAGGGTCATTTGGCCGAAAAGGTCATTTGGCAGAATAGGACATTTGGCCGAATACGATATTTGGTCGAACACGACATTTGGCCTAATTGGTCATTTGGCAGAATAGATCATTTGAAAAGTGTAAAAAATGAGTAGTGAGAATTGAGAGTGAGACGTTTCCCTAATCACTTTTCACAGTAAGAAGTGAGAAATGAGGAGTTAGAAGTGAGACGTCTCACTACTCACTACGCGCTTCTCCCTTTTACAGTAAAAAGTGAGAAATGAGGAGTAGACTGGCCCAGCTTAGTGTGGGGAGGAAAACTGTTTTCAAATTCGACGGGGCACCCCCCATAATTGTGTCTTTTGGTGAGAAAATTAACCTCTCAAAATTTTAGCTCACTCTCTTGTTGCATAAGCTGGCGCATATGATTTGAAGTTTGTATGTGGATTTCAGCCAAAATATATAGGAAAATACACCTTCGTCACTCATTGCTAAAGTCCGTATATAGAGCTTCTACATGGTTGCCGTTATCCATTGCATTCAATGAAAAGTCTACGAATTGAAGCAGATTTGTTGAGGTCGAGCGACCTTTAAAATAGCCCTGTTGTGTGTCAGTTACTCTGTTTTCGATTTGCAAAAATAGCTTCTCGTTGACAATTGCCTCGAAAAGTTTTGGAATGCAAGAGATAAGGGCTATGCCACGATAATTACGTACGTCTGGTTTTCGACCAAATTTAAATATTGGTACTAGAAAAGAGCTTTTCCATATTTTTGGGAAGATTCCAGATTCCAGAGACTTATTGAAAAGCCAATATAGAGGAGTAGTGAGTTCTTTTGCTAATTTTTTTTAATAAATACTGGTGGAATCGTGCCCGGGCCAGGTCCCTTCGAAGCATCCAACACAGAAAAAAATAATGAAAAGTAAACAGCACGTAAAACTTGAGATGCGGAAATTAACACTATTCAAAGCGGAAATAGTCCTCTTCCTAACAAGTTTGCTTACAATTTGCAAGCAATATTGACGATTCACGTCAAATATTGTACAGATTTAGGCTATATCACGCGTGGAATTACGCTAATAATGGTGTTCCATTTATGTGCATGTTTAGCATAGATTTCAGTGGATTTTTCTATCTCTGAAGTTCATTAGAGCGTCGAAAATTTCCTGGACTTGAATTTGATTTACACGAACATCTCTGAAAAATTCTGGATAAAACGCAAAATAATCGCAATCGCGATCTTCTTCCGAAAATGTAGTATAGATGTCTTGGAAAAAATTGGCAAATAAATTACAGTTTTTTTCCGAGCCATCACCAACATTTTCGTCGGTGCAGGTGCATTACAGATGGAAAATTGTCTGATGATCTCCAATCCACTATCCTGATGCTATCCAACGTCATAATCCATGACCAGTATGCCGTAATTAGGACCTTACTGACATCCATCCTAATGTGCCAGATGGATTGTACAGAGCTGCCTATAGACCTGTGTTTTTTGTAGAGATTCAGACCCGATCTCCTACTTCTATGTATATGTATGTGTGGGGGAAGGGCAATTTTGCCGAATACCGTTCGGCCGAATGCCATTTGGCCGAAGGCCACTAGGCCGAAAGTTGTTTGGCGAATATACCATTTGGCTGACCTTTTATCCTCTCGACATTTTGTCCTTTCGACCTTTTATCCTTTCGACCTCTTGTCCTCTCGACCTTTTATCCTTTCGACCTTTTGTCCTTTCGACCTTTTGTCCTTTCGACCTTTTGTCCCTTCGACCTTTTGTCCTTTCGATCTTTTGTCCTTTCGACCTTTTATCCTCTCGACATTTTGTCCTTTCGACCTTTTGTTCTTTCATTCTTTTGACCTTTCGACCTTTTGACCTTATGACCTTCGACCTTTTGACCTTCGACTTTTTGACACAGATTCTTTGGACGAAAGGGCCAATAGGTCATTTGAAAATGAGAAATAGGGTGTTAAAAGTGGAACGTCTCACTTCTCACTACTCATTTCCCACTTCTCATTGTGAAAAGTGAGTAGTGTGAAGTAAGAAGTGAGACGTCCCACTACTAACTTCGCACTTCTCATTTTTCACAGTGAGGAGTGAGAAATTAGGGGCGAGAAGTGAGACGCCTCCATTCTCATTCCTCAGTTCTCACTTCTCACTCATTTTTTACAATGAGCAGTGAGAAATGAGAAGGGAGTAGTGAGACGTCTCACTTCTCTTTCTTTTTTTTCACACTTCTCGCAAGGGGTGAGAAGCGCGAAGTTAGTGAGACGTCTCACTACCCACTTCGCACTACTTATATTTCACGGCGTGTGTATGGGGGACCTTTATGACAAAAAAATGAGCATCGCCAAAACTTTCACTACGTGAAAATATAGCTTTTCAGCTTTCATTTCGTGACTATTTGAAAAAAAAATCTACCGAGGGGTCTCGAACAACTGTATTTTTCTCCCTGAAACGGATCTTTGTAGTTGGAAGACCAACGATTATTATTTATCGCGTCCCATTTAAAATGAGATTCCTGGATTTTTTTATTCCAATAATCGTATATAAACTCAGGGGTACCGAAATTACCAAGTTATAGTCTAAATTAATAGTTTGTTGGAGCTCAAGCGTCAAAGTGCATGACGAAGCCGAACTCGATATATTTATGTTATCCCCTGCAAACAGCTAAGAAAGGCTTGGATGGAGATTATGCTCTGCATCGTCATCTTATACACCCAATTCTTTCCCAAATATATACCAAAATTGAAACTTTGGTGGTAAATTTGATGGTAAAAAAATGGTAACTTGGCTTAGAAACCTCGCAGTTAACACGTACGTCCCCAACCCCCATTTTACGACAAAACTCAAAATTCAAAACCACGCAGCTCAGCCAATTTCTAACGGATTTTCAAGCAATCTTCTGGAATCGATCACAAAATTCCTATAGTTTAAGGCAGCGATTCTCAACCTTTTTCTTTAGAGGTACCCCTTCGAACTTTTGCATTAATTGAGGTACCCCCTCTTGAAAGTAGGCTTCCTAACCTCTTGTTGAGAGGCTTTGCATATTGAAAGGATGCTTTGAAGCCTCTTGAAAGTACGCTTCTGAGCCTCTTTGAAGGTAGAATTCCGTGCTTCTTGAAAAGAGGGTCCCGATCCTCTTGAAAAGAGCTTTCCGAGTCTTTTGAAAGGAACCTTTCGAGCCGCTTGAAAGGAGTCTTCCGAGTTTTTTGGAAGGAGGCTTTCGAGCCTCTTAAAAGTAGGCTTCCGGGCCACTTAAAAGGAGGTTTACGAGCCACTTGAAAGCAGGCTTCTGAGCCTTTTCTGAAGAGCTTTCTGAGCGTTTTGAAAAGAACCTTCCAGATATCTTAAAAGGAGCCTTTTGAGTTTTTGAAAGAAGGCTTTCAAACCTCTTGAAAGGAGGCTTCCAGGCCTCTTAAAAGGAGGCTTCCAGGCCTCTTAAAAGGAGGCTTCCAGGCCTCTTGAAAGGAGGCTTCCATGCCTCTTGAAAGGAGGCTTCCATGCCTCTTGAAAGGAGGCTTCCAGGCCTCTTGAAAGGAGGCTTCCAGGCCTCTTGAAAGGAGGCTTCCAGGCCTCTTGAAAGGAGGCTTCCAGGCCTCTTGAAAGGAGGCTTCCAGGCCTCTTGAAGAGGGCTTCCAGGCCTCTTGAAAGGAGGCTTCCAGGCCTCTTGAAAGGAGGCTTCCAGGCCCTCTTGAAAAGAGGGCTTCCAGGCCTCTTGAAAGGAGGCTTCCAGGCCTCTTGAAAGGAGGCTTCCAGGCCTCTTGAAAGGAGGCTTCCAGGCCTCTTGAAAGGAGGCTTCCAGGCCTCTTGAAAGGAGGCTTCCAGGCCTCTTGAAAGGAGGCTTCCAGGCCTCTTGAAAGGAGGCTTCCAGGCCTCTTGAAAGGAGGCTTCCAGGCCTCTTGAAAGGAGGCTTCCAGGCCTCTTGAAAGGAGGCTTCCAGGCTCTCTTGAAAGGAGGCTTCCAGGCCCTCTTGAAAGGAGGCTTCCAGGCCTCTTGAAAGGAGGCTTCCAGGCCTCTTGAAAGGAGGCTTCCAGGCCTCTTGAAAGGAGGCTTCCAGGCCTCTTGAAAGGAGGCTTCCAGGCCTCTTGAAAGGAGGCTTCCAGGCCTCTTGAAAGGAGGCTTCCGAGCCTCTTGAAAGGAGGCTTCCGAGCCTCTTGAAAGGAGGCTTCTGAGCCTCTTGTGCACAGCCTTATGTGCCGACACCTTCCTAAAACAATTTTAAATACTGATGGCAGTGAGATATTGTAAAAATAAGGCGGAATATATTCAATTACTCAACGCAAAATAATTTAGGCAATCAACATAAATTTAAAATGTTGCATGTAGGAATTTTTGGGTTAATTTACTTTTCATCAATTTAAAAGTTATGTGAAATATCGCATACCCTTATCACGGTTTGGCGAAACCGTCGAAAACAGCTTAGTCAGATTTACTTAACTGGAGCGCGGTGGATTGACATGTTCAAACGTGCTCACATATTGGACAGTGTACGATATAGCGGTACATAGCCGCGATCGTCATTGATGATGATGCATTGGCGCATATGTATGGGACACTAAGGAAAGAATTTGTTTGGGTGAGGAGCGCGGAATAATAACTTAGCCAAAATGATAGAGACAATAAGAGTCTTCATTGAATCTACATACACGTATACAGGTGTATTGATATAAAGGGGTTTGTTGCCCCGTATGAAAAACAGAGAGAACATGATTTTGATCTTACCAATATAAACTTGAAAGGAAATATTGATATTAGGGTCTGAGTGCTTCGGAAAAGAAAGAGCCGACCCGAAAGGGTAATGATTCTTTTGGGAAAGGGGAATTTAATTTAAAGCCCAGTTGAAAGAAAGAGAAAAATATTGATTGATTGATTTTTAAGAGTATACTTAAAATCAAAGAGTAATACAAGCGGTAGCTTTTAATAGCTCGGCGGTATGGTGCGCTGTTTTACAAAGAACCCATGCTGGGTTCGAATACAGATGTTTAAGTGAAGGTTTTCACAACTCCGTTGGTTTAGTAGTATCATGCATTATGAAACATTTGGGACATGTTGAACATTACTCTGTGAGATAGCAATGGTCAAGTTTAGGTGTAAAGAAAGGGGCAGGACTTAGAGATACTCATTTTATACAAAAGATATATTAGTAAATTGAAGTAGCCACTTGAATGTGTGTTCGAAATAAGAGAGTTTTAGAGAGTGGAAAGAGAACAGAATTTTTCCAAGAGAATTTCAAAGGGGACATCCTAAAAAGGGGCAAAGTTTCGTAAAGCATGGAAGTCCAATATTAAGGCTGAATTAGCTAACTTATGACAAGAAATTAAATAACTATTGTAAAAATTTGGAATCAAAAAGGAAGTTGTTTCGGAATTTATGGATTTTTCAAATAAGCTGATGAAGCGTTTCGTGCAAAAAGAGCTTTAGGGAGCATCCATAAAGAATGCAAAGTTGAGTAATGAATGGAACCTCAAAATCGAGGATATTTACGAAGTTAAAATTAAAACCACTTAGTCTGAATAGATAAATGTGGGATGAGGAAAATGGTTACGTTACTTAAGGATTCTTGGACCTTTCGTGGGGTCCAAAGTCCAGTCTGATGCAATTCATGAAATCATTATGAAATTCAGAACTCGGATTGACTATAAATACCGTGCGCTTTTCCAAGCTCGGGGTCAGTCCCAAATATTCAGCAGCACCTTTATTGAATTCGGCGCTTTCTAGGTTTCCCTAGCCGGCCTACCGAATACTCCAATTGAGCTCGGGGTCAGTCCCAAATATTCAGCAGCACCTTTATTGGAATTCGGCGCTTTCTAGGTTTCCCTAGCCGGCCTACCGAATACTCCAATTGAGTCAGGGTCAGTCCCAAATATTCAGCAGCACCTTTATTGGAATTCGGCGCTTTCTAGGTTTCCCTAGCCGGCCTACCGAACACTCCAATTGAATCAGGGATGTCCCTTAGACACCTCGACACTCGTGACTAGTGCACGAATCGAGATCTAAGTTTAAATTAATTAACTTTGGGAAAAAACATAAGTGAACAGTTAAAAAGTCCGTCGCGGTAAAATCGAAAATCGGTGTTAGAGTCTCAGAATAAGTATCGATAAACAAAAAAGTGTTAGTATCTCTGGGAAAGACATTGTCATACGGGAAATAGTGCAAAAGTTTTTCAAAGGAAAATATTCGAGTTTATAATTATACGAAAAGTGTTAATTGTAATAATTGTAGTAAATAAGTGCTAAAATGTAAAAGAAGTTTAAAAATGTACAAACAAGTGATACGTAAATAATAAAGTTTTATTCTAACCGTAATTGAGTGTTTGAACTAGAAAAACCGAAAGACCAGTGCTGCGCCGTCGGCTTAGAACGCTTAACACATCGTAGAACACTTCATATATCGTGGTAGAAGCGTCTTAATATTCCGCTCGGGACATTTCCACTCCGTTTCACGAGCCTCTTGAAAGGAGGCTTCCGAGCCTCTTGAAAGGAGGCTTCCGAGCCTCTTGAAAGGAGGCTTCCGAGCCTCTTGAAAGGAGGCTTCCAGGCCTCTTGAAAGGAGGCTTCCAGGCCTCTTGAAAAAAGGCTTCCAGGCCTCTTGAAAAAAGGCTTCCAGGCCTCTTGAAAGGAGGCTTCCAGGCCTCTTGAAAGGAGGCTTCCAGGCCTCTTGAAAGGAGGCTTCCAAGCCTCTTGAAAGGAGGCTTCCAAGCCTCTTGAAAGGAGGCTTCCAAGCCTCTTGAAAGGAGGCTTCCAGGCCTCTTGAAAGGAGGCTTCCAGGCCTCTTGAAAGGAGGCTTCCAGGCCTCTTGAAAGGAGGCTTCCAGGCCTCTTGAAAGGAGGCTTCCAGGCCTCTTGAAAGGAGGCTTCCAGGCCTCTTGAAAGGAGGCTTCCAGGCCTCTTGAAAGGAGGCTTCCAGGCCTCTTGAAAGGAGGCTTCCAGGCCTCTTGAAAGGAGGCTTCCAGGCCTCTTGAAAGGAGGCTTCCAGGCCTCTTGAAAGGAGGCTTCCAGGCCTCTTGAAAGGAGGCTTCCAGGCCTCTTGAAAGGAGGCTTCCAGGCCTCTTGAAAGGAGGCTTCCAGGCCTCTTGAAAGGAGGCTTCCAGGCCTCTTGAAAGGAGGCTTCCAGGCCTCTTGAAAGGAGGCTTCCAGGCCTCTTGAAAGGAGGCTTCCAGGCCTCTTGAAGGAGGCTTCCCGGCCGCTTGAAAGGAAGCCTCCCATGCCTCTTGAAAGGAGGCTTCCAGGCCTCTTGAAAAGAGGCTTCCAAGCTTCTTGAAAGAGGCTTCCAGGCCTCTTGAAAAGGAGGCTTCAGGCCCTCTTGAAAGGAGGCTCCAAGCCTCTTGAAAGGAGGCTTCCAGGCCTCTTGAAAGGAGGCTTCCAGGCCCTCTTGAAAGGAGGCTTCCAGGCCTCTTGAAAGGAGGCTTCCAGGCCTCTTGAAAGGAGGCTTGGGCCTCTTGAAAGGAGGCTTCCAGGGCCCTCTTGAAAGGAGGCTTCCAGGCTCTTGGAAAGGAGGCTTCCAGGGCCTCTTGAAAGGAGGCTTCCATGCCTCTTGAAAGGAGGCTTCCAGGCCTCTTGAAAAGGCTTCCAGGCCTCTTGAAAAAGGCTGGGCCTCTTGAAAGGAGGCTTCCAGGCCTCTTGAAAGGAGGCTTCCAAGCCTCTTGAAAGGAGGCTTCCAAGCCGCTTGAAAGGAGGCTTCCAGGCCTCTTGAAAGGAGGCTTCCAGGCCTCTCGAAAGAAGGCTTCCAGGCCCTCTTGAAAGGAGGCTTCCAGGCCTCTTGAAAGGAGGCTTCCAGGCCTCTTGAAAGAAGGCTTCCAGACCCTCTTGAAAGGAGGTTTCCAGGCCTCTTGAAAGGGGGCTTCCAGTCCTCTTGAAAGAAGGCTTCCAGGCCTCTTGAAAGGGGGCTTCCAGGCCTCTTGAAAGGAGGCTTCCAGGCCTCTTGAAAGGAGGCTTCCAGGCCGCCTCTTGAAAGGAGGCTTCCAGGCCTCTTGAAAGGAGGCTTCCAGGCCTCTTGAAAGGAGGCTTCCAGGCCTCTTGAAAGGAGGCTTCCAGGCCTCTTGAAAGGAGGCTTCCAGGCTTCTTGAAAGAAGGCTTCCAGGGCCTCTTGAAAGGAGGCTTCCCAGGCCTCTTGAAAGGAGGCTTCCAGGCCTCTTGAAAGGAGGCTTCCAGGCCCTCTTGAAAGGAGGCTTCCAGGCCTCTTGAAAGGAGGCTTCCAGGCCTCTTGAAAGGAGGCTTCCAGGCCTCTTGAAAGGAGGCTTCCAGGCCTCTTGAAAGGAGGCTTCCAGGCCTCTTGGAAAGGAGGCTTCCAGGCCTCTTGAAAGGAGGCTTCCAGGCCTCTTGAAAGGAGGCTTCCAGGCCTCTTGAAAGGAGGCTTCCAGGCCTCTTGAAAGGAGGCTTCCAGGCCTCTTGAAAGGAGGCTTCCAGGCCTCTTTGAAAGGAGGCTTCCAGGCCTCTTGAAAGGAGGCTTCCAGGCCTCTTGAAAGGAGGCTTCCAGGCCTCTTGAAAGGAGGCTTCCAGGCCTCTTGAAAGGAGGCTTCCAGGCCCTCTTGAAAGGAGGCTTCCAGGCTCTTGAAAGGAGGCTTCCAGGCCTCTTGAAAGGAGGCTTCCAAGCCTCTTGAAAGGAGGCTCAAGCCTCTTGAAAGGAGGCTTCCAGGCCTCTTGAAAGGAGGCTTCAAGGCCTCTTGAAAGGAGGTTTCCAGGCCTCTTGAAAGGAGGTTTCCAGGCCTCTTGAAAGGAGGCTTCCAGGCTTATCAATACATTTTGATTGGAATTGTAATTCTTCCGCCATTACGAATTTTTTCGAGGTATCGAGGTACCCCCTAGGGCCAGCGAAGGTACCCCAAGGGGTACATGTACCCCAGGTTGAGAACCGCTGGTTTAAGGAACCGAAGTCAATTTTTGTCCAATGGCCATGGTTCCGGATATATTCCGGGGAGTACTGGGGTTACCTCCCTCCCGGAAAAAATGGTCACTGGCAGATCGGCTTCGAAATCCATCGTGCGACATGTCAAACTTCATGATTTTGCAAAACAAGTACACTGGAGTACATTTCGGCGATTTTCGATCGAATTGGCCACCCTCCGGGTACTTCCAGGGCCTGGTTCCCTTGTGGAAGTGGCCAATTTTCATTCGCTCTTGGAACCCATCTTGCGACATATCCAACTTCATGATTTTGCAAAACAAGTACACTGGAGTACATTTAGGCGATTTTCGATCGAATTGACCACCCTCCGGGTACTTCCAGGGCCAGGAACTCCTCCGGAAGTTCCTCCAGGAACTCCTCCGGAAGTTCCTCCAGGAACTCCTCCGGAAGTTCCTCCAGGAACTCCGCCGGAAGTTCCTCCGGGAACTCCTCCGGAAGTTCCTCCAGGACCTCCTCCGGAAGTTCCTCCAGGAACTCCTCCGGAAGTTCCTCCAGGAAGTGGTCCGGAGGGGCCACCAGGAACTCCTCCGGAAGTTCCTCCAGGAACTCCTCCGGAAGTTCCTCCAGGAACTCCTCCGGAAGTTCCTCCAAGAACTCCACCGGAAGTTCCTCCAGGAACTCCTCCGGAAGTTCCTCCAGGAACTCCTCCGGAAGTTCCTCCAGGAACTCCTCCGGAAGTTCCTCCAGGAACTCCTCCGGAAGTTCCTCCAGGAACTCCTCCGGAAGTTCCTCCAGGAACTCCTCCGGAAGTTACTCCAGGAACTCCTCCGGAAGTTCCTCCAGGAACTGCTCCAGGAACTGCTCCAGGAACTCCTCCGGAAGTTCCTCCAGGATCTCCTCAGGAAGTTCCTCCAGGAACTCTTTCGGAAGTTCCTCCAGGAACTCTTTCGGAAGTTCCTCCAGGAGCTTTTCCTGAAGTTCCTCCAGATTCTCCTCCGGAAGTTCCCCCAGGAGCTCCTCCGGAAGTTCTCCAGGAGCTCCTCCGGAAGCTCCTCCAAAAGCTCCTCCGGGAGCTCCTCCAAAAGCTCCTCCAGAATCTCCTCCGGAAGTTCTTCCAGGAATTCCTCCGGAAGTTCCTCCAGGAACTCCTCCGGAAGTTCCTCCAGGAACTCCTCCGGAAGTTCCTCCAGGAACTCCTCCGGAAGTTCCTCCAGGAACTCCTCCGGAAGTTCCTCCAGGAACTCCTCCGGGAGTTCCTCCAGGAACTCCTCCGGAAGTCCCCCCCGGCACTCCTCCGGAAGTTCCTCCAGGAACTCCTCCGGAAGTTCCTCCAGGAACTCCTCCGGAAGTTCCTCCAGGAACTCCTCCGGAAGTTCCTCCAGGAACTCCTCCGGAAGTTCCTCCAGGAACTCCTCCGGAAGTTCCTCCAGGAACTCCTCCGGAAGTTCCTCCAGGAACTGCTCCGGAAGTTCCTCCAGGAACTGCTCCGGAAGTTCCTCCAGGAACTGCTCCGGAAGTTCCTCCAGGAACTGCTCCGGAAGTTCCTCCGGAAGTTCCTCCGGGAATTCCTCCGGAAGTTCCTCCAGGAACTGCTCCGGAAGTTCCTCCAGGAACTCCTCCGGAAAATCCTCCAGGAACTCCTCCGGAAGTTCCTCCAGGAACTCCTCCGGAAGTTCCTCCAGGAACTCCTCCGGAAGTTCCTCCAGGAACTCCTCCGGAAGTTCCCCCAGCAACGCCCCCCGGAAGTTCCTCCAGGAACTCCTCCGGAAGTTCCTCCAGGAACTCCTCCGGAAGTTCCTCCGGGAACCCCTCCGGCAGTTCCTCCAGGAACTCCTCCGGAAGTTCCTCCAGGAACTCCTCCGGAAGTTCCTCCAGGAACTCCTCCGGAAGTTCCTCCAGGAACTCCTCCGGAAGTTCCTCCAGGAACTCCTCCGGAAGTTCCTCCAGGAACTCCTCCGGAAGTTCCTCCAGGAACTCCTCCGGAAGTTCCTGCAGCCACCCCGCCCGACGCTCCTCCCCGACCCCCTCCGGAAGTTCCCCCAGGAACTCCTCCGGAAGTTCCTCCAGGAACTCCTCCGGAAGTTCCTCCAGGAACTCCTCCGGAAGTTCCTCCAGGAACTCCTCCGGAAGTTCCTCCAGGAACTCCTCCGGAAGTTCCTCCAGGAACTCCTCCGGAAGTTCCTCCAGGAACTCCTCCGGAAGTTCCTCCAGGAACTCCTCCGGAAGTTCCTCCAGGAACTCCTCCGGAAGTTCCTCCCGGAACTCCTCCGGAAGTTCCTCCAGGCACTCCTCCGGAAGTTCCTCCAGGAACTCCTCCGGAAGTTCCGCCACCACCGCCTCCGACACTCCCTCCCGGCACGCCGCCGGACCGTCCTCCAGGAACTCCTCCGGAAGTTCCTCCAGGAACTCCTCCGGAAGTTCCTCCAGGAACTCCTCCGGAAGTTCCTCCAGGAACTCCTCCGGAAGTTCCTCCAGGAACTCCTCCGGAAGTTCCTCCAGGAACTCCTCCGGAAGTTCCTCCAGGAACTCCTCCGGAAGTTCCTCCAGGAACTCCTCCGGAAGTTCCTCCAGGAACTCCTCCGGAAGTTCCTCCAGGAACTCCTCCGGAAGTTCCTCCAGGAACTCCTCCGGAAGTTCCCCCAGGAACTCCTCCGGAAGTTCCTCCAGGAACTCCTCAGGAAGTTCCTCCAGGAACCTCCGGAAGTTCCTCCAGGAACTCCTCCGGAAGTTCCCCCGGAACTCCTCCGGAAGTTCCCCCGGAACTCCTCCGGAAGTTCCCCCGGAACTCCTCCGGAAGTTCCCCCGGAACTCCTCCGGAAGTTCCCCCGGAACTCCTCCGGAAGTTCCCCCGGAACTCCTCCGGAAGTTCCCCCGGAACTCCTCCGAGTTCCTCCAGGAACTCCTCCGGAAGTTCCTCCAGGAACTCCTCCGAAGTTCCTCCAGGAACTCCTCCGGAAGTTCATCCAGGAACTCTTCCGGAAGATGCTTCAGGAACTCCTCCGAAAGATGCTCCAGGAACTCCTCAGGAAGATCCTCCAGTAACTCCTCCGGAAGATCCTCTAGCAACTCCTCCGGAAGAACCTCCAGGAATTCCTCCGGAAGTTCCTCCAGGAACTCCTCCGGAAGTTCCTCCAGGAACTCCTCGGAAGTTCCTCCAGGAACTCCTCCGGAAGTTCCTCCAGGAACTCCTCCGGAAGTTCCTCCAGGAACTCCTCGGAAGTTCCTCCAGGAACTCCTCCGGAAGTTCCTCCAGGAACTCCTCCGGAAGTTCCTCCAGGAACTCCTCCGGAAGTTCCTCCAGGAACTCCTCCGGAAGTTCCTCCAGGAACTCCTCCGGAAGTTCCTCCAGGAACTCCTCCGGAAGTTCCTCCAGGAACTCCTGAAGTTCCTCCAGGAACTCCTACGGAGGTTCCTCCAGGAACTCCTCCGGAAGTTCCTCCAGGAACTCCTCCGGAAGTTCCTCCAGGAACTCCTCCGGAAGTTCCTCCAGGAACTCCTCCGGAAGTTCCTCCAGGAACTCTAACGGAAGTTTCTACAGGAACTCCTATGGATGTTCCTCCAGGAACTCCACCGGAAATTCCTCCCGGAACTCCTCCCGGAACTCCTCCCGGAACTCCTCCGGAAGTTCCTCCCGGAACTCCTTCGGAAGTTCCTCCCAGAACTCCTCCGGAAGTTCCTCCAGGAACTCCTCCGGAAGTTCCTCCAGGAACTCCTCCGGAAGTTCCTCCAGGAACTCCTCCGGAAGTTCCTCCAGGAACTCCTCCGGAAGTTCCTCCAGGAACTCCTCCGGAAGTTCCTCCAGGAACTCCTCCGGAAGTTCCTCCAGGAACTCCTCCGGAAGTTCCTCCAGGAACTCCTCCGGAAGTTCCTCCAGGAACTCCTCCGGAAGTTCCTCCAGGAACTCCTCCGGAAGTTCCTCCAGGAACCTCCGAAGTTCCTCCAGGAACTCCTCCGGAAGTTCCTCCAGGAACTCCTCCGGAAGTTCCTCCAGGAACTCCACCGGAAGTTCCTCCAGGAACTCCACCGGAAGTTCCTCCAGGAACTCCTCCAGAAACTCCTCCGGAAGTTCCTCCAGAAACTCCTCCGGAAGTTCCTCCAGGAACTCCTCCGGAAGTTCCTCCAGGAACTCCTCCGCAAGTTCCTCCAGGACCTCCCCCTAAAGTTCCTTCAGGACCTCCTCCGAAGCTTCCGCCAGGAACTCCGCTGGAATTTCCTCCAGGAACTCCTCCGGAAGTTCCTCCAGGAACTCCTCCGGAAGTTCCTCCAGGAACTCCTCCGGAAGTTCCTCCAGGAACTCCTCCGAAGTTCCTCCAGGAACTCCTCCGGAAGTTCCTCCAGGAACTCCTCCGGAAGTTCCTCCAGGAACTCCTCCGGAAGTTCCTCCAGGAACTCCTCCGGAAGTTCCTCCAGGAACTCCTCCGGAAGTTCCTCCAGGAACTCCTCCGGAAGTTCCTCCAGGAACTCCTCCGGAAGTTCCTCCAGGAACTCCTCCGAAGTTCCTCCAGGAACTCCTCCGGAAGTTCCTCCAGGAACTCCTCCAGAGTTCCTCCAGGAACTCCTCCGGAAGTTCCTCCAGGAACTCCTCCGGAAGTTCCTCCAGGAACTCCTCCGGAAGTTCCTCCAGGACCTCCTCCGGAAGTTCCTCCAGGAACTCCTCCGGAAGTTCCTCCAGGAATTCCTCCGGAAGTTCCTCCAGGAATTCCTCCGGAAGTTCCTCCAGGAATTCCTCCGAAGTTCCTCCAGGGATTCCTCCGGAAGTTCCTCCAGGAATTCCTCCGGAAGTTCCTCCAGGAATTCCTCCGGAAGTTCCTCCAGGAATTCCTCCGGAAGTTCCTCCAGGAATTCCTCCGGAAGTTCCTCCAGGAATTCCTCCGGAAGTTCCTCCAGGAATTCCTCCGGAAGTTCCTCCAGGAATTCCTCCGAAGTTCCTCCAGGAATTCCTCCGGAAGTTCCTCCAGGAATTCCTCCGGAAGTTCCTCCAGGAATTCCTCCGGAAGTTCCTCCAGGAATTCCTCCGGAAGTTCCTCCAGGAATTCCTCCGGAAGTTCCTCTCCAGGAATTCCTCCGGAAGTTCCTCTCCAGGAATTCCTCCGGAAGTTCGTCTAGGAATTCCTCCGGAAGTTCCTCCAGGAATTCCCCCGGAAGTTTCTCCAGGAATTCCTCCGAAGTTCCTCCAGGAATTCCTCCGGAAGTTCCTCCAGGAATTCCTCGGAAGTTCCTCCAGGAATTCCTCCGAAGTTCCTCCAGGAATTCCTCCGGAAGTTCCTCCAGGAATTCCTCCGAAGTTCCTCCAGGAATTCCTCCGAGTTCCTCCAGGAATTCCTCCGAAGTTCCTCCAGGAATTCCTCCGGAAGTTCCTCCAGGAATTCCTCCGGAAGTTCCTCCAGGAATTCCTCCGAAGTTCCTCCAGGAATTCCTCCGAAGTTCCTCCAGGAATTCCTCCGGAAGTTCCTCCAGGAATTCCTCCGGAAGTTCCTGCAGGAATTCCTCCGGAAGTTCCTGCAGGAATTCCTCCGGAAGTTCCTGCAGGAATTCACTCCGAAGTTCCTCCAGGAATTCCTCCGGAAGTTCCTCAAAGAATTCCTCCGGAAGTTCCTCAAGGAATTCTTCCGGAAGTTCCTGCAGGAATTCTTCCAGAAGTTCCTGCAGGAATTCCTCCGGAAGTTCCACCAAGAATTTCTCCGGAGTTCCTCCAGGGATTCCTCCGTAAGTTCCTCCGGAAGTTTTTCCTGAAGTTCCTCCAGGAATTCTTCCGGAAGTTACTCCAGGAGTTTCTCCGGAAATTCCTCCAGGAATTCCTCCGGAAGTTCCTTTAGGAATTCCTCCGGAAGTTCCTCCAGGAATTCCTCCGGACAGGAATTCCTCGGGAAGTTCCTCCAGGAATTCCTCCCGAAATTCCTCCAGGAATTCCTCCCGAAATTCCTCCTGGAATTCCTCCGGAAGTTCCTCCAGGAATTCCTCCGGAAGTTCCTCCAGGAATTCCTCCGGAAGTTCCTCCAGGAATTCCTCCGGAAGTTCCTCCGGGAATTCCTCCGGAAGTTCCTCCAGGAATTCCTCCGGAAGTTCCTCAGGAATTCCTCCGGAATTTCCTCCAGGAATTTCTCCGTAAGTTTCTCCTGGAATTCCTTCGGAAGTTCCTCCAGGAATTCTTCCGGAAGTTCCTCCGGAAGTACCTCCAGGAATTCCTCCGGAAGTTTCTCCAGAAATTCCTCCGGAAGTTCCTCCAGCAATTCCGGAAGTTCTTCCAGAAATTCCTTAGAAGTTCCTCCAGGAATTCCTTGGAAGTTCTTTCAGGAGTTCATCCGAAAGTTCCTCCATGAATTCCTCTGGAAGTTCATTCAGGAATTCCTCTGCAAGTTCCTCCAGGAATTCCTCCAGAAAATCCTTCAGGAGTTCCTCCGGAAGTTCCTCCAGGAATTTCTCCAGAAATTCCTCCAGGAATTTCTCCGGAAGTTCCTCCAGGAATTTCTCCGGAAGTCCCTCCAGGAATATCTCCGGAAGTCCCTCCAGGTATTTCTCCGGAAGTACCTCCAGAAATTTCTCCGGAAGTTACTCCAGGAATTTTTCCAGAAGTTACTCCAGGAATTTCTCCGGAAGTTCCTTCAGAATTCCTCTAGAAGCTCCTTAAGGAATTCTTCCGGAAGTTCCTCCAGGAAGTCCTCCAGGAAGTTCCTCCAGGAATTCCTTCGGAAGTTCCTCCAGGAATTCCTCCGGAAGTTCCTCCAGGAATTCCTTCGGAAGTCCCTCCAGGAATTCCTCCGGAAGTTCCTCCAGGAATTCCTCCGAAGTTCCTCCAGGAATTCCTCCGGAAGTTCCTCCAGGAATTCCTCCTGAAGTTCCTCCAGGAATTCCTCCTGAAGTTCCTCCAGGAATCCCTCTGAAGTTTCTCCAGGAATTCCTCCGGAAGTTCCTCCAGGAATTCCTCCGAAGTTCCTCCAGGAATTCCTCCGAAGTTCCTCCAGGAATTCCTCCGAAGTTCCTCCAGGAATTCCTCCGGAAGTTCCTCCAGGAATTCCTCCGGAAGTTCCTCCGGAAGTTCCTCCAGGAATTCCTCCGAAGTTCCTCCAGGAATTCCTCCGAAGTTCCTCCAGGAATTCCTCCCGAGTTCCTCCAGGAATTCCTCCGGAAGTTCCTCCAGGAATTCCTCCGGAAGTTCCTCCAGGAATTCCTCGGAAGTTCCTCCAGAATTCCTCCGGAAGTTCCTCCAGGCATTCCTCCGAAGTTCCTCCAGGAATTCCTCCGAAGTTCCTCTAAGTTCCTCCGGAAGTTCCTCCACGAATTCTTCGGAAATTCCTCCAGGAATTCCTCCAGAAGTTCCTCTAGGAATTATTCCGGAAGTTCCTCTAGGAATTAATTCAGGAAGCTCCTGGAATTCCAGGTGGCCAATTCCAGTTTTACGGAGGAATTCCTGGAGGAACTTCCGGAGAAATTCCTGGAGGAACTTCCATAGAAATTCCTGGAGGAACTTCCGGAAGAGTTCATGGAGAAACTTCCGGAGGAATTCCCGGAGGAACCTCCGGAGGAATTCCTGGAGGAACTTCCAGATGAATTCCTGGAGGAATTCCTGAAGGAACTTCCAGGCGAAATCCGGGAGGAGTTTCTGGAGGAACTTCCCAGAGGCACTTACGGAGGAATGTCCAAAGGAATTTCTTGACGATCTTTTAAAAAATCTAGTGGAGGAACTTCTGGAAGAATTCCTTGACAAACTTTTGAAGAAATTTTGGCGCTTGAAACTGGTTCACGCCGATCCACGCCACCGCTGATCACCAACGGCGTGACGTCGCCGCCGCTGACTGAAAATGATCTATCACGCCACTGCCGGTAAAATTTCAATCAGCGCACAGGCCTACCTGGAAGTACCCGGAGGGTGGCCAATCCGATCGTAAAATCACCGAAATGGACTCCAGTGTATTTGTTTTGCAAAATCATGAAGTTTGATATGTCGCAAGATGGGTTCCAAGAGCGAATGAAAATTGGCCACTTCCCCAAGGGAACCAGGCCCTGGAAGTACCCGGAGGGCGGCCAATTCGATCGAAAATCGCCGAAATGTACTCCAGTGTACTTGTTTTGCAAAATCATGAAGTTTGATATGTCGCAAGATGGGTTCCAAGAGCGAATGAAAATTGGCCACTTCCCCAAGGGAACCAGGCCCTGGAAGTATCCGGAGGGCGGCCAATTCGATCGAAAATCGCCGAAATGTACTCCAGTGTACTTGTTTTGCAAAATCATGAAGTTTGATATGTCGCAAGATGGGTTCCAAGAGCGAATGAAAATTGGCCACTTCCCCAAGGGAACCAGGCCCTGGAAGTACCCGGAGGGTGGCCAATTAGATCGAAAATCGCCGAAATGTACTCCAGTGTACTTGTTTTGCAAAATCATGAAGTTTGACATGTCGCACGATGGATTTCGAAGCCGATCTGCTAGTGACCATTTTTTCCGGGAGGGAGGTAACCCCAGTACTCCCCGGAATATATCCGGAACCATGGCCATTGCACAAAAATTGACCTCGGTTCCTAAAACTATAGGAATTTTGTGATCGATTCCAGAAGATTGCTTGAAAATCCGTTAGAAATTGGCTGAGCTGCATGGTTTTGAATTTTGAGTTTTGTCGTAAAATGGGGGGAAGTAATGTAGATACACATAATTCACTTTTTACACTTTTTTTCTGTCGTATTTTTGATTGTGTAACTTCAATTTATCACTAAAAACTATCCAACATGCTCATAAAAATCCTTAATACCTCATTCAAATAGAAATCAGATTTCAATTGATATACGGTAAACAGATGAGCGCAAAAATGAGTCATGCTAAGTGCACAATAAAGGCAAAAATTGAAGTAAATATCTAGCTTTTAGTTTAAAATAAAATCTCTTCTGATTTCAACAAAAAGTGACATGGGTATAAAAAAAACTTAAAAATATGTACTTTTTTTTGTCTTACAGATCATATCGCTGCGATGCATAGTTGATGAGAACGATCCAGACAAGCAAATTCATTTTACTACAAATGTTGTGGCAAATATGCAACTTTCTATGATACTGCACTGCGTGAGCTTGGAGAAATACTCATTCGAAACGATTATTTTCACTCGAAATTCATTACCAATTTAAAAATTAGTCCACTTTTCATTGTGTTGTCGCATTATTGCTATTTTGCTTTTGGCAATCACTTTCAATAACGTTCAATTATTTGGTCAAGCCGAATACCACCAACATAAAACGCAAACACAAAACCTGGACGATCAGAACCAGGGTAGTTTTAGAAGTTTTTGGAGAAGAGTTTGAATTTTTAGACACAAAAATCGTGCTGAAGGGATGACTCTAATAAAATCTAAATTGCCTAAGAGTTCAGAAAAGTTAACCAGTAAACGAAAATCAATCTCCTGCTCTATGCATCAAATGAAAAGACACTTATTTTCATGACACTTGGTACAACCACCAGACTTTGAAGTAATCGATGAGCTTTACTTTTATTCAACTATCTAGTGGAAAAAATCTAGCTCAACAATGATCAGAAGCGTAATTTAGAAAAGCTTTACTAATTATTAAGCCCCGTTAATATTTATAAAAACTCCATAGAATAAAATGTATTCCTTACTTTCAAAACCAAAAATGTCTTTATAAAACCATCCCACATAGAAATGCCGAGGAAATGTCCAACCTAGACATTTCCTAGACCGAACCGGGAATACAACTCAGCCACCTGCAGCATGGTCTTAGCATGCTTATCTCGGTAGGTTAAAATAGTTTTATATTATCTTGGAAATGTTATAAAAAGTCATTAGGTTTTCAGAAATCGTTATGTCTTGAATGTCGGACTCGAACAATCAATTTGAAATTTCTCAATTATCTGGAATAATTTCTACGAATTTCGCTAATTTTCATTTAAATCCAAAAAGTATAAAATTGAAACTAAACAAACACTGTTAAAATATTAGTGGGTTCAACCCTTGCGAAGCAGTATGTTTGCTAGCCAAATGTTGAACTTAATAATTTTGGCTCCGTCATGTTTTTCCATATTTGAGCCTTTCAAACTAGGTTCAAAATAAAAGAACATGAAGAATATTCATTCCTTGCATTTAATTCTTGAAAAATAGTTAAAAAATAAATGACGAGTCAACTCGTGAGGGACTCGTGACTGGCAACTGGTATTAGATTAGAATGCAGGTTCCATTTGGAAAGGAAAAAAAAAGTTGTTCGGGACCCCCCGGTAGATTTTTTTAAAAAATACCCAGGAAATGAAAGATAAGAAGCTATATTTTCACGTAGTTGAAATTTTAGCCATGCTCATTTTTTTTGTGATAATATTGTTCTACTGAACACGCCGTGTGCACATTGATTTACGGTAGACGCACGTGTTCCGTCACATCGTTGCTTATGAATCCAAAGTGGGAAAAAATGCTCTCCAACGATTGATTTGGTACACTTTGCTGAAAACAAATCTACCACTGGTGATAATGAAAATTGACTGAGACGTATCCTCTGGTTAGTAAAATTACTTTTTCATTGTACAACTGAAAACCCGACAAAGAAAAGGTATCTATTGCCACAAGCAAGTGGATGCAAACTGCAAACAACAATAGGCAAAAATAAACTCTGATTCCAACAAAAGACTCATTCATTGTGAACACACAAGAATAAAGAATGCACTTACAAATCCTCTCCTGGAAACCACATTCATTTCTGGTTTACCTTGCGCTGAAAGGATACCGAACCGAACAACGCAGCGTTGCGACGACGCCGGCCGCCCGGGCCAATGCAAAATGAATTTAGGATTCCAAGTAGGACTGCTTCCTGCCGTGAGAAGGAGTATATTTCATGTCATACTCGTCATCGTACCTGTGCTTGCCCCAGGAAGGACGACGACGGTTCCAATCGTTGCCATTCCTGAGGGCTAGGCAGCCTGCTTGTTCAATTCAGTATTCCGCTGCTTCGGGTGTGTGGAGAGCCATTTTTGTTGATTTATTACAATCTAAATTCCACCCGAATGATTATGGTGAATTCATCCATCCATCCTTGCCGGTCAGTAGCAGCTAGAGGACCTACTTTTTGCGGCTCCCGGGCGGGTTGTGACATTATTCTGCTTTTTTCTTCGGCTGAACAGGTTGGTCGAGAGCGGTTTCATTGTTCCTCAAGTGAGTTTCTATGTTCACCGCACACGGAGGATTGATAATACATCACTGAATTTCCCATGGAGAGTTTTGGATACAGCTGACATGAATTTGTGTGAATTGGTAAGGAATGCTCCAGTGAAGAGGGATGTGAGATGGCTTATGCAAAATGTTCAGAGATAAATATTAATGTCAATAATTTTACCACAGCTGGTCTTCTTATATAGAGTTCTTACTTGACAAAATAAAACCAATAGGATTTATTATCTAATAAAAATCAAAATTAAAGCAAAACCCAAGAAAGGGTTTTATTGACAATGAGCTGAAACTGTTTAAATGTTTGTTCACATTCACCACAAGCCTTTCATCACACGAAACATAATCGTTGAAGTCAATCCACGCCTAACCACTTGCGCCCCGCCAGCATTGCATGGCCATAAAACCGCCCGATAAATTATGGAGCTAGATCATGTTGTCTAGTGATATGTTTGTGGTGTAAAATAAAACTTCCAGCACGTCAAAAAGCTGGGGATCTGCTGAAACGTCGCACTTCCCGATGCAGGCGGAGATCATTAAATTTGATGCAACCGCGGCCGTGGCAAGCGTTGATGATGTTTGGAAATCTTTATCCAATGAAGCGGAGAGCACTGATCTATCGGCCACAGGGAAATTGATATTAATTTATTTATATTGAAGGCAGCATCGCTTCCAACTCTCCAGTTTGATGTGTCTGACAGTGAAGATAAACAAAGACCGGCGTGCATTTGAATTTCTGCTCTTTACTCCGGCTTACTCTCGACTTTCCTATTCCGCTGAGTGAATCTGGGAAGTGCCTGATGTAAAAATGTGATGAATTCAATTTACACTCGAAAAAAAAAATCACCGCGCTCAACATTATCAGGTCCGTCAGTAAGAAATTGAGACATAAAATGCTCGACGACTTTCCGTCAACACCTCCCTTCCAAGCGGCGTTCGTCATGGTTCTTGCTCGCGCCTGTCTGTTGTTTCATTGACTTTATTGGAGAAAGGTTTTCCCGTGATTGACATTCAATTCTTGTCTTTGTGGGATGACGGGGCTGAGGAAAGTCAAATATTGTTTCAATAAACTTGTCGGTCTGCTACGTGATTGGAATATGTGAGGCGTGGAATTTTTGGGCATGGCACCTGACCCGTGTAATTGAACCGTCGAAGTTCTACAATTTCAATTGTCTCATTTACGGAATGTTTTACATTTCGAAATGTGATCGCTGCGGCGTGCATTCAAGCCTGAAGGGGCCCAAAAAAAATAAAGATGATTCATTATGGGCAGAAAACTGCATTATTGACCCTTTCTTCGCTCTCTCTCCGTGAACATGCGTGGACAAATAATGTTTTCCATCAAGTTGTTTGTCAGTCAGAAAACCCGAACTAGTGGTTGTTTGAACAACTTGGAATAAATTCTGCTCACTGTGATTAATCACATTGTTATTAGATGCGATGCCCATGATCGCTAATCGGCATCTCACACGACGATTGTTCAGACATCAAAAGAAACAACATACGAAGAAGAAAGGCGAACCAATCTCCACCTGCCGCAGATTCTCACACTTTTCTGAGCCTGAGCGGACCGTCCCTTGTGGCGGTAAACGGATCACGCAATGTTTCAATCTCGCTCAAACCCTAAAACCGAAACCCAAACGATGACAAGCACGACGATGACGCTGCAAGTGTTCACATTCGGGATCTTCGGACCCATTAATGGAGGAGATTTGCAGCGCACATATAACAAGGATCAGGTGCGCCACTACTCTGATGTCTACCTCGCGGTGGTTTCGTTCGGTCGGGTAAAATTCCACTTGATGTTGACCGAGCTCTTAGCTTCGCTCGCTCCGATGCATATTCTCATTTGAGATTATTGTTAGGATGAAAAACATGAAATCGTGTCATTTTTTACCCAGATTTTATTGTTTTTTTTTCCTGTTGAAAGGTGTTGCAATCAAGAAGAGTACAACTTCACGAGTCGATGAACCAAACGTCAAAGTATGTGAATCGATAGATACATAAACATTCCATAAACAATTCCACCTCAGAATACAAGAAGAAAGAAGGTAGAAGAGAGAGAGGAATGTATAAAGAATAAAAATGCCAAAACAGAATGTAGACAAAGGTAAACGAGGGGAGTTAGAAAACAAAAGAGAAATGAATAAGACGGTAGAAAAACGGATTAATATAAACAAATGAAAACAACTTCTCCGAATGATTTCAAGACCGGCATTCACAGATAAGAATAAAAAAGGAAGAAAATATAAAATAAACTAAAAAAGGAAAAATGGAATGAAAAGAAGATTTAAGTAGGAAAAAGAGAAGAAAATTAAAAAGGAAGAAGAAGAACAGACATAGATAAAAGATAAAAAAACATTAACAACAAGAATATATTAAATGGGAGAGGATTAAGATAATTTACCACAATGAGGATTCAAATATTCATTCAAACGATTATTTGATCAAACAAGCGGCTTCTCTGTTTCACAAAGAAGCCGAACATTGCCATTGGTTCAATATTTTCCAAATGCGCTGAATTAAAAATTGCATGTGGATTAATCCCAGTTGTCCCGAAACAAACAACCGAAAGCACTGCAAGTGTTGTATTTCAGGTTCAATTTAACGATCTGTTTTCAGCATCTGAGTCCAGCGGGGGGGCTGGGGTACTGGTTTACCTTTCGTTTTGCTTTCCAGCGATGACGAGAATGACGCCACTGATGACGGCGACGACGAGTTATGTACGGAGACGACCAGCGCAAACTCAAGAGTGCAAGCAAAACAAAGAAAATTGCATCAAATCGACTTGCTTGCAGTATCAACACGTTTTGTTTTTGCTACGGCGCTGTAGCTTTGGCGGTAAGCGAGATGTTCAACAGTATGCGGTTGCAATCGGTAAGCAAGCTTTGCTGTGAAGGATTGTAGTATCCAACACCCCGAAAGAGGATTTATTTTTGCTTTCGTTGGATTTTCGCTGCAAACCGGTGATGGTCCTGAGTGAACCTGATTTTTTTTTATTTATGGAGGACTCGCGTGGCAACCACGCGAACCGACATTCGGACGAGACCCGTCCATAATCGAAGGGAGTAGATCTGATGAAGCGTGGTTTTTATTATTATATTCAGCATTGTAAAACGCAAGATCGTTAAAAGCGGTTCGCGGTATCTTTCGGAAAAGTAAAGAGCTTGATAGAGACGCATTCAAGCAGTCTCATTATGAAACCACTTATGGGTGGGACTGTTTTTTCGATTATCGAACAATTACTCATAAGGGGTCGTACACTTATTACGTGAGCAATTTTTCTGGATTTTTGGATCCCCCCTCCCCCCATGTAAGATTTTTTCATGCAAATGATCTTTTATTTATATGGAGCGTAAGATATTGACCTCCCCCCCTCCCCCCATAAGTGCTTACGTAACATGTGTACGGCCCCGAAAACAAGTTGAAATGGGATTTTTTAACGCAATTATGAACAAACTTATGTTAGACAGATTGAGATAGATGGCTTCACAAAAATAAGCAATTTACCAAAACCAAACAGGAACCGTTTTGCAAAGAAATTGTTTTTTGACCTCATCTAAAATCTTAAAGCGATCTGTGAACACCGCAAATGTCCCATGATGTCAAGACGTATGTCAGAAATGTTTTTTCTACTGTCTGATTTCTCCAGAAATTGAAATCAATTTGCAGACCAATGCTGGCTGAAGATTGAGTATTCCACATATATATGATGAGATATAGCCAACACAGCATGTTGTCCACAGGGGAAACTGAAGACTGTATTATTGTCAAAACGAAGTAAATGTACGCAGTTTTCACACATACTCTCTGAAATATATTTAATTTAACTTCATTGATGGCTATAAAATATTGTTTTCATTGATACTTAATCGACTTTTTTTTTCAATCTTTAATTAGGTGTTGTCAAAAATCGAGTTTTGGAGCGACAGAATAACAAAAACAGAATAACAAAACATGATATGGACTTTAACAGGCAACAATATCAGAAATTTGCACCAAAATATCATCTACTTATCAAGATATGGATAAGAACAAACTAATGGCACATGATATTGATTCCTCATTACAAATAGCATAACTTGATTTCCTCGTGATGTTTTAGTTCAAAATATTGATAATCATGTTTATATCTCATTTTGCTATGTTATCAACATTTGATATTATTGAGCTATTTTCGTCTACTCGGGTTGCCTTTAAATTACGGTACCACTTTTCTTCTAGTTCTCGGGCGGCTTCTCAAACGCGTTGATGATGGCGGGCTTAGCCGGGGAGCGCGCATAATTTTCCCATTCCCTATTGATCCAGATCGGTATCGTTAATCGATTTCGAGAGGCCACCGAGTCAGAAGGGGAACAATTCACCCTGCGATTGGGGCAGTTCGGTAGAACAAGTTTCGGAATGTCTACTTGTGGGTTCAAACATGTGCCGGCGGCTGCCAGCAGCAGCACCATCATTAGCGACCAGTTCCGATCACCCATTGAAAATTAATACAACTCAATCACCTCCGAGTGGAATGGGTTGAAAACTTGCTTGATCGTTATCCAGTTCTTACAACACATTTGAATCAGCTGTGACATTTAAGAGGCTTTCTGTCGTATTTCGACACAGAGTAGAGAGTAACCGTAAATTTTCAGTGGTGCTATATTGCAGTGTCACATATTCTGACGCAGGAAAAAACTTGAAACTGCCGTCATGAAAAACAAATGGCTCTAGGCTCCGAAGTGGTTATTGCACTCAACTGTATCTAAATTCGATGAAACGGTCAGCACGATTCAGTAAACACTACGTTAGCAAAGATTCGATTATTCAAGTGTAATCATAAATTGATTGCCAAATGGTTAGATATCAAAACGCAAAAACAAAAGTTTATGATTCTTCGAAACTGTACTGCGATATAGTATAAAATTTATATTTTAAAAATGTGCTGTAATAAATATAAATTGTTAGACATAACAAAATGTATCTCTCCGAAAATTATTTTGACATTTCTAATTTTTCATTCTATTTAAAAAAGGAACCATCAACGTTAAAATGATTTATCCAAAATTTTGTACATCATTATTTTCGTTTCTCAAATAAAAATCAAAATTTGGTAAAAACATATCACAAAGAAATGTGGCTTCGACAAATGTAGTACAGAAAATTAAAAATTTAAAAATTTAAAATTTAAAATTTTTAGATTTTTAAATTTTAAATTTATGAATTCTAAATTTTAAAATTTTTAAAATTTTAAATTAAAAAATTTCCGAAGCTTTTAAAATTTTAAAATTCTGGAGTTTAAGAATTGTGAAATTTTAAATTTTCTATATTTTTAATTTTTTTTAAATTTTTGAATTTTGAAATTTTTAATTTTTAAAATTTTGAAATTTTGATTTTCAAAATTTTTTATATTTTTAATTGAAATTTTATTTCTTTTACGTTTTAAAAATTTGAAATTTTTAAATTTTCATGTTTTGAAATTTTTAAATTTTTATATTTTAAAATTTTCATGTTTCTATATTTTAAAACTTCAAAATTTTAAAATTTTTAAATTTTGAAATTTTAAAATTTTTGAATATTTAAATTTTTAAATTTTTCAATTATTAAATTTCAAATTTTAAATTTTAAAATTTAAATTTCAAGTTTTAAATTTAATTTTTAAATTTTTAAATTTTAAATTTTTAAATTTTTGAATTTTGAATCAATAAAATTTTAAATTTTTAAATTTTTAAATTTTAATATTTTAAATTTTTAAATTTTAAATTTTTAAATTTTTAAATTTTTAAATTTTTAAATTTTTAAATTTTTAAATTTTTAAATTTTAAAATTTTTAAATTTTTAAATTTTTAAATTTTTAATTTTCTGTACTACATTTGTCGAAGCCACATTTCTTTGTGATATGTTTTTACCAAATTTTGATTTTTATTTGGGAAACGAAAATAATGATGTACAAAATTTTGGATAAATCATTTTAACGTTGATGGTTCCTTTTTTAAATAGAATGAAAAATTAGAAATGTCAAAATAACTTTCGGAGAGATACATTTTGTTATGTCTAACAATTTATATTTATTACAGCACATTTTTAAAATATAAATTTTGAAAAATTTTAAAATTTAAAATTTTGAAAATTTTGAAATTTAGAATTCATAAATTAAAAAATCTAAGAATTTAAAAAAAATATAAAATTTAAAAATCTAAAAATTGAGGAACTTAAAAAATAAAAAAATTTAAAAATTTAAAAATTTAAAAATTCAAAAATTTAAAAATTTAAAAATTAAAAAATTGAAGAAAATAAAAATTAAAAAATAAAAAATTTGAAAATTTAGAACTTAAAAAATTTGGAATTTTAAAAATTTAAAAATTTAGAAATTTAAAAATTTAAAAATTTGAAAATTTAAAAATTTAAAATTTTAAAAATTTAGAAATTTGAAAATTTAAAAATTTTAAAAATTTTATATTTAAAAATTTTAAAATTGAAAAATTTCAAAATTCAAAAACGTGGAAAAAATAAAATTTCAATTAAAAATAATGAAAATTTTAAAATCAAAAATTTTAAAGATTTCAAAATTCAAAAATTCAAAAATTTAAAAATTTGAAAATTTGAAATTTTAAAAATTTAAAAATTTAAATTTTAAAATTCCAAAACTCCAGAATTTTTAAAATTTTAAGATTAAAAATTTTAAAAATTTTAAAAATTTTAAAAATTTTAAAAATTTTAAAATTTTAAGTTTAAAAAAAATTAAAATTGTAGCCCAAAAAAAAATCTTAAAATCAAAAATTAAAAAATTAAAAAATTATAAAACTCAAACATTTAAAAATTTAAAAATTCAAAAATTTAAAAATATAAAACTTTAAAAATTTAAAAATTTAAAAATTTAAAAATTTAAAAATTTTAAAATATAGAAACATAAAAATTTTAAAATAAAAAAATTTAAAAATTTCAAAACATTAAAATTTAAAAATTTCAAAAATTTCAACGTAAAAGAAATAAAATTTCAATTAAAAATAATAAAAAATTTGAAAATCAAAATTTAAAAATTTAAAAATTTTAAAAATTAAAAATTTAAAAATTTAAAAATTTAAAAATTTAAAAATTTAAAAATTTAAAATTTAAAAATTTAAAATTTAAAAATTTAAAATTGAAAAATTTAAAATTTCAAATAAAAATTTAAAAAATTTCAATTTAAAAAATTTAAAATTTAAAATTTAAAAATTAAAATTTGAAAATTAAAATTTAAAAATTTAAAATTTAAAATTTAAAAATTTAAAATTTAAAATTTAAAATTTAAAATTTAAAAATTTAAAATTTAAAATTTAAAAATTTAAAATTTAAAAATTTAAAATTTAAAAATTTAAAATTTAAAATTTTAAAAGTTTAAAATTTAAAATTTAAAATTTAAAAATTTAAAATTTAAAATTTAAAAATTTTAAAAATTTAAAATTTAAAGGTTTAAAAATTTGAAAATTTAAAATTTAAAAATTTAAAATTTAAAATTTAAAATTTAAAATTTAAAATTTAAAATTTAAAATTTAAAAATTTAAAAATTTAAAATTTAAAAATTTAAAAATTTAAAATTTAAAAATTTAAAAATTTAAAAATTTAAAAATTTAAAAATTAAAAAATTTAAAATTTAAAAATTTAAAAATTTAAAAATTTAAAATTTTAAATTTAAAATTTAAAAATTAAAAAATTAAAAAATTTAAAATTTAAAATTTAAAATTTTAAAATTTTAAAATTTTAAAATTTAAAATTTAAAATTTAAATTTAAAGATTTAAAAATTTAAAAATTTAAAAATTTAAAAATTTAAAAATTGAAAAATTTAAAAATTTAAAAATTTAAAAATTTAGAAATTTAGAAATTTAAAAAAAATTTAAAAATTTAAAAAATTTAAAAATTTAAAAATTTAAAAACTTTAAAATTTAAAAATTTAAAAAAGCCTCTTTTAGAAAGGCTTGAAAGCCTCCTTTCAAGATTTTCAGAAGCCTTCTTTTGAAAAGCTCAGATGGATCCTATCAAGCGGATAAACGAGCTTCGTTTCAAGAGGTTTGGAAGCCTACTTTCAAGAAAATCGGAAGCCTTCTTCCCAAGCAGCACAAGTTGGCCAAAAATGGTTGCAGCAACTTGATTGTGACTAAATTTGGTCACATATAAGTTTCAATGGCATATGCAGAATATTGGTGCTGCTAGGGTTTCAAGAGCCTTGGAGGCATCCTTCCGAATAGTTTAGAGGTCTGCTCTCAAGAGTCTCGGAAGCCTGTTTTTAGGAGGCTTGGAAGCCTTCTTTCAAGATTCTCAGAAGCCCTCCTTCAACAGACTTGGAAGCCCTTTCAAGAAGCATGGAAGCCTCATTTCAAGAGTTTCGTAAGTCATTTTGAAGCCTTTCAAGATTCCCAGAAGCCTTCTTTCAAGAAGCTCGATAGTCTCCTTTCAAGAGCCTTAGGGACCTCCTTCCAAAGGGATAAGAGGCCTCCTTTCAAGAGGTTAGGAAGCCTTTTTTCAAGATGCTCGAAAGCCCCTTTCAAGAAGCACGGAAGCCTCATTTCAATAGACTCGTAAGCCTCTTTTTGGGGCTTGATAACCTCCATTCAAGATTCCCAGAAGCCATCCTCTCAAGAGGGTCGGAAACTACCGCTCATGAGATCCGGGAACTTCCTTTCAAAAGGCTCGGAAGCGTCCTTTCAACAGTGTCGCAACATTCGTTGCGCCGCACCACATCCAATCACCATTAGAACCGCACCTTACATTACACTACATTTATTTACGCCGACGCGCTGCTGCGCTACTACAAAAACGCGCCGCTGCGCAAAAACGTCACTGTGAGAATGACAGTAGGTTAGGAAGGTGGGAGAAACGTCAACCACATTGAGGGAGAATAAATCGTGATATAACAAAAAAGTGATTTGGCGAATAAAAAGATAAAATTTGATTGATTGTTCCAATTTCTAACTAAAATTAAATGAGTTGCTATTGCTAGTTTTTTTTTAATTTTTAAGTTTTTAAATTTTTAAATTTTTAAACTTTTAATTTTTAAAATTTTGAAATTTTGATTTTCAAAATTTTTATTATTTTTAATTGAAATTTTAAATTTTTAAATTTTTAAACTTTTAATTTTTAAAATTTTGAAATTTTGATTTTCAAAATTTTTATTATTTTTAATTGAAATTTTAAATTTTTAAATTTTTGAATTTTCAAATTTTTAAATTTTTAAATTTTTAAATTTTTAAATTTTTCAATTTTTAAATTTTTAAATTTTTAAATTTTTAAATTTTAAAATTTTAAAATTTTTAAATTTTTAAATTTTTAAATTTTTAAATTTTTAAATTTTAAAAATTTTAAAATTTAAAATTTAAATTTTTAAAATTTAAAATTTAAAATTTAAAATTTAAAAATTTAAATTTTAAAATTTAAAAATTTAAAAATTTAAAATTTAAAATTTAAAATTTAAAATTTAAAATTTAAAAATTTAAATTTTAAAATTTACAAATATAAAACTTTAAAAATTTAAAAATTTGAAAATTTAAAATTTAAAATTTAAAATTTAAAAATTTAAAAATTTAAAATTTAAATTAAAAATTTAAAATTTAAAATTAAAATTTAAAATTTTAAAGATTTAAAAATTTAAAAATTTTAGAATTTCAAAATTTAAAAATTAAAAATTTAAAAATTGAAAAATGTAAAAATTTAAAAAGACTAAAAATTAAAAATATTAAAATTAAAATTTAAAATTTAAAATATTAAAAATTCAATAAATTAATGATTTTAAAATTTAAAATTGATTAAAATTTAAAAATTTAAAATTTTAAAATTTAAAAATTTAAAATTTAAAAACTTTAATTAAAAAAAAACCGTGTAGCTCATTAATTTTAGTTAAAATTAACAATCAATCAAGATTTTTCTCTTTTTGTTTACTTGAAATCACTTTTATCTGCGTTCCTCTCAATGTGTTTGACGTTTCTCCACCTTCTTCCTAAATTTACTGTCATTCTCACATAGTGATGTTTTAGCAGCCTGTAGTAACAGCAGCGCGATAAGCGTAAATAAATGTGAATTACTGAAAATTTGCGGTTCTAATGGTAATTAAGATGTGGTGCGGCGCAACGAATGTTGCGTGACACTATTGAAAAGGACGCTTCCAGTCGTTGAAAGGAAGTGTTCCTGGATCTCATTAGTTTCCAATCACCAGGGGGAGAGGATGGCTTGGAATCACCCAGATGAGGCTTCCCAAAAAGAGGCTTACGAGTCTATGTGAAATGAGCCTGTGCTTCTTGCTTGAAAGGGGCTTTCGAGCATCTTGAAAAAAAGGCTTTTCCTAACCCTCTTGAAAGAAGGCCTCTAATCCCTTTGGAAGGAGGTCCCAAGGCTCTTGAAAGGAGACTATCGAGCTTCTTGAGAAGGCTTCTGGGAATCTTTGAAAGGTTTCAAAATGACTTATGAAACTCTTGAAATGAGGCTTCCCATGCTTTCTTGAAAGGGGCTTCAAGTCTGTTGAAGGAGAAGACTTGAGAATCTTGAAAGAAGGCTTCAAGCCCTAAAACAGGTTTCTGAGACTCTTGAGAGCAGACCTCTAAACTATTCGGAAGGATGCCTCCAAGGCTCTTGAAACCCTAGCAGCACCAATATTCTGCATATGCCATTGAAACTTATATGTGACCAAATTTAGTCACAATCAAGTTGCTGCAACCATTTTTGGCCAACTTGTGCTGCTTGGGAAGAAGGCTTCCGATTTTCTTGAAAGTAGGCCTTCAAACCTCTTGAAACGAAGCTCGTTTATCCGCTTGATAGGATCCATCTGAGCTTTTCAAAAGAAGGCTTCTGAAAATCTTGAAAGGAGGCTTTCAAGCCTTTCTAAAAGAGGCTTTCGACCCTCTTGAAAGGATGCTTCCGAGCGTCTTGAAAGGGGCTTACGAGCCTATTGAAAGGAGGGCTTCTGAGACTCTCGAAAGAAAGCTTCCGAGTCTCTTAAAAGGAAGTCTTAAAAGGAATGGAGACTTACAAACCTTTTAAGAAAAGGCGTACGAGTCCCTTACAATGAGACTACCGTGCTTCATCAAAGGGGTTCCCGAGCATCTTGAACGAAGGGCTTCTGATACTCTTGAAAGGACGACTCAATGCTCTTGAAAGGAGGCTTTCGAGCCTCTTAAAAGATGGTTTTCAAGTCTCCTGAAACAAGGCTTTCGAGCTTCTTGAAAATAAGCTTTCGAGCCTCTGGAAAGCAGGTTTTCGACAGCATCGTAAAAGAAAGCTTCCGGGCTTTTTGAAATTTGGCTTTTGAACCTTTTGAAGGGACGTTTCCGAGCATCTTGAAAGATGGCTTCCGAACCGCTTGAAGGAGGATTCCGAGCGTATAGAAAGGAAGCTTCCGAGCCTCTTGAAAGGATAATTCCGAGCCTCTTGGAAGAAGGCATCCAAACCTCGTGAAAGGCTTTAAGAAAGAAGGCTTCCGAAGCTCTTGAGAAGATGCTTAAGAACCGCTTTTAAGGGGCTTCCAAGCCTCTTGCAACGGAGATATTCTGCTATACACTGTGCTAGTTGTGGTAGGCAAGGTTAACTAGACTTTGATTTAGGTTCTGATCGCCATGCATATTATGTACAACACAAAGTTTTAGAATCAAAAGTTTAACAATTATCAAAACTCTATCAATAAATTTTTATTGGAATTGTAATACATCCGCCATAACGCATTTTTGTCCGAGGTACCCCCTGGGGCCAGCGAAGGTACCTCCTGGGGTCAGCGAAGGTACCTCTGGTTGAGAATCGCTGCTCTAGACCATCTTTAGGCAAAACAATCTCCCTTTGAAGTAAATCAGACGTTAACATTTTAATTGTGATGTATCGTTTAGTTACTGAAAACTTTTTTGCCTTTCTCATACAACGAAGTTGCACCGAAAGGCTATCACTTCACTCCAAAAACGCACTTTTTATAGAAGCCTCGGAGACTCATAGTGTTATATACCAATCGACTCAACTCGACGAACTGAGCACATGTCTGTCTGTCCGTGTGTATGTATGTGTGTGATAAGAAAAACATTAGACAACTTTTCGTATAGTAATCTTCAACCGATTTTCTCGCAGCATATTTTATTCGACGGGGAACAAACCCTTGTTGATCACTATTGAATTTGATAACGATCGACCATTGCGCTTAAAATTTATGAAGAAAATGGAACATCGAACCATATAAGCCCCATAGAAGGTTGGTGTCTTGACTAAATGCGAGAAAGGCAGTATCACTACTCGGTGAATTAAAATGGGTTTTTATATAATAAGATTTGATACAATAGTGGCAAGATGAAATGTTCTAAAAAGTCTGTTAATAGTTGATCCTATCCTAGAACTATTTGCCATCAGCTAATTTAACTTTTGTTTCCATGGCGTTCACAACAAGATCCAAAGCATCCCCTCTCAAAATTACCAACAGATCGAACGGTGGTTTGATGAAGGAATGCGTCATAGTAGCGTTACTTCTCACGCCGAAGCAGGCCTGCTCCAGATTGCGATTGGCGCTGTTTCCACTTTGTCATTCTCTCTTTCCTTCACCACAGCGGCTTGAGAATTCCAATTTAAAAATGGAAATCAGAAAAGTTGAACTTGTTTGGCTTTGGTGATGGATCGGAAATAAATGAGATACGGTCGCGTTCCGGTGCTATAAAACCAAGACCAATCGATGTTTACCTTCGGATTGGATGGGAGAATTATTCGACAACTTTACAGTCGCATTCCCATGGCACCGGCACAGGAAGCGGAATCAGAACCAAAAAGAACAATTTCGTAATTAAATAACACTGTCGAAACGCATTTAGAATTGGTGAAGATGATTCGACTCGGAATAAAATCATGCTATCCGTGAGTATATTTACTGATGTTTGGTATTACATATCATAATCTGAAACTATCCAAAGTAGAACATATTCAATTTCAGAGAAATTTTCGGTTTGACATAACAGGGGGACAAAGTGCAAATTTCTTGTCACAGTTCTATATCAATTGACAGTAATATTCCATTATTGATCACAACATTCCTAAAATGTAGGGACATTATTTAACCGCGCCATTCGACACATCCTTGACAGCATTGACCATGAAAACCGGTTGATGTCACTTTATTAGTTCACTTGACATGCCCCATAACAAAGATTATTCAATTTGTTGCCATTAAAATTCAAGTGACTTGTTCAATTGACCGGCCGTGTCCAGAACCGAGCGCACGTGTGTTTATCCAAACTTCTATTTTTGTCTCGAAAGCTCTTCTAGCCACTGTTTCCAGCTCAACATGGCGCCTAGACAATGGATATCACTCGTTTGTGACTAGGTGCTGATTGTAACGATAATACGCTGAGTAACGAGAGCAATTGAAAACAACTGATGCCTTTCGTGTACGTCCTACGTAGTCCATCCCGAGGAGCCGTGTCGCCTTATGGCCGGCCGGTGTGACAAGCGAGAGGAGAAAGTATGGACGTGCCAACAACTCTGTATCTGGATGATAGTAAAAGGACAGCCAACGTCAACCCCGGTGCAGCATAAAGACTTTCACCGTTTATGTGACAAGGTTCGCCGTCCGTTCTTAGGGCAGATCGGTGATATTGTCGTTTGGGCGGCGCGCGTGGAGTCGTCTCTCTGACACACTGCTGTCATCATCACTGGTGACGACCGACACGACACGATGGTGATGATATAATGCTGATTGCGATAACGATGTTATGCATCATTATTTGATTTTAGACGAGCTTTTCTTGGACGATCCTTTTCATTTTCGTGTAAGATGAGAGTTTCTTCTGACGCCCGTTTGTTGAAAAGGGAGTACATCAACATCAATAGCAGAAGCGCCAACATCACTGGGAGCATCCATTTTCGAGATTCTAGAAACAAGCTCATGTCAAGCAAATTAGCTTGAGCATATTAAAAAAAAATATTTTGACTGAAAACCAAGTTTCTTGGGATACCGATTCCTTAGTGACTATTTGATTGGCATGCTTTATCTTAAATTTAAATTACTCACCCTTGCTGCTCAAACATATCCAAATTCGACGCAGCGTTACAATATTGTAATCCAGTCCTAACTTATTGGGAAACCCAACACCGCAATTCTAATACTATAAAGAATTGGTAAATTAAGAAATTAAGGTACCGCTATTGGACGCGACAATGGGTCTGGGGAGTGAAAAAGGGCCATCGCCATCACCGGCAGTCTAAAGGTCGTAGAGCAAAATCGTTCAAAATGGTCTTATATATTAGTCTTTTTGCCCTCAGATACATTTATTCCATTCTACAAGCATTCCAAGTAGTTGAAAAAGTTCTTGAAAAAAATCTCACCTCGACGACGATATTCTACAATAAAGCAAATAAGAAATTAATGAATTGTGAAATTAAGGAACAAGAGAATGTCGACACGTTTGATCATTTTAGAAATTAAAAACAAAAATTGCATACCCAGATGAATCTATCTTGGAATGTGGATGTACTTTTTGTCTATAAGAAATTGCATGAGGAATATTCTAGGAAAGAAAACCCTAAAATCGCCCAAAAAGGCCCTTAACAGCAATTTCTTTCCCCGACGTTTGGCGCCCATGACCGCTACTGGTCGTTTCTACGCTTTGCCGTCACCCCGTCAGTTTATATTTTCGTTATGTTTCTTCATGATGGACTTTCAGTTTCACTCCGCAACGACTCATCGGATAAAAAGATATATCATTATATTTTACACCTCTCGCTTTGTGCACTAAAATTCTGTTGAAATTGTATCTCATTTAGAAAAAAAACAGCTCAATATTATCCGTGTTATTTTCTTGGTTCAATTACGCCAATGTGACTGATTGCAGTTAGTTGGTCTCGAGGCATTCAATGATTTTTGAAATTGATATGAATACAATTCTAAATGGATGTCGCTGGCTACCCGATGATCAACTCTCTAATGGATACCAAAATTTCCACTTCGCACACATTTTATTTGATTATTAAGACTATTTCGCATCCTAATTGGATGCCAAATGAAAGAGCAGATGATTACCGAGCGAATGTCGTCAGGAACTGAAATGTCATAACACTTTGAGTGCCAAGCCAATTAAGCGCATTAGCTGTATACTATTACAAACCGCACTTAAATCAGAATGAGCTGTCAGTTAACAATGAACTCTAATTTATTTGCAATTTGTATCACTTCCATTCCGTAATCAAGCTCCAGCGGAAAAACTCGTTACATCGGTGCCTTTTTGTTCGCCTTATTTTCAAGAAGTCGTACCTCAATCCTATGATCCAATGCATATTGTAGCTAAATGTCTTCGCACAAGTATTCGAATTAAATCGATTGGGTGCCTTGTTCGATTTCGTAGCTCTGCTTTCATCGTATCGTCGCCGCCGATCGGTACGATACGATGCAGTGCAGCTGGGAGACGTACATATCATCGGAAGGTGGGAAAATCTCATCCGAAATAGCTGAAACGAATTTAAATCCGTTCCCATAGTGAGCGTTTGCTGCACGGAAAAGGAGAGCTGTTCGTTTGAGAGTAATTTAAATAAGTGCCCGTAATGGGATTTTCTTTGTGCTAATTGTAACCCAGCAGGAAGCGAATACCAGAGTGTCGTCTCAAAGGTGATCGAAGTGACGATATTGACGTCAATTAGCCAGTAGAAAATAGTCTGAGATTCTTCTCAGCAAAACTGAATTTTGGTAGTTTTCTCATTTTATTACATGGGAACTAAAACGAAGCTTGATTAGATACTAACAGAAAGAGATTTCTAACCAACAGACATTTCGTCCAATGACATTTAGTCGAATGACATTTTGTAGAAAGGACATAACGTCGAAGTTACACCCAGTTACACCAAGAATCTAATACGATGTCCGCTTGGAGTAACTTTTGTTTTGAGATCGTCAGGAGGATGATCGTTCAAATTAGAATTACAGGTGAATGCTGGTTTTATTCGATCTATGGATATACACTGAACCTTTCCAGAAATCGGCACATCCATGAACTTGTCATTACGCTGTTCTACTTCGTATGGGCCTTCATAAGGATACTGAAGAGGTCTTTTCACTGAATCGACTCTAATAAAGACATGGGTACAGCTCCGCATCTACGAATATCTTACGGTTACCATGGTGGGTTGTACTTGGAGCCTTGATGTTATGGAACAAGCGATGAAGTTGTTTACAAAACTCTATTCGATCAACAGTCTTGGTAGGCGAATCAAAGAACTCACCGGGAATACGTAAACCTTGACCATAAACTAAATCTGCAGGGGAGCACTTTAGGACATCGCGATATGCCACGCGTAATCCGAGCAATATCGATGGCAATTCATCGTACCAGTCCTTCAGTTTTACACACTTGATGGCAGATTTTAGTGTTCTATGGTGTTCGCTCAACGATGCCGTTTGCTTGCGGGTGATATGCGGTTGTCCTGATATGGTGCGCGCCAGGCATTGCAGATTGTTCGTTGAAAAGCTCCGATTCAAATTGACGTCCTTGGTTCGTTGTTATATTCTCAGGTACACCAAACCTTAAGATCCAAGTTGAATGATTTGCTTTAGCTACACAGCAAAAAAAAATTCAATATCACATCGGATTTGATGCACATAGTAGCCGTCGTGAATCAGATGAGTTATTACATCCGTTTTGTGCAACAAAAAAGTGACGTAATTAACATTTTCTAGCCAAAAGCAATCGTTGCAAGAAATTTGTGACGTAATCTGTTCGTCGTAACGACAAAAAGGACGTAATAACCAGCCAAAAGAAACCTCGCTTCCGGCAGCTGGGTTGGGGGTGTTCGGGAATTTTCTTTCATGCTTCAAACACAGATTTCGAAACTTTCGAAACTTCGTCGGGGTTTTTGCACTAAAAATATGAAAAATTTGGCAATTCTTTGATTCTCGGGAATTGTGGATTTTAAATTCTTAGATTTTTAGTTTTTCATAGTTAAAATTAAGTGTTTTAGAGTTTGTGATATTTTAGTGGACTTGTGACAATATTATCAGCAGTGGCGTAATCGGTGTGACGATGTCACCGCGGCGTTGATCAACGTAGACTAGTCATATACATTGGGCTTTTTTTGTTTACATTTAATTTACTGAACTTTACTAAAAATTTATCCGAAAATTTCTCAAGGTATCCCTCCAAAACCCTTCCAGGAATTCCTCCCAGAACTTCCTCCGGAAAATGATCCTAGAGATCTTCTGAAATTTTCCCCGGAAATATCTCCAAGAGTCTCTCCAGAAATTCCTCCGGAAATTCCTTCAACAATTCCTAAAATTCCTCTCGGAATTCCTTCATAAATTGCTAAAGTTTTTTTTTTGCTCTTTATTAATGTGTTTTTTAATTTCTAAAGTTCCTTTGGTCTTCCAGGAGCTCCTCCGAAAACTCCTTCAGGATTCGCTTCAGAATTTTCTCCAGGAATTCCTCCGAAAATTCCTCCACGAGTTTCTTTGGAAACTCCTCTAGAAGTTCATCCGAAAATGTATTCGGGAGTACCTCCAGGAATTTTTTTTTGGAAAAACCTCCAAAAGTCCCTTCAGATATTCTTCAAGAAGTTCCTTCAGAAATTTCTTCCAGAGTCTCTACAGTATTTTCTCCCAAAATTCTTCTAGGACAGCGGTTCTCAACCTTTTTCATAAGAGGTACCCCTTCCAACTTATGCATACTTTAAGGTACCCCCCCCCCCTTTATGGTGTAAATGAAAATAAGTATAAATAAAGTATATGAAAAATAGACCTGAAAACTAACGGGATGTATAACTTTTCATAAAGTTGGTTGATATTTTCATTACTATGTGAAATGATTTTTATTTGGTTTATACATTCCTACAAGACTTGTCTCCTAAAAGTAAGCTTCTGCGCATCTTGAAAAGAGCCTTCCGAGCTTCTTGAAGGAAGGCTTCCGAAAGGCGACTTTAAAGCCCTTGAAAGGGGGCTTCCGAGCTTCTTGATGGGAGCCTTCCGAAGAAGGCTTTTACGCCTTTTGAAAGGTGATTTTCGAGCCGCTTTCAAAATGCTTCTGAGCCTCATGAAAGTAGGCTTCCAGAATTCCAGAAAGAAGAATTTCAAGCCTCTTAAAAAAAGCTATCAAGCCTCTAGAAAGGAGGCTTCGAAACCTCTTAAAAAGGGGTTTCCCGAGCCTCTTGAAGGAGCCTTCCGAGCATCATGAAAGAAGCTTTCCGAGTCTTCTGAAGGCAGCCTTCTGATCTTTTCGAATGGAGGCTTCCGACCCACCTAAATAGAAGCTTCTGGGCATCTTGAAAGGACGCCACGGAGCCTCTTCAAAGTAGGCTTCCGCGATTCTTGAAAGGAGGCTTCCGAGCCTATTGAAGGGAGGATTCCGAGCCTCTTGATTTGAACCTTCCAACCCTAGTAGCACACTTGTTCCATATGGGTTACTGCAACTCATATGTGATCAGATTTAGTCACAATGAAGTTGCTGCAACCATTTTTGTCTGACTTGTACTGCTCGAGAAGCCTTTGAAAGGCGGCTTCCGATGCTTTGAAAAGAAGGCTTCTGATCATCTTGAAAATACGCTTCTGAACGTTTTGAAAGGAAATTCCGAGCTTCTTGAAGGAAAGTTTCCAAAGCTTACGAGCCTCTTTAGAGGATCCTTCCGAGCATATTGAAAGGTGTTTTCCAAGCATTTTGGATGGAGCCTCCCGAACTTTTAGAAAGGAGCATTCCGAGCCCCTTGAAAGAGCCTTCCGAGCCTCTCCAAAGGAGCCTCCCAAACCTCTTGAAAGGAGGACTCCGAATCTCTTTAAAAGAGGACTAATTAAGCTTCCGAACCTCTTGAAAAAAAATCCCTAGAGTCTCTGGGAAGGTGGCTTTAAAAGAGGCTTCCGAGAATCGTAGAAAAATGCTTCCGAATCTCTTGCAACTAAGCAACTGAGCATTTCGGAAAAAAACCCTTCATGCCTCTTCGTACCTTCAAATTCAAGATTTTAGTTACAAAGCATATATAATCCAATATTTTGTTTTTATGCAAGATTTGAAAATTTTCAAAATTTATTCAGTAGACAAAGGACAAAATCCTTTTGATTTTTTGTCGCACTGTTCTTCATTCACTGTGCTGGTTGTGGGAGGCAGGATTCAATAAGTTTCGATTTACTGATAGACATGCATATTATGTACAAGACAAAGTTTAAAAATAGAAATAAATTACCCAATTATTAAAACCTTATCAGTAAGCTTTAAATGGAATTGTAATACATCCGCCATTACGCTTTGTTGTTCGAGGTACCCCTTGGGACCAGCGAAGGTACCCCCAGGGGTACATGTACCCCAGGTTGAGAACCGCTGTTCTAGGAGATGCTCTGAAATTCTTCCATAAGTTCATTTGAAAATTCCTCCAGAAGTTTTTTTCGGTTTTTCCTCCAGAATTTCCGAAAGGAGTTCTTCTGAAAATTCCTCCAGAAGCTCCTTCGGAAAGTGATCCAGAAACTCCGTTGAAATTTTCTCAAGAAGCTTTTTGGACAGTCCTCCAGGAGTTCCTCCAGAATTTCCTGAATAACTTTCTTTGGAAATTCCTCCAAAAGTTTCTTTAGAAACTTCTGCCGAAGTTCCTTTTAAAATTTCTTTCTTCTTCAGAAATTCCTGCAGAAGTTCCTCAAGATATTCCTCCAGCTACTCAGAAAAATCTTCCAGGAGTTCCTTCGGAAATTCCTTCAAGAGATTCTTAAGAAATTCCTCCACGAGTATCATCGGAAATTCCTCCAGCCCTTCGGAAGGTTTTGCAGAAGTTCGTCTGAAAATATTTCCAGAAATTACCCCAAGAAATCCTCCAAAAATCCCTACAGAAAAAAAATCCTGTTCTTTCTCAAGATATTCTTCAAGGAGTTCCTACCAAAATTATGCCTGGAGTTCCCCCAAAACTTTTTCCTGAAGTTCCTCCAGAAATTCATCCACGAGATTATCAAGAAATCCTCCAGCAGTTCCTCACGAAACTTTCCCAGGTGTTCCTTTGGACAGTGCTCCGGGAATTCCGGAAGATTAGAAGTTCCTTAGAAAATTCCTTTAGAAGTTCCTTCGAAATTTCCTCCAGGACTGCCTCAAGAAACTTCTCCAAGAGTTGCCAGAAGTATGAGAAAACTTCTTTGGAAATTTCTCCAGAAGATCCTCTGAATTTTCAACAGGAGTTCTTCAACAAATTCCTTCCTTTTCAAAAAGTCTCCGGAAATACACACTTAATTTTTTTTACCGGGATCTCAGCAAAATGGTCAACTTTTACCGAGATTCGCACAACTGTGCCCCAGCAAACATGTTTTTTGCCGAGATTTCTGTCAATATTGCTGGAAATCAGCAAAAAAATTGCCGAAAATCAGCTAACAAACATCTTTTTTGCCGGAATATCAGTTTTTTATTTTTCTGGCGCACGGCTGTGCGGATTTTTTCCGAGCTGCAGAAAAAAAAAACTCAGTGTGTACCTCCAGAAGCTTCCCGAAGTTCTTTCTGGACTACCTTCGCAAATTCCCCCAGGAAGTTTTGGAAATTCTTCCAAGAGTTCCTTAAGCAATTCGTCCGGGAATTTCTTCAAGAAGTCCTCAAGCGATTTCTTCAAAGACTCATTCGGATTTTTCCTTCTGAAACTCTTTCAGAAATTCCTCCAGAAGATCCTTCGGATATTTCTCCAAAAGTTCCTTCAAATATTCCTCCATAAGATTCTCTAGAACTTCCCAGGAAATTCCCCCAAAAGTTTCTTTGGAAAATCCTCCAAAATTTGATCTGGAAATACCTCCCAAAGTCCCTCCAGAATTTTCTCCGAAAGTTACTACATAAGCTCTTTCAGAAATTCCTAATGGCATTCTTCCAGAAATCCCACCAGAAGTTTCTCAAGAAATTCCTCCAGGAGTTCCACCACTTTCTTCGGAAATTCCTTCATAAATTACTTCAGGTATTCCTTCAAAAAGTTCTCCAGAAATTACTCCAATAATTCCTCCGAAAATTCCTACAGAACGTCTCAAAATAAATTCAATTTTATTGGCATATCGGTCTCGATGCTGCTCGTATAGAGGAAGGGAGCAGCGTGTGTGTGAAAGCAGATGGGAAAGAAACGGAGTCCAAATGTTATCGCTAGGCAGCGACAAGTGTGAAAATGTTTGAAAGGTGTTGAAGTATGCGAGGGCCATTTGAGAATACTTAAATTATCGAAGCGTCCGTCTTTGCCGTACATCCTTTCTGGGGATGGCTAGGGCAGTGAATGAAAGTCACTGTTACCGAGACTGGCAAAAACGGAGGCAACGATACGCATATTTATTTATTCGGCTAATACTTAATTAGTTCTAGCGATCGATGTTCATCATTTGGAGAATCATCGATGGTCGTGTATGGTTTTGTACACACTGCACCGAGTCTCGTCCGATGCCACCATATGATGCTATTGGAACCACAATTCTTGTTTACGCGCCAAATCATTTCTTATTAGACAGAAGCTGTACGACCGCAATCAGTTTAAATTCAATTTTATTGGCATATCGGTCTAGATGCTGCTCGTATACAGTGACTTTCATTCACTGCCCGAGCCATCCCCAGAAAGGATGTACGGCAAAGACGGACGCTTCGATAATTTAATTATTCTCAAATGGCCCTCGCATACTTCAACACCTTTCAAACATTTTCACACTTGTCGCTGCCTAGCGATAACATTTGGACTCCGTTTCTTTCCCATCTGCTTTCACACACGCTGCTCCCTTCCTCTATACGAGCAGCATCGAGACCGATATGCCAATAAAATTGAATTTAAACTGATTACGGTCGTACAGCTTCTGTCTAATAAGAAAATCGTCTCAAAATAGTTTCTCAAGATATTCTCCCAGGAGTTCCTGAGGAAATTCTTCATGGCGTTCTTCCAAAAGCCCACCAAGAAGATCCTCCAGAAAATCCCCCAGAAGTTTCTTTAGAATAAGGTAACACTTTCAGGAGTTCCTTCGGAAAGTCTTCCGGAAATTCCTCCAAGAATCCTCTCAAAATTCCTCCCGAAATTGCTCCAATAATTCCCCTGGAACATCGTCTAGGAGTTCCTCAAGAAACCGCCTCGTAGAATTCTTCCAAAAATTTCATCGGAAATTCTTCCGGTAATTCGTTTTGAAACTCCTACAGGAATTCCTGTAGAATTTTCTTTCAATATTCCTTCAGAAGATCCTTCAGATTTTTCCTAGGAAATGTTTCCAAAAGATTCTTTGAAAAACCCCTCAAGAGTTTTTTCTGTAAACCCCCCAAGCTGTAAACCACCGGAAATACCTCCAGAAGTATCTTCGAAAATTCCTCCCGAAGTGAACTGCAGATTGGAGTGAACGTGGCCGCTATTCAAGAAGTCCGATGGCCTAGATTCGGAGAACGTGAGTTCCGAGTCATGGACCCCACGACCAACACTGTATTCAAGTATAACATCTATTACAGCGGCGGCGGAAAATCAGAGCATGAAGTTGGTTTCGTAGTGATGGGCAAGCAGATGAAGTGGAAACCCATTAGTAAACTAATCTGTGTGTTGAGGGTACAATGCAAATTCTTCAATTACAGCCTAATCAACGTTTTATGAATGTCATTGATAAAGCCTATGGAGAGTGCCCAAAGTATGACGGGAAAATTGTTATCGCTAACGCTCAGGTCGGTAGAGAGGACTTTTTCGGTCCCATAATCGGTAGGGAGAGCCTTCACTCCGCTACCAACGCAAACGGCCTACGGCTAGTAAATTTTGCTGCTGCCAGAGGGACGGCCATCAGTAGCATATCCGAAAACACACCTAGAGATACCCAAATGGTAAAACATGTTATCAGATAGACCATGTTCTGGTGGATGGGTGCCATTTCTCGGATGTTATCGATGTGCGGACATTCAGAGGTCCGAACATTGACTCTGATCACTAACTCGTTGTCAGTAAAATTCGATCACGGTTGTCAACTGTATCGAAGGAAAGATCATAGCGAATGATGCGTTACAATATCCAGCGATAGTCGGCGGAGTACCGCCAGAAGCTCGACGAACGGATAAGTGCAAACAACGTTAACGACAACATCAACGATCTATGAGAATCGATCCATGGAGCGGTGAACAAAACAGCATGAGAAGTGGTAGGCACTGCACAGAGGTCACCCAGGACGGGTTGGTTCGATGTGGAGTGTCAGAGATTGACAGACGAGAAGAACGTTGCCAGAAGCCGGATGTTGGTGTCGGTTTGAATAGAGATCGGTACAAGGAAGCAAAAGCAGCCGAAAAACGAACCCACCGCCGGAAGAAAAAAGAGTACGAAGAAAAAAGTTATTAGTGAGGTGAAGAAGGAAAAAATGGAGCAGAAGAACGATATGCGGGAAGTTTATGGGTCTGTCAATGGCGTGCGGAGAAAGACAGCGCCATCTCCGTCATGTGCAACGACCAACAAGGGGAATTTGCTGACAGATAAAACTGAAGTGGCTGCCAGGTGGAAGCTTAACACTTCGAGACTTTGTTGAATGGAGGAAATGACGGTGCATCGAGGTGAACAGAATAAATATTAGCGACGATGGACAAGCTGTGAAGTCACCTACACTAGATGAGGTTAAAAAGCTGTTAAAGAGCTGAAAAACAATGGGCTGCAGGGGAAGGACCAGCTCCGGCTGAACTTCTCAAACACGGCAGTGAGCAGCTTTATAAAGTTCTGCACCATATTATGTCAAAAATATGGGAAGACGAGGAAATGCCTGCTAGCTGGTTGGACGGCCTCATTTGCCCTCTATTTAAGAAAGGGCACAGACTGGAGTGCGCCAATTATCGAGGAATAACTCCTTAATTCGGCGTAGAAAATTATGTCCCGTATTCTGTTCAACAGATTGAGACCGCTTGAAGAATCCTTCGTCGGCGAATACCAAGCAGGATTTCGGTGAGGGCCGATCAACGACGGTTCAACGTTTACCCTGAAACAAATCCTTGATAAATTCCGAGAGTACAACTTGCAGACACATCATTTGTTTATTGATTTCAAGGCGGCGTACGATTCAGTGAAACGTAATGAATTATGGCAAATTATGCTTGAACATGGTTTTCCGGCAAAACCGATACGGCTGATTCGTATAACGTTGGACGGATCGAAATCAAGTGTAAGGGTTGCGGATGAAACATCGACGTCACCTTAGATGGATTAAAGCAGGGTGATGCACTCTCGAATCTACTGTTCAATATAGCGCTCGAGGGAGCGATTAGGAGAGCTGGTGTGCAAAGAAGCGGTACCATTATGACAAGATCGCATGTGCTCCTGGGATTTGCGGACGATATCGATATCATCAAGATTGACCGCCGTGCCGTGGAATAGGCTTTTTCGCCTTTTAAGAGGAAGACAGCAAGGATTGGACTCACGATCAATACCAGCAAAACGAAGTTCATGGTCGCTGGCAATCAACGTGGGTTCATTAGTGGTGCTGGTAGCGAAATGGTGCTGGATGGTGAAAAATTTGAAGTGCTGGAAGAATTTGTATATCTTGGAACATCAGTGACGTGCGATAATGATGTTACCTGGGAGGTGAAAAGGCTTATTGCAGCTGCAAATAGTGCTTATTACGGACTTCGTAACCAGCTTAAGTCCCGTGTCTGCAAACGAAGACAGAATTCGTGCTGTATACTACTCTGATTCTTCCGGTGAATTTATACGGCCATGAAAATTAGACGTTAAAGGAGGCAAATCGTAAAGCTTTCGGAGTATTTGAGCGTAAGGTGCTGGGACAATACTGGTGGAGAACAGGATAACGGTATCTCGGCGTCGCACGAATCGAGTTGAACCAGCTGTATAAAGGGCTGGATTTGTTAAGCTTATACAAGGCAGACCACGGTGCGCTGGACACGGTGTTCTGTAGCCAGAAGATCGTCAAGCGTATATTTAGTAAAGAACCGGAAGAGGCCGGGTTTCGTGGAAGGCCGCTACGATGGCTTTTTGCAGTTGAAGAGGACCAGGCTCAATGTTCATGATGGAAGCGATTGAACAGGATCAAGTCCAGTGAGAAGGATACTCCATTCGGGTAGGTTATCGAAGAGCTGTACCCATCAAGTATCAAGTAAGACTCATCCACTATATTTATCCTCAACTAATAAATAAAACAACATATTGTGTTGGTTCTTCAAGCCGAAATTGACTCAAAAATTAAAATGTGGCTTAGACTTATTCTTATTGTTTTTTATTAAAAAGAAGCGAGTTTGTGTAGCTATTGAGCAAAGGCAGTGCGTTTACGACTAATACGCACTGAGAATAAATATCTATCTGCCAAAGAATAAAAATCTATCTGAGTTCGGTGTCATGCGCATGATTGCGTTTTGCTCCGTGAACGCGATCTTCAATAGTTTGCAGTAACCATCAGCAAGTGAGAACAGTGTGTCGCGTCGTCTCAGTTTCATATGTCCAGATGCAGTTTAATTTTACTGTCGCAAGACAGCGTATTAGTTTATTTCCATCCCATAGACCATCGCCCGAAGTAGCTAGATAAATTATCCTTTGTAATTAAAATGAATCTCATTCCAAGACAATCGTGGAGATGCAGGTATACTGGCTCCTAGTAAACGAGAGTCGATCAGCAACCTTCCTTTCCATATGACCGTAAGGACGTTATTGTCTTTAAATATTTGAGCTCCCGAAACGTGCATTGAGAATGGAGCTACTCCAAACCCCATATATTGCTTGTCCTGCAAGTTCAGTCAGTCACGGAGTAGCAACTACGAATTGTGCGGTCATAATGCTCATGCTCATGCTCATGTATTTTTATTTAAAAAAAGAAGCGATAGCATAAAAAGCATGAGCAACTACCGTATCACATTTGTAGAGATCATGTCCATCAAAGGCCTTGAGTAAACTTGCTGCAAAAGTTATAAATGTAAATTTACCGCATATTATGCACCAATTCAAGAAGCTATAGAGATGAAGAATTGTAATCGATAGTGCAAAATCAATCGAAACAACTTTTGTGATCCACATCAAGCGCAGGTCATTGACGCAAGCTTCTCCAGCCAAGTGCAATAAGTACCTTCAACAGGTAGGGACCACATATATCGGATCGCGTCAGGAAATCAGTCGAAAGCACACTTCATCGTAATGGAACAGTAAAATATTTGATAGCCTCCCTGTTCATACAATCTCCCGTTTAATGACAGACCCCTTCCCCTTCTTATGGAATCAACCAACCGTTCCACTACCTTCAATTCATCCCCTTTGTTGTTATCTTCAGTAGCAAGTATGTCCACACGTGCAGCGTAGCCATTTTTAATGATAACCGCCAATCATATTATTTTAAATACCACTTGAAAAAGTAAAATTTTGTTTTGCGAGACAACAACCAGTTAACGTGCAAGTGTGCTGAAGTGAACGGCGGCGGAGGAGAGAAATGTTAATGGCATGCGTGTATCCTGTTTTGTCGTTGCGTTGGTAGAAGAAGCGAGCATGAGTGCCACTCTTCCACGCTTTTTACTGTGGGGTTTTTCACTGTGTCCCTATAGTTTGGCTGTGCGTTCGCGAATTTTACACTTTGTAATTTATCATTAATGTTAATTTCACCGCAAGGCGTACGGCTTCTTCGAGATTTTTTTGCGAGATGTCGTTCGGTAGTTTTTGCCCATACGCATACATCTTTTTCCCTTTGCTGTCCTGTTTTTGTTTTGCTCAAACTCGTTCACCCATGTCCAACTATAGGAACGTAAAGGGTTTCGTTCGAGAATTCTCAGTTTGCGTTTCGGCGAGCTTTCAGTCGATACTGCGAAACAGGGAGAAATCTTTCTCGGTAGTGCCGGACAGGTGTTTTATTTTGCCTTTCGAATGGATCGGTAAATTTTAATTTCAAGTTTGGAAGGTATAGGTAGGCTAATTAATCGCACGATGACCTCAATTTAAACGATACGCCTGGCTATGATGTGGGTATTGAGGCGAAATTACCTTATCGGTTGTGACCCTTGAAGGGTTCATGTAGTTATTGAAATATCTCAATTAAAATTAAATGTTCTTAGTTATGAAGGAAAATGAGATTTGAAACCAAATTCTAATCAGGAGTTTATTGAATTTACAGCAATAATTATAATTTCTGAAGTGATCAGTTTGACTGTAATAGGTATGAGCATTGACGCAACTAATGAAAAATTCGTGAACAGGAGGGTTAACTTTTGAAATTCAACAAAATAAAAAAAAGAAGCTATCGTTTACGCTCATCGCTCGACCATAGGAGCTTGGCAGAGCAAAACAGGTCTATGCACTTAATAAATCCAACTAAAACTTTTCCAACTTTTCTTCTATTATAATTTCGGATACCGCTCCTCAAAATTCTCTTTCCCGTAAGTGCATTTTTTAAATGTTCCATCGGGGGTCATTTTTTCATTCATTTTTAGGGGTGTTAAATCGGCTATCATTCGATATTTCTATGGAAATTGCACTAAAAATACTCAAAAAAATAAAAATTGTTCTAGATCCCCCGATAGAACATTTTAATTTACCCACGACATGAAAGAGAAGAGCATATGCTTTCGCGTGGTGGGTGTTTCATAGATACTGATTTTTTCAAATTAACATTTTCGCACAGAGACACCGTGCCCACGTTACAATTATTTTTTAACAACATAAAGATTAACTATCAACATGTAACAAATAACAAATTAAAATAATGCACGTTCTCTCCTGGTGCCCTGAGAGAGAGAGGGCTAGGTGGTGCCCATTACATCATATGAGATTTTGGTCCATCAGTGAAATCCCGCATGTATATTTTTATTGCGTATTGCGCTTTTTGTTTACAGCAATTAGTTTGCTGTATTCATAGCTGAGCCTTTGTACAGGATTCTTATCCTATTTGGGCACCTCGAATCAATTTATACCATTTGGCATCAACGATTCGATGTCTGTGTCTGGAACAAACTTGGGACAAATCATAACTAAATATTGTATTGCCTCCTTTCAGGCTTTCCTCTTCAGTCCAGCCAGACACAGAATCAACCAATAAAACAAACACAATATAGCACAAACGATACAGACTTGATAGAATATTTTCAAGTATCCAGCTTTTTATTATAGCCACGTATGATTACCATAGTTGATTTTGACATATGCTGTGTACAGATTTTATGGTACTTGCAATCCTAGCAACCTTAGGAGATTTGCTGAACAAATTGACATGTCAAATTTTTCGCATTGTTTTGATGTCCAATTATCGATTTATTATTTCTTCACGATATTTTACTTCGTATCTAACACTTTTTTTAACATTTTAAATGGAAACGCAAAACAGGAGATGAGATTTGATCATTTTGACAAACGTATTTTTAATAATTTCTTTTATTCCAGATGAATCAATGAAAAAGGCTTCTAATGTCTAAATTGAATACTGATCATGAACCTATATGTAATCGGACTTTACATCTGTTTCTGCCACTGTCTGTGTCGACAGCCAATGTGGAGCTTTATCCTCCTTTTGTAGCGTTTTGTACTATGCATTTTCAAATGTTGGGATTTATTTTAGGCGAGAAGTCCGTTTTTGGCCATACCAGCTGCTCTGCCCTGTACTGCCGAATATAGATGTAAACGATGTATTGCATCTTCAACTGAAACTCGTGTATATAATATCCTTGTGTAAGGTTTTCCAAAAAGTTTGTATGAGGACAAATTATTGGCTTAACATCATAAGCATATTGTTACATAATAATATGATGGTATCATATCATCATATCGGCTCAAATTTGTTTACCAAGTATATCAAGGACTATCTTGAACTGGCAATAAATTCCTCCGTGTTCGGATTTAAAATTTAGGACATTATTGGGTCGGTAGGGTTTATTTACATTTAGTACGCCGGATAGAGAATCAATCCTATGCTTCAGCTTTTCTCGCTCAAACTGTAATTCGTGCGGGATTTTAGAACCTGGCAAGAATCAGCATGTGTTCAGAACTTGAAGAAATTACAAATGTAATTCAACAGAGAAAACATAAAATATACAAGCTAAACGGCCTTCAACCGATAATACGCCATAAAATACTGTAGCGATTGGAGAGCTGTGAGCGGGAATTTTGTGTGTGATAATTGATATATTATTGAAAATACATAATTTCTGAGCTCAGACCTCGAATTATTCTTCTATAGTTTTGGTTCCCTCTCCGAATCCAATTCGTATTCTCGGGATAAGCTTCATCAAAGCAAACTCAAATATCAAATCTATGTTTTGTTTGTTTTTCTGATGAATTATATTTATTGCTTAGCTGCAAAAAAACTTGGAATTAATAAACACCTAAAAATAAAAACAAAATAAATATTGGTCAACACATCTGAAAGAAAATAAAAACGGTTATACTGAATCGGTTTGGATTTCAAAACAATGCAACATTTTTTGACATATTACTTTTAGCACGCCTCTAAGGCTACTTTGACTGCCCTATAAAATCTGTACACAGCATGTGTCAAATTTGAATTACCATAGTCGATTTATGGCTAGCGTAAAAAGCTGGATACGAACAAAATAAAACCAACCGTAACACGTTTCCAATATTGTGATCCAATATTGATATCCTTCAACCGCGCGTGTTGCATTCGTCGTCTGTTTCAGCCACTCCGACTCATTCGGTGAACATTTCCTCGAGCCCGCTTCCATGCAGCAAAAGCCAAACACTGTTCAGGATCATCCCGGTTGTTCTTTATGGAATCAAGGAGAGTGTTACTACATTTGCATTTATAGATGAAGGATCACAGATCACAATGTTGGAGGAAAAGGTAGCCAAGGAGCTTGGTGTCACAGGCCCTATCAGACCACTCACCCTACAGTGGACGGGCAACATGAAGCGCAACGAGCGGCATTCACAGGAAGTGAGCATGCACATAGCCGGAAAAAATACCAACAATCGTTTCGAACAGTGGAACTACCGTGAAATAAGCGATCGTTTTCCACATCTAAAAGTGCTACCGGTTGAAGGATATGAATATGTTCAGCCAAAACTGTTAATTGGGTTGGATAATCTTCGCCTAGGTGTACCGTTAAGACTACGTGACGGGGGATCGCACGGCCAATCGCTGCAAAGTGTCGTCTTGAATGGAGTATGTACGGAAGTACATCGACCAATTCAGCTGCGACAGTTGCAGTTAACTTCCATACTGGCGCTGTAGCAAAGTCTGAAGAATTATTGAACGAGCAGTTACGAGATTACTGCACCTTGGAAAGCTGTGGAGTTGTCGCCCCCGCCGATAAACTTGAATCCGAAGAGGACAAAAGAGCAAGGCGGATACTCGAAGAGACGACACGACGTATTGAAACCGGATTTGAAACAGGACTTCTCTGGAAATCGGACAAACCAGACTTTCCGGACACCTATCCCATGGCCATACGTCGTATGAATCCACTGGAGAAAAAGTTGCAGAAGGATCCAACGATGCCGCAGCTAAAGTCGAAGGCGTTTCATTAAACTCTTATTTGTTGAAAGGGCCCGATCTCCTAACACAATTAATTGACGTCACGACGTTCGGGTCGACGTGCTCCCCATCTTCGACGCAATATGTCAAAAACGTGAACGCCGTACAGTTTTCCGAATACTATCCTCGAGCTATAGTCGCCATCAGAGAACACCATTATGTCGACGACTATCTTGATAGCTTTAGAACAGTCAACGAGGCGGTACAGATGATAAACGACGTCAAGTACGTTCACTCTAGAGGCGGCTTCGAGATACGAAACTTCTTATCCAACAGAACCGAAGTGCTGAGACGAACTGGGGAGATCGAACCAGAATCGTCAAAGGACTTCGCTCTCGTGCGAGCAGAAATCATCGAATCTGTGCTAGGAATGAGATGGCTGCCAGAGGACGATGTTTTCACCTACACGCTAGCATTGCGAAACGATCTGCAGCCGATTCTGAACGAACATCACGTTCCCTCGAAACGACAAAGTTCTCAAGGTGGTCATGAGCTTGTTTGACCCTTTGGGCTTTGTGTCATACTTTCTGGTGCACGGTAAAGTGTTGATGCAAGATGTTTGGGCCTGGAATAAATTCCGCTGACTTGGCCACAAAGTGGAGAGCCGATCCTGATTTCTCCACAAATAATTCGTGGTTCACTGGACCACAATTTCTTTATGAATCAGAAGAACTCAGGCCTCAGCAAACCAAGACATCTATCACAACTGAGGAACTTCGATCAAACCACGTCCACTGCACCCCTCTTCCGTTGATCGACGATTCTAGGTTCAGCAGATGGACCAGACTACACGAAACAATAACCTTTGTGCTTCGATTCATCGACAATATACGACGGAAGTCTAGAGACGACATGCTGCAACGAAGTTCTCTCCAACAAGACGAACTAGAGCGGGCCGAAAAAGCGTTGTGAAAGATTGCACAGTCGGACGCATTTCCTGAAAAAATCGCCTCCCTTTCAGCCACAAGAGAATCTACACCCAACGCCCGACATGAACGCGTTGCCAAATCAAGTTCCATCTACGAAAACTAGCCATTTCTTGATGTAAATGGAGTACTTCGAATGCGTGGGAGAATCGGTGCTGCAGCCTTTGCACCAACCGAAGCTATCCATATCCATATATCCATATAATCCATATCCCAAGGCAACATCTAATTACGTTTATCCTTACAGACTGGTACCGTCGCCGATTCCGCCACGCTAATCGTGAAACCATCGCCAAATGCGTCAGTGAAAAAAAAAGTAAAGATGGCTTCCGCCAACAATAATCACTATAGAAACTGCGCAATTTTGTATTTTTATGGATCATTTTCCAATTTGCCATACGTTCATGGAAAATAGCAGGAATGATATTGTTTTTCTTGATCATGTTTAAAGGTACATATTTTCCAATTATTTGCTAAATTGTAACTTAATTATGGATCTTAAATTATTCTTTATGGATATGCCTGAACTTATGCCTTTTGGATTTATAGTAGCGTTTTATGGAACATTCCCAAGTCCTGGTGTTAGGTGAGACGCTAAACAGCCCTGACACGACAGCCCTCCGACGAGACAGGAGGTTTGCGCACGCCCAATAAGCCGCCTGGAAAGCCAATGATTACGAACAATAAAAGAGATAATGCGACTCGATATAATCGGCAAAGACCTAGGCGACGAATAAAGGATCACGATTGGAAGCTTGGAACAAAGGAACATGGAACTGGAAGTCGCTAGGTTTCGCAGGTTGCGACAGGATGATCTACGATGAATTACATCCCCGCAACTTCGACGTCGTGGTGCTGCAGGAGATTTGCTTGACAAGACAGAAAGTGTGGAAAAGCGGGCATCGAGCGGCTACCTTCTACCAAAGCAGTGGCACCACCAACGAGCTGGAAACCGTGCACTGCCCACACGAAGGGAGACCCGACGACGAGAAAGAAGCATTCTACGCACAGCTGGAGCAGACATGCGATGGATGCCCACTGCGGGACGTCAAAATCGTCATCGGTGACATGAACGCACAGGAAGGAAGGGAGGTAATGTATAGACCGGTCATCGGACCGGATAATCTGCACACTGTATCGAATGACAACTGCCAACGATGCATAAACTTCGCACCCTCCCGCAGAATGATAGTCCGTAGCACCTTCTTTCCCCGCAAAAATATCCAGAAGGCCACATGGAGATCACCTAACCAAGAAACGGAAAACCAAATCGACCACGTTCTAATCGACGGTAAATTCTTCTCCGACATCACGTACGTCCGCACTTACCGCAGTGCGAATATTGAATCCGACCACTACCTCGTTGCAGTATTGTAACATGTGCATCCCACACGTTATTCAAATTCTCATCTATCATACACTTCGAGCAGACCACACCAGTGGAATCATGCTGAGAAGGTTAATTTCAAAGCCACATTGAACCGTCAGTTCAATGGCTTACATTCTAGGCGACAAACAGAAGTGTCGCATTACAAATTTATTGAAGCATGCTGTTACCAACTGTACAGCTATGCAGTTTTGAGGGACTCTGTCTCTCCAGCTTTCGCATGGACAACGATCGCTGATTGGTGATCGTTGTACATAGCATTTTATGTATCGGTGCTTCAAGTGTCTCCAGTTAGGTTACTTGTAAAATATATTTGGAACAAATAAACATTCCTTACAGAACCGTCAAAGGGAGTGTTTGATATTTTCTTTGAGAAAGGAAAGAAAAATATTACAGTATGCCTGCGCTCAAAACTCTAGACGGTGTACAACACGCGTCGAAGTCGGACGGCGCGGCTCAACATTGGGCGGCTTCAAGACGGTAGACTAGCCCAAGAATACGCGCAGCATCTGGAAGTGGCACTCCCAACGGAAGAGTAGCTAGGCGCAGCATCTCTTGAAGATGGCTGGAGAGATATTAGATCCGCCATTGGTAGCACCGCAACCGCTGCACTTCGCACGGTGGCCCCGGATCAGAGAAACGACTGGTATGAAGGCGAATGTGAACAGTTAGTAGAAGAGAAGAATGCAGCATGGGCGAGATTGCTGCAACACGAGGGCGAACGAGGCACGATATAAACAGGCGCGGAACAGACAAAACTCGATTTCCCGGAGGAAAAAGCGCCAGCAGGAAGATCGAGACCGTGAAGAGACGGAGCAACTCTACCGCGCTTATAACACACGATAGTTCTATGGGAAGTTGAACCGTTCACGTAAGGGCCACGTGCCACAGCCTGATATGTGTAAGGACATAAACGGGAACGAGCGTGAGGTGATCTAAAGGTGGCGGCAGCACTACGAAGAGCACCAGGAGGCTGAAGAACAACAAATCCCCTGGGAATGACCAACTACCAGGAGAGCTATTTAAACACGGTGGTGAGGCACTGGCTAGAGCGCTGCACTGGTTCATTACCAAGATTTGGGAGGAGGAAGTTTTGCCGCAGGAGTGGATGGAAGGTGTCGTGTGTCTCATCTACAAAAAGGGCGTTAAGCTGGATTGTAGCAACTACCGCGCAATTACATTGCTGAACGTTGCCCACAGTACTCTCCCAAATTTTATGCCGTCAACTAGCACCGATTGCAAGGGAGTTCGTGGGGCAGTACCAGGCGGGTTTTATGGGGGAACGCCGCACCACGGACCATTCACCAAATACTGCAGAAATGCCACGAATACAACGTGCCCACACATCATCTATTCATCGACTTCAAAGCCGCCTATGATACAATCGATTGGGACCAGCTATGGCATCTTATGCACGAACATGGATTTCCGGATAAACTGACACGTTTGATCAAAGCGACGATGGATCGGGTGATGAGCGTAGTTCGAGTTTCAGGGGCATTCTCGAGTAATTCTTCGAAACCCGTACGGCAAGGTGATGGTCTTTCGTGTCTGCTATTCAACATCGCTTTGGAAGGGGTAATACGAAGAGCAGGGATTAACACGAGTGGTACAATTTTCAATAAGTCCGTCCAGCTATTTGGCTTCGCCGACGACATAGATATTATGGCACGTAACTTTGAGAAGATGGAGGAAGCCTACATCAGACTGAAGAGGGAAGCCAAGCGGATCGGACTAGTCATCAACACGTCAAAGACGAAGTACATGATAGGAAGAGGTTCAAGAGAAGACAATGTGAGCCACCCACCGCGAGTTTGCATCGGTGGTGACGAAATCGAGGTGGTAGAAGAATTTGTGTACTTGGGCTCACTGGTGACTGCCGAAAATGATACCAGCAGAGAAATTCGGAGACGCATAGTGGCTGGAAATCGTACATACTTTAGACTCCGCAAGACGCTCCGATCGAAAAGAGTTCGCCGCCGTACCAAACTGTCAATCTACAAAACGCTCATTAGACCGGTAGTCCTCTACGGACACGAGACCTGGACGATGCTCGTGGAGGACCAAAGCGCACTTGGAGTTTTCGAAAGGAAAGTGCTGCGTACCATCTATGGTGGGGTGCAGATGGCGGACGGTACGTGGAGGAGGCGAATGACCCACGAGTTGCATCAGCTGTTGGGAGAACCATCCATCGTTCACACCGCGAAAATCGGACGACTGCGGTGGGCCGAGCACGTAGCCAGAATGTCGGACAGTAACCCGGTGAAAATGGTTCTCGACAACGATCCGACGGGCACAAGAAGGCGAGGTGGGCAGCGGGCAAGGTGGATCGATCAGGTGGAAGATGACTTGCGGACCCTCCGTAGACAGCGTGTTTGGCGACGTGTAGCCATGGACCGAGCCGAATGGAGAAGACTCTTATATACCGCACAGGCCACTTCGGCCTTAGTCTGAATAAATAAATAAACACACGACACCTTCCATCCACTCCTGCGGCAAAACTTCCTCCTTCCAAATCTTGGTGCATCGCTTTAGTCAGTGCCTCACCACCGTATTTTAATAGCTCTCCTGGTAGTTGGTCAACCCCAGGGACTTTGTTGTTCTTAACCTGCCAATCTCCTCCTGGATTTCCTGGAGATTCGCAGCCGGTAAAATTATGTCCTGCGCCCGTTCTCCCAGGTCTATCACCATACCGCCATCTTCCTCTGCTACATCGCCGTTCGGGTGTTCTTCGTAGTGCTACCGCCATCTTTCGATCACCTCACGCTCGTTCGTAAGAAGTTTCCCGTTTATGTCTTTATGGCCTTACACCTATCAGGCTGTGGCACGTGGCCCTTACGTGAACGGTTCAATTTCTCATAGAACTTTCGTGCGTTATTAGCGTGGCACAGTTGCTTCGTCTCTTCACTATCTCGATCTTCCTGCTGGCGCTTTTTTCTCCGGAAAATCGAGTTTTGTCTGTTCCAAGCCCTTTTATATCGTGCCTCGTTTGCCCTCGTGCGGTGTTGCAGCAATCTCGCCCATGCTGCATTCTTCTCTTCCACTAACTGCTCACATTCGTTTATCTGATCCGGGGGTCTATATAATTCCTCTGTTTCTACCTGTGCGTTCATGTCGCCGATGACGATTTTGACGTTCCGCAGTGCGCATCCATCGTATGTCTGCTTCAGCTGTGCGTAGAACGCTTCTTTCTCGTCGTCGGGTCTCCCTTTCTGTGGGCAGTGCACGTTGATGATGCTATAGTTGAAGAAACGGCCTTTTATCCTCAGCTTACATCTTACCCAGCATTATAAAGCCGGTTCCCAGCTCGTTGGTGGTGCCACAGCTTTGGTAGAAGGTAGCCGCTCGATGCCCGCTTTTCCACACTTTCTGTCCTGTACAGCAAATCTCCTACAGTAACACAACGTCGAAGTTGCGGGGATGCAATTCATCGTAGATCATCCTGTCGCACTCTGCGAAACCTAGCGACTTGCAGTTCCATGTTCCAAGCTACCAATCGTGATCCTTTATTCGTCGCCTAGGTCTTTGCCGATTATATCGAGTCGCATTATCTCTTATATTGTTCGTAATTATTCGTTTTCCAGGCGGCTTTTTGGGCCTGCGCAAACCTCCTGTCTCGTTGGAGGGCGTCGTGTCAGGTCTGTTTTGTGTCCCACCTGACACCAGGTCTTGGCCTTGTGCGCTTTGAGCGGCACACGGTCGCTTTGGCGGCGCCTACTTGCGGATACATGCAGCAGGCCCACTGTCAAACCCTACCACATCCTAAGCAAGCCCCACAACTCGCAGATGGCCTGGGGAGGGGTCGTCAAGCCTTTGGACATAATCCATGCTGCCCGAGCGATTATTACTAATGACAATGGATTATGCAAAAGATTTACGCCAATATCTTCTTCTTCTTATTGGCATTACATCCCCACACTGGGACAGAGCCGCCTCGCAGCTTAGTGTTCATTAAGCACTTCCACAGTTATTAACTGCGAGGTTTCTAAGCCAAGTTACCATTTTTGCATTCGTATATCATGAGGCTAACACGATGATACTTTTATGCCCAGGGAAGTCAAGATAATTTTCAATCCGAAAATTGTCTAGACCGGCACCGGGAATCGAACCCAGCCACCCTCAGCATGGTCTTGCTTTGTAGCTGCGCGTCTTACCGCACGGCTAAGGAGGGCCTCCAATATAAAATTATTATTTCTACCAGCATGGCTGCTACTACACTGTGGGCAATTTTGACGGCCAAAATAACATTATGCATAACTTTCCAAAACAACAAGTATTTTGCTGAAAGTTGCTGCAATCGGTTCCTTACGATCAGTTCTTCTTCATTGTGGTTCTATATTCAACTGGAACTTGGCTTGCTTTTCAACTTTACGGTCAATTAGCATTTTCACACTTATGCAAATTTCATATCATTGAAAGCTTTTCTATATCGAATCGTGGTCATTGCACCATTTGTTGTGTATTCGCATTTAAACCATTTTATTTTTCCGAAAGTAAAAGGATGTAGTTTGCTTGATTTTTATTATCTGTTTCCTTTTCAGGAGTGGAGTTTGACCAATAAACAACAATATGCGAATGCCCAGTTGGGAAAATATATGTGTATATTGTTTTCTTTGTTTAAAATATTTGGGGAACATGCAACAGAAACATCTGTTTTAGCTATTCTTTTGACCATAGTTCACAAAGTTCAACATAAACATTGTGTTCTTTTTTTTACAATGTTATGGAAACTCATATGTGAATATGTACGTTATGTGGAAGATATTGATTTGAAAAATGTATTGGAGGTAACCACTTTCTCTTCGATGGGACTCGAACCCATGACCCTACTGTAGATGAATGATGAATATATGTTCAGTGAGATGGAAAACGGAAAAGTTCCCCTGAACCTAAATAAAACTACTGAGTTTTATTTAGGTCATGCGTAAGACAAGTCTTAGACCAATATATTTGGCTTTATGACAGTTTTCAAAATTGGTGTTATTAGAGTCCTCAAGATAATCATTAGGTCCCTAATAAGCTCATAAAACATTTATTGCACGTTTTTTTACGATTTTTGTAGATAGCTACAAGTCTTCTAATAAGGAAAATCTCGCGGCATTGAGCAAAGCAGCGATAAAGCCGTTAAAAATCTTAAATAAATCTATGAAGCCTTGAAATTGTTACTTGGGTTATCTATTACAATCTTCATGTACCCTAATAGTCACTTCAATTGATAGGATAAACATAGGAGCAATGGGATGAGGAACCGGAACAGTAATACTAGTTTTCAAATTGAGAATCGCATTTCAGTATTAGGATACAGCACCCTGCTCATTCAAATGTGTTCTCGATCAGTAGATGGTGACAGATTTATATCATTTGTGAAACGATTTATTTCATTGATTTTTGTTTGGCAAACATTTGTCAACACCTGTTCAACACTTTGAGACAATAATATCAACACTTATCTGTAAATATTACTATTTTTACAGAGTACATGAGATTTGCACATAAAATGCACTTTGATGCTTATTTAACCCCAAAATCCCTTAAATTTCCAACTTTTACCAACAAAATATATTCAGTGGCCATCTGTGGATCCACAGTGAAGAGATAAACACAATTTCAGAGCAATGTCTTAAAGATAAAATGACAAATAGTTTGGAAACTCGCAATATATGGGGCATTAGGGCAAAACGAGCTCAATAACTACATTTGGAAGCGTTCCACGTCCATGAAACAGCACTCACTGAATGCAAAATTCCCTTTCGAATAAGCTCTTGATCTCTTCTGTAAGTTGTTCGTGAAGAAAGTTATCAATTTTTTCCACCTTTGAAATCGGATTTCCCCATTGTGCAGTGTTTGTTATTCTGTTACAGTTAATTATTATAACATAGGTTGTTATGAAACATGTACCATTAGTAGTTAAAATAATAAAAATTGTAGCAAAATTTCTCTTAGTTTTAACAAAAATGTTAAACCATTTTTGTGGCGCAATTTGTCACAATTAATTTGTTATATTGTCATCCCTTGTTTTTCAACCCATTATTTGAACTGTGACAAGAATAAGTCTCATTAGACAGTAGCTCTGGATTACAACAATTACAGGGCCAAAGAAATGACTGACCAGAATAAACTCTCAATATAAAAAATCGACTGAATCTCCCTCTGACTCTGAGGACTATCTTGAATGATATTTAGTAATAATGTTCCCTTGTTCTTAATAACACTTTGGTAATATTTTTGAAGGTGCTCATTGTTGTTGACTAGTTGAAACATTTTGTCTAAGAAAAACATTCAAATGAACATTAAACTATGGTGCTTTGAATCGTTTTATTCTCCTGACCTTTTTATTCGTTGTTGATACTTGCAAACTTTCCTGATTGCAAATGTGAAGTTAAATCAAAAATATTAAAACTCTACAGCCACTCGCTCTACTAGCTCCTAATTGGCCCATAACAGAAATCATTAAACATCTGAGAGACAAACCACCAACAAACAGACATACTGGCGAGGGAAGTCTGAAATAGCACAAAACCACTTTTCCTGACCACGGCAGTCACTCACCAGATATGTATAATTCAAACAAAACGCAAATGTCTACATAACTGGGGTAATTACAAACGGAGCTCCGATCTAGTTCGAGTGAGCAAGTTTTAAGAGCAACGAACGAAAAATGAATGATTGCAACACCAATTAAAGTCTCCATCGGACCCTTGACATACGCAAATTGACGACACACGAGACATGATTGTGGGCAGACGCGAATGTCACTTGAAATGTCGGGTAACGATATTTGTTGAACACGAAAAATGTGCGTTCACAGCCAGCAACGTTGACCGCCTGAATTCCACTCCATTAGCAGTCCTCCCATTAGGATGCTTAGGAATATTATTTTAGATCCAACGGCATGATTTATACTTGGCATTCCCAGCGAAATCAATTTGTCTAAACACAATTTCCTCGAAAATCTCAAACAAACACCGACCGGCAGCACACCCGTGGGAGAAATATTTGACCTCGTTAGCGGCTTTCTATGCTCCTTTGCTGCTGCTGTGGCTGCTGGTTGAAGTTAGTAGCTTGCTCGTTTGCTCCCCCCTTTGTTTGGATGCAGGTGATACTCCAGAATGGGCGTAGAACGAACACTCGGCATGGTGCCTATCGAGAGTGGATTAAGTCTCCGTGATTTATAGGCCATAAACATTCGTGACCGACAAGAAAAAGACTTTAGAACAGAATGTGCACCGATTTTCAGTGACCGTGACGACAGCTACGATTTTTTTTGGAGTTACACAAATATATAACTGGTGTTGGTATTTACTTCACCAATAATTTGCAGCTGGAATAGGCGTGTTGATTAATCGAAAAACGATGGCTAATGGCGGAAATAAAATGTATACCATCATCGAAGGGCCAAATAGAGGTGAGAACGACTTAGAATAGTTGCAAAATAGATTTAAACAAAACAAAATACAAAAAGTCGATGTATTTTTTCTCTGCAAAGCGTATCCAACAAATTCTCAAACAAAGTCGACGATTTGCGTTTAAATATAATAATTATATACTTTTAGAAATGCGAAGCTCTTTGGTAATGTATTCACATTTAAGACACTTTTTATCGCACCGCATTAAGAAGTTCGCAAAGCTATTCTTCACCCACCAGGATGTCATCCCTGTTGATCCGTGGGATGGATAATAAACATCACACAGAGGTGTTGAATGAGATATGCAAGACACGCTGCTGTTGCTGCTGATTCGCATCGCACTTTCTCCATTCGTGCTCATCTGCTTGGATGCCTATACACATATAGCAAACGAGCGACCATTCTGTTGCGAACTCAGCATCAGCATCAACGCTTGACCTGGGCGGCGGCGACCGGCGGCAGAACGGTGGACAGACAGAAGCAAACAACGAGCAAACACGGAGGCGATTTGCGTAATTTACCCGCAGCATGCTGCATCAAGTTAACACACTGCCACTGCGTGTCTTATTGCCACGTTGTTGGTCGTGAGACGTGAGGATTACCCTCAACGGGGTTATAAAAATACATAATAAATAAAGAAAAGTGCTCGGTGGAAAAACTTCACCCACATTTTCATGCCGTTAACGAAATAATTATTGCGGAACGAATGATTTATGAGAATCTTTGTGTTCGAATGTAGGCGTACTTAGCATATATTATGGCATTATAAAATTTATAGCAATCATCATTTTTTAAAGTTCTCTGTTTATATTTGCATCATTGCTGTAATAGCATTCTTAACAACAATTGCTTCTTTGAATAGAACAGATCAGAAGTGTTGGTCATATATTGGCTACATTATGACTACCACCATAAACAACGAACAATTACCTAGTAACCAATTGGATTTTATAAGTACCATTATCGTTTGCTTCTTTAAATGCAAATGGTAAGGTGTTGATCAAACCAGATGGACATCTAAACAATAAATGATTAACTTACTTATGGATCCTGTACACCTCCAGTGGTGCAAATGGCCGACAGGAAAGATCTTCATCCTGAGCGATGTCCAGCCATCGCTTTAACCTATAGCCAGGTTAGATTTCGGTCGACTTCTTTTATTTCTATATTTAGGCTTCGCCGCCATGAGCCTCTGGGTCTGCCTCTGCTGCGATGTCCCGCTGAGTTCCAGTCTAATTCTTGTTTTCAGAATCCGTTTCCGCCCCTACGTAGGGTGTGGCCGACTCAGTCCCACTTTCGATCCCGAATTTCTGTTGCTATCGGCCTCTGGTGACAACGACAATGAAGCTCGTTGTTTGAAATCCAGTTGTGAGGTCATCAGGCCCGAATTATATCCCGCAGGCATCTGTTGATGAACACCTGCAGTCGTTGAGCGTTCTCCACTGATACACACTATGTTTCGCTAGCGTATAACAGCACAGATTTTACGTTAGCGTTGAAAATTTGTATTTTGGTGCGTTCACTTATCTGCCTGTTTTTCCAGATATTTCATAAACTCGCAAAGGCAGCCCTTGTTTTCTTGATCCGTACGCCTATGTCGATCTTAGTACCGCCGTCTGACGCCATTTGGCTACCAAGATATTGGAAGCTTTCAACATTCTCCACTGGTTGCCCGGCTACTGTGAACCTGGAAGGAGTCACCGTTTTTACATCCAACGATTTGGTTTTGTTGACGTTGATGAATAAACCTGCCGAAGGGGAGCACTCGGCGAGGTCGTTGAGCTTACTCTGCATGTCAGAGCGCCGTTGCTGGGTTGGAAGCCGATCAGAAACGAGCTAGTGCCAAGCCAGTGTCACCAAAGCGGAAGGATACGGTCAGGAAAACGGTTGACCCTAAGGAACGACGGGGGCAAATGTCCCCACCAAAAAAAGGGTGCTGAAGTTCGTATGGTGGAAGACCTTCCATGGAGGGAGGTCGTGAGGTCCAAAAAAGCGAAATGAGCGAAAAAGGAAGCCGCAAAGAAAACAGCTGAGAGAGAGAAAGGAGCGATTGCCAAGAAGGGTAACGCCCGAATGCGAAAGGGCGCACCTTCCAATGGTCGTAATCGAAGGGACAGAGGCGAGGAAATTACTCAAGTAGCACAACTTGTTTCACTACTGAACATTTCACTGTGTATCGCAACTATTCGGAAAGAAACAATTTATGTGTATGTGCCATAAAATATAACTCTCTTGCAATCTAAAAAGCGCAAGAGGTGGAGCTTACGGAAACATCCTTCGATTGCAGTAAAACTGCAAAAAATGTTGCAAAAAACTACAGCGGAAAAAAAATAAAAATATCAAACTGGATTCGATTTATAGATCTTGTGATTGATAGTCCTTGATAGCACCATTCAACCCTTCGAATGAAGTGCATGTAGACTCACCATAAAAACCATGCGATTATGAAGTTTTGTACTCGGGTTTCCTGTTACTTGATTGCACCAGCACAGAAAAAAAATGGTGAGTTGTCAGAACGTTGAACGATGGTAAATTAAACACACTCTACTTATCTGCAACTTAATTTAAACAAACAATAAAATTTTTAAAGACGCATTGAAGTTACATGGTAAAAAATATGCAACTTAATGATTTTGTTTCGTGTTTGCAACATGAAGTGCAGTATTCTTTGGTTGTTTGTTTCCAAATGTCAAACACGTACTGCATTGCAATGTTAATGAAACATTGATCACAATTCGAACGTTTTTGACATCTTGATGCAACATTTTCGTACTTTGATGATTTTCCAATGCTAATTTCCAATGCTGAAAATGAATAAAACCAAAATGCTTTTAGGAAGATGTTGCGTGTGCTGCTTGGGTTGATGGCAAAAGCTATGCCGATGTACTGAGGGCCATGAGAAGCGATGAAAATCTCGCTGGCATGGGTGAGGATGTCAACTGCAGCCGCAGGACGCAGAAGGGTGAAATGATTTTCGTCCTGAAGCGGGATGCTGCACAGAAGAGTGCTGCATATAAAAAGTTGACAGAAGAGGTGGTGGGTGCATGTTGAGGCCTTATACCCAGCAGAAATAGTCCAGTGTCGGGGCATGAATGAAATAAGCGAAGCCGGAGACCTGGTGATTACACTGATAAATCTGTTTGGCATTGAAACCCAGGGTACCGCAATTCAGTTGAAGAAGGGTCGAGCGGAAACGCAGGTTGCCACATTTCAAGTACCCTTGGCTGATGTCAAGAAGGTTTTGGATTGGTCCAAGTTGAAGGTGGGTTGGTCAGTATGCCCGATGAGCATAAACCAACAAACTCAGGCCTGCTTTAGGTGCTTCGATTTTGGACATAAGTCATTAGACTGCAGCAGTCCATGCTATGCCGGAGGTGTGGAGCTGAAAGACACAAGGCTCATACCTGCCAGGCTGCACCGCGGTGTTTGATCTACGCTCCTGGCGGAGGCAACAAACACCCATCCGGTGGGCAAGGTACACGCAGGTATCTCAATTGAATCTCTGCTACAACGATCGGTATACGAGTACAAGACTGATGTTGTCCTGCTTATTTATTTATTACCAGACTAAGGCCGCACATAAAAGTCACATAAAAGTCACATCGTCCTCCACCTGATCGATCCACCTTGCCCGCTGTGCACCTCGCCTTCTTGTTCCTGTCGGATTGTTGTCGAGAACCATTTTCACCGGATTACATTCGGATTACTGTCCGACAAAAGCTTTGCTTTTCAGTCTGATGTAGGCTTCCTCCATCCTCTCAAAGTTACGTGCCATGATATCAATGTCGTCGGCGAAACAAAATAACTGGACGGCCTCGGGCTGAAAGTCTCCTAAATAAAGACAAAAAATAAATAAAATAACTGGACGGAATTGGTGAAAATCGTACCACTCGTGTCAATCCCTGCCCTTCGTATTACTTCCTCCAAAGCGATGTTGAATAGCAGACACGAATGACCATCACCTTGCCGTAACCCTCTGCGTTTTTCGAAGGGACTCGAGAATGCCCCTGAAACTCGAACTACGCACATCACCCGATCCATCGTCGCCTTGGTCAACCGTATTAGTTTATCCGGGAATCCGTTTTCGTGCAATACTTGACGTATGGCGAACACCTGGTCTGTGCTAGAGCGTTCACCCATAAATCCCGCCTGGTACTGCCCCAAGAACTCTCTTGCAATAGGTGCTAGTCGGCGGCATAAAACTTGGGAGAGTACACTGTAGGCGGCGTTCAGCAATGTGATTGCGCGGTAGTTGCTACAATCCAGCTTATCGCCCTATTTGTAGATGGGACACACGACACCTTCCATCCACTCCTGGGGCAGAACCTCATCCTCCCAAACCTTGATAATCACCCAGTGCAGCGCTCTAGCCAGTGCCTCACCACCGTGTTTAAATAGCTCTCCTGGTAGTTGGTCAACTCCAGGGACTTTGTTGTTTTTCAACCGGCCGTTCTCCTCCTGGATTTCCTGGAGATTCGGAGCCGGAAGTCGCATGTCCTGCGCGCAGGCTCCTAGGTTCATTACCATACCGCCACCGTTGTCTTCCATATCGCCATTCAGGTGCTCTTCGTAGTGCTGCCCCCACCTTTGGATCACCTCACGCTCGTTTGTAAGAAGGTTCCCGTTTATGTCCTTACACATATCGGGCTGTGACACGTGGCACTTACGTGAACGGTTCAACTTCTCAAAGAACTTTCGTGCGTTATTAGTGCGGTACAATTGCTCCGTCTCTTCACGGTCTCGATCTTCCTGCTGGCGCTTTTTCCTCCGGAAAATCGAGTTTTGTCTGTTCCGCGCCCGTTTGTATCGTGCCTCGTTCGCCCTCGTGCGGTGTTGCAGCAATCTCGCCCATGCTGCATTCTTCTCCTCAACTAACTGCTCACATTCACCGTCATACCAGTCGTTTCTCTGATCCGGAGCCAGTGCAGCGGTTGCGGTGCTTCCAATGGCGGATCGAATATCACTCCAGCCATCTTCAAGAGATGCTGCGCATAGCTGCTCTTTCTTTGGGAGTGCCACTTCCAGCTGCTGCGCGTAGTCTTGGGCTAGTCTACCGTCTTGTAGCCGCCCAATGTTTAGCCGCGGCGGACGACTCCGACACGTGTTGATCACCGTCGAGAGTTTTGAGCGCAGACATGCTACAACGAGGTAGTGGTCGGATTCAATATTCGCACTGCGGTAAGTACGTACGTTCGTGATGTCGGAGAAGAATTTACCGTCGATTAGAACGTGGTCGATTTGGTTTTCCGTTTCTTGGTTAGGTGATCTCCATGTTGCCTTGGGGATATTCTTGCGGGAGAAGAAAGTGCTTCGGACTACCATTCCGCGGTGAGCCTGCAAAGTTAATGCATCGTTGGCCGTTGTCGTTCGATACTGTATGCAGACTATCCTTCCGATGACCGGTCTATACATTTCCTCCCTTCCTACCTGAGCGTCATGTCACCGATGACGATTCTGACGTATCGCAGTGGGCATCCATCGTATGTCTGCTCCAGCTGTGCATAGAACGCTTCTTTCTCGTCGTCGGGTCTCCCTTCGTGTGGGCAGTGCACGTTGATGATGCTATAGTTGAAGAAACGGTCTTTTATCCTCAGCTTGCATATCCTTGCGTTGATTGGCTGCCACCCAATCACGCGTTGGCGCATCTTTCCCAGCACTATGAAGCCGGTTCCCAGATCGTTGGTGGTGCCACAGCTTTGGTAGAAGGTAGCTTCTCGATGCTCGCTTATCCACACTTTCTGTCCTGTCCAGTAGATTTCCTGCAACGCTACGACGTCGAAGTTGCGGGGATGTGATTCATCGTAGATTATCCTGTCGCAACCTGCGAAGCCTAGCGACTTGCAGTTCCATGTTCCATGCTTCCAATCGTGATCCTTTATTCGTCGCCTAGGTCGTTGTCGATTATATCGAGTCGTATTATCTTTTAAGCCGTTCATAATGGTTGTTTTTAAAGGCGGCTTATTGGGCCTGCGCAAACCTCCTGTCTTGTCGGAGGGGCGTCGTGTCAGGGCTATTTAGCGTCCCACCTAACACCTGGACTTGGGCTTGTGCGGCATACGGTCGCTTTGGCGGAGCCTACTTGCGGATACATGCAGCTTTTTATAGAGGTTTAACAGGGCCCACTGTCAAACCCCATCACATCCTAGGCAGGTGCCACAACTCGCAGATGGCCTGGAGAGGGATCGTCAAGCCCTTGGACATAGTCCCTGCTGCCCCCCAATGTTGTCCTGCTATCGGATCCGTATTCCTGCTATGAACGGCAGTCGGCAGTGACTAAAGCCAAGTCAAGAACAGTGTCAATCTAGACATGCGGGAAGTACCCAATCCTGGAAATAGTTTCATCTCCTGACGATGAGGGTTTCGTTATAGCCAAAATAAACATTGTTTACCTTTGTAGCTGCTACTGTCCTCCTAAATGGAATACAGAGCAGTACACTAGGGTATTGGATAGTCTTGTAGCCGCACTAACTGGTCTGAAATCATAAGTAGTTGCAGGTGACTTCAATGCGTGGGCAGCAGTCTGGGGTTCCGGTTCAGTAACGCCAAAGGTAATATCCTGCTAGAGTCGCTAGCGAAACTGATCGTGGTCCTATTGAACGAGGGGCAGGTATCCAATTTCAGAGGTCTGAGAGGTGAGTCATGCATCGACGTGAACTTCTGCAGCGCGGAATGGACGGCAGACTCTGAATGGAGGGTTCATGAGTGGTATACAAGGTGGATCAATACAATTTAGCTAGGATGGCGTATCTAGCAGTTCAACCCGGAATTGGCAGAGGAATCATTACGATGGGAAAATTGGACTCATGCCCTAAGTGGTGACGAGTTCTCCGATGTCCTGACACGAGCTTGTGTCGTAACAATGCCAAGGAGGGCTAAGCCAACCAGCAACTGCAAACCGGTCTATTGGTGAACGTACACAATTGATGATCTTCGCAGCACTTTTCTTAGAACTAAAAGAAGATTGCGGCGTTCTAAAACAGAAGCGGCGTTCTCAATAGTCTCCCCCTGAAGTATTGCTTAATAGCGGGTCGGGGGTACGGACTGGCGAAAGGGTTTTAATTTTAGTAAGTCGGGTAAGCCCATCTCCTCACTACCTGATTCAACATCCTTAGGTGTCTGTTTGAAGATTTCTATTTACCCTTTCTAACCATGTCGTCGGCCACATCGCCATTAAGATGCTCGTTTGTAAGAAGGTTCCCGTTTATGTCCTTACACATATCAGGCTGAGGCACGTGGTCCTTACGTGATCGATTCAGCTAATCATAGAACTTTCGTGCGCCATTAGCGCGGCACAGTTGCTACTTCTCTTCACGATCTCGAACTTCCTGCTAGCGCCTTTTCATCCGAAAAATCGAGTTCTGTCTGTTGCGCGCCTGTTTGTATCGTATGGTGTTGCAGCAATCTCCCCATGCTGCTTTCTTTTTCGTCGTTTCTCTGATCCGGGGGCACCGCGCCTTATGCAGTGGTTACGGTGCTACCAATCGAATATCTCTTCAGCCATCTTCAAGATAAGCGGTTGCTGAATGCCGCCTTCAAGCTGCTCTTCCTTTGAAGGTGCGTTCGGCTTCGACGCGTGTTGTACATCGTTGAGAGTTTTGAGCGCATACATACCGCAACGAGATAGTGGTCGAATTCAATATTCGCACAGATGCGTACTTTCTCATGATGTCAGAGAAGAGTTTGCTGTCAATTAGAACGTGGTTTATTTGGGTTTACGTTCCTAGATTAGGTGATTTCCATGTGGCCTTGTGGATATTTTTGCCTACCTGAGCATTCGTGTCGCCGATGACGATTTTAACGCCCCGCAGTGGGCATCCATCGTATGCTCCAGCTCTGCATAGAATAGAAGCATGCTTCGTGTGGGCAGTGCACGTTGATAATGCTATAGTTGAAGAAACGGCCTTTTATCCTCAGCTTGCACATCCTTTCGTTTTTTGGCTGCCACACAATTACGCGTTGGCAAATCTTGTCCAACACTATGAAGTCGATTCTCAGCTCGTTGGTGGTGCCACTGCTTTAGTAGAAGGTAGCCGCTCGATGCCCGCTTTTCCACACTTTCTGTCACGTTCAGCAGATTTCCTGCAACGCTATGACGTCGAAGTTGCAAGGATGTGATTCATCGTAGATTATCCTGTCGCCTGTCACCATTATCCTGTCTATCCTTGTGACACCTAGCAACTTGCAGTTCCATGATCCAAGCTTCCTATCGTGGTCCTTTATTCGTCGCCTAGGTCATTGTCGGTTGTATCGAGTAGTATTATCTTATATGTTGTTCGTTCGTTCGGTTTATTGAACCTACGCAAACCTCCTGTCTTGTCAAAGGGCCGTCGTTTCAGGACTGTTTAGCGCTTCTCCTAACATCGCATCAGGACTTGGGCTTGTGCGCTTTGAGCGGCACACGGTCACTTTGGCAGAGCCTGCTTGCGAATAAATGCAGCTTTTTACAGAAGTTTAACAGAGCCCACTGTCAAACCACACCACAACCTAGGCAGGCACCATAACAGTATAACTGCTGGGGAGGGATCGTCAGGCCCTTGTGTTAAAAGTATATTATAAAATGTTACGAGAAAAGCACATAATAGATGTCAAAATTGCACTTAAGGGAGATAGATTCAGTTATTAAGACGAATTCACATAAATTTGCGTTTATTTTCAATGCATTGCAGCAGTTTCTGAAAAACAAATTCTCCCAAAAAAATCATTGTCCAGGCCGAGAATCGAACCCGCAAAATCCGGATTGGCAATCCTATGCCTTTACTCTTAAGGATAACTGGAGAGCCTTTCATTCTTTATAGACTATAGATGAATTCAAAACGTATTTCTTTCCTATCAAAAACAGCTACCTACAACAGATGATACACTAATTATGTAAGATATTATTCTGAGGTTTTCAACTTTTCCTGTAAAAGTAACACCTGTAGAACGTGATGACGGGATTTTTACGTTGCCGAACTTCAAACATTAAGCTTTATTTCATTTCCGACACAATTGAAAAACTTTTCATATGAACCCATATGCCTGTTCTGATGATAATGAAAAGACATCTAACAGACGGAGATAATAGGAAAAAGGAAAAGGCAAAGTTCCCTGCATTGGATTAAGTAATCGGTTTCTCTAATGCCTTACGGCCATCGATAACATTAATGTTTGCCTTTGACAGGAAATCGAAAAGTCGGACTTTTATCGTTGAATAATTTCCTCCCATATCTAGTTGTGCTTTTCTTCCCAGGAATGGCCCAGCCCAGAAAAAAAGCTCAACCCTGTCAAATCAGTGCAGTCTGCCGCAGGAGAGATGACTTTGTTTGGCAGTCCGTAATTCATCACGCAGGAAATGAGCAATTGGAAGGGCAATTAAGAATAGATTACAGCGAACTATTTTTCTTGCGTCGGTCGACGTCGTCCGCTGACTCAAATCGTTCGGGGTTACATAAGCTGCTTCCGCTCGATTGTGCAGAATAAGTTTCGGTTCGCAGGAGCAAACTTCTCCGTCCATCGTAGCCGTTGTCGTCGTCATCGCCCAGCCAGCAGCGGACTGGGTCAGAAGGAGTGAATGACATTGTTCGCACTTCCGCCGCTCGCCAGCACCCTTCTCGAGCAGCTTATTGAACCTCATAAATATAATAAATATAAATATGCCAAAAAGTTCGTTGGTTCAAGTGCGAGCTCGAGCGAGTTAGTTTTCTGGAAAATAGTCATCACAATTTGAAAATAAAACACTTGAACAATTCTGATGGACTTGCTAACTCCAGAGTCAAAATCGACTCTCTTTTATTTACAAAACATTATAACTACTGGTTATTGTTTATAATTTTTCTCTCATTTAATAATGTTCATACTACCTTTTTGAAGAATGTTGCATGCTACCTACATTTACTCTCATGTGACATTCTGCTCCGAGAGCATTCATCTCTCTAAATAAACAATTATTTAACAATTGAGTCAGCTACTATTCCTGAAGCTTATTCCTTAGAAGTTTTATCCTTAAATATCCGTTGTTTATTTTCAACAGCAGTTTGCTATTTGATAAACATAAATGGACAGGTTCCAACCTGTCCAATCTCTTTCGTTCGTTTATATGACATACTTTAAATATAGAAGAAAATGATGATTATTCCATGGCGTTTGGGTCGCTACACAAGTTCATAATTATTGCGCATTCTGGGCAAACGCTATGTGCAAATAGGTGATGACCAATTCTGGGGAATGGTGCATTCTGGCAAACGACTTTCGAATGGTCCATTCTGGCAAATTTATTCTGGCAAAAGGCCTTCTGGCAAATGACTTTCTGGCTATTGTCATGCATCAATCAATCCACCATTATCCAGAAAATATGGATGATGAAAGACTGTCTCCCTGTTGGATGGCCTCATATGGCAATCTATAAGAAAGGCACCGACTTGAGTGTAATCAGAAGATCACCCTTCTGAATTAGTCGTACAAAATCATGTCGCGTATCCTGTTTAACAGACTGAGACCGCTTGAGGTCCTTCGGCGAATACCAGGCAGGTTTTCGTGAGGAGATCAACGACGGATCAGATGTTTACGCAGATAATCCTCGATAAATTCCGGGAGTACAACTTGCAGACTCACCATCTGTTCATTGATTTCAAAGCAGCGTACGATTCAGAAAAATGAACTGTGCAGATAGAATATTCGGATTGCAGACGAGTGTCTACACAGTTAAAATTCTGAAAATTACATATGGAAATATTTGAACGCATATTTTGTGTTCACATAGTCTTTATTTCATCCTTTTCTTGTACACAATATTGAATACAAGCTTCATAGTAACGATGACCTGTAATTTTAAAAATGATGGAAAAATAGTCGAATCGAGGCCTTTTTTTACATCTATATGCTTATTTTTATACTGTCCTCGTTTTGGATTGAACAGAATGATGCACTTTCAATTTATTGTTCAACATTGCACTCAGAGCGCTATTGTTAGGAGATTTGGTGTGACACTATCATCATCCAACAAACAACGACAAGCTACAAATAAGCATCTAGGTTGAATTTGTTTTATTTGGATATTCGTAGCTAGAATAAAATGTATGCTGAATAATTCGCTGGGATTTCATTTCAGCATTTAATCTAATATTCGACATGACCTATTTATTTGTTTACTACCTTTATTTGAAGTGAAACTAACGTTTTGTTTATCACATTTCAGCACTTGGGAAGTTTAACAGTGTGCTGAACTAGTTTTAAAGTTCTCTCGACTATGATGTGATGCTCTGAAGGGTGGTCGAATTGAGTTTGAATAATGAATTAATAACAAGCATTTGGACATCTTCTTAACCTTTGTCCTTCTTAACCATTGGATTTCCCATTTATCGTCTATCCTTGGTGGAAAAACATGCTTTTCAGTTTGAGAGAAAATCTGGATTCTAGATTTGGAAGAATTTGATTTATGGAAAATGGATCTGAATAATACAAATGAACATGAATAAATCAATTAAGACAATAAAAGACAATAAAATAATTATTTATTTTCAAGAGACTTTTTATATTCGTGATTTGTTAAGCTGTCGAAGATTATAACAAACGAAACTGCTGACAATAAAAAATCATGCATTCATGCGAAAATAAATTTACTAAAGCCGGATTTAACGCCGTTGAATAACGTCGGAAAATTATTGAATCTTTGATGTGTGGAATCAAAGATATTTTAGTTACCAGATAAAGATTGTCGCTTCGGTTCCCTTTGTTCTGCTGTCCGAAACATGTGTGGTACCTAACTCCAAATCGTATGTATTTTTCTCATTGCATTTAGATCCACTATCCTCGCCATGAAAGATGTTCCGGACAGCGTAATCTTTATCTGGTAACTAAATATCTTTGAGAATCAAATATTATCGCATGGATGTTGATCTTTTGAGAATAATCTTAGCATTTGACAATCATATCGCAACCGTTTATCAAGAGATTCTGAGGAAGGCTGAGTATACTGCTTTTTTATTTTCATTTTTCATCTATCTATCTTCTATCTTCTATCTTCTATCTTCTATCTATATATATATAAACTCAATGTTTGTGTTTTATGTATGTTTGTATGTATGTTCCAGCATAACTGAACCCATTTGATTTCAAATTTGGAACACATTCTTTATCTTGAGGAGACAATGATGGGGGCTAGGCATGCTCTTTGGAAAGGGGAGGGTGTGGGGAGGGGTATTGCTTGGTTGTCAACTCAGTGTAAATTCTGAACCCTTGCGATTTCACAAATTTCGAACACAAATTCTTTATCTTAGGAGAGGACGATAGAGGGTTGAGCATGCTCTTTGGAAAGGGGAGGTATGGGGGAGGGTATTGTTAATTATGATTACGCAGTTTAAACTGAACCCTTGGCCGAATTCGACCAAATTTGGAGCAAATTCCTTATCTTAAAAAGGGACGATATGGGGTTTAGCATGCTCTTTGGAAGGGGGAGGTGTGGGGGAGGGTATTGTAGTTATCGATCAACTCAGTGTAAATTCTGAACCCTGGCCGATTTCAAATTTTGAACACAAATTCTTTATCTTAGGATGGGACGATGGGGGGTTGAGCATGCTCTTTGGAAGGGGAGGGTATTGGGGAGGGGTATTGTAGTTATCGATCAACAGTGTCAACTCTGAACCCTGCCGATTTCAACCAATTTGAAACACAGATTCTTTATCTTACAGAGGAAACGATAGGGTTAAGCGTGCTCTTTGGAAAAGGAGGAGGGTATGGAGGGAGGGTTTCTTCACTATTGATCAACGCAATTTTAATTCTGAACCCCTTGGCCGATTTCGACCAAATTTGGAACACATTTCCTTCTCTTAAGAAGGGGACGATCGGGTTACCATGCTCTTTGGAAGGGAAGGGGTGTGGGGAGGGTATTTCTTAGTTATCGTCAGCTCAGTTTTAATTCTGAACTCCTTGGCCGATTTCAGCCAATTGAAACAAATCCTTTATCTTACAGAGGAACGAAAGGGAGGTTAAGTATGCTCTTTGAAAAAGGGGAGGTGGGGGAGGTGATTGTATCGATCAACGCAGTGTAAACTCTGAACCCCTTGCCGATTTCGACCAAATTGGAACACAAATTCTTTATCCTAGAAGGGGACGATAGGGGTTAGGCATGCTCTTTGGAAAGAGGAGGTGTGGGGAGGGTGGTCTTTACAAAGAGAGGAGGGAGGGGTATTGTTTAGCAATCGATCAACTCAATAGTAAATCCTGAGCCAAATTTAAAAAATTTGTATCAAATATTGTCTGTCCTAAGGAAGCATTTTAGTGGATGTGGTTATAATTTAAAAAAAGGGAGGATGTGGGAGAGGGGTATTGTTTGGTTATCAATTCAGCATGACTTCTGACCTTTATCGATGTCCTCCAAATTTGACATATTATCTGTCTAGGAAGACTATATCAGACTGGTATGAGTGCCATAGCTAAATGAGAGGGGTATATTCATTAAACGAACAGTTTAGTAGCCTTTTAATCATGGTCAATTCAAACTAAACAAGTAAGCACGTAATCTCTAGGAAACTATTATAGAGGCTGGAAGGACTTTGGAATGGGATGGGGGAGGGGGTTTGGTTGGGTATTGTTGTTCATCGATAATTGTATGCCTGAGGCATGATTAATGTGTTTCCTTCTGAATGGTGGATGTGATTGCTTCTTCAAAAGTGAGCATTTGCCCGGAATAAGGCAATGGCAGGTGTGATCCTTCTTTAAAAATATGCGTTGCCCGAATATGGCATCGATGAATGTTTTCCTTCTTTAGAAATAGACATTTTCCCGAATAAGACTTTCAAACCCACGATCCCTTCTTCAAAATCAGTAAATGTTTTTTTTTTTTTTGTGTCTTTATTAAGGAGACTTTCAGCCCAAGGCTGGCTCGTCCAGAGTCGATCAATGTTTCCAAAAGCCTTCTTTTAATCAAATGATTAAGTATGAATAAATAAACACAACTACCCTGTTGATCAATTGGTTTTATCATTTTCCGATTGTGAAAACTGCAAACAAACTGGCAATTCCGAGCAAGGCCGGGTCATAAAGCTAGTAAATTCATAAATAGCATTGGAATGGATTTTTTTTATCGTTTATCGACTCTTTTACGTATTTTTCCTAGTGTGCGAAGGTTTGACTGGCTGAACAATGGTTGAAATAAAAATCTTGATGATTATTTACAAACTGTAGTTTGACAGATCGACTTATTGAATAGAGGTCAATTATGATTCATATTCAGCAATAATTATTTATGTTATGCATTGAGTGAGCCATATCTAACAAATCAAGGATGGCACGGATGCAACGTTACGCGGATGATCAAATGACAGCAGTTCGAGGCCCGATTTGGAAAATTTTAAAATGATTATATGAAAATGCAATTGCTTAAAATACGCTCATTGGAGATCTTGATGATGTTACCTTCTATGCGTTATTATTTTCGAAGAATTCATGTAGCTGAATTGAGGCTTAGTAAAATGCATATTAAAGGTTTAACGAATCAGTTAATAAAGTTGTTTTAAAATGAGATGTTGTGGTTATACTTCTAAAATTATGAACAAAGCGACAGATGTTGTGATGAAATAATATACGACATAATTCAACACAGCGCTGGATTCAATCATCACACTGATGTTAGTTCAACTAGTGAATGTTTGTTGGGACACGGTCGCATATGCTCCTGGACGACATCGACCTTATTGGAATCGATCCTAGCAGTAGTGGAAACTTTGTGTTTCTGTTTGAAGTTGTTGAAGAATTTGTTTACCTTGGAACGCTGGCGACATGTGACAATGACGTTTCCGCGAAGTAAAACGACGTATTGTTGCTGAGAATAGGGTCTTTATAGGTTACATAAGCAGCTTAGGTCCGCAACATGAACAGAGCAAAATTTTCTCTATACAAAACTCAGATTCTTCAGTAGCCTTCATGGACATGAAGCATGGACGTTAAAAGAGGCGGACCGGAGAGCTTTCTGGGTTTTGGAGCGATTACGTACAACATTCGGAGAAACTAGAATGATGAATCATAATCATGAGCTGTATCAAGTATACAAAGAAGAAATTTTGTGAATCGTATAAAATACGGCGAACTTCAGTGGGCTGGTCACTTAGTGCGAATCGGAAGAAAGAATAGCGAAAACAATATTCCAGAAGACCACAGGGCCGACGACTTCGGAAGACCACGAACACGCTGGGTGCTGCATGTGGAAGATGGGACCGATGACAGAGGCGGGCACTGAGGCAGAAGACGATTATGGAGCTCTGCAATACGTCAGGCATATGTGTATCGACGCTGTAGCCAAACAGATATCCAAGTATCACAGCGGCGGCGGAGAGCATAGCATGGAGTGAGGTTTCGTAGTGATGGGCAAGCAGATGAACAGGTGATGCGGTGGAAACCCATTAGCAAGCAAATCTGTGTTGAGGATGCAGGGCAAATTTTCAATTACAGCCTAATCCGTTTACGCACCGGCAAACGATAAATCCGTCGATGAAGGACACGTTTATGAATGTCTTGATAAAGCATATGGAAGTGCCCAAAGCATGACGCGAAAATTGTTATCGGAACGCTAACGCTCAGGTCAGTAGAGGACTTTTCCGTTCCATCGATGGTAGGGAGGCCTCTCCGCTACCAATGACAACCACAGCTAGTAAATGCTGCTGCCAGAGGATGGCCATCAGATGCCTCTTTCACGAAAAGAACATCCGAAGCACACCTAAAACACCAAATGGTGAAACTTGCAACCAGATAGACCATGTTCTGGTGGAAGGGCGCCTCTCGAATGTTATCGATGTGCGGACATTCAGAGGTCCGAACATTGACTCTGATCACTACCTCGTTGTCGTAAAATTCGATCACGGTTGTCAACTGTATCGAACGAAAGATCACGCGAACGATGCGTTACAATATCCAGCGATTCGTCGTCGGAAGGGTATCGACTGGTATCCCAGAAGCTCGACGAATGGATAAGTGCAATCAGTTAGCGACAACGTCAACGATCTATGAAGTCGATCCATGGCACGAGAAGTGGTAGCACTGCACAGCGGGACCCAGGACGGTTTATTCGATGAGGAGTGTCAGAGGTGACAGATGAAAAGAACGTTGCCAGAAGCCGGGTGTTGGTGTCGGTGCCCGATCTAATAGAGCTAGGTACAAAGAGCAGCCGAAACTGAACCCACCGGAGGAAGAAGAAATAATATGAAGAACAAGTGATTGCGAGCCGCAGGAAAAATGGGAACATGCGGAGGTTCTGGGTCTTCAATGGCGGTGCGAAAGACAACGCCATCTCCGTCATGTACAACGACCAAGAAGGAATTTGCTGACAGATAAAACCTGCGCGCGGGAAGGACACAGCTCCCAGCTGAACTTCTCAAACATGGCAGTGATCAGCTTTATGAAGTTCTGCACCATATTATGTCGAATAGGGAAGACAATTGCATGCTACCTGGTTGGACGGCCTCATTTCCTCTCTTTAGAAAGGGCACATGAGGTGCGCAATTACAGAATAACCTCCTTAATTCGTGAACTAAAAATTTCCGGATTCTGTTCAACAGATTGAGACCGAAGAGTCCTTCGTCGCGAATACCAAACGAGCGGTGAGGGCTGATCAACGACGATAAAATGTTTACCCTGGACAAATCCTTGATAAATTCCGAAAGTACAACTTGCAGACACATCATTTGTTTATTGATTTCAAGGCGGCGATTCAGTGAAACGGAATGAATTATGGCAAATTAGCTTGAACATGGTTTTCCAGCACAAACGGCTGATTCTTATAACGTTGAATGAATCGAAATCAAGTGTAGATTGCAGATTCATTTTTACCCTAGATGGATTAAATCAGGGTGATGCACTCTCGAATCTTCTGTTCAATATGCGCTCGAGGGAGCGATTAGGAAACGGTGGCAAAGAAGTGGTGCCATTACACAAGATCGCTTATGCTAGGGATTTACGGACGATATCGATATTATCAAGGTTGATCACCGTGCCGTGGAAGAGGGAATAGCGAGATTATTACTTGATCACCACAAAACGGTACATGGTCGCTAACAATCAACGTGGGTTCATTAGTGGTGGTGGTACCGAAATGTGCTGGATGATAGAAAATTTGAAGTGGTAGAAGAATGTGTGTATCTTGGAACATTAGTGATAATGATGTTACCCGCGTTTTGAAGCTGCAAATATAGGGATTTTACGGACTTCGTAACCAACCGGTCTCGTAGTCTGCAAACGAAAACAAAAATCTTTACAGCCTACGGCATGGACGTTTAATAAGGCTGATCGTAGAGCTTTCCGAGTGTTTGAGCGTAAGTCTGCGGACAATACTCGGCGTAAACAGGAGAACGGTATCTCACGAGTTGTACGGCTGTAGGGCTGGATATTGTTAAGCTTACAACGCGGAAGACTACGGTGGGCTGGACCCTTTGTTTGTACCGAGATTAGTCAAGCGAAGATAATATTTAGTAAAGAACCGGAAGAGGCCGAGGCTGAGCCGCATGTCGATGGCTTTTGCAGTTAGAACGGACAGGGGGCTTAATGTTCAGGGCGACTGGGATTGGACCAGGATCAAGTCCAGTGGAGAGGATACTCCATTCGCGTGGTTCATCGAAGAGCTGTACCCATCAAGTATCAAGTAGAACATCCATTATATTTATCCTCACCTAATAAATAAAAACAAATTCTGTTGGTTCTTCAAGCCGAAATTGACTCATTAAAAAATTAAAATGTGGCTTAGACTTATTCTTATTGTATTTTTATTAAAAAGAAGCGAGTTTGCAGTAGCTATTGAGCAAATAAGGGCAGAGCGTGTTTTAGTCGTTGCAAAAAGAATAAAATATCTATCTTGTGTTCGAGTGGCTCATGCGCATTTGCGTTTTGCTCGGTGTTATTTCCATCCCATAGATCGCATCGCTTACCGAAGTGAAGCCAGATAAATTATCCTTTGTAACTAAAATGATATCCTATTCAGACAATCGTGGAGATGCAGAGGTATACTCGGTCTCTAGTAGCGAGAGTCGTAACAATCCTTCCTTCTGCCATGAAGGACGTTGTCTTTAAATATTTGAGCTCTCCGAAACGTGTACATTGAGAATGGTGGCTACTGCCCCATTTATTGTGTTTTCTGTACAATTTCCAAGTTCGGTCATAATGCTCATGCTCATGAATTTTTATTAAGAAAGCGATGGCATAAAAAGCATGAGCAACTACGCTATCTCATGTGTAGAGATCATGTATGCAGTAGGTAAACTTGCAAAAGTTATAAATGAATTTCTTACCAGTTATTTATGCACCAATTCAAGAAGCTATAGAGATGAAGAATTGTAGATCGATAGTGCAAAATCAGCTCAGAACTTTTGTGATCACACAGCAAGCGCAGGTCAATTTGACAAAACTTCTCATAAGTGCAATAAAGCACCTCAACAAGGTGAGGACCACATATAGATCGTCGGGGACATCAGTCGAAGCACTTCATCGTAATGGAACAGTAGTGAAATTAATTGTCAGATAGCCTCCTGTTCATATTCAACTTCTCCCGTTTAATAGACCTTCCCTTCTTATGGAATCAACCAACCGTTCCACTACCTTCGCAATTCATCCCCTTGTTGTTATTATCTTCATGCAAGTATTCACACACAGTGCAGCGTAGCCATTTTAATGATAATCATAATTATTTTAATACCACTTGAAAAAGTAAAATTTTCAGTTTTGCGAGACAACAACCAGTTAACCTTAAAGTGTGCTGCAAGTAGAACGGCGCGGAGGAAGAAAATGTTAATGGCATGCGTGTATCCTGTTTTGTCCGTTGCGTTGGTGAAAAGCGAGCCATGGTGCCACTCTCTCCACTTTTTTGGGGGTTTTCACTGTGTCCCTATAGTTTGGCTGTGCGTTCAGAATTTTACACTTTGTAATTTATCTAATATTAATTTCACCGCAAGACGACTTCTTTCAAGCAAGTTTTTTTTTGCGAGATGTCGTTCGGGTAGTTTTCCATACCAGCATACATCTTTTCCCTTTGGTGTCTGTTTTTGTTTTGCTCAAACTCGTTCACTGTCCAACTATAAAGACGTAAGGTTTTCGTTAGAAGAATTCTCAGTTTGCGTTTTGGCCGTGCTTTCAGTCGATAGTTGCCCGAAACGGGAAATCTTTCTCAGTAGTACAGGATGAGTGTTATTTTGCCTTTCGAATGGATCGTAAATTTTAATTTCAAGTTTGGAAGGGTATACGGTGATAGCTAATTCAACTGCACGATGACCTCAATTTACAACGATACTGGCTATGATGTGGGTATTAAGGCAAAGTACCTTACTCGGTTGTGACCCCTTGGAAGGGTTCAAGTATTAGTTAGAAATATCTCAATTAAAATTAAATGTTTCTTAGTTATGAAGGAAAATGAGCATTTGAACATTAAATTCTAATCATGGAGTTTATAGAACTTTACCGCAGCATAATTATAATTTCTGAAGTGATCAGTTTGACTGTAATAGGTATGAGCATTGACGCAACTAATGAAAAATTCGTGAAAGGTTAACTTTTTGAAATTCAACAAAATAAAAAGCTATCTTTACGCTCATCGCTCGACCATAGGAACTTGGCAGCGCAAAACAGGTCTATGCATTAATAAATCCAACTAAAACTTTCAACTTTTCTTCTATTAATTTCGGATACCGCTTTTCAAAATTCTCTTTGCATGGAAGTCCTCCGTACCGGCCTTATAAGCATTTTGTACATGACCATTTGATGCGTGTGAATCTTTAATGCCGAAGTTTTTCTGGAGCCCGTATGGGCCGACTTCCAGAGATGATGTGCCTTTGTATTCTTCGACTAACATTATTATTAACGGCTGTTAGGGCGTCAAGATTTTTTATCTAGGTTATTCGACTTCGTCAATAGATGAATAACCAGCGCGGAAACATACATTTGCAGTGCAGAACGTAAACAAACGTGCATCAAATTCCAAAAATCCAAGATGAACTGAGTTGGGGATATTGACAAGTCGGATAACCTGTACATGAAAAAATCTTGAAGGCGTCAGTCAGAATTCATCGACCACCTCAAAAGTAATACTGCTTCCCAGGCGGGCCCTTTCGCGCTCAGGTCGCCTCTACTGTCTTCTTTGTCTTGATAGATTCACCACCAAGTCAACTATTGTTGCTTCACGTTTCAGGCGGGTGCAAGTTCTCACGCACGCGGATGTTCGGCCGACAATGTTCATGCATCCGCGAAACTGGATCTTTTGAAAATCGTGCTGACGTTCCATGCGACCTCTAGCTCATTGTTGGACAAGGTCCATCGCCTTGTCTTAGTCTCGATGCGATTCAGACGAACAGGAGTGTTTGAAATTTTCACCAGTTTTACCATCCACCGTTGGCGTTGGTTTGATCAGTCTGGTGAGCTTCCAGGGCTGTTCTCGCCCATATTTTCTATGGCTCTTCGCGGTCAATACTGTCGTATGCCGCCTTGAAATCGACAAACAGATGTGCGTGTGACCTGATATTCACAAGTTTTGAAAGATTTGTCATGTAGAAGATCTGGTCCGTTGTCGGGCCGTCAACGAAGCCGGCAGATATCCCACGAACTCATTTACTATGGTGACAGACGACGGAAGATGATCTGGATATCACTTTGTATTAGGGATAGTCATCGCTCGAAAGTTCTCACACTTGCTTTCGCCTTTCTAGGGTGACTATGACTCCTTCTACTCCCTCCAGTACTGTTCAGTTTCCCGGGCTGATACAGTTTATGCGACCGGTAGCGACCAGACCCATCTTGATAAGCGCAGCACCATATCTACCAACTGCTTTATTGGTCTGATGCATCCTTAGCTTTCCTCAATGTGCCTCAATGTTTGACGCTCTTTCAGGTTCCGACTATCCGTTACTTCTAGCCATCTACCAGGAAATCGTTGAATTTGCTGCTTAAACGAAAACTTTCCAAACTTGATGGACCTCAACAAAGCTTCTGAGGTCCTGTTCTCTCAATTTGCTTCTCCGGACTTTCCGTTCCCACAATTCCTTTTGGCCCATGCGTCGTCGTAATTTCAAGTGTTCTATGTTGCCGCTTGCAGGGAGCACGTTCGTTGCTTTTCGGTGCATTTGAGTAATTTATGTCATTGTATAGTAATATTTGTAGCATATGGACCAGATGGACGACGCTGCGCGGACGCTTTTGCGCTTCTCGTACACAAAGTATACGTAAAAGGCCCACGTTCGCTCCAAAAACAAACTTTTTATAGTCAGGACACAAAGTGTATATATCAATCGACTCGCTCGACGAATTGAAATTGATGTCTGTGTTTTTTCCTAAGCAATGAGGAGATCTACTCACAAACATCCTGGGTTGTCCAGGAAGCGGGGTTAGGGACCACCTCCAACAGCAAACAGGGAAGCAGGACTACATCGGCCACTAAGCCGTTTCTGCCGCCAAGCCCTTCGTCCCTTCGGTACGAAGTGTGCTAGGGGCATGCGCACCCTCGAAGTTAGCGTGTCCTTGCAGCATCGAACTCGTGACTCGCTTTTTGAAGAAACACCATGGTATCTCAGCGCATTGCCGGCTTTCAGGTGCACCACGCCCTATGTCCTCGGAAGGTGGGAAGGTCGACTTCGCGTGCTTCCCTCTGCACGACTGGTATCAAGAATGATGATGCATGCACCCCAAATTGACCTCGTCTCTGCGAGTACAGACTCTGTCCTTGTTTTCTGACGACAGTATTTGGACGATCACGCCCGATTAACTACGAACTTCCAGCCAACCTAATCGTTTACATCCTCGGACTGAGGTTGTCGGTGGGTATCCAGACCACATGTGGCAAAGCAGTGCGATAATGCTGGACTGACAGAACAGCACGTGTTCCGCCGTTTCTTATAAACCGCACACTGGACACCGGGCGAGGCGAGTGTCCGAACCAGTGTAGATACTGTCTGAAGCAACCGGGCCTGGGACCTGGGTCAGGTGAAATGATTTCCCAGCGCCTGCGTGCCCGTACCTATCTGGTATCAACCTGTCCATCTACCCTTAGTGGAACTGTCCCACGCACTGCCATTTGACCTGGGCCAACCTGACGGTCTGGTGCCTCGTGCCGCGCATTGAAGCCTCTGTCTTCACCGATAACGATGTGAACCGGTGATGACGCAAATTCATCATGTGACTGTACGTACGCGTCGCAACTCTTAGGCATGAGCCTATACGACTTTCTAACTTCGTTTTGTAGCAGTAAATACGCAGGGCCGTGCCCCAAGCTGCCCCAACCTCGTGGACAGGCAACGCTAACCAGAAGTTTGCGCTAGCTGGCATTAACCCCAGAGCTATGACATCATCTGGGACAATGCCACTCTGCTGTAGAGCACGCTTGCAGGCGTAATTGCGTTGCTACCAAAGGTGCTTATCGTCGATCTACCCCAAGAGTTTGATGGAGCGTTCAGAGTGACGTACGCAGTTGCCTGCCCTTATCACCCGTTGTTGCTCCGACTTTCGGTTGTTATAACAACCACCTCAGTCTTATAGTGAGCCAGTTCTAACTTCCTGGAACTCATCCACTCCTCCACAATTGCAATCTAGTGGGCTGCAGTCAACTCCACCTCTTGATCGATTCGCCGTGAACCTCAGCGTAATATCTCGTCAGCAGAAGCCGACGATTACCAGAACTTCAACCTCAAAGACTACGTCATGCGGTTCAATAACACGGATCCAGTAATCGGAACTTGCGAACCCCTGAGGTTATATCAACGCACTTCACCCGCCTGTACCGTATACCAGTACTCGATTCTGGAAGTGGCTTGAGAATCTTGTACAGGTACTCGAAGATTCAAGACGCAGGGCGCATCTGCAATAGCTGCCCTAACTGGCACTATTGAGATTTCTCGCGTCGAATTCACTATCTGCACAATAGCGAACTCCCCTCTCTTACGGATAGCTGGATGCTATCTCCGCGGATTGGTAACCGACAAGATGGCGTCTACGGTCGATTACCCTTTCGAAGTCAAACTGGTTACTCGATGGAATCCGCACCCTCGTGCGTATCACAACCTGTTGAGATGATCTTCTCGAGCACCTTCCCCCGTATCAACAGGCATATTGTCTATGTGCCGACGGATCCCCAGTGGTTTTCCGCCTTGGCAATAATGCTCTGCCCTTTCCATGCTAGGAAGACTCCCTCGTCAGGCATCTGCATACAGATCTGAACATCTCGGAGCCTCAGCAATGACCGCTTTGATGGCCAGGTTGGAGTACCATCCGATCCTGGCGCCTTACCTCTAAGGACTGTACATCCCGCAAGTTCCTGACAGTTACTCTTCCCTCGTCAGCCACCTGGCAACTGGCTACAAAGGGGCCAGGGACTTGGTCGTGACGTGGGGAAGAGCTCCCGCGATGATCCTCTCAGCATATCTGCAGACCACTCTGTAGGGGCCATCGCCCCAGTGTCAGCCATTACGACCCTATCAGCTTTTATTATAGCCACGGGTCAATATGGATTCATTTGTACATGACGACATATTAGGATTTTGAGTATTTTCATCCTAGTGTAACGTTCCGTCCTGCTTTCTTAAGCTGACGGCTTAACGCACCACCTAATAAGAAGGACCGTTAGCTCTGCTTAAATTTACCCGGATGAGACTGCCGACTCAGGCCAGGTCAAAATCACGAGAACCGAAGTCGCACTTCAACACAAAACAAATCATCAAAAACCACAGACTCAACCTTACCGACATTATCTACGAACTAAATTTAAGATGATTTACAAAACCCTCGATACAATCAGGCAGGGAATCATTAGCCTTTAATAAACCTTAGCCAACTAAATCTTTTCAAAATGACGAAAGAAAAGTAAAGTGTGTGGTTCTAAACTGATAATTTTATTCAAATGTGCCAATACGCGGTCGTACCAAAACAAGATTATTTTATCGAATGTCCTCAATTCAATGAAAAAATTTATTTAAATTTTTAAATTAAGGAAAACCTAATTCCTAACCGTGTGTGACTCACGTTCAAAAGCAAAACTTAACATTTCGGTTTCGTTCTAGGTAACAGAAATTCGAGCCTCGATGGACAGATCTGCTTAGCTTCGTCTCAATGCCGGCGTTCCCAGTCGGATGCAATCCAGTCATTCGAGCTTTGTGGATGCCACAAGCGAAGGGCTGGACGCAACACCTTGCTTTGCGTCGCCGTTGTCGATACTAAGAAAAAGCTTTACACCGCAGTTGACTCGCGCGGCGTTGAGTTTCCGGGTACAAATATCCTAGCACGGTAGGGTGATTGCGTTTATCCGGCAAACGCCACGGCTTATTTACTTGCGAGTCGTAACGCCTACCCGTGCAGTTGATGTTGTGAGTTCGATGTGCTCTGGGACGGGTGTATCCTATCGACGAAACGACGGCCACTGGGCTTTCGTGAAACCAACGCAGTCGACGGCGTCGCAGACGTGGAACTTTCACGACGTTCCTCGACGTCGTATAGAAATCGGTACACGGTCACGACTGGTACCACGTGCTTCAGAACAGTGCACCAACTCGCACGACCGCCCACGAGAACGGCTTTTGTCCTGCTCAACGTGGCTGACTTTATTATTTGCTCGAATATTTATAGATTAATTAACTCGCTCACCTGAATTCAAAGTCGAAATGTGTAACGGTTCGCAACAATTTCATCTTAAACTGATCACACTCGATAAATATATAAACTAAACACAAAAGTAAGCATTAGAACTAATATTTAGGAAAATAAACTAATAGGACAGACTTACTCCGAGTTTAGTGTGGCGTCTTCAAATTCCTTTTAAAAGACTGTAATTTTCAACTGAACTCTATACACTCCACTATAATGAGGAAACCGACGCGAGTTAGTTGGCTTCAAGCCTAGTCGTGCTACATGTTTCCCTCTATTGATCAGATTACAGGAATTAATTTACGACGTAATACGAACTATTGACATAATCATTCAAATCTGCCTGTTTTACAACGACGCATTAGTCATGAACGACGCATAAATTCAAATTTCTAATCCTTCTGTCTACTTCAGTTCTGGCACATAGGTGGCTAATATGATGTTACTGTCTTATGAACTTTCAAATCCACTGACTGCATCGTCACGTCAGAATTAAAGAAAACTTACTTGAGCAATACAGCACAGGAAATCAGACAGCAAAATACAAAAACATAAATTAAACGACAAACGCTTTAAGTTGGGTTCATATTTCTTACCTATAACCTTTACAAATTTGTTGAACAATCTAAATGTCAAATAGTGCTTTTTCTTAATTTTGCATTTCGCTCATTTTATATATTTATTATCTTTTAGATGGGTGTCATTCATTATCCTACTCAACAAAGGTCAGCGAGAGCAAGGAAATTGATGAAGCTTAAGTTGCTATTTTAAATGTGGATTACTTAGGACAGGTGCAGTCATAGCACAAATTCAGAGAAAAGGATAAATGCAAGTAAATGCTGGATATTGAAGTTCTGGATTGAGTAACAACAGTTCACGAGGCGAAACAATGATAACTATCTATAACGCAATACGCGTCTTGTTGATGTTCATCCCTCTGGATTTTCCAATGATCTCTATGCTAATGGCATTTCACTTCAAGATAAACTCTTGATGTAGAGGCCTATCAGAAACGAGAACAAAGCCCATTTCTATTACCTCCATTAAGCTTAAGGTGTATCTTAGACTGAGATGGCGACTATTCATTCAAGTATACTTGCTCTGGATAGTAGGAAAAATAAGCTGTTGATACTTGCGGACAAAACTTGAATATTATTAATAATTATTCAACTAAAACTATTCAATATAATAAACACCTGTTAAAGTACATCTACGCTTAGAAAGGTATGAACTGGGTTTTATCCATGTTCTTTTTTTTGTTACTATTTTTATTTGCTAATTATCTAATACATGCATTTATCTCTTAGACTAGGTGTTCGTGTTTTCTTAACACTATCATCATATTTGCTATGTATTTCAATTGCCTCTGGCAGTTAGGATATTTCCTCTGGTTGAATTAAACCATTAGGATTTACAATGTTTTCTACTTAAACTAAACTTACTTATTTATACTAAGGTACAAGGGCTAATCTTTGCAATAAAGTGCACGATTTTTATCTAAAATTAAATATTTTGTTGGACATTTGTTCAATGTCTCAATATTAGAAATTCTATGAAGTTTATTGGTACTATCCATGGGCAATTTCAGAATCATTTTAAAATTTTATTTTGAATCTCTGAAGTGCCTTCTTGGTTGCAACAACTAGTCCATATTGGCACAGCATACAAACATGGCTGGTCTAAATTTGTTTGTAAATCAAAAGTTTGTTCTTAGGACAAAGTTTTGATTTTCTGTTATAAAGTGGATATACACACTTGTTTTTTTCTGCAGCTCGGCAAAAATGCACAACGTGCGCCAGCAAAATGAAAATATGTTATCCGGCAAAAATGACGTTTGTTAGCTGATTTTCGGCAAATTGTTGCTGATTTTCAACAACTTTGACAGAAATCTCGGCAAAAAACATGTTTGCTGAGCACGGCTGTCGAAGTCTCATTAAAAGTTCAACTTTTGCTGAGATCTCGGTAAAATTAATTGTGTGAGACATAATATATTTATTACATTTGGCGAAAGGCCTGTCAATGATTTTAAAGTTAATTTTGATGCTGAAGTCCTAAATGATTGCTTTTAGACCATTATGGAACCCCATTCATGTGACAATATGTCTGCTAGAGGTCTCGGCTTGATGGAAAATTATAAGCTGAGTTTAGAGATTCGAAATTTTCCATTTTGCAATGAAAGTGGAAAATCCATTTTTTGAATCTACTACAAATGACAGCGACCCTTGACTGAGAGACCTGTGTCATCTGCAAACAAGATTTTGACACCCTGAGTAGTAACTCAGGTAGTCAGAATAAAATCAGACTGATCTAATCTCAGTCTGCAGAGCAGCTCTAAGACCACGAACGCCACCGTCGTTCAACACGCTGCTCTTCTGTGCGTCTCGCTCATCCGCCTCCCATTCCGGTAGGCAGGCGCAGCAAGGTTCGCATTGCTTGAGTCCACCATAAGCCATGGCCTCCATTTCCTACAATTTTTCTAGCCATCATCCGACCAGTTCGAACTACTTGTTTGGCCAGGGCTCCAGAACGTAACGTCGATAATCGACTCGGCCCTTCCAACTGTAGGTACTTTTGGTACCGACATTAGCCAATCCACATCCAACATGGCCAGTGATTCCAGCAGGATCTGCCCCGTTGATTCGTGGATACCTTCCCATTCCACGGCCAGCGTTGAAGTCCCCGCTTCACTCACCGGCTACGCCCCATCACAGCCGTCAAACATCTAGCATTCGACGAACTGCTCGATCGACCATCAGGAAGCTCGCGGCACGAAGAGAGCCCGTTGATTTTGGCAATGACGAAGCCCTCGTGTGTCGAAGAACATCAGACTTGACTGGGTATTTCCGTCGTCATATCGCCGCCATTTGGACCCATCGGTGACCTACCATTCCTGACGGGTCCGGTAAGGATCTGCTATGATGGCGATACCGTCACCATTCAGCAACTGTCGGCACAGCAGATGCTGGGCATCCGTGGTTCAGGTCTAGCTGCATTACCTGCACTGTATTTGCAGCTACCTTTAACGCCGGGCACGAACCCCCATGGTGCTTTTCGCGCAGCTTTGCTGGTACAGATCAAACAGTTGGGAGGGTTCGTGCACACATTATGCCTATATGTCTCCAATCCCCAGCGTCGACAGAGCTTGCTTCTGTCAGGGCCTTTCAATCCCATTGCTTGTGCCCCGGTTGAGCATCGAGCAAACTTCGGTTGCTCATATATGCGCACAGGCATACCGGCCACCCACCTGACGCTCCCTAACGACTACCTTGGGGCGTCCGCTGCAGATAGCGAATGACCACGAGTTGCATCAGCTGTTGGAGAACCATCGTTCACACACGCGAAAATCGGACGACTGCGGTGGGCCGGGCACGAGCAGAATGTCGGACATGCTGAAATGGTTTCTCGACAACGATCCGACGGGCACAAGAAGGCGAGGTGCGCGAGGTGGATCGATCAGGTGGAAGATGACTTGCGGACCTCCGTAGACGCGTGTTGCGAGCGTGGCCATGACCGAGCGCGAATGGAGAAGACTCTTATTACCGCACAGGCCACTTCCTAGTCTGAATAAAATAAACAAAGACACCTTCATCCATCCCTCGGAAAACTTCCTCCTTAAATCTTGTGCATCGCTTTCAGTCCTCACCACCGTATTTTAATAGCTCTCCTGGTGGTTGTCACCCAGGGACTTTGTTGCTTAACCATGAATCCTCCTGGATTCCGAGATTCGCAGCCAGTATATGTCCGCGCCGTTCTCCAGGTCTATCACTCACCGCCATCTTCCTCTACTCATCGCCGTTCGTGTTCTTCGTAGTGCTCCGCCATCTTTCGATCACCTCACGCTCGTTCGTAAAGTTTCCGTTTATGTCTTTAGCCTTACCTATCAGGCTGTGGCATGGCCTTACGTGAACGTTCATTTCTCGGAACTTTCGTCGTTATTATGGCACAGTTGCTTTTCTCTTCACTATCTGATCTTCCTGCTGGCGCTTTTTCTCCGGAAAATCGAGTTTTGTCTGTTCAGCCCTTTTATATCGTGCCTCGTTGCCCTCGTGCGGTGTTGCACAATCTCGATGCTGCATTCTTCTCTTCCACTAACTGCTCACATTCGTTTATCTGATCCGGGGTCTATATAATCCTCTGTTTCTACCTGTGCGTTCATTCGCATGACGATTTTGACGTTCCGCAGTGCGCATCCATCTATGTCTGCTTCAGCTGTGCGAGAACGCTTCTTTCTCGTCGTCAGGTCTCCTTTCTGTGGGCGTGCCGTTGATGATGCTTGTTGAAGAAACGGCCTTTATCCTAGCTACACTCTTACTCCATGTCAGTTCATTAAATAAAAGCCGGTTCCCAGCTCGTTGGTGGTGCCACAGCTTTGGTAGAAGGTAGCCGCTCGATCCGCTTTTCCACACTTTCTGTCCTGTACAGCAATCTCCTACAGAACACAACGTCGAAGTTGCGGGATGCAATTCATCGTAGATCATCCTGTCGCACTCTGAAACCTAGCGACTTGCAGTTCCATGTTCCAAGCTACCAATCGTGATCCTTTATTCGTCGCCTAGGTCTTTCCGATTATATCGAGTCATTATCTCTTATATTGTTCGTAATTATCGTTTTCCAGGCGGCTTTTGTGTCCAAACCTCCTGTCTCGTTGAGGGCGTCGTGTCAGGTCTGTTTTGTCCCACCTGACACCAGGTTTGGCTGCGCTTTGAGCGGACACGGTCCTTTGGCGCTTCTTGCGGATACGCAGCAGGCCCACTGTCAACACCTACCATCCTAACAACCCCACAACTCAGATGGCCTGGGAGGGTCTCGAGCTTTGGACATCCATCCTGAGCGATTATTACTAATGACAATGGATTTGCAAAAGTTACCAATATCTTCTTCTTCTTATTGGCATTCCCACACTGGACAGAAGCCGCCTCAGACTTAGTGTTCATTAAGCACTTCCACAGTTATTAACTGCAGGTTTCTAAGCTTACCATTTTGCATTCGTATCATGAGGCTAACACGATGATACTTTTATGCTAGGGAAGTCAGATAATTTCAATCCGAAATGTCTGACCGCAGCGGAATCGAACCCAGCATGGTCTTTGTTTTGCGCGTCTTACCGCACGCTGGGGCCTCAATATAATATTATTTCTACCAGCATGGCTGCTACACACTTGGCAATTTTGACGACCAAAATAACTATACTCTTCCAAAACAACAGTATTTTGCTGAAAGTTGCTGCAATCGTTCCTTACGTTAGTTCTTCTTCATTGTGGTTCTATATTCAACTGGAACTTGGCTTGCTTTTCAACTTTAGGTCAATTAGCATTTTCACACATCAAAATTTCTCTTGAAAGCTTTTCATATCGAATCGTGTCATTGCACCATTTGTTGTGTTTCGTTTAACCATTTTATTTTTCCGAAAGTAAAGGATGTGCTTGATTTTTATTATCTGTTTCCTTTCAGGAGTGGAGTTTGACCAATAAACAACTATGCGAATGCCAGTTGGGAAAATATAGTGTATATTTTTTGTTTAAAATATTTGGGAACATGCAACAGAAACATCTGTTTTAGCTATTTTTTGACCATAGTTCACAAAGTTCAACATAAACATTGTGTTCTTTTTTATAGCATTAATGTTATATATATTATTGGTAATTAGATTTAGATGTTGAAGAAGTGAGATATTGGTGTATACTTTCTTTGTTGATGACAGACTACTAGATGAATGATGAATATGATAGAGATGGAAAACGGAAAGTTCCTGAACCTAAATAAAACTACTGAGTTTTATTTAGGGTCATACAACAAGTGTCTTAGACCAATATATTTGGCTATGACAGTTTTAAAATTGGTGTTATTAGAGTCCTCAAGATAATCATTAGGCCCTAATAAGCTCATAAAACATTTATTGTTTTTCATTTATTACGATTTTGTGAATGCTAAGTCTTCTAATAAGGAAATCTCGCGCATTGAGCAAAGCAGCGATAAAGCCGTTAAAATCTTAAATAAATCTATGAAGCCGATATTGTTACTTGGGTTATCTATTACAATCTTCATGTACCCTAATAGTCACTTCAATTGATGAGATAAACATAGAGACAATGGGATGAGGAACCGGAACGTAATACTAGTTTTCAAATTGAGAATCGCATTTCAGTATTAGGATACACCCTGCTCATTCAAATGTGTTCTCGATCAGTAGATGGTGACAGATTTATATCATTTGTGAAACGATTTATTTCATTGATTTTGTTTGGCAAACATTTGTCAACACCTGTTCAACACTTTGAGACAATAATATCAACACTTATCTGTAAATATTACTATTTTTACAGAATACATGAGTTGCACATAAAATGCACTTTGTCTTATTTAACCCCAAAATCCCTTAAATTTCCAACTTTACCAACAAAATATATTCAGTGGCCATCTGTGGATCCACAGTGAAGAGATAAACACAATTTCAGAGCAATTCTTAAAGATAAAATGACAAATGTTTGGAAACTCGCAATTATGGGGCATTAGGGCAAAACGAGCTCAATAACTACATTTGGAAGCGTTCCACGTCCATGAAACAGCACTCACTGAATGCAAACCACTTTCGAATAAGCTCTTATCTCTTCTGTAAGTTGTTCGTGAAGAAAGTTATCAATTTTTCCACCTTTGAAATCGGATTTCCCATTGTGCAGTGTTTGTTATTCTGTTACAGTTAATTATTATAACATAGGTTGTTATGAACATATGCCATTAGTAGTTAAAATAATAAAATTGTAGCAAAATTTCTCTTAGTTTTAACAAAATGTTAAACCATTTTTGTGGCCAATTTGTCACAATTAATTTGTTATATTGTCATCCCTTGATTTTCAACCCATTATTTGAACTGTGACAAGAATAAGTCTCATGACAGGTGCTGGATTACAACAATTACAGGGCCAAAGAAATGACTGACCAAATTAAACTCAATAAAAAAACGACTGAATCTTCTTTTGACTCTGAGGACTATCTTGAACTTTTATTGAATGATATTTGAAAATAAATGTGAATGTTATCATGTTCTCTTTGTTCTTAACAACATTTTGTAACATTTTGAAGGTGCTCATTGTTGTTGACTAGTTGAAACATTTTTTCTAAAAGAAAAACATTCAAATAAACATTAAACTGGTGCTTTAAATTGTTTTATTTTCCTGACCATTTTTCGTCATTATTACTTGCAAACTTCTCTGATTACAAATGTAAGTTAAATCAAAATATTTAAACTCTACAGCCACTCGCTCTACTAGCTCCTAATTGGCCCATAACAGAAATCATTAAACATCTGAGACAACCAACAAAGAACATACTGGCGAGGAAGTCTGAAATAGCACAAAACCACTTTTCACTACAGCAGTCACTCACCAGATATGTATAATTCAAACAAAACGCAAATGTCTACATAACGGGGTAATTACAAACGGAGCTCATCTGGTTCAGTGAGCGTTTTAAGAGCAACAGACGAAAATGAATGATTGCAACACCAATTAAAGTCTCATCGGACCCTTGACATACGCAAATTGACGACACACGAGACATGATTGTGGGCAGACGCGATATCACTTGAAATGTCGGTAACGATATTTGTTGAACACGAAAATGTGCGTTCACAACCAACGTTGACCCTGAATTCCTCCATTAGCGTCCTCCCATTAGGATGCTTGAATATTATTTAGATCCAACGGCATGATTTCTTGGCATTCCCAGCGAAATCAATTTGTCTCACAATTTCCTCGAAATCTCAAACAAACACCGACCGCAGCACACCCGTGGAGAAATTTGACCTCGTTAGCGCTTCTATGCCTGCTGCTGCTGGGCTGCTGGTTGAAGTTAGTAGCTCACTCGTTCGCTCCCCCTTTGTTTGGATAGGTGATCTCCAGGGGGCTAGAACGAACACTCGGCATGGTGCCTTCGAGTGGATTAAGTCTCCTGATTTATAGGCCATAAACATTCGTGACCGACAAGAAAAGACTTTAGAACAGAATGTGCCGATTTTCAGTGACCGTGAGACAGCTACGATTTTTTGGAGTTACACAAATATATAACTGGTGTTGGTATTTACACCAATAATTTAGCTGGAATAGGCGTGTTTGATTAATCGAAAACGATATAATGCGGAAATAAAATGTATACCATCATCGAAGGGCCACATAGAGGTGAGAACGACTTAGAGTTGCAAAATAGATTTAAACAAACAAAATACAAAAAGTCGATGTATTTTTCTCTGCAAAGCGTATCCAACAAATTCTCAAAAAAGTCGACGATTTGCGTTTAAATATAATAATTATATACTTTTAGAAATGCGAAGCTCTTTGGTAATGTATTCACATTTAAGACACTTTTATCGCTTACATTGAAGTTCAAAGCTATTCTTCACCCACCAGGATGTCATCCCTGTTGATCCGTGGGATGGATAATAAACATCACACAGAGGTGTTGAAGATATGCAAGACCCGCTGCTGTTCTGCTTGATTCGCATCTTTTCTCCATTCGTGCTCATCTGCTGGATGCCTATACATATAGCAAACGAGCGACCATTCTGTTGAACTCAGCATCACATCAACGCTGACCTGGGCGGCGCGACCGGCGGCAGAACGGTGGACAGACAGAAGCAACAACGAGCAAACACGGAGGCGATTTAATTTACCCGCAAGCTGCATCAAGTTAACACACTGCCACTGCGTGTCTTATTGCCACGTTGTTGGTCGTGAGACGTGAGATTACCTCAACGGGTTATAAAATACATAATAAATAAAGAAAAGTGCTCGGTGGAAAACTTCACCCACTTTCATGCCGTTAACGAAATAATTATTGCGGAACAGATGATTGAGAATCTGTGTTCGAATTAGGCGTACTTAGCATATATTAGGCATTATAAAATTTGTAATCATCATTTTTAAAGTTCTCTGTTTATATTTGCTACATTGCTCTTTATAAGTCAATTGTGGTCATATATGTACATTATAACAAGAATATCAACAATTACTACTTTAATTAGTCATTCTAATGTAAAGTACGTAATCATAATTACATCAACAATAGATAAACTACTATTGATTGCATCCAACAAATACCTAGTAACCAATTGATTTTATTACTATGATTTGCTCTTTAAATGCAAATGGTAAGGTGTTGATCAAACCAGATGGACATCAAAAATAAATGATTAACTTACTTGCTATGGATCTGTAACTCCGTGTAAATGGCAAAGAAGATCTTATCCGAGCGATGTCCAGCATCGCTTTAACCTATGCAGGTAGATTTCGGTCGCTTCTTTTATTTCTATATTTAGCGCCGCCATGAGCCTCTGGTCTGCCTCTGTCGATGTCCGCTAGTTCCAGTCTAATTTGTTTCAGAATCCGTTTCCGCCCCTACGGAGGTGTGGCCGACCAGTCCACTTTCGATCCGAATTTCTGTTGCTATCGCCTCTGGTGACAACACGACATGAAGCTCGTTGTTTGAAATCCAGTGAGGTCATCAGGCCGAATTATATCCCGCAGGCATCTGTTGATGAACACCTGCAGTCGTTGAGCGTTCTCCACTGATCACATATGTTCTGCGTATAAAGCACAGATTTTACGTTAGCGTTGAAAATTTGTATTTTGGTGCGTTCACTTTCTGCCTGTTTTCCAGATATTTCATAAACTCGCAAAGGCAACCCTTGTTTTCTTGATTCGTACGCCTATGTCGATCTTAGTACCGCCGCCTGAGCCATTTGGCTACCAAGATATTGGAGCTTTCAACATTCTCCACTGGTTGCCCGGCTCTGTGAACCTGGAAGGTCCGTTTTACATCCAACGATTTGGTTTTGTTGACGTTGATGAATAAACCTGCCGAAGGGAGCACTCGGCGAGGTCGTTGAGCTTACTCATGTCAGAGCGCCGTTGCTGGGTTGGAAGCCGATCAGAAACGAGCTAGTGCCAGACAGTGTCACCGGCGGAAGGATACGTCAGGAAAACGTTGACCCTAAGGAACGACGGGCAAATTCCCCACCAAAAAGGGTGCTGAAGTTCGTATGGTAAGACCTTCCATGGAGGGAGGTCGTGAGGTCCAAAAAGCGAAATGAGCGAAAAAGGCCACAAAGAAAACAGCTGAGAGAGAGAAAGGAGCGATTGCAGAAGGGTAACGCCGAATGCGAAAGGGCGCACCTTCCAATGGTCGTAATCGAAGGGACAGAGGCGAGGAAATTACTCAAGAGCACAATTGTTTCACTACTGAACATTTCACTGTATCGCAACTATTCGGAAAGAAACAATTTATGTATGTGCCTATATAACTCTCTGCAATCTAAAAGCGCAAGAGGTGGAGCTTACGAACATCCTTCGATTGCAGTAAAACTGCAAAAATGTTCAAAACTACAGGAAAAAAAATAAAATAAAACTGGATTCGATTATAGATCTTGTGATTGATAGTCCTGTAGCACCATTCAACACCTTCTGAAGTGCATGTAGACTCACCATAAAAACCATGCGATTATGAAGTTTTGTACTCGGTTTCCTGTTACTGATTGCACCACGGAAAAAAAATGTGAAGTTCGTGGCACAACTTATCTGCAACTTAATTTAAACAAACAATAAAATTTTGAAGACGCATTGAAGTTACATGTAAAAAATATGCAACTTAATGATTTTGTTTCGTGTTTGCAACATGAAGTGCAGTATTCTTTGGTTGTTTGTTTCAAATGTCAAACACGTACTGCATTGCAATGTTAAGAAACATTGATCACAATTCGAACGTTTTTGACATCTTGATGCAACATTTTCATCTGATGATTTTCCAATGCTAATTTCAATGCTGAAAATGAATAGAAACAAAATGCTTTTAGGAAGATGTTGTGTGCTGCTTGGGTTGAGGCAAAGCGCTCCGATGTACTGAGGCCATGAGAAGCGATGAAAATCTCGCTGGCATGGGTGAGGATTCAACTGCTGCCGCAGGCAGGAAGGTGAAATGATTATCGTCCTGAAGCGGAATGCTGCGCAGAAAGAGTGCTATAAAAGTTGACAGAAGGGTGGAAGCCGGAGACCTGGTGAATACACTGATAAATCTTTGGCATTGAAACCAGGGTACCGCAATTCAGTTGAAGAAGGTCGAGCGGAAACGCAGGTTGCCACATTTCAAGTACCCTTGCTGATGTCAAGAAGGTTTGGATTGGTCCAAGTTGAAGGTGGTTGGTCGTATGCCCGTGAGATAAACCCAAACTCAGGCCTGCTTTAGGTGCTTCATTTTGGACATAAGTCATTAGACTGCAGCAGTCCATGCTATGCCGGAGTTGGAGCTGAAGACACGAGCTCCTTACTGCCAGGCTGCACCGGAGGACAACCTTACCCATCCGTGGGCAAGGTACGCAGGTATCTCAATTAATCTCTGCTACAACGATCGGTATACGAGTACAAGACTGATGTTGCCTGCTTATTTATTTATTACCAGACTAAGGCCGCACATAAAAGTCACAAATAAGTCACATCATCATCTCTACCTGATCGATCCACCTTGCCCGCTGTGCACCTCGCCTTCTTGTTCCTGCGGATGTTGTCGAGAACCATTTCACCGGATTACTTATTCGGATTACTAACCGAAGCTTTGCTTTTCAGTCTGATGTAGGCTTCCTCCATCCTCAAAGTTACGTGCCATGATATCAATGTCGTCGGCGAAACAAAATAACTGGACGGCCTCGGGCTGAAAGTCTCCTAAATAAAGACAAAAATAAATAAAATAACTGGACGGAATTGGTGAAAATCACCACTCGTGTCAATCCCTGCCTTCGTATTACCCTCCAAAGCGATGTTGAATAGCAGACACGAATGACCATCACTGCCGTAACCCTCTGCGTTTTCGAAGGGACTCGAGAATGCCCCTGAAACTCGAACTACGCACATCACCCGATCCATCGTCGCCTTGTCAACCGTATTGTTTATCCGGAATCCGTTTTCGTGCAATACTTGACGTATGGCGAACACCTGGTCTGTGTAGAGCGTTCACCCATAAATCCGCCTGGTACTCCCCAGAACTCTCTTGCAATAGGTGTAGTCGGCGCATAACATTGGGAGAGTACACTGTAGCGGCGTTCAGCAATGTGATTGCGCGGTAGTTGCTACAATCCAGCTTATCGCTATTTGTAGATGGGACACGACACCTCCATCCACTCCTGGGCAGAACCTCATCCTCCCAAACCTTGATAATCACCAGTGCAGCGCTCTCCAGTGCCTCACCACCGTGTTTAAGCTCTCTCCTGGTAGTTGGTCAACTCCAGGACTTTGTTTTTCACGGCCTCTCCTCCTGGATTTCCTGGAGATTCAGGCGAAGTCGCATGTCCTGACGGCTCCTAGGTTCATACCACCGCCACCGTTGTCTCCATTCGCCATTCAGGTGCTCTTCGAGTGCCCACCTTTGATCACCTCACGCTCGTTTGTAAGAAGGTTCCGTTTATTCCCATATCGGGCTGTGACGTGGCACTTCGTGAACGGTTCAACTTCCAAAGAACTTTCGTCGTTATTAGTGCGGTACAATTCCTCCGTCTCTTCACGGTCTCGATCTCTGTGGCGCTTTTCCTCCGGAAATCAGTTTGTCTGTTCCGCCCCGTTTGTATCGTGCCTCGTTCGCCCTCGTGCGGTGTTGCAGCAATCTCGCCCATGCTGCATTCTTCTCCTCAACTAACTGCTCCATTCCCGTCATACAGTCGTTTCTCATCCGGAGCCATGCAGCAGCGTTGCGGTCTTCAATGGCGGATCGAATATCCTCCAGCATCTTCAAGAGATGCGCGCATGCGCTCTTCTTGGGAGTGCCCTGTGCTGCCAGTCTTGGGCTGATCACCGTCTTGAGCCGCCCAATGTTTGCCAGCGGACTCGACCGTGTTGATCACCGTCGAGTTTTGAGCGCAGACATCTCAACGAGGTGTGGTCGGATTCAATATTCGCACTGCGGTAAGTCGTAGTTCGTGATGTCGGAGAAGAATTTCCGTCGATTAGAACGTGGTCGATTTGGTTTCCGTTCTTGTTAGGTGTTTCCATGTGCCTTGGGATATTCTTGCGACTCGCACTTCGTTGCTACGTTATTCGTTGGCTTATACGTATGCAGACTATCCTTCCGATGACCGGTCTATCATTTCTCCCTTCCTACCTGAGCTTCATGTCACCGATGACGATTTGACGTCGCAGTGGCATCATCGTATTCTGCTCCAGCTGTGCATAGAACGCTTCTTCTCGTCGTCGGTCTCCTTCGTGGGCGGTCACGTTGATGATGCTATAGTTGAAGAATCGGCTCTTTATCCTCACTTGCATATCCTTGCGTTGATTGGCCCCAATCACGCGTTGGCCATCTTCCCAGCACTTGAAGCCGGTTCCCAGTCGTTGGTGGTCCACAGCTTTGGAGAAGGTAGCTCGATGCTCGCTTACACCTTTCTGTCCTGTCCAGAGTATTTCCTGCAACGCTACGACGTCGAAGTTGCGGGGATGTGATTCATCGTAGATTATCCTGTCGCAACCTACCATGCTTCCATTATCCGTGTCGTCATCGATTTATCGAGTCGTATTATCTTCTATGTCGTTCGTAATGGTTGTTTTTAAAGGCGGCTTATTGGGCCTCGCAAACCTCCTGTCTTGTCGGAGGGGCGTCTGTCAGGGCTATTGGCGTCCACCTAACACCTGGACTTGGCTGCGGCATACGGTCGCTTTGGCAGCCTCTTGCGGATACATGCAGCTTTTATAGAGGTTTAACAGACTTCAAACCCCATCACATCCTGAGCGGTGCCACAACTCGCAGATGGCCTGGAGGGATCGTCAAGCCCTGGACATGTCCCTGCTGCCCCCAATGTTGTCCTCTTCGGATCCGTATTCCTCTATGAACGGCGTGTTGACAGGCCAAGTCAAGAACGTGTCAATCTAGACATGCGGAAGTACCAATCGGAAATAGTTTCTCTCCTGACGATGAGGGTTTCGTATAGCCAAATAAACATTGTTTACCTTTGTAGGCTGCTACTGTCCTCCTAAATGGAATGCAAGAGTACACTGGGGATGATAGATAGTCTTGTAGCGCACTAACTGGTCTGAAACCTTAGTAGTAGCAGGTGACTATGCGGGCAGCGGACTGGGGTGCCGGTTCACTAACGCACAAGATAATATCCTGCTAGAGTCGCAGCAAGACTGATCGTGGTCCTGTTGAACGAGGGGCATATCCACATTCAGAGTTCCGACAGGTAAGTCAGGTATCGATGTGACCTTCTGCAGCGGGAATGGACGCGACTCTGAATGGAGGGTTCATGAGTATACAATTTAAGCTAGGATGGCGTATCTAGCAGTTCAACCCGGAATTGGAGAGGAATCATTACGATGGGAAAATTGAACTCATGCCCTAAGTGGACGGTCTCCGATGTCCTGACACGAGCTTGTGTCGTAACAGCAAGGAGGCTAAGCCAACCAGCAACTGCAAACCGGTCTATTGGTGAACGACACAATTGATGATCTTCGCAGCACTTTCTTGAACTAAAAGAAGATTGCGGCTTCTAAAACAGAAGCGGAGGTCCCCTAAAGACTACGGGTGTTCAAGACGAGCAGAGCTCTTAACTGAAATCAACGCTGATAAGGCCTGCTTTAAGGAGCTAATGGTGGCTAGGACTAATGTTTGCACCTTCTAAACAGTCCTCGGAGATGTTAGTCAGGATCGTCGAAGGGTTGTTTCAAAGCATGACTTGTCGGACTGGCCCATTACCGGCCACGGTATCGGTTGATGTGGTATCCTTCTAATAGCCAACGATGGACTATTATCACCAACAAAAAAACTTAAGGTGAACAAGCACCAGGTTCAAGTTAGATCCACAGTATAAAATATTTGCAACATATATGATGTAACAAAAGGCTCGTTAGTTGACTCATTTTTCCATCACTTTTAAATTACAGGTCGCCATACTATGGGCTTGTATTCAATAATAAATACAAGAAAAGTTGGATGTAAAATTAGAGTTTATTGAACACAAAAATATGAGTTAAATATTTCCATGGCGTAATTTTCAAATTTTAACTGTGCATACCTAGTGTAAACGGCCAGAGATTCTGCTTCAAATCCCGGATATGTTCAGGAGTTGCAGGTTGCTTTAACAATGCCTGGATGGTGCGACGTAGATAGTAGGAAACAGCAGAAGCATGCTGTTGCTAAGCCCAGGGCTTACAGGAGACCGCTGGCATACATACCAGTCTCGACACAGCACGGTAAGTTGTTGGGAGAGTGATCCCTGAATAGATTGTTGATTTAAGTTATTGTCAGAATAGGATCTTGTTGGCACTGTTCGATGCCTCTCAGCAGTCGATTGAGGTTTCGTCAAGTGTTCCACAGGGATCGATACTGCGGCTGGTACTAGTACCCGTAACTACTTGTAAATTGAAAAACGCAAATAGAGATTTATAATTGTTGCATTGAAAGTCTTCGCAACACTATCAGGTGAAAACAAATAAATCTAAGTTACATTTCAGTCGCTATAAACTAGAACTGCAAAATGTTACTAATGATTACAAAGTGGATTCGCTTGCAACATATTTTGAAAATGTCACGTATTTAAGTCACATTACAGTTTTCAATTTGTTACATCAGAACTACTGGATTAGTAGCTACCGAATAATCACAATGTAACAAATAAATAAAAACAATTGCATGGATAAATTTGAGCCACTATCAAGTTGATTAATCATAAAATGCTTGACTTAGGTAGCTAAATGATTCAAAAACTTATATTTGCATATTTGTTTATCAATTCATTACTACATGCTTTCAATGAATCCAGTTACCGTGAAACGTATTTAGCTTTACCGTGTCATAGAATAATAAATGCGAATCACAATAACACTTTGGTTCAATGTAATCAATTCTTAAAGGCACACTAGTGGCAATGTAACCTGTTTACGATGCTTCAAAAACAATGGCAGTGAAGTAGATAACTTGCTTGAAAGCTCGTATGCAACTTGAATGCATAACCCGAATATTTTGATCAACACTGCATATTAAATGATTTGGTATATGTTTTGAAACAGGCCGCAATACGCTATTATTAGGTATTCATAATAATACCACCGCATTTCGTTCAAAAATTAAAATGATTATTCAAGTATGGTAGACAATATCCTTAATTCAGTGTCCCGGGACTAACTAGCGAATAACTTCCATTAATTAATTCATAATTGATAATTTTTCTGAACATGGAACGTTCGAATTATCCTACAACGTTGTCTAATAGGACATTGCTCTAAATCGAAATGGGCAGCGTGGTGAGACTTGCCACTTACGGCGTGGTGTGAGTTAAATTTATTTTTTAGCTTTCATTTTGAAATTAGGTGATGTTTTTCTCCTCCAACTCTCAGGTCCCACTTTGTATTTCAACCAATGATCTGATGAGCAAGACTGTATCATTTAAGTATTTCTTGTTTTCCAAAATCCTGGAGTTATGGATAACTTTTGGAAGAAATTAATCAGCTGAATTGCTATTACTAAACGCTGAATCTTCTACATTAAGCCATTTCCTAAACTATAGTGAATTTCAGCTGGATTCAAACACATATATTTACCGCAGAGTTTCATTAGGCAGTTTTGCGAGACCTCAGTAAAAAGTGACGTTTCGATTGATGAAGATACGGTAAATATTTTGCCAAATCAGTAATAAACAAATTTTCTGCAAGCCTCAGCTCTGAAATTTACAGAAATACAGCGGAGTGCCCAATTTTGCCGAGCTCGAGAAGAAAAAACTTGAGTGTGGAAAGAAGACAAAAACATTATAATAACGATACCATAAAACTTTTTATTCTACAAATTGTATTGATAAGCATTCGCATTTATTGCAATTTATAAAGACTGAAAAAATCATCATCTCACTTTCAATTTTGAAATGCTGCACCGATGGATTTTATTTAGAATACTGTGATGGTATTCGGTCATCTGAGAGGATAAAATCTTATTGCCTCGAACATACGCGGCCTGTGTATATTACGAAAAAAAAAACATCCTCTTGATACACACAGCACCGAAGCGATTCAGGACAGTTAATTTTCTATTTGTTCTTTTGAGATTTGATTGCTCTGTATCGCGTTTACTGAAGGGCCGAAAACTCGGAGATCAGGAAAACACTATATTTAGACGCATAACTGATCTGAAATTTTAAAGTATGTTTTTGACATCTGTGTGTATACATTTGATTTAAATCTCATCCTATTAGCCATTCAGAAAATCACAATACAATATGCATATTTCGAATAAATAATTGCAGTTTGTTTTCTTTTATTATTCCAAATGAATTACTCCTCTTATACAGATATTCCTCATTCAAATTTCATGCTTTATAATACTAGTTTTACAAAATCGTTTGAACGACAATGTTCTGCTAATACTGCCATTATATAAAAAATTATTACTAAGAAAATATGTGTTTTTGAGAAAAAAATATTCGATGTTTTCAAAGGATCTACATTTGTCATTGAAATAAAAGATGCGAAGTTCAATAGTACATTTTGTAACAAATAAATGAAATTTGTTAAAAGCAAATATTTAACAAATAATTACAAAAATTCAAACAATCAATTTGAATAAGGCGCATGATTTTATCGAGCTAAAACCATATTCTGTACATCCTAATTTGGCAACTTAAATCGATTGAAATAATATGAAAAATCATTTTGCTTTCTGTGAATGAATTTATAATCATGTGTTTCATATTTTGAACTTCTACCGTTTTATCCCACCTCAATTTCATTGTTTATTTCTGAACACATTCTAGAGTTTCTGGCAACTAACTGGTGAGTCGAGATGAGTCAGAGATCAAGTTATTTGGTAACTAATTGTTGTACGTGTTATGAACAATAAGGCAGTTACATTTAAAAAATGTTCGAAATTCAACTCCATGTATCTAATAGCATCATTTTACGATAATATAGGGGTCCTGGCAAGGAAATTTCAGGCAATTCGGTAGCCCATTTAGGGGTGGCTGCAGAATCATTTATGTTTATATGGAAATTTGTATGGGAAAAACTTAAAATTTATTCCTTATCCCTACAACTCATAGAAATCATTGATGAATTCAAATAAATATCCCCCAACCTCCATTTTGAGATCTATTTAGGCTCAACAGTGGAGTAACTTTCATTAATTTTGATTTATGTTTCCACTGCTGGGTGGGCTAATTACACCATTTAGCCATTTATCCCTTATTCACTATCAATAGAACATTCCATCCTCCTTAACTAATATGAATAGCAGGTCTCATTATATAGATTCAAAAGGGAGAGGTTGGGGATGTTTATTTAGTTTATCACAATTTGACAGCTGTAAGGTCTTGAACTAAATTTTACGTTTTCCCACAAATTTCCATATAAACGTAAATTGACTTGCCACTAAATGGCCACCAGACCTTCTGAAAATTTCTCCAAGATTCATCAAAATGATGCTATCTATATGGGAGTTGGAATTTCGAACATTAGTGAACTGCCCTAATGAATACTATACAACTTATTGTGTGACGGTATTTTGTTACATGGCATCTTTTCACCATGCGTTTACTGCTGTTACAAAAATGATTACTGTAATTAAAATTTCACATATGGTTATCGCATATATCAGGTGCCGTAGCTTAATTGTGACAATATGTACTGCGGAATGCATGGAATATCATGCATGACGGGTATTACGTTTAAATCTCGGCCGGCGTGAAAATAAACGGATGCGGATGACATGTTACTTGAGGTTGCAGAATGGCTCAACTTAAAGGTTGATGTTAGCATCGCAACACGGAAATCATGGTGGTGCATAACCGCCATGGGTTGCCATTAGAGCGTTAAAGCATCTAGGCGTGATGATCGTGAGGTCAATTTTACGACCACGTCGATTAAAGCATACCTAAAGAGATCGATTTGTTAGCAACTCAATGCTGACTGGATTTGTCGCATATGGCGGCGACTGGTTTATGACAGAGTGTACTACTCGGAGGATTGTCTATAATCCAGCAGCATACCAACGTAATTCCCAGGTATTTGGTTAAATTATAATGTCAAGACATTGATCGAGTACCACCGGCTTATGTGTCCCACGGGTTTACCAGCGCACACCGCAGGTTAGTGCTTTGTCGAAAGGGACTCGATGCAAAGCGACGTGTCAAGAGCCTCGTTGCGGAAATGGTAATAAAGGCATGGTGTACCGCAGTCAAGGTCGTTGGATACGGGCTGAATCACGGGATGTATCGTTTTTAGGTCCAATACAAAACATGGGTCAAATCAACTTCCACCTTACACAGAGTGTTGTATGAATATGGCTGTTTCAAAAAAGCTTTGCATATGTTCAGTTGTGAAGATCTACGGATTGCCCTGAATGCGTAAGTGATGTGGATTCAGCGGAACATGTGATGTTTGCATGTCCACGATTCGATGTTGAGCGACACGACATGCTGCTTGTCACCAGCATGAATTTGATCCCGGACAATAGCGAGAGGATCTACCATGACGAGGATATTTAGGCCAGAATACAGCTCAGCAGATTGTATCAAAGCGATGGACAGTTTGAACAAAACCAGCAGCTGGAGTAAGACCATCCGATGCTGTAACACCTTGTTTACCCCGGCAACAAAAGCATGTCGCGGGGGGCTGCTGGGAGCATCACTAGAGTAAATATAAAGGGATTGCGGTTCATGCCCGATTGTTTTGCCAGGGTCTCAAGGTGAGTTACTGATAGAAGCCGTTAGGTTATCATCGTGGCTTGGGATCGACGGGTGGTGAGGGCCATCAATAAGCGATGTGGTTTCTAATGCCTTGTGCGTTAGCATTAGTGTGAGCGTTCTGCCAGTTCTCCCCGAGTGTTGCTTAATAACGGGTCGAAGTACGGACCAGCGAAAGGGTTTTAATTTTGAAAATGCGTCAGGTGACCCGCTCCGCACCTGATTATCCTTAGGTGTCTGTTTAATTTCTATTGCCTTTACTAACCATGTTGTCTGCCACATCGCCATTAAAAGATGCTCGTTTGGATGCAAATGCGCAGATCGGAAGAGAAAGTATCTTCCGCCCTGTCATTCTGGTACGGAAAGCCTTCATTCCGCTACCAACGATAATGTTCTGCGACTTGTAACCTTTGATGCTGCTAGAGGGATGGCAATAAGCAGTACCTACTTCGTACGTAAGAATATGCGCAAACACACCTGGCAGCAACATCTGAGTGGAGAAACTTGCTCACAGATAGACCCCGTGCTGGTCGACGGACGACTTTCCTCGGATATTATAGATGTAAGGTCCGAACATTGACTCAGATCACTACCTTGTAGTGGGCGCGACTTTCCAGCGTCACGAATTCACGAAACAACAGAGCGATGCGTTTCAACATCTAACGCTTGTCAGTTGAAGGAGTTGCTGAACAGTACCACCAGAAGCTGCACGAGCGGATAGGAGATGCCACCGGATCTGGCGACGTCAACAGATTGTGGTAAAATATCCACGAAGCTGTGACTACAACAGCGCAGGAAGTGTTATGCACTGCACAGCGACGCCAAGAAATGGTTGCTTTGATGAGGAGTGCCAGCGAGTGACGGACGAGAAAAATCTTGCTAGGAGTTGAATGCTATACAGTTTAGCAAGGGCAGAAGAGAAACGAATTCACCTCAGAAAAAAAGGCAACACGAAGAGAGTATGATAGCTAAAGCGCAGGAGAACATGGATAGAAACGATATGCGGAGGTTTTACGCAACTGTCAATGGCGCGCGGCATAAGACTGCGCCAGTGCCTGCCATGTGCAATGGCCGAGAGCAGAATTTGCTAACACACAAAAAAGACTATGGTGGCAACCAGGTGTAAGGAGCACTTCGAATATTTGTTGAATGGTGAAAATGAAGGTGTATTAAGGAGCAGGATGGGCATAGTCGGCGACGGTCAAACTGTGGAACCACCAACGCTGGACGAGTTTAGGAAGGCTCTAATGGAGCTGAAAACAGTAGAGCTGCTGGGAAAGATGAGATCCCGGTCGAGCTTCTCAAGCACAGGAGTGAGCAACTGCATCAATGATTGTATGCCATTTGCCAGAAATCCATTTGCCAGAATCAATTAGCCAGAATGCTTTTGCCAGAAACCCATTTGCCAGAATGGACCATATGCCAGAATGAAATTTGCCAGAATGTACCATTCCCCAGAAATAGTAAAACTAGAAATTCCAATAATTATTGATGGCTAAACAGTAGGTAAACAAATTGGATTTGACATTATTCAGTAATGACGGGATTTGCGGTATAATTAATTTTTATAAAAGGGATTATGCAACATATTAGACAATTTTCAGAAAGATAGATCCTATATATAAAAAATCATATTTGTCTAATACTGTTTACGAATGGATATCATATTTTTTCGCCTCTTTCTAGACGCAGACCTCATTCCAAAAATTGAATCATATCTACAATTGGATAATATCATTTTAAGTCATACTAGATGCCATTTGCTTTCATTGAAGAAGTTAAATCTACAAGTCTAGGCAAATGTCTATTTCTAAAGAAGCAATCATATGCACAATTGACATATTCAAACACGGACACGGGCAACCACCTACGTTTAAAGAAAAGAAAACATCTTCTTCTTCATTGGCATTACATTCCACTGGGACATAGCCGCCTCGCAGCTTAGTGTTCATTCAGTACTTCCACAGTTATTAACCGTGTGGTTTCTAAGTCAAGTTACCATTTTTGTATTCGTATATCATGAAGCTAACACGATGATACTTTTATACCCAGGGAAGTCGAGACAATTTCCAAACCGAAAATTGCCTAGACCGGCACCGGGAATCGAACCCAGTCACCCTCAGCATGGTTTTGCTTTATAGCCGCGCATCTTACCGTTAGGCTAAGGAGGACACTGGGATAACGTCTATCCTTGCCTTAATCGGAGCAAGCAACTTTTAAAAAAAAAATGGATCATATCCACCATTGCTTCATTTCTGACAAACGCCTATTTTCAAAGAAGGGATCACATCCACCTTTGCTTTAATTCGGACAAGCGCCTACTTTTAAAGAATGAATCACATCCACCATTGCTTCATTTGTGGTAAACGCCTACTTTTAAAGAAGGGAAAACATTCACCATTGCCTTAATCCGAATAAGCGCCTTCTTTTAAAGAATTAATTCCACAATTACCCTTATCCGGAAAAGCGCCTTTTTTGAAGAAGGGATCATTTCGACAATTGCCTTAATCCTGACAAACACCTATTTTTGAAGAAGGGTTCACATCCACCGTTGCCTTAATCCCGGAAAGCGATTGCTTTTAAAGAAGGGATCACATCCACCATTGCCTCAATCCGGGCAAGCGCCTACTTTAAAAGAAGGAATTACATCAACTATTGCGCTTAATTTTAAAGAAGGAGTCACATCCACCATTACCTTAATCCGGGCAAACACCTATTTGAAATATAGGGTCACATTTGGCAATTTTTGGCGGATGTTTTTTCAGGTTTTCATGTAGACGACACAGTCAGATGAAATAAGCAAAATAAATATAATAAATATAAATATGCCAAAAGTTCGTTAGTTCAAGTGCGCGAGCTCGAGCGGTTAGTTTTCTGGAAAATAGTCATCACAATTTGAAAAATAAAACACTTGAACAATTCTGATGTGACTTGCTAACTCCAAGTCCAAAATCCGACTCTCTTCTTTATTTACAAAAACGTTATTTATAACTACTGGTTATTGTTTATAATTTTTCTCTCATTTTCAATAATGTTGCATACTACCTTTTTGAAGAATGTTGCATGCTACCTACATTTACTCTCATGTGACATTCTGCTCCGAGAGCATTCGTACTCTCTAAATAAACAATTATTTAACAATTGAGTCAGCTACTATTTCTAGGCCAGCTTATTCGCCAAGTTTTGCTTATACTTAAATATCCGTTGTTTATTTTCAACAGCGGTTGCTATTTGATAAACATAAATGGACAGGTTCCAACCTGTCCAATCTTTCCTTTCGTTCGTTTATATGACATACTTTAAATATAGAAGAAAAATGATGATTATTCCATGGCGTTTAGGGTCGCTACACAAGTTCATTAAGAATTATTGCGCATGCTGGGCAAACGCGAGCATGGCAAATAGGTGATGACCGATTCTGGAGAATGGTGCATTCTGGCAAACGACTTTCTGGGGAATGGTCCATTCTGGAAAATTGATTCTGACAAAAGGCCTTCTGGCAAATGACTTTCTGGCGAATGCCATACAACCGCATCAATCAATCCACCATATTATCCAGAAAATATAGGATGATGAAGAACTGTCTCCCTGTTGGATGGCCTCATATGGCCAATCTATAAGAAAGGGCACCGACTTTAGTGTGCCAAATACAGAGAGATCACCCTTCTGAACTGGACGTACAAAATCATGTCGCGTATCCTGTTTAACAGACTGAGACCGCTTGAGGAGTCCTTCGTCGGCGAATACCAGGCAGGTTTTCGTGAGGGCAGATCAACGACGGATCAGATGTTTAGCCTGCGGATAATCCTCGATAAATTCCGGGAGTACAACTTGCAGACTCACCATCTGTTCATTGATTTCAAAGCAGCGTACGATTCAGCGAAAAGAAATGAACTGTGGCAGATAAGTATTCGGATTGCAGACGAAGTGTCTACACAGTTAAAAATTCTGAAAATTACACGCTATGGAAATATTTGAACGCATATTTTTGTGTTCAATAGCCTTTAATTTTACATCCAACTTTTTCTTGTACACAATATTGAATACAAGCTTCATAGTAACGATGACCTGTAATTTTAAAAAGTGATGGAAAAATGAGTCGAATCGAACGGAGCCTTTTTGTTACATCATATATGCTGTAACATTTTTATACTGTGTACCTCGTTTGTGGATTGAAGCAGAATGATGCACTTTCAAATTCATTGTTCAACACTGCACTCGAGAGCGCTATTAGTTAGGAGATTTGGTGTGACACTATCATCATCCCAACAAACAACGACAAGCTACAAATAAGCATCTAGGTTGAATTATTGTTTATTTGTGATATTCGTAGCTGAATAAAATGTATGCTGAATAATTCGCTAGACGGATTTCATTTCAGCATTTAATCTAACTAATATTCGACATGACCTATTTATTTGTTTACTACCTTTATTTGAAGTGAAACTAACGTTTTTGTTTTATCACATTTCAGCACATTGGGGAAGTTTAACAGTGTGCTGAACTAATGATTTTTAAAGTTCTCTGTTCGACTATGATGTGATGCTCTGAAAGGGTGGTCGAATTGAGTTTGAATAGTAAGTTAATAAGCAAGCATTTGGACATCCTTCTTAACCTTTGTCCTTCTTAACCATTGGATTTCCATTTATCTGATCTATCGCACAGTGGAAAAACATGCTTTTCAGTTTGAGAGAAAATCTGGATTCTAGATTTGGAAAATTTGATTTATAGGAAAAATGGATACTGAATAATACAAATAGACATGAATAAATCAATTAAGACAATAAAAGACAATAAAATAATTATTTATTTTCAAGACATGCTTTTTATATTCGTGATTTGTTAAGCTGTCGAAGATTATAACAAACGAAACTGCTGAAGCAATAAAAAAATCATGCATTCATGCGAAAATAAATTTACTAAAAGCCGGATTTAACGCCGTTGAATAACGTCGGAAAATTATTGAATCTTTGATGTGTGGAATCCAAAGATATTTTAGTTACCAGATAAAGATTGTCGCTTCGGTTCCCTTTGTTCTGCTGTCCGAAACATGTGTGGTACCTAACTGTCAAATCGTATGTATTTTTCAATCATTGACATTTAGATCCACTATCCTCGCCATGAAAAGATGTTCCGGACAGCGATAATCTTTATCTGGTAACTAAAATATCTTTTGAGGAATCCCAATATTATCGCATGGATGTTGATCTTTATTGGAATAATCTTAGCATTTGACAATCATATCGCAACCGTTTATCAAGAGATTCTGAGGAAGGCTGAGTATACTTTGCTTTTATTTTCATCTATTTTCATCTATCTATCTTCTATCTTCTATCTTCTATCTTCTATCTATCTATATATATAAAACTCAATGTTTGTATGTTTGTATGTATGTTTGTATGTATGTTCCAGCATAACTTCTGAACCCATTTACCGATTTTAACCAAATTTGGAACACACATTCTTTATCTTGAGGAGACAAGGATAGGGGGGCTAGGCATGCGCTTGGGAATAGGGGGGGGGGGGGGGGGGAGGGGTATTGCTTAGTTATCGATCAACTCAGTGTAAATTCTGAACCCCTTGGCCGATTTCAACCAAATTTCGAACACAAATTCTTTATCTTAAGAAGGGGACGATAGAGGGTTAAGGGTGCTCTTTGGAAAAGGGGAGGGTATGGGGGAGGGTATTGCTTAATTATCGATTTACGCAGTTTAAATTCTGAACCCCTTGGCCGAATTCGACCAAATTTGGAGCACAAATTCCTTATCTTAAAAAGGGGACGATATGGGGTTGAGCATGCTCTTTGGAAAAGGGGGAGGGGTATTGCTTAGTTATCGATCAACGCAGTGTCAACTCTGAACCCCTTGGCCGATTTCAAACAAATTCGGAACACAAATTCTTTATCTTAAGGATGGGACGATAGAGGGATTGAGCATGCTCTTTGGAAAAGGGGGAGGGGTATTGCTTAGTTATCGATCAACGCAGTGTCAACTCTGAACCCCTTGGCCGATTTCAACCGAATTTGAAACACAGATTCTTTATCTTACAGAGGAAACGATAGGAGGGTTAAGCGTGCTCTTTGGAAAAGGAGGAGGGTATGGAGGGAGGGGTATTTCTTCACTATTGATCAACGCAATTTTAATTCTGAACCCCTTGGCCGATTTCGACCAAATTTGGAACACAATTTCCTTCTCTTAAGAAGGGGACGATCGGGGTTACGCATGCTCTTTGGAAAGGGAAGGGGTGTGGGGGAGGGGTATTTCTTAGTTATCGGTCAGCTCAGTTTTAATTCTGAACTCCTTGGCCGATTTCAACCGAATTTGAAACACAAATCCTTTATCTTACAGAGGGAACGAAAGGGAGGTTAAGTATGCTCTTTGAAAAAGGGAGGGTATGGGGAGGGGTATTGCTTAGTTATCGATCAACTCAGTGTAAACTCTGAACCCCTTGGCCGATTTCGACCAAATTTGGAACACAAATTCTTTATCTTAAGAAGGGGACGATAGGGGGTTAGGCATGCTCTTTGGAAAAGAGGGAGGGTGTGGGAGGAGGGGTGGTCTTTACAAAAGAGGGAGGGTATGAGGGAGGGGTATTGTTTAGCAATCGATCAACTCAATGTAAATCCTGAGCCTCATGACCGATTTGAACCAAATTTGTATCAAATATTGTCTGTCCTAAGGAAGCGATTTTAGTGGATGTGGTTAAGTAATTTTAAAAAAAGGGGAGGATGTGGGAGAGGGGGTATTGTTTAGTTATCAATCAATTCAGCATGACTTCTGAACCCATTTATCGATGTCCTCCAAATTTGGAACCCATATTATCTGTCTAAGGAAGACTATATCAGACTGGGTATGAGTGCCATAGCTAAATGAGAGAGGGTATATTCATTAAACGAACAGTTTAGTATACCTTTTTATCGCATAGGTCAATTCAAACCAAACAAGTAAGCACGTAATCTCTACCCAAAGGAAACTATTATAGAGAGGCTGGAAGGGACTTTTGGAATGGGATGGGGGGGGGGGTATTGGGATTGGGTATTGTTGTTCATCGGAATAATTGTATGCCCAGTGAAAAGCAATGATTAATGTGTTTCCTTCTGAATGGTGGATGTGATTGCTTCTTCAAAAGTAGGCATTTGCCCGGAATAAGGCAATGGCGGGTGTGATCCCTTCTTTAAAAATATGCGTTGCCCGAATATGGCATCGATGAATGTTTTTCCTTCTTTAGAAATAGACTTTTTCCCGGAATAAGACCTTTCAAACCCACGATCCCTTCTTCAAAATCAGTAAATGTTTTTTTTTTTTTTTTTGTGTCTTTATTAAGGAGACTTTCAGCCCAAGGCTGGCTCGTCTCCGGAGTCAGTCAATGTTTCCAAAAGCCTTCTTTTAATCAAATGATTAAGTATGAATAAATAAACACAACTACCCTGTTGATCAATTGGTTTTATCATTTTCCGATTGTAAAAGAAAACTGCAAACCAAACTGGCAATTCCGAGCAAGGCCGGGTACATAAAGCTAGTAAATTCATAAATAGCATTGGGAATGGATTTTATTTTATCGTTTATCGACACTATTTTTACGTATTTTTCCTAGTGTGCGAAGGTTATGACTGGCTGAACAATGGTTGAAATAAAAATCTTGTTCAGTTAGTTACAAACTGTAGTTTGACAGATCGACTTATTGAATAAGAGTCCAATTATGATTCATATTCAGCAATAAGATTATTTATGTTATGCATTGAGTGAGCCATATCTAACAAATCAAGGATGGCACGGATGACAACGTTACCGGCGGATGATCAAATGACAGCAGTTCGAGGCCCGATTTAGGAAAATTTTAAAATGATTATATGAAAATAGCAATTGCTTCAAAATACGCTCATTGGAGATCTTGATGATGTTACCTTCTATGCGTTATTATTTTCGAAGAATTCACATGTAGCTGAATTGAGGCTTAGTAAAATGCATATTAAAGGTTTAACGAATCAGTTAATAAAGTTGTTTTTCAAAATGAGATGTTGTAGTTGTATAACTTCGCCAAAATTGTATGAACAAAGCTTGAACAGATGTTGTGATAAGAAATAGTACAGACATAATTCAACACAGCGCTGGATTCAATCATCACACTGATGTTAGTTCAACTAGTGAATGTTTGTTGGGACACGGTCGCATATGCTCCTGGACTTTGCGGACGACATCGACCTTATTGGAATCGATCGCATAGCAGTAGTGGAGTGTGTTTGAAGTTGTTGAAGAATTTGTTTACCTTGGAACGCTTGTGACATGTGACAATGACGTTTCCCGCGAAGTAAAACGACGTATTGTTGCTGAGAATAGGGTCTTTTATGGATTACATAAGCAGCTTAGGTCCCGCAACATGCAGACGGAAACGAAATTTTCTCTATACAAAACTCGGATTCTTCCAGTAGCCCTTCATGGACATGAAGCATGGACGTTAAAAGAGGCGGACCGGAGAGCTTTCTGGGTTTTGGAGCGATATACGTACAACATTCGGAGAGAAACTAGAATGATGAATCATAATCATGAGCTGTATCAAGTATACAAAGAAGAAAATTTTGTGAATCGTATAGAATACGGCAGACTTCAGTGGGCTAGGCACTTAGTGCGAATGTCGGAAGAAACAATAGCGGAAACAATATTCAACAGAGAAGCAGATAGAGGCCGACGACTTCGTGGTAGACCACGAAAACGCTGACTGCACGCGGTGGTATTGGACCAGGGGTCCCCGAACGTTCGGGGAAACCGGAGGAACATCACCCAAGAAAGACGATTATGGAGCTCTACAATACGTCAGGCATATGTATATCGACGCTGTAGCCAAACAGATATCCAAGTATCCACAGCGGCGGCGGAAGAGCATAGCATGGAGTTGGTTTCGTAGTGATGGGCAAGCAGATGAAACGAGTGATGCGGTGGAAACCCATTAGCAAGCAAATCTGTGTGTTGAGGATACGGGGCAAATTATTCAATTACAGCCTAATCAACGTTTACGCACCGGCAAACGATAAATCCGTCGACGTGAAGGACACGTTTTATGAATGTCTTGATAAAGCATATGGAGAGTGCCCAAAGCATGACGCGAAAATTGTTATCGGAGACGCTAACGCTCAGGTCGGTAGAGAGGACTTTTTCCGTTCCATAATCGGTAGGGAGAGCCTTCACTCCGCTACCAATGACAACGGCCTACGGCTAGTAAATTGCTGCTGCCAGAGGGATGGCCATCAGTAGCATCTACTTTGCACGATAGAACATCCGAGAGCATACCTAGAAACACCCAAATGATGAAACTTGCAACCAGATAGACCATGTTCTGGTGGAAGGGCGCCCTTTCTCGGATGTTATCGATGTGCGGACATTCAGAGGTCCGAACATTGACTCTGATCACTACCTCGTTGTCAGTAAAATTCGATCACGGTTGTCAACTGTATCGAACGAAAGATCACGGCGAACGATGCGTTACAATATCCAGCGATTGTCGTCGGAAGGAGTATCGACTGAGTATCGCCAGAAGCTCGATGAACGGATAAGTGCAATCAACGTTAGCGACAACATCAACGATCTATGGGAGTCGATCCATGGCACGAGAAGTGGTAGGCACTGCACAGCGGGGACCCAGGACGGGTTTATTCGATGAGGAGTGTCAGAGAGTGACAGATGAAAAGAACGTTGCCAGAAGCTGGGTGTTGGTGTCGGGTACCCGATCTAATAGAGCTAGGTACAAGGAAGTAAGAGCAGCCGAAAAATGAACCCACCGGAGGAAGAAGAAATAATATGAAGAACAAGTGATTAGCGAGCCGCAGGAAAAAATGGAGCAAAATGATATGCGGAGGTTTTATGAGTCTGTCAATGGGGTGCGGAAAAAGACAGCGCAATCTCCCGTCATGTTCAACGACCTAGAAGGGAATTTGCTGACAGATAAAACCTGCGACTGCGGGGAAGGACCAGCTCCCGGCTGAACTTCTCAAACATGGCAGTGACCAGCTTTATGAAGTTCTGCACCATATTATGTCGAAAATATGGGAAGACGAGGAATTGCATGCTAGCTGGTTGGACGGCCTCATTTTCTCATTTTTTTAAAGAAAGGGCACATACTGGAGTGAGCCAATTACCGAGGAATAACCCTCCTTAATTCGGCGTACTAAATAATATCCCGGATTCTGTTCAACAGATTGAGACCGCTTGAAGAGTCCTTCGTCGGCGAATACTAAGCAGGTTTTCGGTGAGGGCCGATCAACGACGGATCCAATGTTTACCCTGAAACAAATCCTTGATAAATTCCGATAGTAGAACTTGCAGACACATCATTTGTTTATTGATTTCAAGGCGGCGTACGGTTCAGTGAAACGGAATGAATTATGGCAAATTATGCTAGAACATGATTGAACATGACTGATACGGCTGATTCGTATAACATTGAATGAATCGAAATCAAGTGTAAGGGTTGCAGATTCATTTGTTACCCTAGATGGATTAAATCAGGGTGATGCACTCTCGAATCTTCTGTTCAATATAGCGCTCGAGGGAGCGATTAGGAGAGCTGGTGTGCAAAGAAGTGGTGCCATTACCACAAGATCGCTTATGCACCTGGGATTTACGGACGATATCGATATTATCAGGATTGATCACCGTGCCGTGGAAGAGGGAGATAGCGAGGATTGTACTTACGATCAATACCAGCTAAACGAAGTACATGGTCGCTAACAATCAACGTAGGTTCATTAGTGGTGGTGGTACCGAAATGTGCTGGATGATAGAAAATTTGAAGTGGTAGAAGAATGTGTGTATCTTGGAACATTAGTGACGTGCTATAATGATGTTACCCGCGTTTTGAAGCTGCAAATATAGGGATTTTTACGGACTTCGTAACCAGCTTAAGTCTCGTAGTCTGCAAACGAAAACAAAAAATCTTTATACAGCCATACAGCATGGACGTTTAATAAGGCTGATCGTAGAGCTTTCCGAGTGTTTGAGCGTAAGGTGCTGCGGACAATACTCGGCGGTAAACAGGAGAACGGTATCTCACGAGTTGTACGAGCTGTATAAAGGGCTGGATATTGTTAAGCTTATACAACGCGGAAGACTACGGTGGGCTGGACCCTTTGTTTGTATCCCAGAAGATTGTCAAGCGAAGATAATATTTAGTAAAGAACCCGGAAGAGGCCGCAGGCTTCGTGGAAGGCCGCGTACACGATGGCTTTTTGCAGTTGAACAGGACCTGAGGGCGCTTGATGTTCAGGGCGACTGGAAGCGATTGGCCCAGGATCGAGTCCAGTGGAGAAGGATACTCCATTCGGCGTAGGTTCATCGAAGAGCTGTAGCCCATCAAGTATCAAGTAAGACTCATCCACTATATTTATCCTCACCTAATAAATAAAATAAAAATTTTGTTAGTTCTTCAAGCTAAAATTGACTTGCCACAACATCATTAAAAAATTAAAATGCGGCTTAGGCTTATTCTTATTGTATTTTTATTAAAAAGAAGCGAGTTTGCAGTAGCTATCGAGCAAGTAAGGGCAGTGCGTGTTTTAGTCGTTGCAAAAAGAATAAAATATCTATCTTGTGTTCGGTGGCTCATGCACATGTATTGCGCTTTACTCCGGTGTTATTTCCCATCCCATAGATCGCATCGCTTACCAAAGTGAAATAAGATAAATTATCCTTTGTAACTAAAATGATATCCTATTCCAAGACAATCGTGGAGATGCAGAGGTATACTCGGTCTCTAGTAGCAACGAGAGTCGGACTAACAATCCTTCCCTTCCTATATGACCGTAAGGACGTTATTGTCTTTAAATATTTGAGCTCCCGAAACGTGTACATTGAGAATGGGTAGCTACTGCCAAACCCCATTTATTGTGTTCTCTGTACAATTTCGCAAGTTCGGTCATAATGCTCATGCTCATGTATTTTTATTTAAAAAAAGAAGCGATGGCATAAAAAGCATGAGCAACTACCGTATCTCATGTGTAGAGATCATGTATGCAAAGGCCTTGAGTAAACTTTCTGCAAAAAGTTATAAATGTAAATTCTTACCAGTTATTTATTATGCACCAATTCAAGAAGCTATAGAGATGAAGAATTGTAATCGATAGTGCAAAATCAGCTCGAAACAACTTTTTGTGATCACACATCAAGCGCAGGTCAATTTGACGCAAGCTTCTCCAGCCAAGTGCAATAAGTGCATACCTCAACAAGGTAGGGACCACATATATCGGATCGCGTCAGGGACATCAGTCGAAAGCACACTTCATCGTAATGGAACAGTAGTGAAATTAATTGTCAGATAGCCTCCCTGTTCATATTATACAACTTCTCCCGTTTAATGACAGACCCCCCTTTCCCCTTCTTCTGGAATCAACCAACCGTTCCACTACCTTCGCAATTTATCCCCCTTTGTTGTTATCTTCGTAGCAAGTATGTCACACACGTGCAGCGTAGCCATTTTTAATGATAACCGCCAATCATAATTATTTTAAATACCACTTGAAAAAAGTAAAATTTTCAGTTTTGCGAGACAACAACCAGTTAACCGTGCAAGTGTGCTGCGAAGTGAACGGCGGCAGAGGAGAGAAAATGTTAATGGCATGCGTGTATCCTGTTTTGTCCGTTGCGTTGGTAGAAGAAGCGAGCCATGAGTGCCACTCTCTCCACGCTTTTTACTGTGGGGGTTTTTCACTGTGTCCCTATAGTTTGGCTGTGCGTTCGCGAATTTTACACTTTGTAATTTATCATTAATGTTAATTTCACCGCAAGGGCGTACGGCTTCTTTCGCAACAGGATTTTTTTTGCGAGATGTCGTTCGGGTAGTTTTTGCCCATACCAGCATACATCTTTTTTCCCTTTGCTGTCCTGTTTTTTGTTTTGCTCAAACTCGTACACCCATGTCCAACTATAGGAACGTAAAGGGTTTCGTTCGAAGAATTCTCAGTTTGTGTTTCGGCCGTGCTTTCAGTCGATAGCCTTGCCCGAAACAGGGGAGAAATCTTTCTCGGTAGTGCCGGACAGGTGTTTTATTTTGCCTTTCGAATGGATCGGTAAATTTTAATTTCAAGTTTGGAAGGGGTATACGGGTAGGCTAATTCAACTGCACGATGACCTCAATTTACAACGATACGCCTGGCTATGATGTGGGTATTGAGGCGAAATTACCTTACTCGGGTTGCTGACCCCTTGGAAGGGTTCATGTAGTTATTGAAATATCTCAATTAAAATTAAATGTTTCTTAGTTATGAAGGAAAATGAGCATTTGAACATTAAATTCTAATCATGGAGTTTATAGAACTTTACCGCAGCATAATTATAATTTCTGAAATGATCAGTTTGACTGTAATAGGTATGAGCATTGACGCAACTAATGAAAAATTCGTGAACAGGGGGGTTAACTTTTTTGAAATTCAACAAAATAAAAAAAGAAGCTATCGTTTACGCTCATCGCTCGACCATAGGAGCTTGGCAGAGTAAAACAGGTCTATGCACTTAATAAATCCAACTAAAACTTTTCCAACTTTTCTTCTATTATAATTTCGGATACCGCTTCTCAAAATTCTCTTTGCATGGAAGTCCTCCGGACTACCGGCCTTATAAGCATTTTGTACATGACACATTTGATGCGTGTGTGAATCTTTAATGACCGAAGTTTTTTCTGGAGCCCGTAGTAGGCCCGACTTCCAGAGATGATGTGCCTTTGTATTCTTCGACTAACATTATTATTAACAGCTGTTAGCAAGGCGTCCAAGATTTTTTTATGTAGGTTATCCGACTTCGTCAGTAGATGGGAATAACCAGCGCGGGGGGGGAAACATACATGTTCAGTGCAGAACGTAAACAAACGAGCATAAATTCCATACAAAAATCCAATATGGCTGAGTTGGGGATATTGACAAGTCGGATAACCTGTACATGAAAAAATCTTGAAGGCGTCGGTCAACGAATTCATCGACCACCTCAAAAGTCGTGCTCGGGTCCGCCTACTAGCATGTGCTTTGTCTTCGATGCATTTACCATTAAGTCCAACTATTGTTGCTTCACGTTTCAGGCGGGTGTACAGTTCTGCCACCTTTGCAGATGTTCGGCCGACAATGTTCATGTCATCCGCGAACCAACAACTTGACAGGATCTTTTGAAAATCGTGCCACGACTGTTACCCACATGACACCTCCTAGCGCATTGTTGAACAAGGTCCATCGCCTTGTCTTAGTCTCGATGCGATTCGAACGAACAGGAGTGTTTGCCCGAAATTTTCGCACAGTTTTGCACACCATCCACCGTTGGCGTTGGTTTGATCAGTCTGGTGAGCTTCCCAGGGAAGCTGTTCTCGTCCATAATTTTCCATAGCTCTTCGCGGTCAATACTGTCGTATGCCGCCTTGAAATCGACAAACAGATAGTGCGTTGTGACCTGATATTCACAGCAGTTTTGAAAGATTTGTCGTACAGTAAAGATCTGGTCCGTTGTCGAGCGGCCGTCAACGAAGCCGGCTTGATAACTTCCCACGAACTCATTCACTATTGGTGACAGACGACGGAAGATGATCTGGGATATCACTTTGTATTAGGGATAGTCATCGCTCGAAAGTTCTCACACTTGCTTGTCGCCTTTCTTGTAGATGGGGCATATGACTCCTTCCTTCCACTCCTCCAGTAGCTGTTCAGTTTCCCAGATTCTGAGTGGCCAGCTTTTCCAGACCCATCTTGATAAGCTCAGCACCGATACCATCATTACCAACTGCTTTATTGGTCTGATGACATCTTTAGCTTTCCTCAATGTGCCTCAATGTTTGACGCACTTTAGGTTCCGACTATCCGTTACTTCTAGCCATACTATCCGGAAATCGTTGAATTTCTTTCGCGCCCAAGCAGAAAACTCTCCGCCAAACTTGATGGACCTAAAAAAACAAAAAATTCTGAGGTCCTGTTCTCGTCGAATTTGCTTCTCCGGACTTTCCGTTCCACAATTCCTTTTGGCCCATGCGTCGTCGTAATTTTAAGTGTTTTTATGTTGCCGCTTGCAAGGGAGCACGTTCGTTGCTTTTCGGTGCATTTGAGTAAATTTATGTCATTGTATAGTAATATTTGTAGCATATGCGACCAGATTGCCACGACGCTAACGCGGGACGCTTTCCGCGTTTCTCGTATACAAAGTATACATAAAGGCCATACGTTCGCTCCAAAAACAAACTTTTTATAGAAGGCTCGGGGACCCAAAGTGTTATATATCAATCGACTCAGCTCGACGAATTGAGGTGATGTCTGTGTTTTTTTTTCCTAAGCAATAGAGGGGGAATCTGCTCAACAAACATCCTGGGTTGTCCAGGCAGTGCGGGGTTAGGGACCACCTCCAACAGCAAACGAGGGAAGCAGGACTACATCCCCGACCCGCTAAACCGTTTCCATTGCCGCCAAGCCCATCGTCCCTTCGGTACAACCAGAAAGTAATGCTTCAAAGGTAAAGTAATGCCAGTGCACAACGCACCCTCGATGTTAGCTGCGTGTCCTTGCAGCATCGAACATCGTGACTCGCTTTTTAGAAGAACACCATGGTATCGTGCCAGCGCATTGCCGGCTTTCCAGGTGGCCTTACCACGCCCTATGTCCTCGGAAGGTGGGAAGGGTCGACTTCGCGCCTGCTTCCCTCTGCACGACTGGTATCAAGAATGATGATGCCGCATGCACCCCAAATTGACCTCTCTGCGATAGGGCCTATTCGCCAGCACACAGAGGGACTTGCCGACGCGGTGCCTACGCCTGCCCCAGCCTTGACGAGGACCCCTTTCCGTCCTCGGGCTCGGAACCCGCCCGGTTGACCGACGCCGCGAAAGCGACGATACCATGTTGTTCTCCACGCGGCCACTTGTTCGATAAAAGGATCGAGTTCGATCACAGCGCACCGGTAAGACCCATGAAGCCGACTCCGTACCCTTGGACCACCTCTTATTTGCGCCTGAACTAGCCATCCCTCGAGTCCACGCGCCACCTTCTGTGTAGCCCCGAGACGATTTGGACGATAGCCGATAAAACGGCGTTCCAGCCAACTTCATCTTTACACATCCTCCGGACTAGGTTGTCCGGGGTAGTGTCCAGACCACATGTGGCAAGCATGTGGTCACGCATTGTGCGAAAACGTGGGCACACGAACAACACGTGTTCCGCCGTTTTATCTAAACATGCGCACACCGGACACTCGGGCGAGGCCAAGTGTCCGAACCGGTGTAAATACTGTCTGAAGCAAACATGCCCTGTAAGAACCTGGGTCAGGTGGAAGTGATTTCCCCATGGCGCCTCTTGACCCACGTACCTATCTCCGGTATCAACCTATGTGTCCATCTACCCTTAGTGGAACTGTCCCACGCACGCTGCCATTTGACCATTGAGGCCAACCTGACAGTCCTACGGATGCCTCTCGTGCCGCGCATTTCGAAGCACTCTATGTCTTCACCGATAACGATGTGAACCGGTGATGACGCAAAGTGCATCATGTGAAACGGTACGGTATGCGCTCGCATCTCAGGCACATGAGCCTATACGTACTTTCTAACTTCGTTTTTGTAGCAGTAAATACGCAGGGCCGTGCCCCAAGCTGGCCCCCCATACCTCAGTATGGACAGAGCAACGCTAACCAGAAGTTTGCGCTAGCTGGCATTAACCGCAGAGCTATTGTACATCATCTGGGACAATGCCACTATAGCTGTAGAGGCACGCTTGCAGGCGTAATTGACATGGCTACCAAAGGTGAGCTTATCGTCGATCATTACCCCAAGAGTTTGATGGAGCGTTCAGAGGTGCCGGGCAGTTGCCTGCCCTTATCACCGCTTGTTGCTCCGACTTTCGGTTGTTAACAACAACCAGCTCAGTCTTGTAGTGAGCCAGTTCCAACTTCCTGGAACTCATCCACTCCTCCACAATTGCGATCTAGTGGGCTGCAGTCAACTCCACCTCTTCGATCGATTCGCCGTAGACCTCCAGCGTAATATCGTCAGCGAAGCCGACGATTACCACACCCACCGGGAACTTCAACCTCAAGACACCGTCGTACATGACGTTCCATAACACCGGATCCAGTATGGAAGCTTGCGGAACCCCTGAGGTTATATCAACGCACTTCCGACCCGCCTCCGTGTCGTATACCAGTACTCGATTCTGGAAGTAGCTTCCGAGAATCTTGTACAGGTACTCGGGAATTCCAAGACGCAGGAGCGCATCTGCAATAGCTGCCCAACTGGCACTATTGAAAGCATTTCTCACGTCGAGAGTCACTACTGCACAATAGCGAACTCCCCTCCTCTTACGCATAGCTGGATAGCTATCTCCGCGGATTTGGTAACCGACAAGATAGCGTCTACGGTCGATTTACCCTTTCGGAAGTCAAACTGGTTACTCGATAGACCATCCGCACCCTCCGTGCGTATCAACAACCTGTTGAGGATGATCTTCTCGAGCACCTTCCCCGCCGTATCAAGCAGGCATATTGGTCTATATGCCGACGGATCCCCCGGTGGTTTTCCCGCCTTTGGCAATAGGGCCAAGCTCTGCCTTTTCCATGCTTCAGGGAAGACTCCCTCGTCCAGGCATCTATGCATGACAGATCTGAACATCTCGGGAGCCTCAGCAATGACCGCTTTGATGGCCAGGTTCGGAGTACCATCTGATCCTGGCGCCTTACCTACACTAAGGGACTGTGCAATCCCCGCAAGTTCCACCACGGTTACTCTTCCCTCGTTGGCCACCCTGGCCCCTGGCAGCTCCACAAAGTGAGGCCAGGGACTTGGGTCATGACGTGGGAAGATCCCCGCGATGATCCTCTCCAGCATATCTGGAGCCCGCTCTGTAGGGGCCATCGCCCCACGTGTCTTGGCCATTACGACCCTATCCAGCTTTTTATTTTAGCCGCGGGTCAACTATGGTAATTTATTTTGACACATGACGACATATGTGTACGGATTTTATGGTATTTTCATCCTAGTGTAACGTTCCGTCCTGCTTTCTCAAGCTGACGGCTTAAGCGCCACCTTCAATAAGAAGGACCGTTAGCTCTGCTTGAATTTACCCGGATGAGACTGCCGACTCCAGGTCAAAGTCACGCAAGAACCGAAGTCGCACTTCAACACACCAAACAAAGTCATCAAAAACCAACCAGACTCAACCTTACCGACATTATCTACGAACTAAATTTAAGATGATTTACAAAACCCTCGATAACCAATCAGGCAGGGGAATACTTAGCCTTTAATAAACCTTAGCCAACCTAAAATCTTTCCAAAATGACGTGACGAAAGAAAAGTGAAGTGTGTGGTTCTAAACTAGGAGTAATTTTATTCAAAATGACCAATACGCGGTCGCGTATCCCAAAACAAGATTATTTTATCGAATGGTCCTCAATTCGATGCGAAAAATTTATTTAAATTTTTAAATTAAGGAAAGCCTAATTCCCTAACCGTGTGTGACGTCACGTTCAAAATGCAAAACTGCTAACAATTTCGGTTTCGTTTCTAGGTAACAGAAATTCGAGCTTCAAGATGGACAGATCTGACCTTAGCTTCGTCTCAATGCCGGCGTTCCCACGTCGGATGCAATCTGCAGTCGAATTCGAGCTTTCGTGGATGCCACAAGCGAAAGTAGGCTGGACGCAACTCACCTTGCTTTGCGTCGCCGTTGTCGATACTAAGAAAAAGCTTTTACACCACCCAGTTGACTCGCGCGCTGGCGTTGAGTTTCGGGGTACAAATATCCCCTAGCACAGTGGAGTGATTGCCGTTAATATTGCTCGGCAAACGCCACGCGGCTTATTTACTTGCGAGTCGTAACGCCTACCACGTGCAAGTTATGTTGTGGTTCGATGTGGCTCTGGGACGGGTGTATCCTATCGACGAAACGACGCCCACTGAGCTTTCGGTGAAACCAACGCGTCGACGGCGTCGCAGACGTGGCTTTCCAACGACGGTTCACTCGACGTCGTATAGAAGTCGGACCCAACGGTCACGACGCTTGGTACCACGTGCTTCGAACAGTGCACCAACTCCGCACAAACCGCCCACGAGAACGGGCTTTTGTCCTGCTCAACGTGGCTGACTTTATTATTTGCTCGAATATATTATAGTTAATTAACTAGGCTCACCTGAATTCAAAGTCGAAAATATTAACTAGGTTCGCAACAATTTCAGTCTTAAACTGAATCACACTCGATAAATATATAAACTAAACACAAAAGTAAGCATTAGAACTAATATTTAGGAAAATAAACTTAACCGGACGCGAACTTACTCCGAGTTTAGTATGGCGTCGTTCAAATTCACTTTTTAAAAAAGACTGTAAGTTTTCAACTGAACTCTAGTAAGCACTCCACTATAATGAGGAAACCGACGCGAGTTAGATTGGCTTCAGCCTAGTCGTGGCTACGTGTTTCCCTCTTATTGGTCGGTTACAGAGAGTTTAATTTACGACGTAATACGAACTATTGTTGTAAATTACATTCAAATCTGCCTGTTTTACAACGACGCATTAGATCATGAACGACGCAATAAATTCAAATTTCTAATCCTTCTGTGCTACTTCAGTTCTTGACACATAGGTGGCTAATATAGGTTACTGTCTTTGCTAGACTTTCAAATCCACTGACTGCATCGTCACGTCAGGGTAAATGAAAACTTACATTGAGCAATACACAGCACGAAATCAGACAGCAAAATACGCGAAACATAAATTAAACGACAAACGCTTTAAGTTGGGTTCACAATGTTCTTACACTAGTAACCTTTGTAAATTTGTTGAACAATCTAAATGTCAAATAGTGCTTTATTTTGTCTTAATTTTGAAACATTGTCGCTCATTTTATATATTTATTATTTCTTTTAGATGGGTGTCCATTCGTATCCTAACTCGAAGCAAGGTCAGCGAGAGCATAAGGAAATTGATGAAGCTTAAGTTAGACTATTTTAAATGTGGATTTACTTTAAGGACAGGTGCAGTCATAGCACAAATTCAGAGAAAAAGGATAAATGCGAAGTAAATGCTGGATATTAGAAGTTCTGGATTGAGTGACACAACAGTTCACAGGCAGAAAACAATGATAACTATCTATAACACCAATACGCGCATCTTTTGACTGATTTCATCCCTCTGCGGATTTTCCAATGATCTCTGATGCCTAATGGCATTCCACTTCAAGATAAAGCTCTTGATGTAGAGAGCCTATCGAAACGAAAACGAAAGGCCCATTTCTTTACCTCCACTTAAGCTTAAGGTGTATCTTAGACTGAGATGGCGACTATTCACTCAAAGTATACTTGCTCTGGATAGTAGGAAAAATAAGCTGGTTGATACGTTGCGGACAAAAACTATTGAATATTATTAATAATTATTCAACTAAAACTATTCAATATTAATAAACACCTGTTAAGTACATACTACGCTTAGAAAGGTATGAACTGGGTTTGTCCTCCATGTTCTTTTTTTTTGTTACTATTTTTATTTGCTAATTATCTAATACATGCATTCATCTCTTAGACTAGGTGTTCCGTGTTTTCTTAACACTATCATCCTTAATTGCCTCTGGCAGTTAGGATATTTCCTCTGGTTGAATTAAACCATGTAGGAATTACAATGTTTTCAACTTAAACTAAACTTAACCTTATTTATACTAAGGGTACAAGGAGCTAATCGTTGCAATAAAAGATTGCAACGATTTTTGTCTAAAATTGGAAATTATTTTGTTGGACATTTGTTGCAATGTCTCAATATTAGAAATTCTATGAAGTTTATTGGTACTATACCATGGAGGCAATTTCAGAATCATTTTTAAAATTTTATTTTGAATCCTCTGAAGTGCCTTCTTGGTATTGCAGCAACTAGTCCATATTGGAACAGCATACAACATGGCGGTTCTAAAAATTTGTTTGTAAATCAAATTGTTTCTTAGGACAAAGTTTTGATTGTCTGCTTATAAGTGGATATACACACTTAGTTTTTTTTTCTGCAGCTCGGCAAAAATACGCACAACCGTGCGCCAGCAAAATGAAAATATGTTATCCCGGCAAATATGACGTTTGTTAGCTGATTTTCGGCAAATTATTTGCTGATTTTCAGCAACTTTGACAGAAATCTCGGCAAAAAACATGTTTGCTGGGGCACGGCTGTGCAAGTCTCGGTAAAAGTTCAACATTTTGCTGAGATCTCGGTAAAAAAAATTAAGTGTGTAGACACTTAATATATTTATTACATTTGGCTTGAAGACCTTCAATGTGATTTTTTAAAGTTAATTTTTGATCTAGCAGAAGTCCTAAATATTTAGCTTTGCTAGACCAATTAATTGGAACCCCATTCATAGTGACAATATGTCTCGGCTCTCGGCTTATGTGGGAAAATTATAAGCTGAGTTTTGGAAACATTCGGGGAAATTTTCCATTTTTGCAAGTAAGTGGAGAAAATATCCAAACTTTTTTGCAATCTACTACAAATGACACGAAGGCTTCGCCCTTTGACTGAGAGACCTGTGTCATCTGCAAACAAAGATTTTTGACACCCTGGTGGTAAATCAGGTAAGTCAGAAGTAAAAATCAGACTGATCTAATCTCAGTCTGCAGAGCGGCTCTAGCAGCCACGAACGCCACCCGTCGTTCAACACGCTGCTCTTCTGTGCGTGCTCGCTGCATCCGCCTCCATTCCGGTAGGCAGGCGCGGCACAGGTTCGCAATTGCTTGAGTCCACCAGTAAGCCAGGCCTCCCATTCCTAGGGCGCACTTTCCTAGCCATCATCCACCAGTTCGAACTACTCGTTTGGCCAGGGCTCCAGAACGTAACGTCGATAATCGACTCGGCCCCGTTCCAACTGTAGGTACTTTTGGTACCGACATTAGCCAAGTCCACATCCAACATGGCCAGTGATTCCAGCAGGATCTGCCCCCGTTGATTCGTGGATAGGCTTCCCCATTCCACGGCCCAAGCGTTGAAGTCCCCCGCTATCACCACCGGCCTACGCCCCATCAAGTTAGCCGTCAAACAATCTAGCATTCGACCGAACTGCTCGATCGACCATCGAGGAGGCTCACAGCAGCTGCAGAAGAAGACCCCGTTGATTTTGGCAATGACGAAGCCCTCGTGTGTCGAAGACATCAAGTCTTGGACTGGGTATTTCCCGTCGTCCATATCGCCGCCATTTTAGACCCATCGGTGACCCAATTACCATTCCTGACGGGTACCCGGTAAGGATCTGCTATGATGGCGATACCCGTCACCCATTCAGCAACTGTCTGACACAGCAGATGCTGGGCTGCATCACAGTGGTTCAGGTCTAGCTGCATTACCTGCACTGTGATTTTGCAGCACGCTTTAACGCCGGGCACTTCGAACCCCCCATGGTGTGCTTGCTGTTCGCAGCTTTGCTGGTACAGATCAAACAGTTGGGAGGGTTCGTGCAGCATTGTGCCTTATGTCCCTCCAATCCGCAGCGTCGACAGAGCTTGCTTCTGTCAGGGCCTTTGCAATCCCATTGCTTGTGCCCCGGTTCCAGGCACTTGAAGCAAACTTCGGGTTGCTCATATATGCCCACAGGGCATACCGACCACCCCACCTTGACGCTCCCTAACTTGACTACCTTGGAGGCGTCCGCTGCAGATAGGCGAATGAACCACGAGTTGCATCAGCTGTTGGGAGAACCATCCATCGTTCACACCGCGAAAATCGGACGACTGCGGTGGGCCGGGCACGTAGCCAGAATGTCGGACAGTAACCCGGTGAAAATGGTTCTCGACAACGATCCGACGGGCACAAGAAGGCGAGGTGCGCAGCGGGCAAGGTGGATCGATCAGGTGGAAGATGACTTGCGGACCGTCCGTAGACTGCGTGGTTGGCGACGTGTAGCCATGGACCGAGCCGAATGGAGAAGACTCTTATATACCGCACAGGCCACTTCGGCCTTAGTCTGAAGAAAAAAAAAAAAAAAGGACACCTTCCATCCACTCCTGCGGCAAAACTTCCTCCTTCCAAATCTTGATGCATCGCTTTAGTCAGTGCCTCACTACCGTATTTTAATAGCTCTCCTGGTAGTTGGTCAACCCCAGGGACTTTGTTGTTCTTAACCCGCCAATCTCCTCCTGGATTTCCTGGAGATTCGGAGCCAGTAAAATTATGTCCTGCGCGCGTTCTCCCAGGTCTATCACCATACCGCCATCTTCCTCTGCTACATCGCCATTCGGGTGTTCTTCGTAGTGCTGCCGCCATCTTTCGATCACCTCACGCTCGTTCGTAAGAAGTTTCTCGTTTATGTCTTTATGTCCTTACACCTATCAGGCTGTGGCACGTGGCCCTTACGTGAACGGTTCTATTTCTCATAGAACTTTCGTGCGTTATTAGCGTGGCACAGTTGCTTCGTCTCTTTACTATCCCGATCTTCCTGCTGGCGCTTTTTTCTCCGGAAAATCGAGTTTTGTCTGTTCCTAGCCCTGTTATATCGTGCCTCGTTCGCCCTCGTGCGGTGTTGCAGCAATCTCGCCCATGCTGCATTCTTCTCTTCCACTAACTGCTCACATTCGTTTATCTGATCCGGGGGTCTATATAATTCTTCTGTTTCTACCTGTGCGTTCATGTCGCCGATGACGGTTTTGACGTTCCGCAGTGCGCATCCATCGTATGTCTGCTTCAGCTGTGCGTAGAACGCTTCTTTCTCGTCGTCGGGTCTCCCTTTCTGTGGGCAGTGCGCGTTGATGATGCTATAGTTGAAGAAACGGCCTTTTATCCTCAGCTTACACATCCTTGCGTTGATTGGCTGCCACTGAATTACACGTTGGCGCATCTTACCCAGCATTATAAAGCCGGTTCCCAGCTCGTTGGTGGTGCCACAGCTTTGGTAGAAGGTAGCCGCTCGATGCCCGCTTTTCCACACTTTCTGTCCTGTACAGCATATCTCCTACAGCAACACAACGTCGAAGTTGCGGGGATGCAATTCATCGTAGATCATCCTGTCGCACTCTGCGAAACCTAGCGATTTGCAGTTCCATGTTCCAAGCTACCAATCGTGATCCTTTATTCGTCGCCTAGGTCTTTGCCGATTATATCGAGTCGCATTATCTCTTATATTGTTCGTAATTACTCGCTTTCCAGGCGGCTTATTGGGCCTGCGCAAACCTCCTGTCACGTGTCAGGTCTGTTTTGTGTCCCACCTGACACCAGGACTTGGGCTTGTGCGCTTTGAGCGACACACGGTCACTTTGGCGGCGCCTACTTGCGGATACATGCAGCAGGCCCACTGTCAAACCCTACCACATCCTAAGCAAGCCCCACAACTCGCAGATTGCCTGGGGAGGGGTCGTCAAGCCTTTGGACATAGTCCATGCTGCCCGAGCGATTATTACTAATGACAATGGATTCTGCAAAAGATTTACGCCAATATCTTCTTCTTCTTATTGGCATTACATCCCCACACTGGGACAAAGCCGCCTCGCAGCTTAGTGTTCATTAAGCACTTCCACAGTTATTAACTGCGAGGTTTCTAAGCCAAGCTACCATTTGAGCATTCGTATATCATGAGGCTAACACGATGATACTTTTATGCCCAGGGAAGTCGAGATAATTTCCAATCCGAAAATTGTCTAGACCGGCAGCGGGAATCGAACCCAGCATGGTCTTGCTTTGTAGCTGCGCGTCTTACCGCACGGCTAAGGATAGCCTCCAATATAAAATTATTTTTTCTACCAGCATGGCTGCTACTACACTGTGGGCAATTTTGACGGCCAAAATAACATTATGCATAACTTTCCAAAACAACAAGTATTTTGCTGAAAGTTGCTGCAATCGGTTCCTTACGATCAGTTCTTCTTCATTGTGGTTCTATATTCAACTGGAACTTGGCTTGCTTTTCAACTTAATGGTCAATTAGCATTTTCACACTTATGCAAATTTCATATCATTGAAAGCTTTTCTATATCGAATCGTGGTCATTGCACCATTTGTTGTGTATTCGCATTTATAACATTTTATTTTTCCGAAAGTAAAAGGATGTAGTTTGCTTGATTTTTATTATCTGTTGCCTTTTCAGGAGTGGAGTTTGACCAATAAACAACAATATGCGAATGCCCAGTTGGGAAAATATATGTGTATATTGTTTTCTTTGTTTAAAATATTTGGGGAACATGCAACAGAAACATCTGTTTTAGCTATTCTTTTGACCATAGTTCACAAAGTTCAACATAAACATTGTGTTCTTGTACAATACCATTATAGGGCAACGGTTCGGCACTGCATCCCATAGCTCCTATTTTAATCCCATAAAAAACAAAGCAATAAAATGGTATTTGGTTTGTTTCTAATTTTTGTGATTTTTTTCAGCATGTTAGCAAAAAGAAGTGACGATATTGGTGCTGTATTTCTTTTTTTCGCAATGAGATGAATATAGATGAATATAATATGAATAGTGAGATGGAAAACGGAACAGTTCCCCTGAACCTAAATAAAACTACTGAGTTTTATTTAGGTCATACGTAAGACAAGTCTTAGACCAATATATTTGGCTTTATGACAGTTTTCAAAATTGGTGTTATTAGAGTCCTCAAGATAATCATTAGGCCCCTAATAAGCTCATAAAACATTTGACATTTGTGGTTTTATTGCACGTTTTATTACGATTTTTGTAGATAGCTACAAGTCTTCTAATAAGGCTAATCTCGCGGCATTGAGCAAAGCAGCGATAAAGTCGTTAAAAATCTTAAATAAATCTATGAAGCCTTGAAATTGTTACTTGGGTTATCTATTACAATCTTCATGTACCCTAATAGTTACTTCAATTGATGGAATAAACATATGAGCAATATGATGAGGAACCGGAACAGTAATACCAGTTTTCAAATTGAGAATCACATTTCAGTATTGGGATACAGCACCCTGCTTATTCAAAAGTGTTCCCGATCAGTAGATGGTAACAGATTTATATCATTTGTGAAACGATTTATTTCATTGATTTTTGTTTGGCAAACATTTGTCAACACCTGTTCAACACTTTGAGACAATAATATCAACACTTATCTGTAAATATTACTATTTTTACAGAATACATGAGATTTGCACATAAAATGCACTTTGATGCTTATTTAACCCCAAAATCCCTTAAATTTCCAACTTTTACCAACAAAATATATTCAGTGGCCATCTGTGGATCCACAGTGAAGAGATAAACACAATTTCAGAGCAATGTCTTAAAGATAAAATGACAAATAGTTTGGAAACTCGCAATATATGGGGCATTAGGGCAAAACGAGCTCAATAACTACATTTGGAAGCGTTCCACGTCCATGAAACAGCACTCACTGAATGCAAAATTCCCTTTCGAATAAGCTCTTGATCTCTTCTGTAAGTTGTTCGTGAAGAAAGTTATCAATTTTTTCCACCTTTGAAATCGGATTTCCCCATTGTGCAGTGTTTGTTATTCTGTTACAGTTAATTATTATAACATAGGTTTTTATAAAAATGTACCATTAGTAGTTAAAATAACAAAAACTGTAACAAAATTTCTCCTAGTTTTAACAAAATGTTAAACCATTTTGTGGCGTCATTTGTCACAATTAATTTGTTATATTGTCATCCCTTGTTTTTCAACCCATTATTTGAACTGTGACAAGAATAAGTCTCATAAGACAGTGGCTCTGGATTACAACAATTACAGGGCCAAAGAAATGACTGACCAAATTAAACTCTCAATAAAAAAACGACTGAATCTTCTTTTGACTCTGAGGACTATCTTGAACTTTTATTGAATGATATTTAGTAATAAATGTGAATGTTATCATGTTCTCTTGTTCTTAACAACATTTTGGTAACATTTTTGAAGGTGCTCATTGTTGTTGACTAGTTGAAACATTTTGTCTAAAAAAAAAAACATTCAAATAAACATTAAACTGGTGCTTTGAATCGTTTTATTTTCCTGACCATTTTTTCGTCATTATTACTTGCAAACTTCTCTGATTACAAATGTGAAGTTGAATCAAACATATTTAAACTCTACAGCCACTCGCTCTACTAGCTCCTAATTGGCCCATAACAGAAATCATTAAACATCTGAGAGACAAACCACCAACAAACAGACATACTGGCGAGGGAAGTCTGAAATAGCACAAAACCACTTTTCCTGACCACGGCAGTCACTCACCAGATATGTATAATTCAAACAAAACGCAAATGTCTACATAACTGGGGTAATTACAAACGGAGCTCCGATCTAGTTCGAGTGAGCAAGTTTTAAGAGCAACGAACGAAAAATGAATGATTGCAACACCAATTAAAGTCTCCATCGGACCCTTGACATACGCAAATTGACGACACACGAGACATGATTGTGGGCAGACGCGAATGTCACTTGAAATGTCGGGTAACGATATTTGTTGAACACGAAAAATGTGCGTTCACAACCAGCAACGTTGACCGTCTGAATTCCACTCCATTAGCAGTCCTCCCATTAGGATGCTTAGGAATATTATTTTAGATCCAACGGCATGATTTATACTTGGCATTCCCAGCGAAATCAATTTGTCTAAACACAATTTCCTCGAAAATCTCAAACAAACACCGACCGGCAGCACACCCGTGGGAGAAATATTTGACCTCGTTAGCGGCTTTATATGCTCCTTTGCTGCTGCTGAGGCTGTTGGCTGGTTAAAGTTAGTAGCTCACTCGTTCGCTCCCCCCTTTGTTTGGATGCAGGTGATACTCCAGAATGGGCGTAGAACGAACACTCGGCATGGTGCCTATCGAGAGTGGATTAAGTCTCCGTGATTTATAGGCCATAAACATTCGTGACCGACAAGAAAAAGACTTTAGAACAGAATGTGCACCGATTTTCAGTGACCGTGACGACAGCTACGATTTTTTTGGAGTTACACAAATATATAACTGGTGTTGGTATTTACTTCACCAATAATTTGCAGCTGGAATAGGCGTGTTGATTAATCGAAAAGCGATGGCTAATGGCGGAAATAAAATGTATACCATCATCGAAGGGCCAAATAGAGGTGAGAACGACTTAGAATAGTTGCAAAATAGATTTAAACAAAACAAAATACAAAAAGTCGATGTATTTTTTCTCTGCAAAGCGTCTCTAACAAATTCTCAATCAAAGTCGACGATTTGCATTCAAATATAATAATTATATACTTTTAGAAATGCGAAGCTCTTTGGTGTTGTATTCACATTTAAGACACTTTTTATCGCACCGCATTAAGAAGTTCGCAAAGCTATTCTTCACCCACCAGGATGTCATCCCTGTTGATCCGTCTGGGATGGATAATAAACATCACACAGAGGTGTTGAATGAGATATGCAAGACACGCTGCTGTTGCTGCTGATTCGCATCGCACTTTCTCCATTCGTGCTCATCTGCTTGGATGCCTAATCACATACAGCAAACGAGCGACCATTCTGTTGCGAACTCAGCATCAGCATCAACGCTTGACCTGGGCGGCGGCGACCGGCGGCAGAACGGTGGACAGACAGAAGCAAACAACGAGCAAACACGGAGGCGATTTGCGTAATTTACCCGCAGCATGCTGCATCAAGTTAACACACTGCCACTGCGTGTCTTATTGCCACGTTGTTGGTCGTGAGACGTGAGGATTACCCTCAACGGGGTTATAAAAATACATAATAAATAAAGAAAAGTGCTCGGTGGAAAAACTTCACCCACATTTCCATGCCGTTAACGAAATAATTATTGCGGAACGAATGATTTATGAGAATCTTTGTGTTCGAATGTAGGCGTACTTAGCATATATTATGGCATTATAAAATTTATAGCAATCATCATTTTTTAAAGTTCTCTGTTTATATTTGCTTTACAATTGCTCTTTTGAATAGAACAGATCAGAATTGTTGGTCATATAATGCCTACATTATGACTACCACCACACACTTAGCTCATTTTACAGTATTCGGTAAATTTTACCGAAATCTCAACCGCTGAACTGTTCGGTAAATTAATTTACAGATTTTTTGTAATTTTTTCCATTGCTCAACTGTCAAAATTACCGAAAATCAGTAAAATAATTTACCGAACAGTTCAGCGGTTGAGATTTCGGTAAAATTTTACCGAAGTCGGCGATTTATTTTAAGTGTGCATGAACAACGAACAATTACCTAGTAATCAATTGGATTTTATAAGTACCATTATCGTTTGCATCTTTAAATGCAAATGGTAAGGTGTTGACCAAACCAGATGGACATCTAAACATTAAATAATTAACTTACTTACTTACTTATGGATCCTGTATACCTCCGGTGGTGCAAATGGCCGACTTGAAAGATCTTTATCCCGAGCGTTGCCCGGCTATCGCTTTAACTTGTCACCAGGTCAGATTTCGGTCGACTTCTTTTATTTCTTTATTGAGGCTTCGCCGCCAAGAACCTCTGGGTCTGCCTCTGATGCGATGTCCCGCGAGGTTCCCGTCTAATGTTTGTTTACAGAATCCGTTTCCGCCCCTACGTAGAGTGTGGCCGACCCAGTCCCACTTTCGATCCCGGATTTCTGTTGCTATCGGCCTCTGGTGACAACGACGATGAAGCTCGTTGTTTGAAATCCAGTTGTGAGGTCATCAGGCCCGAATTATATACCGCAGGCATCTGTTGATGAACACCTGCAGTCGTTGAGCGTTCTCCACTGATACACAATATGTTTCTCTAGCGTATAATAGCACAGATTTTACGTTAGCGTTGAAAATTCGTATTTTGGTGCGTTCACTTGTCTGCCTGTTTTCCAGATATTTCATAAACTCGCAAAGGCAGCCCTTGTTTTCTTGATCCGTACGCCTATGTCGATCTTAGTACCGCCGTCTGACGCCATTTGGCTACCAAGATATTGGAAGCTTTCAACATTCTCCACTGGTTGCCCGGCTACTGTGAAACTGGAAGGAGTCACCGTTTTTACATCCAACGATTTGGTTTTGTTGACGTTGATGAATAAACCTGCCGAAGATGAGCGCTCGGGGAGGTCGTTGAGCTTACTCTGCATGTCAGAGCGCCGTTGCTGGGTTGGAAGCCGATCAGAAACGAGCTAGTGCCAAGTCAGTGTCACCAAAGCGGAAGGATACGGTCAGGAAAACAGTTGACCCTAAGGAACGACGGGGGCAAATGTCCCCCCCCCCAAAAAGGGTGCTGAAGTTCGTATGGTTTAAGACCTTCCATGGAGGGAGTTCGTGAGGTCCAAAAAAGCGAAATGAGCGAAAAAGGAAGCCGCAAAGAAAACAGCTGAGAGAGAGAAAGGAGCGATTGCTAAGAAGGGTAACGCCCGTATCCGAAAGGGCGCACCTTCCAATGGTCGTAATCGAAGGGACAGAGGCGAGGCAATTACTCAAGCAGCACAACTTGTTTCACTACTGAACATTTCACTGTATCGCAACTATTCGGAAAGAAATAATTTATGTGTATGTGCCATAAAATATAACTCTCTTGCAATTTAAAAAGCGCAAGAGGTGGAGCCTACGGAAACATCCTTCGATTGCAGTAAAACTGCAAAAATGTTGCAAAATACTACAGCGGAAAAAAAATATAAAACTGGATTCGATTTATAGATCTTGTGATTGATAGTCCTTGATAGCACCATTAAACCCTTCGAAGGGAGTGCATGTAGACTCATCATAAAAACCATGCGATTATGAAGTTTTGTACTCGGGTTTCCTGTTACTTGGTTGCACCAGCACAGAAAAAAAATGTGAGTTGTCAAACTTATCTGCAACTTAATTTAAACAAACAATAACATTTTGAAAGACGCATTGAAGTTACATGGTAAAAAATATGCAACTTAATGATTTTGTTTCGTGTTTGCAACATGAAGTGCAGTATTCTTTGGTTGTTTGTTTCCAAATGTCAAACACGTACTGCATTGCAATGTTAAAGAAACATCGAACGTTGCAATGATCACAATTCGAACGTTTTTGACATCTTGATGCAACATTTTCGTACTTTGATGATTTTCCAATGCTAATTTCCAATGCTGAAAATGAATAGAAACAAAATGCTTTTAGGAAGAAGTTGCGTGTGCTGCTTGGGTTGAGTGCAAAAGCTATGCCGATGTACTGAGGGCCATGAGAAGCGATGAAAATCTCGCTGGCATGGGTGAGGATGTCAACTGCTGCCGCAGAACGCAGAAGGGTGAAATGATTATCGTCCTGAAGCGGAGTGCTGCGCAGAAGAGTGCTGCATATAAAAAGTTGACAGAAGAGGTGCGAAGCCGGAGACCTGGTGACTACACTGATAAATCAGTTTGGCATTGAAATCCAGGGTACCGCAATTCAGTTGAAGAAGGGTCGAGCGGAAACGCAGGTTGCCACATTTCAAGTACCCTTGACTGATGTCAAGAAGGTTTTGGATTGGTCCAAGTTGAAGGTGGGTTGGTCAGTATGCCCGATGAGCATAAACCAAAAAACTCAGGCCTGCTTTAGGTGCTTCGATTTTTGACATAAGTCATTAGACTGCAGCGGTCCATGCTATGCCGGAGGTGTGGAGCTGAAGGACACAAGGCTCATACCTGCCAGGCTGCACCGAGGCAACAAACACCCATCCGGTGGGCAAGGTACACGCAGGTATCTCAATTCAATCTCTGCTGCAACGATCGGTATACGAGTACAAGACTGATGTTGACCTGCTTATTTATTTATTACCAGACTAAGGCCGCACATAAAAGTCACATAAAAGTCTTCTCCATTCAGCTCGGTCTATGGCTGCACTTCGCCAACCACGCAGTCCGCGGAGGGTCCGCAAATCGTCCTCCACCTGATCGATCCACCTTGCCCGCTGTGCACCTCGCCTTCTTGTTCCTGCCGGATCGTTGTCGAGAACCATTTTCACCGGATTACTGTCCGACATTCGGATTACTGTCCGACAAAAGCTTTGCTTTTCAGTCTGATGTAGGCTTCCTCCATCCTCTCAAAGTTACGTGCCATGATATCAATGTCGTCGGCGAAACAAAATAACTGGACGGCCTCGGGCTGAAAGTCTCCTAAATAAAGACAAAAAAATAAAATAACTGGACGGAATTGGTGAAAATCGTACCACTTGCGTCAATTCCTGCCGTTCGTATTACTTCCTCCAAAGCGATGTTGAATAGCAGACACGAAAGACCATCACCTTGCCGTAACCCTCTACGCGTTTCAAAGGGACTCGATAATGCCCCTGAAACTCGAACTACGCACATCACCCGATCCATCGTCGCCTTGGTCAACCGTATCAGTTCATCCGGAAATCCGTTTTCGAAAAAAATCTGGTCCTGGTCTGTGGTAGAGCGTTCACCCATAAATCCCGCCCGGTACTGCCCCACGAACTCTCTTGCAATTGGTGTTAGTCGGCGGCATAAAATTTGGGAGAGTACCTTGTAGACGGCGTTCAGAAATGTGATTGCGCGGTAGTTGCTACAATTCATCTTATTGCCCTTCTTGTAGATGGGACACACGACACCCTCCATCCACTCCTGCGGCAGAACCTCATCCTCCCAAACCTTGATAATCACCCAGTGCAGCGCTCTAGCCAGTGCCTCACCACCGTGTTTAAATAGCTCTCCTGATAATTGGTCAACTCCAGGGACTTTGTTGTTTTTCAGCCGGCCAATCTCCTCCTGGATTTCCTGGAGATTCAGAGCCAGAAGTCGCATGTCCTGTACGCGTGCTCCTAGATTAATTACCATACCACCACTGTTGTCTGCCATATCGCCATTCAGGTGCTCTTCGTAGTGTTCGAAAGGCGGTGACCTTTCGATCACCTCACGCTCGTTTGTAAGAAGGTTCCCGTTTATATCCTTACACATATCGGGCTGTGGCACGTGGCCCTTACGTGAACGGTTCAACTTCTCATAGAACTTTCGTGCGTTATTAGTGCGGTACAGTTCCTCCGCCTCTTCATGGTCTCGATCTTCATGCTTGCCCTTTTTCCTCCGGAAATTCGAGTTCTGTCTGTTCCGCGCCCGTTTGTATCGTGCCTCGTTCGCCCTCGTGCGGTGTTGCAGCAATCTCGCCCATGCTGCATTCTTCTCCTCAACTAACTGCTCTCATTCGCCGTCATATCAGTCGTTTCTCTGATCCGGAGCCACCATGCCTAGTGCAGCGATTGCGGTGCTTCCAATGGCGGATCGAATATCTCTCCAGTCATCTTCAAGAGATGCTGCGCCTAGCTGCTCTTGCGTTGGGAGTGCCACTTCCAGCTGCTGCACGTAGTCTTGGGCTAGTCCACCGTCTTGAAGCCGCCCAATGTTCAGCCGCGGCGGACTTCGACGCGTGTTGTACACCGTCGAGAGTTTTGAGCGCAGACATACTGCAACGAGGTAGTGGTCGGATTCAATATTCGCACTGCGGTAAGTGCGTATGTTCGTGATGTCGGAGAAGAATTTTCCGTCGATTAGAACGTGGTCGATTTGGTTTTCCGTTACTTGATTAGGTGGTTTCCATGTGGCCTTGTGGATATTCTTGGCCGCATCGTTGGCCGTTGTCGTTCGATACGGTATGCAGACTATCCTTCCGATGACCGGTCCATTCATTTCATCCCTTCCTACCTAAACGTTCATGTCACCGATGACGATTTTGACGTCCCGCAGTGGGCATCCATCGTATGTCTGCTCCAGCTGTGCAAGAACGCTTCTCTCTCGTCGTCGGGTCTCCCTTCGTGTGGGCAGTGCACGTTGATGATGCTATAGTTGAAGAAACGGCCTTTTATCCTCAGCTTGCATATCCTTGCGTTGATTGGCTGCCACCCAATCACACGATGGCGCATCTTTCCCAGCACTATGAAGCCGGTTCCCAGCTCGTTGGTGGTGCCACAGCTTTGGCAGAAGGTAGCCACTCGATGCTCGCTTTTCCACACTTTCTGTCCTGTCCAGCATATTTCCTGCAACGCTACGACGTCGAAGTTGCGGGGATGTGATTCATCGTAGATTATCCTGTCGCAACCTGCAAAGACTAGCCTTACCGATTGTATCGAAACGTATTATCTTCTATGTCGTTCGTAATGGTTGTTTTTAAAGGCGGCTTATTGGGCCTGCGCAAACCTCCTGTCTCGTCGGAGGGGCGTCGTGTCAGGGCTATTTAGCGTCCCACCTAACAGCTGGACTTGGGCTAGTGCGGCATACGGTCGCTTTGGCGGAGCCTACTTGCGGATACATGCAGCTTTTTATAGAGGTTTAACAGGGCCCACTGTCAAACCCCATCACATCCTAGGCAGGTGCCACAACTCGCAAATGGCCTGGGGAGGGATCGTCAAGCCCTTGGACATAGTCCCTGCTGCTCCCAATGTTGTCCTGCTATCGGATCCGTATTCCTGCTATGAACGGCAGTTTGACTACGGCCAAGTCAAGAACAGTGTCAATTTAAACATGTAGGAAGTACCCAATCCAGGAAATAGTTTCATCTCCTGACGATGAAGGTTTCGTAATAGCCAAAATAAACATTGTTTACTTTTGTAGCTGCTACTGTCCTCCTAAATGGAATACAGAGCAGTACACTGGGGTATTAGATAGTCTTGAAGGCGCACTAACTGGTCTGAAACCATTAGTAGTAGCAGGTGACTTCAATGCGTGGGCAGCGGACTGGGGATCCCGGTTCACTAACACCCTATTTGTAGATGGGATGTGATAATATCCTGCTAGAGTCGCTAGCAAGACTGATCGTGGTCCTGTTAAACGAGGGGCAGGTATCCACATTCAGAGTTCCGACAGGTAAGTCAGGTATCGATGTGACCTTCTGCAGCGTGGAATGGACGGCAGACTCTGAATGGAGGGTTCATGAGTACAATTTAGCTAGGATGGCGTATCTCGCAGTTCAACCCGGAATTGGTAGAGAATCATTACGAAGGGGAAAATTGAACTCATGCCCTAAGTGGCAACGAGTTCTCCGATGTCCTGACACGAGCTTGTGTCGTAACAATGCCAAGGAGGACTAAGCCAACCAGCAACTGCAAACCGGTCTATTGGTGAACGTACACAATTGATGATCTTCGCAGCACCTTTCTTAGAACTAAAAGAAGATTGCGGCATTCTAAAACAGAAGCGGACAGGATCTAAAGACTACAGGTGTTCAAGACAGCGAGCAGAGCTTTTAACTACGAAATCCAACGTAGTAAAAGAGCCTGCTTTAAGGAGCTGTGGTGGCTAGGACCAATAGCACACCTTCTAAACAGTCCTCGGAGATGTTAGTCAGGATCGTCGAAGGGTTGTTTCCAAAGCATGACTTATCGGACTGGACCATTACACCGTACGGTATCGGTTCGTGGTATCGCTAATGGCCAACGATGGACTTGTTATCGCAACAAAAAAACTTAAGGTGAACAAAGCACCAGGTTCAGATTGAATCCCACACAGTATAAAAATGTTACAGCATATATGATGTAACAAAAAGGCTCCGTTAGATTTGACTCATTTTTCCATCACTTTTTAAAATTACAGGTCGCCATTACTATGGGGCTTGTATTCAATATTGCGTACAAGAAAAAGTTGGATGTAAAATTAGAGGTTATTGAACACAAAAATATGAGTTAAAATATTTCCATGGCATGTAATTTTCAGAATTTTTAACTGTGCATACCTAGTGCTTAAACGTGAGATTCTCGCTAATCCGGATATGTTCAGGAGTTGCGAGTTGCTTCCAACAATGCCTGGATGGTGGAAACATTCCAGATAGTAGGAAACGGCAGAAACTTGTGCTGTTGCCTAAGCCCGGGAAGCCCACGGGAGACCCTTCGGCATACATACCAATCTCGACACAACTGGTAAGTTGTTGGAGAGGGTGATCCTGAATAGATTGTTGATTTAAGTTATTGTCAGAATAGGATCTTGTTGTATGATACCGATGCTTCTCAGCAGTCGATTGAGGTTTCGTCAAGTGTTCCACAGGGATCGATACTGCGGCTGGTACCCAAGTAGCACTTGTAACTACTTGTAAATTGAAAAATGAAATAAGGAGTTACATAATTGTTGCATTGAAGATGTTCGCAACATGTCAAGTGAAAACAAAACAAATCTAGGTTACATTTCAGTCGCTATAAAACTATAACTGCAAAATGTTACTAACCAGTTACAAAGTAGTTCGCTTGCAACCATATTTTGAAAATGTCACAAATTTTGAAGTCACATTACAGTTTTCAATTTGTTACATGGAGACTACTGGATGAGTGGACCGAATAATCACAATGTAACAAATAAAATAAAAACAATTGCATGGATAAATTTGAGCTACCATCAAGTTGCAATTAATCATAAAAATGTGACGCAGAGTAAACACAAATGATTCTAAAAAACTTATGTTGCACATATTTGTTTATCCAATTCGTACCTACATGTTTTTCAATGCATCCAGTTACCGTGAAACGTATTTAGCTTTGCAAGTGTGTCACAGAATAACTAAATGCAGAATCACAACAAACTTGCTGGTTACAAAGTAATCAATTCTTAAGGCACACTAGTGGCAATGTAACCTGTTTACGATGCTTAAAAAATATTGGCAGTGAAGTAGATAACTTGTAACTCGTATGTAACGAATGTGTAATCCGAATATTTTGATCAACACTGCATATTAAATGATTTGGTATATATTTGAAACATATGAGCTAACAATACGCTATTATGAAATTATTTATAATCAAACCTACCGCACTTTTCTTACAAAAATTAAAATGATTATTCAAGTATGTTGAACAATATCCTTAATTCGGTGTCCCGGGACTAACTAGCTAATAACTTCCATTTAATTATTCATAATTGATAATTTTTATGAACATAGAACGTTTGAATTATCTTATTACGTTGTCTAATAGGACATTACTTTAAATCTGAAAACGGCGGCGTGGTGAGACTTACTTACTTACGGCGTGGTGTGTGTTAAATTTATTTTAATGACTTTAATTTTTAAATTAGGTGATGTTTTTCTCACTCTCAACTCTCCGGTCAGACACTTTGTATTTCAACCAATGATCTGTTAGACAAAGACTGTATCATTTAAGTATTTCTTGTTTTTCAAAAATCCTGAGTTGTAGATAACTTTTGGAAAAATTAATCCAATGACCGAATTGCTATTACTCAACGCTGAATCTTCCTACATTAAGCCTTTTCTAAACTACACAATTGTGAGTTCAATCCCATGTATTTACCGCCGAGCTTCAGCAAACATGATTTTTGCCGAGACCTCAGTAAAAGTGACGTTTCAGTTGATGAGATACGGTAAATATTTTGCCAAAAATCAGTAATAAACACATTTTCTGCCGAAGCTCAGTTCTGAAATTTACTGAAATACAGCGGTGCCCAATTTTGCCGAGCTCGAGAAAGAAAAACTTAGTGTGCAGGAAAAGACAAAAACATTATAATATGATAGCATAAAACTTTTTATATTCTATAAATTGTATTGATAAGCATTCGCCATTTATTGCAATTTATACAGAATTATTAGAAAAAATCATCATCTCACTTTCAATTGCGAAATGCTGCACCGATGGAATTTATTTAGAATCCTGTGATGGTATTCGGTCATCTGAGAGGGATCAGACCTTTGTTAACACTCGAACATGCGGCCTGTTGTATATTACGAAAAAAAAAAACATCCATCGCGGTACACAGCATGAGCGATTCAGGACGGTTAATTATCTATTTGTTCTTTTGAGATTTGTTTAGTTGCTCTGTATCGCGTTTACTGAAGAAGACAGAAAACTCGGAGAATCAGGAAAACACTATATTTAGACGCATAACTGATCTGAAATTTAAAGTATGATGCTGACATCTGTGTGTATACCATTTGAGATTTAAATCTCATCCTAATGGCCATTCCGAGAAAAATCACAATACAATATGCATATTTCGAATAAATAATTGCAGTTTTGTTTTTCTTTTATTATTCCAAATGAATTACTCCTCTTATGCAGATATTCCTCATTCAAATTTCGTGCTTGTAATACTAGTTACAAAATCGTTTGAACGACAATGTTCTATACAATGCTGCCATTATATAAAAAGTTATTATAAGAAAATATGTGTTTTGAGAAAAATATTCGATGTTTTCAAAGGATCTACATTTGTCATTGAAATAAAGATGCGAAGGTTCAATAGTACACACATTTTGCTTAACAAATAAATGAAATTTATTTAAAAGCAAATATTTGTTTTAAATAATTACAAAAAAAATTCCAAACAATCAATTTGAATAAGGGCGCATGATTTTTATCGAGCTAAAACCATATATTTCACCATACATCTAATTTGGCAAGCTTAAATCGATTGAAATATTATAAGAAAAAATCATTTCTTTCTTTGTGAATGAATTTATAATCATGTGTTTCATATTTTGAACTTCTACCGTTTTATCCCACCTCAATTTCATTGTTTATTTCTGAACACATTTCTAGGTTTCATGGCAACTAACTAATTTGAGTCAGAGATGAGTCAGAGATCCAGTTATTTGGTAACCTAATTGTTGTACAGAAATGTTATGGACAGTAGGGCAGTTCACATTTAAAAAATGTTCGAAAATTCCAACTCCCATGTATCTATTAGCATCATTTTGATAATATAGGGGTCCTGGCAAAATTTCAGGCAATTCGGTGGCCATTTAGGGGTGGCGCGAAGTCAATTTATGTTTATATGGAAATTTGTATGGGAAAAACTTAAAATTTATTCAAATCTCCCTACAACTCATAAATCGTGATGAATTCAAATAAATATCCCCAACCTCGATTTTTGGGATCTATTTGAGCTCAACCAGTGGGTAACTCATTAATTTTGATTTATATTTCCACTGCTACGTTGAGGCTAATTACACCATTTTAGCCATTTATCCCATATTCACACTGTCAATAGAACCGTTCCATCCACTCATAACTAATGTGTTATCCGGAGGTCTCATTTATATAGATTCCAAAAAGAGAGGTTGGGGATGTTTATTTGAATTCATCACGATTTGACAGCTGTAGAGATGCTTGAATAAATTTTACGTTTTTCCTATACAAATTTCCATATAAACATAAATTGACTTCGCGCCACCCCTAAATGGCCACCGAATAGCCTGAAATTTTGCCAGGACTCCTATATCATCAAAATGATGCTAATAGACATATGGGAGTTGGAATTTTCGAACATTTTTGAAATTTGAACTGCCCTAATGGACAGATTACTATGCAACTTATTGTGTGACAGTATTTTGTTACATAGCAGCATCATTTTCTGCGCTTTTTTGGTTACACTGCTGTTACAAAAATAGTTACTGTAATTAAAATTTCACATGTGAATTTGTCGCATATCGATTGCCGTGACTTAATTGTGACAACATGTGCTACTTGGATACTGTGGAATATCATGTATGACGGAGTATTACGTTTAAATCTCCCGGCCGGCGTGAAAATAGACGGATGCGCGGATGACGTAATGCTTGAGGTTACTGGAATGGCTCAACTTAAAAAGGTTGATGTTAGCACATCACAACACGGAAGTCGTAGTGGTGCATAACCGCCATGGGTTGCCGTGAGAGCGTTAAAGCATCTGGGCGTGATGATCTACGATGAGGTCAATTTTACGAGCCACGTCGATTAAGCATGCCTAAGAGATCGATTTTGTTGCAGCAACTCCAATGTGACTGGATTTGGTCGCATATAATACACAGCGACTGGTTTATGACAAGTGTACTACTCGGGAGGATTGTCTATAATCCAGCATGGCATACCAGCATGGTCCAAGGTATTTGAGACTAGGTATAATGTCAAGACATTGATCAGAGTACACCGGCTTATGTGTCTACGGGTTGCAAGCGCACACCGCAGAGTTGAGTGCTTTATCGAAAGGGACTCGATGCAAAAGCGACGTGTCAAGAGAGCAGCCTCGTTGCGGAAATGGTAATAAAGAGCATGGTATACCGCAGTCAAAGGTCGTTGGACTCACAGGCTGAATCAGGATGTATCGTTTTTGGGTCAATAGAAAACATGGTCAAATCAACTTCCACCTTACACAAGTGTTGTATGAATATGGCTGTTTCAAAAAGCTTTTGCATATGTTCGGGTTCGTAGAATCTACGGATTGCCCTGAATGCGTAAGTGATGTGGATTCGGCGGAACATGTGATGTTTGCATGTCCACGATTCGATATTGAGCGACACGACATGCTGCTTGTCACCGGCATAGATTTGATCCCGGACAACCATACGAGAGGATCTACCATGACGAGGATATTTGGAAAGCGGGGAATACAGCTCAACAGATTATGTCAAAGCGATGGTAGCGTTTTGAACAAAACCAGCAGCTGGAGTAGAGACCTGCGATGCTGTGAACACCTTGTTTACCCCGGCAACCAACATGTCGCGGGTGGGCTGCTGGGACATCACTAGGTAAATATAAAGGGGATTGCGGTTCATGCCCGATTGTTTTTGCCGGGGTCTCCTACGTGAGTTACTGATAGAGACCGTTAGGTTACTGTCGTGGCTTGCGATCGACGGGTGGTGAGGTTACCACCTATGAAGTCGATGTGTTTTTAATGCCTTGTGCGTTAGCATAAGTGTGAGCGTTCTCAATAGTCTCCCCCTGAAGTATTGCTTAATTGCGGGACTGGCTAAAGGGTTTTGGTTTTAGTGGGTCGGGTGAGCCCATCCCCGCACTACCTGAGTTAATCCTCCTCAGGTGTCTGTTTACAGATTTCTATTTACCTTTACTAACCATGTTGTCTGCCACATCGCCATTAAGATGCTCGTTTGTACCATTAGCGCGGTACAGTTGCTACTTCTCTTCACGGTCTCGAACTTCCTGCTGGCGCCTTTTTATCCGAAAAATGGAGTTTTGTCTGTTGTGCGCCTGTTTGTATCGTGCCTTGTTCGCCCTCGTACGGTGTTGCAGCAATCTCCCCATGCTGCTTTTTTTTCCTCCACTAACTGCTCACATTTGTCGTCACACCAGTCGTTTCTTTGATCCGGGGGCACCGTGCCTTATGCAGTGGTTACGGTGCTACCAATCGAATATCTCTTCAGTCATCTTCAAGATGAGCGGTTGCTGAATGCCGCCTTCAAGCTGCTCTTGCTTTGAAGGTGCGTTCGGCTTCGATGCGTGTTGTACATCGTTGAGAGTTTTGAGCGCATACATACCGCAACGAGATAGTGGTCGAATTCAATATTCGCACAGATGCGTACTTTCTCATGATGTCAGAGAAGAGTTTGCTGACAATTAGAACGTGGTTAATTTGGGTTTACGTTCCTAGATTAGGTGATTTCCATGTGGCCTTGTGGATATTTTTGCCTACCTGAGCATTCGTGTCGCCGATGACGATTTTAACGTCCCGCAGTGGGCATCCATCGTATGCTCCAGCTCTGCATAGAAGGCTTCTATCTCGTCGTCCTCCCTTCGTGTGGGCAGTGCACGTTGATAGTGCTATTGTTGAAGAAACGGCCTTTTATCCTCAGCTTGCACATCATTTCGTTTTTGGCTGCCACACAATTACGCGTTGGTGGTGCCACTGCTTTGGTAGAAGGCAGCCGCTCGATGCCCGCTTTTCCACAGTTTCTGTCATGTCCAGCAGATTTCCTGCAACGCTACGACGTCGAAGTTGTGGGGATGTGATTCATCGTAGATTATCCTGTCGCCTGTCACCATTATCCTGTCTATCCTTGAGACACCTAGCAACTTGCAGTTCCATGATCCAAGCTTCCAATCGTGGTCCTTTATTCGTCGCCTAGGTCCTTGTCGGTTGTATCGAGTCGTATTATCTTATATGTTGTTCGTTCGTTCGGTTTATTGAACCTTCGCCAACCTCCTGTCTTGTCGGAGGACCGTCGTTTCAGGACTGTTTAGCGCTTCTCCTAACATCGCATCAGGACTTGGGCTTGTGCGCTTTGAGCGGCACATGGTCACTTTGGCAGAGCCTGCTTGCGAATAAATGCAGCTTTTTACAGAAGTTAAACAGAGCCCACTGTCAAACACCACCACAACCTAGGTAGGCACCATAACAGTACAACTGCTGAGGAGGGATCGTCAAGCCCTTGTGTAAAATGTATATTAAAAAATGTAACGAGAAAGCACATAAGAGATGTCAAAATTGCACTTAAGGGAGATAGATTCAGTTATTAAGATGAATTCACATAAATTTGCGTTTATTTTTAATGCATTGCAGCAGTTTTTGAAAAAAAATTCATCCAAAAAAATCCTTGACCAGACCGAGAATCGAGCCCGCAAAATCCGGATTGGCAACCCTATGCCTTTACTCGTAAGGATAACTAGAGAGCCTTTCATTCTGTATAGACTATAGATGAATTCAAAACGTGTTTCTATCAAAAACAGCTACCTACAACAGATGATACACTAATTATGTAAGATATTATTCTGAGGTTTTCAACTTTTCCTGTGAAAGTAACACCTGTAGAACGTGATGACGGGATTTTTACGTTGCCGAACTTCAAACATTAAGCTTTATATCATTTCCGACACAATTGAAAAACTTTTCATATGAACCCATATGCCTGTTCTGATGATAATGAAAAGACATCTAACAGACGGAGATAATAGGAAAAAGGAAAAGGCAAAGTTCCCTGCATTGGATTAAGTAATCGGTTTCTCTAATGCCTTACGGCCATCGATAACATTAATGTTTGCCTTTGACAGGAAATCGAAAAGTCGGACTTTTATCGTTGAATAATTTCCTCCCATATCTAGTTGTGCTTTTCTTCCCAGGAAGGGCCCAGCCCCAGAAAAAAGCTCAACCCTGTCAAATCAGTGCAGTCTGCCGCAGGAGAGATGACTTTGTTTGGCAGTCCGTAATTCATCACGCAGGAAATGAGCAATTGGAAGGGCAATTAAGAATAGATTACAGCGAACTATTTTTCTTGCGTCGGTCGACGTCGTCCGCTGACTCAAATCGTTCGGGGTTATATAAGCTGCTTCCGCTCGATTGTGCAGAATAAGTTTCGGTTCGCAGGAGCAAACTTCTCCGTCCATCGTAGCCGTTGTCGTCGTCATCGCCCAGCCAGCAGCGGACTGGGTCAGAAGGAGTGAATGACATTGTTCGCACTTCCGCCGCTCGCCAGCACCCTTCTCGAGCAGCTTATTGAACCTCCAAAAATGTTCACAGTTATGCTAATTCCTTCCAGCATCCAGCGGTGGCTCGCTCGCTTCCGGCCAACTGCTGGATGTAAATTTAACTTTATCTCATCCTAATTTAAATTCCATAATCTCCCATTCAACAAGCAATAACAGTTATTTCGGGCATTAATGAGGCGATCCCTTTTTCGCCTTCCCAACAGAGCCGAGAAGTCCTATTGTTTCCATTGGTTCGCTGGTAGGAGCGACTGCCGTGAGGGGGGGGGGGGAGGTTAAAAGTTTTCCAACAAAACCATCCTGGGGTCGCTTGTTGGTTGGTGGCTTCGTGGGAAGGCTTCATTGATACCCACGGCTGACGATTGGTTTTAACTGTTATTCGCAGTGAATGATTCTCAGGCGGACTACTGCTGCGGGGAGTGGCTGTGATTTCAGGTTCTGTTGATGGTCATGGAAGCTCATTACCACCAGCTGCAGTAGTGGCTCAGTTGTTAACCATAATTAACTTTTATTGGTAATACAGTTTACAGATGATAAGTGGGAATATGTTTCGATTTCTTGACTTGGGGTTGTCAATATGTTTTTTGATGAATCAGTTTATAGATTATTGGTTTCCAATGACATATTCATCTAACAGCATATAGTTGGTGTTGTGAGTCTCTTTGTTGGCATTACATCCTCAACTGAGACATTGCCGTTCTACAGCTTGGTGTTCCTTGAGCACTTTTACAATTATTAACTGTGAGTTTTCAAAGCTAAGTAACCATTTTTGCATCCGGTCAACGCCAAGGGAAATCGAGAAAATTTTCAACCCAAAATTTTGTCTATACCGGAAACGGAATGGAAGCCAGGCACCTTCAGCATTGTCCTACTTTGTGACCACGCACCATGGCACTAGTCTGCGAAAGACTGATTGTTTTGAATGCAAAATTTTGACAAAAATTTTGTTACGATAGGTTGAGTTTTGCATAATAACCCTATCGGGCAATTGTTAAGCAGCTGATGTAAAAAAAAAAACAAAAAAATTACTCGGGATGCATGGCAGGAGCAGAGGAATGACCAATAAAATGATCACCCAATGAATGATTGTTCAAAACTTTAAGAACATTTTTTTTTATTTTAGTAATGTTTTGCATTTTCAAAAATAGTTCTTTTATGGGTTTGAAAATAGTTGTAGGCTACAAAACATACGAACCTTTGGGAAGGCTGGAAACCAAAGAGTTGACACAAAAACAAGAGATAAAGTTTTCAACGTGGAAAGTCCATTTCTACGGGAAATCGTTCTGAATTTAAGCAGTTGAGCGAATGAAAAATTTGGACGAGAAAACTTAATTCCGAAGAATCTTCATTGAAAACCGAAGAATTGTGGTTTTTAATTTTGAAAACATTTTCTGAGCGACAAAATTTTTTTTTCACACTCATAGACAGTTTGATGTCAAAAATCCATTTTAAAAGTTGTTGAAAATTTTACTGCTTGGCAGTTAGCTCACAGCTCAGTTCATAGTAAAATAAAATTAGAGGTGTTCAATACGCGAAATAATTAGGTTTTTCGAAATTGATTTAAAACAGCTACCGTGAACCTAAATTCATTAAATTTTGGATTTGTGCACAGTTTTTATAATAGATTTATGATATGTAATAATCTCTAAGCATATGCGGTATTTCGAAAAAAAAAATCGCTCTAATATTATTGTTTCATCCTTTTGACTACGGATAGATTGTTGAGTTACTGTGTGTCAAAATTTTCTACTAACTACTATTCAATATGATTATGATTTTTTTCGGTTTGATCAAGTATTGATGATGAAGTTGCTTACATATCGAGGAAATATATTGACTTTCAATGTAGCAATTACTTGTTTCAGATACCCTTGTAAAACATATATGGACTTTCATTATATTTAATTCAATTTCACTATATGGTATTTCGAATTCGTGTCAAAAGGTCGAAGGTCAAAATGTCAAAGGACAAAAGGTCGAAAGGTCGATAGGACAAAATGTTGAAAGGACAAAAGGTCGAAAGAACAAAAGGTCGAAAAAACAAAAGGTCGAAAGGACAAAAGGTCGAAAGGACAAAAGGTCGAAAGGACAAAAGGTCGAATAAACAAAAGGTCAAAAGGGCAAAAGGTCGAAAGGACAAAAGGTCGAAAGGATGAAATGTCTAAAGGACAAAAGGTCGGAAGTCAAAAAATTGAAAGGTCAAATGGTCTAAATGACAAAAGGTCGAAGGAAAAGAGGGTCGAAAAAATGACAGAAGGTTGAAGGAAAAACAGCTTGAAAAAATAATTGGGTCAAAGATCGAAAGGACGGAAGTTCGATGAGACAAAAGGTTGACAGAAAAAAAAACGAACAAACAGGGATTGGAGGTATCATTTTATCAATCATAGACTGTTCTTACGAGGTATGCCTTATATTTTAACAGGCGCTTTTTTAAGTTTACTTTACCCTATAAAACCAAATATTTGTTTTTGCTCAAAATCACTATTTTGCTTTCCAAAACCAATGTGGACACATTTTAGGAAATATATTTATGGCGATTTCATCACTTTCGCCTTCGTAAAATTTTGTTCTTCTAGTTGAGTATGAAACACAAATAAATATAAATATGCGAATCTCGAAAGTTTAAAGTTTAAGAAATATCTGGAAAAACAGGCAGATAAGTGAACGCACCAAAATACGAATTTTCAACTCTAACGTGAAATCTGTGCTGTTATACGCTAGCGAAACATGGTGTGTATCAGTGGAGAACACTCAACGGCTGCAAGTGTTTATTAACAGATGCCTGCGGTATATAATTAGGGCCTGGTGGCCTCACAACTGGATCTCAAACAATGAGCTCCATCGTCGTTGTCACCAGAGGCCGATAGCAACAGAAATTCGGGATCGGAAGTGGGGCTGGGTCGGCCACACTCTACGTAGGGGCGGAAACGAAATCTGTAAACAAGCATTAGACTGGAACCCAGCGGGACATCGCAGCAGAGGCAGACCCAGAGGCTCATGGCGGCGAAGCCTCAATAAAGAAATAAAAGAAGTCGACCGAAATCTAACCTGGCAACAGGTTAAAGCGATAGCCGGGCAACGCTCAGGATGGAGATCTTTCAAGTCGGCCCTTTGCACCACCGGAGGTGTACAGGATCCGTAAGTAAGAATCTCGAAAGAACAGTCTATGACTAAAAGAAGGAAAATTGAACATTGATTTTTTTTTATTCCTTTATTTATTTGATAGGCACTCTGAGTTTCATAACCGCTACTATGCCGTGATCTATAGTAACATTCTGCTGTGCAGAATCCACATAGAATCTATTTTTAGACGTTCGTTATTGTTATCATTGCCGGGTCCATCTTATCGTGAGTCCATTGTTGTCCAGTTGTCCATATCATGAATCCAATTGCTCGTTGCATTATTCGGTTGACATTTATCCGGGTACGATGGAGGAATGCCTCCGAGAAGAACAATTTTGTCAGTCGTCATCGGGCAGCCGTGCCGGTAAGACGAGCACCCCAAAACGCCACCGTTTGGACTGCACATTCGGCGACTGCCAAATGCTTGGTGGAGGGGCTGGGAATCGAACCCATGACCGTCCGCTTATAAGGCGAACGTGTAGCCAACTACGCTACGGGACCCCCCTAATCAACATTGAAATATTATCAGGTGAAACATAAATGTGAAAAAGAATGGTTGAGTACCCCTCGACTTTTTGCTTTTTTTTTCGCCCTTTGCCCTTTTGACTTTCGATCTATTGACCTTCGAGTTTTTGATCTACGACTTTTTTACCTTTGACCTTTTTGACTTTCGACGTTATTACTTTCGCCCTTTGGCTGAGATTTTGTTTCGACCTTTTGTCCTTTCGACCTTTTGTCCTTTCGACCTTTTGTCCCTTCGACCTTTTGACTCAGATTTTTTGTTTCGACCTTTTGTCCCTTCGACCTTTTGTTCTTTCGACCTTTTGTCCTTTCGACCTTTTGTCCTTTCGACCTTTCGTCCTTCGACCTTTTGTTCTTCGACCTTTTGTCCCTTCAACCTTTTGACTCAGATTTTTTGTTTCGACCTTTTGTCCCCCCGACCTTTTGACCTTTCGACCTTTTTTCCTTTCGACCTTTTGACCTTCGACCTTTTGACTGAGATTTTTTGTTTCGACCTTTTGTCTCTTCGACCTTTTGACCCTTCGACCTTTTGTCTTTTCGACCTTTTGACCTTCGACCTTTTGTCATTCGACCTTTTGACCTTCGACCATTTGTCCTACAACCGGTATTTCTTAATATTTTCATACATTTTCGTGTAAAGTGAACTGAACTCGCATAAGAGAAGTAAACAGAGGATTAGAGGACTTAAATAACACAACGAGTAACGTAAATGTACTGTAAGAATATTACTGTTTTTCAAAATCAGGGAATCGTTTCCCATTGTTCCCTATTGCAAATTATTCAGATCAGACTTTGGGATCATAACTTATAACAAAAAAAAACGACATTCATACAAGAACACGAATTATTTTTACTATATTCCACTATATATTCATTATGTAGTTCTATATCATTTTCATAATATTCTCAATCGTAATGGACATAATATTCGTCTATGAATTTGTGCTTCAACACAAACTGTCGGTGCACGATATCAATAACTTTATTGGAGCAGCAGCAGCAACCTGAATATGCTGAATTAGCTAAAGCATAACATCAGGGCACAATATACTCGATAGTCTTTCTTACAGAATTATACTTCCTGCAACAATCCTCTACGTTCTCAAGCAATGTAAAGTATCGTTAGTTATTCGTCCCAATTATTTGTTTATGATATTTAATAATAATAAGAATTACATATTCATTTGAACAAATCATTTTTGTTTCTAGGAATGTTATTATACTAATGAGGAAACCAATACTAATCAAAATTTTAGTTTCCAGCTTTTGAATTCATTCCGAAAAGAGAGAAAACAGAGCATCGTAGGATAATCGATCTTTGTATATATTGCATTTAAAGGGTGCATTCGATAAAAATGGCACACCGAAAATCTCCTACACTCAGAAATAAATTTATACTAAATAGTTTAAAAGTCATTCTAAATGGCTATTCGCCTGCACTGTTAGATGATTTTACCCATTAATGGGTACTATGTTATTGTTGATATTATTCCCACCGTGAAAAATTCACCCACTTTCTTTAAAAAGCGCCACTACTCATTAAAATGGGTAGTGGCACTTTTTCAAGAAAATGGGTGAATTTTTCACGGTGGGAATAATATCAACAATAACATAGTACCCATTAATGGGTAAAGCCATCTAACCGTGTGGTTGACCCCAAACACGTATTCGATCCAACTATAACGAGATAGTATAACTTTGAAAAAATCGTTCTCTAGTATAAGTTGGCTTTATGACTTTTAAGTTTATTTTGGATTTGATGGATGGTTTCTAGGTTATATTTATTTGTTTATATTTTTTCTGATAATCGGAAAAATAAAAGTAAATGAAAGTACAGTTTTTATTATTTTTATTGAAAACCACTCAATATTGAAACGATAATGAAACGCGATTGCTTCGAATAGCATATAAAGGTACGGAACCGGAGCCTATTTGACTCACTTAACTGGAAATGAGCTTGAATATCTTCCACCGAGGATGTTGGAGCTCAGCGATCTGGGAAAAACGGGATCTGGTTCACTCGCTGAGCAGGAAGTGGATGGATTCGGCTGGTTTTGACCCTGTGTGCGGCTGTCTTCCACCGTAAATGGTATATTCAGCACCAGATAGAAAGTGTAGATGATTTTATGGGCGAGGCTTTTTCGATTTAGGCTCGACGATCTGAAAAAAATAAATATATTGGATATTTATTAACATCCTACAAAAATTATGCTGGCTTACCAAAATAATATTCACATGTTTGTAAACCTGATGAGGGCACCTTTTTTCGGTCGGAACCGAACCGTTCCGTGTAATAGCAGTCTGAAACGTCTAACCGCGTCCGAGACCGCGCCGACGATGTGTGATCTGGCATCACCTAGCATCGTACTTGAAAGAACTATTGCCATTTACTACGAACGATGCTGAGCGCCAGCGGCTTCTCAGGAATGATTGGACTGATGCGGACCCGTCGTAGCGTAATACCCGTCGTAGCCGTAACGGAAATCGTGAACACGGCCGGAGTTCCGCCGATGTGGTAGTTGTCGTCCTTGAGGAAGTTGCAGCTCTGTTTGAAATCTACCGAAGAGGCCCGAGAACAATCGTAAACCTTTTTCATTTTTCACTATGCAAAACACGATGAAAAAGGTGGATAAACGGAACACTCGCGACGGAAAAATCGGTATTTCCTGATAAATGAATAAAAATTAAAGACAACGTGATGTTTTGGCAAGTAAGTGAAAGAAAAATTGCAAAAGATAGAATGCAAACCGAAAATATGTTCACGTTATTTCAGTTTAGTTAAAACTTTAATGCTGCATAGTATACATTTTATACTATGTAAGGTATAATGGTAAAAAATGACTTAAAAGGTTTATTTTAAATCCTTCGCGGATTTATTTTATTTCTGAGTGTATGAGCCGTCTCCTTTTGAACCGTATGAGTAAGAAACCTGAATTTGAGCAAATCTTATTCGTAGTGTATTGTTTACATCTGCAGAGTTTCATAATTATTCATACAGTGGTTCCAATCAGAGTGTATGTAATTAAGAGTGGCGACACTGTCAGAATTGGAACAAAATTTATCTGTCATTCCCATACAAAATCGCGTTCCAAACGAGCAGGAGACCTGTCAAATGCGGTACATGTCGCCACTCTTAATTACATACACTCTGGTTCCAATCATATCGTTGGAACAAGAAATTGCCAGTGAAAAAATGTTGTGCATCTACGATCAAAATCCGGAGGCGTCCCACCGATCGATAGCAAAACGCTTAGGATTGCAAATTCAACTGTGTCTCGTTTGACAAGAATCTTTATGGAGCATCTGTGTGTTCAAAGGAAAGAAGGGAGTGGTCGTAGAAGCGGTCCAATGGACAGTAAAATGCCCAGGAGTGGCTGTTCTACCACTACCACTCAATAAGTTTTCAAACGAAATGTTGCTAACAAGTCAAAGGTGTCGGTTGGTTTCCTGCACAAAATCCATGAAACGTGCTTAGTTACATGTTTACATGGTGCAAAAGGCCCTAAACCGAATTGAAAAGCATAACACCGCTGCAAAAACCCGCGCCCGGAAACTTTACACGAAGTTGTTCACCAAATCCTGTTGCATCGTGATGGATGATGAAACCTACGTCAAGACTGACTTTCGTTAACTTCCTGGGCATGAATATTTCGTTGTCAAGTCTTAGTTCGATATTCCGGAGGATGTCCGAACAAAGAAGTTATTAAAATTTGCTAAGAAATCAGGCGATTTGCGGATGTGGTGAAGTAAGCGCTCCCTTCATTACTTCCGGAACATTAAACAGTACGATTTACACCGAATAGTGTCTCAAGAAGCGTCTTTTACTGCGTCACATTGCTTCTTATCATGAATATATTTCATTTTATTTTTCATTCTTCTTCTTCTTCTTCTTATTGGCATTACATCCCCACACACTGGGACAGAGCCGCCTCGCAGCTTAGTGTTCATCAAGCACTTCCACAGTTATTAACTGCGAGGTTTCTAAGCCAGGTTACCATTTTTGTATTTGTATATCATGAGGCTAGCACGATGATACTTTTATGTCCAGGGAAGTCGAGACAATTTCCAATCCGAAAATTGCCTAGACCGGCACCGGGAATCGAACCCAGCCACCCTCAGCATGGTCTTGCTTTGTAGCCGCGCGTCTTACCGCACGGCTAAGGAGGGCCCCACTAGAATAGTATTCATATCAATTTCAAAAATCATTGAATGCCGCAACGTAAAAAAAAGTTCCAATAGACCTTAGTAAAAAATTAGAAAAACTCGAGTTTTGTATTGCAATCAACAGCTTTCATATTGCTTAGATCTGTTGAAAAGACCAAACTCATGATTCATTCGTGATTCAAATCTGCAGAAAATAATATTAGAATGAAGAAAAAAAAACAAAAACCTCCTCGGATTTGTTAAAGAATTACAATCTTACAATTTTTCGAATTTTTTTTTGTTGTCGCTTCAAAATTTTATTTTAGAGCAAAAAAAATCCTGGGGTGGGGCAAATTTCTTTTTATATATTTGTAATATAAGTCAAATATTTGACTCTAAAAATATTAAACAAAATTATTTTCTCCGCGGATTTTTTTACTCGTTTTCTTTGCATTATGTATACATATAATGCTAAAAAAACTATTTAATAAAAATTCCGCGGAAAAAATTAAATTTCGTTTCTTTTCGAAAAATTTCGAATCAAATGGACCCGCATTTCGTTTCATTTCGATCTCCAGATCGAATAGATTTCACTGTCGTTCCAAACTGACTATCTTCAAAAGGCTCACTAAGGATACTAGACCAGGACATGTGTGGTGAAGCACCAACGCGCACATGAAGACTTCAGATTACAAAAATGTTTCGTAGCACCTATGGTTCAGATGGAGGAAGCGTAGTACGCCTGATAGAAGACGGACATGCTGGGTAGGCGTAGGTCACCTCCTCGTGGATCGTCCTAATCTTGCAGCTAAGCATGAGCTAGGGAGTAAGTTCCTGATGAGACTATAAATACGGATGTGTCGACCGTCGCAGGATCTCCATGCATGCTTGCATGTACAGATAATCATGAGGCAACGATGACGACTATTACAGAAAAGAACGACATCCGCGGTGAGGGGTAGTATTGACCATACTTCAAGCGTCGTCTTCAGTTCCCCTTCGTATGAAACCGTTTTGGGGGCCGGTGGCGATGCTTAGGCTGTTGGTAGCGGAGGCCTATACGGTGTTGAAAGCTGGGAAGCTTGAAGTGGATTGGTCGATAGTCCTGGTAAGCATGTATGAGCCGCCAGGTAATGGAACAATTTATATATTTTTTAGTAGGTCACAAGTTCTGCGAGTTTAAGAAATATCTGGAAAAACAGGCAGATAAGTGAACGCACCAAAATACGAATTTTCAACTCTAACGAGAAATCTGTGCTGTTATACGCTAGCGAAACATGGTGTGTATCAGTGGAGAACACTCAACGGTATATAATTCGGGCCTGGTGGCCTCACAACTGGATCTCAAACAACGAGCTCCATCGTCGTTGTCACCAGAAGCCGATAGCAACAGAAATTCGGGATCGGAAGTGGGGCTGGGTCGGCCACACTCTACGTAGGGGCGGAAACGAAATCTGTAAACAAGCATTAGACTGGAACCGACCGAAATCTAACCTGGCAACAGGTTAAAGCGATAGCCGGGCAACGCTCAGGATGGAGATCTTTCAAGTCGGCCCTTTGCACCACCAGAGGTGTACAGGATCCATAAGTAAGTAAGTACAAGTTCTGTAAATGCAAGAGGTCCGGAAAGGCGTAAACTGCGCTGTAATTTCGATGGAGAGGAACATGTAGTGCGGGCTTGCGAGAGAACACAAAGATGCCTGATATGTGCCAGCATAAAACAGGCATGCAATCACGCCATGGAAGAATTGAACCGGATTGTCCGATCTACGAAGAAAACAAGAGATTACTGTACGGGTAACGCAGATGAATTTTAAGCACTGGGTAACTGCCCAGAAGCTACTGTGACAGTTGCTATTGAAATGATAAATGGATGTTGTCATTATTTCGGACCCAACCTACTGGTGGAATGCAAATATTTCCGTCGGAAAACTTGGCTTAGGATAAGGAAAAGTATAAAAAGTGCTCACACAGACGAGGCTAGGATCTTCAACAACTTCAAACACATCCCCATCAAGCACTACCTCAGCACCAACACCACTAGGTCTCCTCTATCTCTACCTGCCACCATGTAGTTTGTCTTGGTAGAGTTAATGGTTAAGCCTATCCTCACCGTCTCCCTCTTCAGTGGGACAAAAGCCTCCACTACTGCTCTGCGGTTTTTGAAATTTTGAAATATGCAACTTAATGATTTTGTTTCGTGTTTGCAACATGAAGTGCAGTATTCTTTGTTTGTTTGTTTCCAAATGTCAAACACGTACTGCATTGCAAAGTTAATGAAACATTGATCAAAACTCGAACGTTTTTGACATCTTGATGCAACTTGTTCGTGCTTCGATGTTTTTCCAATGCCTTTAATGAAATTGAATAGAAACAAGGTGTTTTTAGGAAGATGTTGCGTGTGCTACTTGGGCCTCCTTCCGTCCAACGTCACAAATGAGGTTGACACTTTGTCTGCAATCCCAATACTTGATTTCGAGCCATCCAGCGTGGCACGTATCAGTCTAATCAGTTTCGCTAGAAAACCATGTTCGGACATTATCTGCTACAGCTCATTTATTTTCACTGAATCGTACGCTGCTTTGAAATCAATAAACAGATGATGAGTCTGCAAGTTGTAGTCCCGGAATTTGTCAAGGATCATCCGCAGGCTAAACATCTGATCCGTCGTTGATCGGCCTACACGAAAACCTGCCTGGTATTCGCCGATGAAGGACTTCTCTAGCTGTCTTAGCCTGTTAAACAGGATACGCGACAGAATTTTGTACGCCGAGTTCAGAAGGGTGGTCCCTCTGTAATTGGCACTCTGTAGTCTGTGCCCTTTCTTACAGATTGGGCATATGAGGCCATCCAACCAGCCGGCAGGCAGTTCTTCATCATCCCATATTTTCTGGATAATGTGGTAGATTTATTGATGTGATGCTCATTTCCGTGTTTGAGAAGCTCGACCGGGATGTCGTCCTTTCCAGCAGCTTTACTGTTTCTCAGCACGTTTAGAGCCTTCTTTACCTCGTGCAGCGTTGGTGATTCCACAGCTTGACCTTTGTCGACTATGTTCATCGTGCTCCTTAATACACCCTAATTTTCACCCTTCAACATATCTTCGAAGTGCTCCTTCCACCTGGCGGCCACCATAGTCTTGTCTGTCAGCAAATTTCCCTCTCGGTCATTGCACATGGCGGGGACTAGCGCAGTTTTATGCCGCGCGCCATTGATAGTTGCGTAAAACCTTTACATATCGTTTCTATTCATATTCTCCTGCGCTTCAGCTATTACACTCTCTTCGGGTTGCCTTTTTCTGCGGTGGATTCGTTTCTCTTCTGCCCTTGCTACACTGTACCGATCTCTGTTGGAACGGGTACGAGCCACTAGCATTCGACTCCTATTTCGTTGCCATCGCTGTGCAGTTCCTAACACTTTCTGCGCTGTTGTAGTTACAGCTTCGTGGATATTTTCCCACAATCTGTTGAAGTCGTCAGATCCGGTGGCATCTCCTATCCGCTCGTCCAGCTTCTGGTGGTACTGTTCAGCAACTCCTTCAACTGACAAGCGTTGGATATTGAAACGCATCGTTCTGTTATTTCGTGAATTCGTGACGCTGGAAAGTCGCACCCGAATTTTTACAACTACAAGATACAGTCGACTCTCTACATCTCGATGTTCTGTATCTCGATATCTCTCCCTATGTCGATGGTTTCCTCGGTCCCTTCAATATACATACATTTGGGCACTCTACATCTCGATAACCTCCCTATCTCGATATCTCTGTATCTCGATGTGTTCTGACCTTATTTCGTTCAGGATTCATTCTCTTTATGTCGATATGTTCATCACATCAACACATCAACAACAGGAAAAGACATTTGTTTTGTTGTCGTTTTTGATAGCAACGAGCTTTTTTGGATCTATGGTGAAACTACCTATTATGGAGGGGTTAAGCACCGTGTCAAAACAAATTTGAATTCAAAAATTCTTTAAAAATTACCTGTTAGTCTTTTCCCTCATTGCAGTAGTCGAAAAGGTTGCTCGTTAACTAAAGTTTCGTAAATATTACGTCAATTCTGCTAAACTTATGTTGTTTTGTTTTTATCACAATAAAAACAAACTACCGCAATAATAGGACGCAGTTGCCTATCGTTGCGACATTCCTATTGTTGCGGTATTGCATGTAATTCTTATGGAAATCAATACCATAACAATAGGACCTTAGCACTACCGCAATAATAGGCTCAAAGGATTCAAATTTTTAATGAAAAATGTTGATTTTTCATGATTTTGAACGGAATTTTGTCAAACAAAAACTGTTCTATTCGTTAATTCGATTAGTTTTAGCGTATCCCTTATTGTTTTTTATGCTATTATATCCAGAATCGACTATGTTAACACTACCGCAACATTAGGACATACCACAACGATAGGACGTTTTACCCTAGTACCCATTTAAATTATCCTCCCATTCCTCGATCTCTCCCTATCTCGATGGTCGCTTCAATATCGAGATGTAAAGAGGCGGCTGTACCCGAGTAACACAATTCAGACTAATTTGGTTGCAGCAACTTATGCATGACTTGATTTGGTCATATATAGGTCTTACTTACTCGTCTATGACAAATGTGTTGCTTGGGTAGTGATCCGAGTCGATGTTCGGGCCTCTGAAGGACCTTACATATGTAACATCCAAGAAATGTCGTCCGTCGACCAGCTCGTGGTCTATCTGTGAGCAAGTTTCTCCACTCGGATGTTTCCAGGTGTGTTTGCGGATATTCTTACGTACGAAGTAGGTACTGCTTATTGCCATCCCTCTAGCAGCTGCAAAGGTTACAAGTCGCAGACCATTATCGTTGGTAGCGGAATGAAGGTTTTTCGTACCAATGACAGGGTGAAAGAAACTTTCTCTTCCGATCTGCGCATTTGCATCCCCGATGACAATCTTTACATCGTGTGTTGGGCACTCTCCGTAGGCACTCATAGAACTCATCCTTCACGTCATCAGGCTTATCGTTCGTTGGGGCATAGATGCTGATCAGGCTATATACTTGAATTTTCTGCCTTTCATTCTCAACATGCAAATGCGGTCGCTTATCGGCTTCCACCGGATAACACGCTTCATCTGCTTCCCGATCACCATGAAGCCAACTCCTCATTCTGCTCTGTCACCGCCGCTATAGTAGATGTGGTACTTGAATGAAGTGTTCGCTGTGGGATCCACCGCCCTGAATTCACGTTCTCCAGTTCTGGGCCACCGTATTTCCAGGATTGCTGCCACACTCACGCCGACCTTCTGCAGTTCACGACTTCACGAGCCAGGAGCCCAACACGTGCGGGTTCCAATAGTTGTCCTTTATTCGTTGCCGGGTCTGTTGCTGTTGCCTTTTTCCTTTCTTGGTAACTGTAGAATCTTCGGTAGGCTACCTTACCAGGGTTGCGCTACCTACATCGCGTTGAAGGGGCTGCCTTCTTGATGCTGACACGATGCAACATGATGTGCACAGTTTAGTTTAGAGTCCCTTGATAGCACTCGAACGATGATCAGCCGCCGATCATGGGGAACAGACGCTGTTGTGAGCGATTGTACCCCGTTTGGCATAAAGTCATTTGGCATAATGCCGTTTGGCATAATGTCGTTTGGCATAAAGTCATTTGGCATAATGGCCGTTTGGCATAAGGCCGTTTGGCATAAGGCCGTTTGGCATAAGGCCGTTTGGCATAATGGTCATTTGGTATAAGGTCATTTGGTATAAGGTCATTTGGCATAATTGTTAAATTTGAGTTGTGTAATGGATAAGTAAGATTTGTTGAGCCATTCAGTTACGTGGTTTCCTTCATGTGGGCAATACATGATAATTGGGAACAGAATTGTATGACGTGACAAGTTAAGAATAAAGAACCTGTCAAAACAGGACCATTTGAAATGTTGACGCACCTACCAGCAAGATAGATCAGTATTAAATTAAATTGACATTTGTGGCTTGTTTTGTCTTTCATGTAAGGGCAAGCAAGAAAACTTGCCCATTTCTCCCTTTTATGAGCAAACGGTTTCTAATAAAGGATCATATTTCTTAAATTCTTAAATTGAAAGAAGGAGTCATATTCTCTTTGGCTGCTGCTGGGCAAATGCCTCCTTTAAAAGAAGGGATAATTATTTCCGTTTCCTTAAGCCGAGCAAATGCCTGAATTAAAGGAAGAACTCATATCGTCTTTTGCCGTCTGCCGGGCAAATGCACCTTTTGAAAGAAGGAAAATATCTTCCCGTGTCCTCAGCCAAGCAAATTCCTGAATTGAAAGAAGAAACCATTTCGACTCTAAGACATTACCCATATATCCATTACCCGTATCGCCATTACCCCAAAGACCACTACCACGAACGTCATTACCCGAATGAATGTCATCACCCATCACCCCGAGTGGGTCACTACCCCGAATGAGCCAGTACCACCAGGAGTCCTGATTTCAAGTTAATAGTTTATTTCAGTGGAAAAAAATTAATCAATAGAAATTTATTCATAATTCATGTGAATGATTAAATTACACAATTTTTACGAGATTTTTTTATCGTGGATCCTTACTTATTTTTTTATCCTTTTCAACATTCACCGTGTTGGACTCGCGATTCGTTTCATCGAACTCGAACTGTTTGAAAACAGTATAGAACGATTAGTTATTGGTCCAAAAACTCCCATTACATATCATGTGCTACCTTTGAAGATTGTTTAAATTGAGGTGAGAATTACGAGAAAATTTCAGCCCATGTCGACTGGGCTTGAGCCGGCTCGCAAACATGTACAGAGTAAAGGGGTATAAAAAGTTACTTCTGAAATTTGCCGGAGATAAACCTTACTGTGACAAGAAGGGCATGACGACAAGACCCTAGAATGAGAAAATCTCTTCTGTTCTTCGAATATGCTTGTTCCTCTTATGGCATGGCAGGAATAATTTCGTTATACCTTGCAAACGCAATCATTTAAAAGAGGTGTTATCTCTGTTCGCCTTATATCGGGCAAATGCATTCATCTAAACAAGGCATTATCATCTCTGTACACATTAAACCGACAAATGCGTTTATTAAAAGAAGGTATTACCAACTCTGTTCGTAAACGGGCTTGGTAGTCATATGGCTACTGCTTCTGCCTCATACACAGGAGGTCGTGGGTTCAATCCCAGGTCCGTTCCATTCTCCTACTTTGGATCTTTCTCTATATTTCTCATGTTCTAGCAATCGCTAGAACTGGAAATGGACTTCCATACCGTTTCCATTACTATCCCTATACCTTTAACTTGAGTATTCTAACAGTAATCTGTTAGAATTGGAAATGAGCTTAGAGCTCGTTTCCTCCTACATCCAATTAAAAATTCCATCAGTTGCTTTCCAACCAACCTTAACCAAGACGGACCTCTGCCTCTCGAACCTAACCCAAAAATTCCAACAAATTCCGCATGAAATCGTGGCAAGTGCAGAGGTATATTCGGCTTGCAGTGGGCGAGTGATTACATCATCATTTACTCCTCCTTCCCTATATTGACTTGCATTCTGACGTGGCAGGCGCCAGTATGACCTAACAAATGAGATCATCACATTGAAGTTGTGTGCTAGACCCAAGCAAACATCTGTTGGTTCCCTGTGCAAGAACAGCTGATCTGGTCATAATGGAGTAGCAACTACGAGCAGTTAATCAAGCTCAAGCTCAAGCTCAAGAAGGTATTACCAACTCTGTTCGCCTTATATCCGGCAAATCTGTTCATCTAAAAAGGCATCATCAACTCTGTTCGCCTTAAACCGGGCCAACGCATTTATTTAAAGAAGGTGCTATCTTCTGCGTTCGCCATATACCAGGCAAATGCGTTCATTAAAAGAAAGCATTATCAACTCCGTTCGCCTTGTATCGGGCAAATGCGTTCATCTACAGAAGGCATTATCACCTGTGTTCGCCTTAAATAATTATCCTCTGTTTGCCTTATATTGGACAAATGCATTCATCTAAAGAAGACATTATCTCCTATGTTTGCCTTATACTGGGTAAATGAATTCATTTCAAGAAGGCATTACCTCCTGTGTTTGCCATAAACCGTTACCGTTCATTTAAAGAAGGTATTTTTTCCACTGTACACCTATGTTAATAGAAAGAAGGTGTTATCTCTTCACTTACACCATTTCGTAGAATAGAACTTTTCCAGATGATAATGGCGTAGAATGATAATTTAAGTCAAAAATGTTTATTAAACATAAGCTTTATTGCGTTTATCTGAGTAACTCTAAGTAGTATATACTTTTAGCCTAAACAAATTCTTTTCAAAGATTGTCATTTTACGATTCATCGGTATCTGTAGGTGTTAAAAATAGTAATACAGTCAAACCTCCATGAGTCGATATTGAAGGGACCATCGACTCGTGGAAATATCGAGATGTGGAATAGAATTTCCTTGAAAAGCTCTTTGAAGGGACCATCACAGTAGCCCAGAAATTATTTTTTAACATGGCATAATTTGCTTCCATGAGTCGATATCGAGTCATAGAACATCGACTCATGGAGGTTTGACTGTAATAGAAAACTACAGATTCGAAATGTATTCGGGCTAATGGACTTTCGGGGTAATGAATTCCGGGGTACTGTCCCATCCGGGGTAATGGCATTCGGGGTACAGGGGAGGAGTCACCATTTCCTCTCTGGACTTCTTCCGGGTGAATGCATTTTCTGAATGAAGGGTCATATATTCCTTTCCTTAAACTGAGCACACGCCTTGCATAAAGGAACTATGTCGTCTTTTACCTTTTGCCGAGCAAATGCATCCTCTGAGTGAAGTAATCTCATCTTCCCTTGCCTCTAACCGAGTAAATGCTTGAATTGAAGGAAAAACCTTTTAAGGTACCCCGGTGCAAGTGGGACCTAAAATACACTAGTTCAGCAAAATTGTTAACGCATACTTAGAAAACAGGGTATTTCAGAACACTCATAACGAAACATCATCATATGCTTCCGATTGTTGAAGTGTAGACGTGTTGGAACCCATTTATTCAATATCTTGTAATTGATATTGACAGAAATAAATTTACCTGTAGGACCCACTTACCCCTTCAAACGGGGCAAGTGGGACCTATTCTGTTTTATGCTGTTGAACGAAACTAATTTGAGGAATGTAGATTTACTGTTCATATTTTTTTCTGAGTATTAGTATTTTCAGATCTGGGATGGAGATTGGTTGCATGTCAGACTTTGTTTTTGCAACAAGAAAGGGATTATAATTAGCAGATATGAAAATAAGACAACAGCCGATATACTGTTTGTTCGGCTGTTGTCTTGTTTCCAATTAGCTTACTTTTGTACCAAATGTTTTAGGTGTAAAGGATAAGCAAATCTTTATTCACTTTTCATAAGAATAAATATTTCTCTGTTTAGATCATTATTATATTCTTACATAAATCAGTACTTCAAAAGAAACGTTTTTATTCAGGAGATGCGCACTGTTTTACATTTGTAACAGAACAAAATTGCCAATTTATGATTAAAGTACTTTTTTTATTTGAAAATCTGTAAATCTGATGCGAAGTTTAAGAATAATAAAACACAAGACAAATCCTGTTGACCTTTAAATAGATTATTTGCACTGTAAGCGGAAAAATATCACATATGTAGTTATAACCATTGCTCTTTTTCATGCGGGAGATAATTTTCAGAATGTAAAATACACATTTCGTAATTAACTGTACAATACTTTTTAACAACGAAATCAAACAGCATCTGATTCAGTTCCATATGATATATGAGTATCGAAGGTATTTTCCCTAGACAACAATCTAAAAACAGTTAAAATAGCTTTATCGAAAATGTTGTTCAAATATGTCCCACTTGCCCCATGTATGTTAAAACTCAAGGGAAAGTAAACATAGCAGATTTTGGCTTGAATTGAAACTTTTAAATCGTTTTCGATGTCACACGTAAGGGTATGCGATAACACACTTTTTCCTAACGAAACGAAACGAAACGAAATTTAAAATGTCTACGTTGATTCGGAACGAAACGAAACGAAATAAAGATTTCTTTCGAGACTTCGAAACGATACGAAATCAAGGTTCATTTAATTCGAAATTTTTCGAAACGAAACGAAATTTTAATTTTTTTTCCGCGGAATTTTTATTAAATTGGTTTTACATTATGTACTTAATTCTGATTTCACTTTTTCGAAGTCGAATAACTGTTTTGCGACCAAAAGAGCTACAATAACAGGCAATCTGTGATAAATCGCCATATTCTCGCCGTAAAAGTTATTCTTATTGTATACTTGCTTCGGAGTTTCCAATTCATGACCAATAATGATGCTGGTCACGTGCTTATAGTCAATTTAGGATTAGGAGAGAAGAATTAGTTTAACACTCATTGTTATAAGAGACCGAGGAATGTTCTGCATCTCCGTGAGCGCTACGGGAAAGGAATCGTTGGTTAGTTGAGAAGGTAATTCATGTGAAACCCCTTGGTAAGCGACAAAATATTTATTATAAACGAAGTTATTTTGAAAACAAGAAGACGAAAACTGTGTTTCAAATCAAACCAACGCAAGATCAATGTGTTTCGTTTAATAATCTTCTACAACACGATCGATTCCGCACTAAATAATTTTGTGCTCTTCGATGCAGACATTAGCTTTATCACTTCACGTTCTCCCACACTAACATTAATTTACAACATTGTTTAATAGCCAATTAAAGTAGCAGACTTTTAGTATGAAAAAAGAATCAATCAATCAAATTTTTACAAATGTGCTCCATCACACACATTTGGGTGCAAATGTATTGGTGAATACGTAATTAAATACAGCTTTTAATGACCTTTTTGGATGCATACTTTATTGCTTCGAAAATTTCAGTTTTCATGGGATATTTGTACTTTAAAAACAGTGACATTGCGTTACGAAAATAGTCGTATAATTGATACTATACAAAAAGTACAAACATTGGAAAAGCAGTAGGTATTTCAGATTCTCGTAATATTCGTCAAGAGCTTTCTTTTCGTGCATTAAGATCCAAAATCGGAGCATTTCTCATGAAGTAACTCTAGGTACAAAAATATGGTGTCGCGTTACGCGAATTCAATGTGCTTCTGAAATAAGGGATAAAAAGCTTTCGGTTTATTGATACAGTATTGAGAAATAGTTTCTTTTAAGTAAATTAGGGCTTCTACATGAATAGCGTAACTAAATTGGGGTGTAACGGGGTGTGCCATTTGGTAACTGTCCATACTACAAATAATGGGTTCCCGTACCAAAATGTTACGAAGTGGTGGGAAATTACACATGTTTGGTGTTGCGTAGTACTTATTGGGATCGTCCATTAATAAGTCACGTGAAACTTGAGTTATTTCTTTTATTCGAATGGACTGTAAGGCTTTTTCAAACCTATCTCTCGGCGCTCAATATCACCATGCACTCATTTGAGTAAACGTAACGAACAGTTTGCTCTCGAACACGGTTTCCTTCTACCATGTCACGGATCGTAAAACTTGTTTGTGGATGTATGCATTATTTTTTTTCAATCGTTCGTTTATTTGAAAGGCTTATTTGACGTGAAGCGTTACGGAGCCGCAATCATGTTTTTCAATACAAGTTTTATCTTGATTCTCAAACATATTTTTAGCTTCGACAAGCCGAGAGACAGGTGTTTTTATTCTGCATTTTATTTGATCATTTTCACTATTTTTTTATTAATTTTCTTTCGTTTGCACTCACTAGCTCGGCAATTTTGTCTCAGCTGAAATAAAATGTAGCCGTAAACATATGTCAATTTAGTCGATATTTCAGCTTAAGCATTTTAACAAAGATTTGCACAGTCAATATCAGTTAAATAATTTAAGAGTGTTAGTCACCGGCAGCCGAAAATATAATTAATAGCATCAGGCAAAGAAACTTCACCAAACCACTGCAAGAATAATAGCCTATCGAAAAAAGTTAACAGAGAGTAACTAAGTGATAAATTGAAAATTTATTGATTACCATGTTATGTTAATCGAGATGAACCAGCCTTGGGCTAAAAGTCTCGTTAATAAAGACATATTGTATCAGGAATCCGAATGAACTTCGCTTTGACTTGAATAAATATTCAATTATTATTCACCAGGACATAAACAATATTTTCAAAATTATAATTATTTTCTGATTAGTGTTGATTAGAGCGTAAATATTTAAAATACATATAAGTAGTGCTCTCAGAGCACGACGTATTCGCTCTTGTGATAAACATTGGTTGAGACATGAGACGTAAATCAATCTCTTAAGGAATAAATAAGAAGTTGAAAACAGACCAAATAAAATGTTGAAAACAGACCACATTCCAGTAGAAAGATGGAGTAAAAAACGACAGAAAGATTCCTCTTCAACAATACTGAGCTTCTTGGACCATTATCACCTATCAAAATGGTTAACGTAGAAAAAAGGCAATACAGGACTTTCCAGTGTAAAAAACTCACTTCTAGGGAGATCGATCGTCTGACCACGTACTTAAAAACCGATCCGAATCATACTTGGGTGTGACTAATATAAAAATAGGAAAACCCATTACCATTTTATTTCGTTTTAAAAACTAGACATGTGATATGAATGGAAGTTCTAAATTTGTGCTGGTTAGTCCCTCAAACCTTAATAATCGAAACTCCAGATCGTGACCACCAACTCGAACTACATTCAACGATAGATAATGTGACAATATCCTGTGTCAGCTACAACATGTCGCATCGAAATTTGCTGAAATTAAGTTTTCGATCAACGATAAACACGTTTGCGTAACGCGACACCATTTGCAGAACACTGTTTGTCGATCAGCGTAAGGCGGGGGCGGTATTGATATCAATTCAGTAATTTTCCTTATAATCTCCGTTTTTCCCGCGATTTTAATTCATAGCCTCATTTCTATACCAGATCCAGTATACCAGAACTAAAAAACACACTTGCATTTCAAAATGCGAAAAGTGCAATGCAGCGATGGTGTCGCGTTACAAGATGCAGCGCGTTATATTTATCATGTTTAATGAAAAAATCTCAAAAGGAAAGAAAGGAAGAAAATTTAGTGAGGATAATTTTACACCTGCTTATCATATGGCCCCGAAGCTAATTTTCGAATGCAGACCTAATTTCTCGCTAAAAGTCGGCTCTTCATGGTGTCGCGTTACGCTGGAATGTGTCATATACAAATTTGTCGACTAAGAATGGGGTTATGTAGTGCGTTTATAGGAATATTGTATAACCTAAAGTTTTGATAAAAACTTTACGATTTTGTTCAGCGGCGCAGCCAAAATTTTTTATAATAAAGTATGGTTTGAATTAAAATTTGTTTCGAAATTCCGCGGAATTCCGTTAAATTTCGTTAGAAGCTAGTTTTTTCTAGCGAAATTTTTGTAATTTTACGAAACGAAACGAAATCAAGAAATCAGATTTCGCCATGCTCAAATTCCGCGAAATTCCGCGGAATTTCGTTTCGAACCACCTGAAACGAAATTTTTCGAAATACCGCATATGCTTAGTCACACGATTATTTAATTGCTCAAAATATTTACTTCCCACGTCAATGATAAATTTAGAAACGACTATTTTGTTGGAAATCCAATGAATTAGAAAACAAGTAATAGATTTTCTCGGTAGTTTAAAGTCATAATCAAGCAATAACATTTGTATGGTGCCTCAAATGATTTGGATTCCAAATATTTTTGTGTCGGGGGCTTTCGTTGATAGTCTTACTTCATCTTTCTAGAACATTGTTACCTTTTAAAACGTTCATCGATTGATCGGCAGTCATAGTACCCACTTACCCCGTATTTTCACTTGCCCCGGGGTACCTTACATCTCTTTTATCATCTTTTACCTTTTCTGGACCTTCTGCCATCCGCTGAAAGAAGCGATCATATCTTCCCCCGCATTAAACTGAGCAAATGCCCGGACTTGGAAGAAGGAATCATATCGTATTTCGCCATCTACCGGGCAAATGCATCCTTTAAAAAATGGAACCATATCTTCTCTGATGTAACTGTCGGGAAGATGCATCCTTTGAAAGAAGGGATCGTATCCCTCTTTGCCTTAAACCGAGCAAATGCCTTAATTGGACAAATGAACAAAATCTCCCTTTTCCTTCGCCAAGAAAATGCATCCTTTGAAAGAAGGAGCTATATCTTCCCTTTCCTAGAACTGAATATTGCATACATTGAGAATAGAAACCATACATATTCTCCCTTGTGTTATGCATAAAAAATGCATTACAAAGAAGCTTATACTTTTTAGACTTATGAACGACAAAGTATGCTTTTAAAGAGATGAATATATGTCATGCAGAAATAACTTCATTCGCTTTTTATTGCACTTACAATTTTGCTATTTGACTTTCCGTATATTGTAGTTTGTTTTACTCAACGACGATCTTGCTGCTGACCCAGAGGTAAAAAGATTTTAAGTGAAATAAACAGATAATAATAAGCCTAAATAAAGTACCTTCAAGCAGTGATTTGATAGAATCTGAACTTTGAGTCGAAAAAATCAATTTAGAACATCTCTTTTATAATGTTAAAGTGACAATCATTATAAAAAAAAGACAGGAACACCGTCTTCGACCAGAGGTCGTACAGACTGAACACTTAACACCTAGCATTAGACAACGAACACATAACACCCAGTGGACCAGTGGAGAATTTTTCGATCACGAAAAGTTTCCTCCTTACCAGGGCGGGAATCAAACCCACACTAGACGATTGACGTCGCTAACCACACGGCCACGAAGCCCACAAATTAGCCCAAACAAGCCCATTATAAATAATTGAACATATTATGCATAAGTTTCGAAATTGATGATTACACAACTATTATGCCAAATGACCATTATGCCAAACGGCCATTATGCCAAACGACCTTTATGCCAAACGGCCTTATGCCAAACGACTTTATGCCAAATGACCTACCACCGATGTGAGCACTCCTAACCTGGAGAACAGATTTGCACCTACGGAGAGGAGCCAATCTCGCCTTCCCTGTCAGCATACGACCATGTTCCTACCGGGGTTACCTAAAGTTGCTCGTATCCCGGCCAGTGCAACGAGGAGGTAGGGATAGGAGTTGCTGGGTAAGAGGCTAAGGACCTCAAAATGGGGTCTATTTTATTCCTTCAGGTACGCAAAGTACCAATAGTTTGCTTCACCCAGCATTTATACTATACTAGTTTATTCGTGGACGCAATAGCGCCCATGGCAAGTGTTTTTTTAAGAGTGATAGATTCTTTTCTGCATTTAAAAAAAAATCAAATTTTTCAACGTCTGCTGTTTTTGATATTTTTCATCAAATGCTGTGTCTGGTTGTCTAAGGTTGTCACTGGTTTTGTTTTCTGCATCTGATAGTAAAAAAGAATTGAAGTGTCAAATATTTTATTTTTTGTGAGAATTTCCCCGCGTGCTGTGTCTGGTTGGCTAGTCACCGGACAGACAAACAGGGCTATTATATATATGATGAGATATGATGAAAAATCTAAAATTAAAGATTAAAAAAATCTTTATTATTGTTTTACCCTTTTTCTTCCTTTTCGACCTTTTGTCCATTTCTTTTTTACCTTTGTTCTTTTTGACCTTTTGTCCTTCCGACCATTTGTCCCTTTCTTTCGACCTTTTGTCATAGGGTGGTGATAGCTAAGACCAGAGGAGCGTTAAAACTGGATGGTCTATCGAGCAACGGGAGGTCTATTTTGGACGTCCTCTGAGCTGTGATAAGCACGTCAGTGTTGGCGATCCAATGAAGGGGTACTCGCTACCCTGTGGTGGTGACCTTAGAAGTCAAGAATGTCTTCAACAGCGCATACTGGTAGGCAATCGCGTTTTCATTAATACAGCTCGGGTTGCCATCGGACAAAAATCCTGGGATCCGAACTGGGATCTATTTAGTATCAGTGGTTGACAAAATATGTTGCTGTTAATGAAACGATTGAGAAACCCTATTATAATAATATACAGTCCCAGTTTTTAATTCTAAATTATATTGCTTAATCGTGACCCAAAATAAAAAAAAATGTGGTTAAATTATTTGTACAACACAAAAACTCTCCGCTGAACGCTTGTTTGCTAAACTGTAAAACTTCTTTTATTGAAAATCGATGCCATACAGGTTACAACACAATACTATCCAGCCATTTTTTTTTTTTTTGTTTCTCGAAACATGTGATGCAGATTTCTTTCCAATCTTCTCTTATAAACACATTTACGTGGTTTTATTTAACATAATAATTTCATAGAAGAAGGCAAAAACACCTTTGAATTATTTCCCAAAAAGTCATTAACTTTCACGAGCCGTGATTGATATTCATGGTAATCAGGTGGTGATTGATTCTGAGCGGCATCGGCTAAGGCCCGATGTAGCACGTGCCTGCAATTTGTGGTCTGTTTATTGGATTACGCTTTCAAGTGGACCGCTTGCGATGGTTTCATTTGTTTTTATAAATACCGACATTTGAACATTAAATTTATTTTACTTCCCAACGTTCGAAAAGACCGTTCGTTCCGTTTGCTCACCTCAACTGCTGGGCTCTGGAGATCGGTCTTCGAGTTTCCATAACCTCCCTTTATATTTTCCAACACTCTCTCTCGCCCTTTCGACTTTTATTCGGCTCTTAAGATTAACGACCGTTGGAAATTAAGCGAGTTTTTCAATAAATATACGACTAATTGACGTCATAATTGCAAACTGAAAACAGTGTTTCAAATTTCTTTCGCGCTGAGTGATGAGTTCTTGATTTCATTTCCCTTTTGAGGGTTGACCTTTAATGGTGTGTCCTCGTTGTTGGGAAAGCGTAACAACATAATAATGGTCCAGCGATTTGCAGCGGCCAGCATAAAAATTAAGATGTGAACATCTGGAGCTGACCGTGAATTATGCCATCTCGGTGGGCCTTTCACTCTCATTTCTCTGCGAGCTCGGCGGAAGAACGACCATTTCATTCAAATGTTTATTTCCTGTTTTACGACTTTGGATGCTATTTGTTTGCACCGTTCTCGTATTCTGGTCCGTTCCGTACTACCGAAACCCTGTTGTGTCGATCTGCTTCCGAGTACCAAACCGTTAAAAACGGATAGGGAAAAAATTCAATTAAAACGTGCCGCGCATAGAGCCTTCCACATTCAGGATCAGACCCAGCGTTTTTGTTTCTTCCCACCTCGTTGTTAGGAAACAACCACCCAATGTGCAGGGCGCCCGCGCGGGATGGACGTTTTTAATTTTTATGACACTCATACTTCTGGTCGTTTCTTGCAACATGTTCATGATTTATTTGTTTTAATTCACGAGGCGAAAAACTCTTCTGAGGCATTTATTATTGGTCTTTGTATTACAGATTTAGAAGTTGTGGTTCTAAAGTTTTGATATGAATTGCTGGAATCGCGTTTATCACAAATATCAGAAGGCTGAGTATTCACAACTCAATGGTTTTGCTGGTAAATGCAATTGTGAAACCACACACAAGTTTGTTTTCGGTTCGTGTTATATCGTTTTCAAAGAGGCGAAAGCGACTGCATGGCCGCAAATGCTGTTTTCCATTTGTCGTTTGAAACGCACGTCCATCAAATGATGAAACGTTCCACCGCTAATGACGCATGAAACATATATCCATTTCGTTGACTTTTCCTCTCACTTTTGAACAGCATCCTCGACATGTGTTTCATATCAGCTGTCTTCTGGATCGCACTCAAAGCATCAACAATGTTGCATAAAAGGCATCTCAAATTCAACCGTTCGTTTGTGGGTTTACGACAACAACGACCATAAGGGAACAATAATTACGCCATCATGGCATCACCTTTGGGAAGTAATACGTTCTTCGTTTTGTGAGCGTTTGGTAAAAATAAAATTAAAAAATAATTAAAATTCTGTGCCACTAGTACTGTAATTCTGTGTGATTTGTTCTGTTTTTGGTACATCTCCCACATATGATACAATCGATCGAGTTCAGCTTTGGTACCAAAAGTACTCGTACGCCATAGTCAACTGAAGACGGGCTCCAGTCGTCGGTTGACTTCGATTTTCGAACATGGAGAAGATTTTAATTGCGTCGTATGTACTCGTCCTAACAATGCAGAGCTGTACGTGGTCGAATTCGGAGGATGCAAGCATCGGCAGAGGAAGAGGTTCAGTTGAGGCACCGCAGTTTCGGTTGTGGGCACCAACATATCTTTTGACAGAAAACAAAAGCTGTCATTCTGACAACTGTCATTTATTTACTACTAAATTATCGTTTCGCCTAAAATTGATTTATTCTCTGTTTAGTTCTCGAGTTAGGAAGAAACTAGTGTTTCGGAACCACCTTTTCTAAAGGGTAAGGGGTCTCGAATCATCTTAAGAACCTTTACCGGCTCCAATAACCTCTGCATACGAATTTTATGCTAATCGGTTTCATCTTTCTCGATTCAATCGTTTGATTTCGCTTTATTATGACACATATCATACATAATTTTCTTCCTCATGCAAACGCTGTATAGCGAATCGCCCAACAAACCAATATGGTTCAACACACCATTTTAATTATAACTTTTAAACGCAATGTTTTTTTTTCAATTGTGATCAGCTAGGGCAGCGATTCTCAACGTTTTGCTTGAGAGGTACCCCTTTGAACTTTAACATTCCTTGAGGTACCTCCTATTTTTTCTCTGTAAGGCTTCCGAGCCTCTTGAAAGGAGGCTCCCGAGCCTCTTGAAAGGAGGCTCCCGAGCCTCTTGAAGGAGGCTTCTGAGCCTCTTGAAAGGAGGCTGAGCCTCTTGAAAGGAGGCTTCCGAGCCTCTTGAAAGGAGGCTTGAGCCTCTTGAAAGGAGGCCTGAGCCTCTTGAAAGGAGGCTCTGAGCCTCTTGAAAGGAGGCTTCTGAGCCTCTTGAAAGGAGGCTTCCAGGCCTCTTGAAAGGAGGCTTCCAGCCTCTTGAGCCTCTTGAAAGGAGGCTTGAGCCTCTTGAAAGGAGGCTTGAGCCTCTGAAAGGAGGCTTCTGAGCCTCTTGAAAGGAGGCTTGAGCCTCTTGAAAGGGAGGCTTCTGAGCCTCTTGAAAGGAGGCTTTGAGGCCTCTTGAAAGGAGGCTTCCAGGCCTCTTGAAAGGAGGCTTCCAGGCCTCTTGAAAGGAGGCTTCTGAGCCTCTTGAAGGGAGGCTTCCTGAGCCTCTTGAAAGGAGGCTTGAGTCTTGAAAGGAGGCTTGGAGCCTCTTGAAAGGAGGCTCTGGAGCTCTTGAAAGGAGGCTTCTGAGCCTCTTGAAAGGAGGCTTCCAGGCCTCTTGAAAGGAGGCCTGAGCCTCTTGAAAGGAGGCTTCTGAGCTCTTGAAAGGAGGCTTGAGCCTCTTGAAAGGAGGCTTCCAGGCCTCTTGAAGGAGGCTTCCGAGCCTCTTGAAGGAGGCCTGAGCCTCTTGAAAGGAGGCTTCTGAGCCTCTTGAAAGGAGGCTCTGAGCCTCTTGAAAGGAGGCTTCTGAGCCTCTTGAAAGGAGGCTTCTGAGCCTCTTGAAGGAGGCTTCTGAGCCTCTTGAAAGGAGGCTTCTGAGCCTCTTGAAAGGAGGCCTGAGGCCTCTTGAAAGAAGGATTCCAGGCCTCTTGAAAGGAGGCTGTTGAGCCTCTTGAAAGGAGGCTTGAGCCTCTTGAAAGGAGGCTTCTGAGGCCTCTTGAAGGAGGCTCTGAGCCTCTTGAAAGGGAGGCTTCCGGGCCTCTTGAAGGAGGCTTCGAGCCTCTTGAAAGGAGGCTCTGAGCCTCTTGAAAGGAGGCTTCTGAGCCTCTTGAAAGGAGGCTTCTGAGCCTCTTGAAAGGAGGCTTCCTGAGCCTCTTGAAAGGAGGCTCTGAGGCCTCTTGAAGGAGGCTTGAGCCTCTTGAAAGGAGGCTCTGAGCCTCTTGAAGGAGGCTTCTGAGGCCTCTTGAAGGAGGCTTGAGCCTCTTGAAAGGAGGCTGAGCCTCTTGAAAGGAGGCTCTGAGCCTCTTGAAAGGAGGCCTGAGCCTCTTGAAAGGAGGCTTGAGGCCCTCTTGAAAGGAGGCTTCCTGAGCCTCTTGAAAGGAGGCTGAGCCTCTTGAAAGGAGGCTTCCGAGCTCTCTTGAAAGGAGGCTTCCGAGCCTCTTGAAAGGAGGCTCTGAGCCTCTTGAAAGGAGGCTCTGAGCCTCTTGAAAGGAGGCCTGGAGCCTCTTGAAAGGGAGGCTTCTGAGGCCTCTTGAAAGGAGGATTCCAGGCCTCTTGAAAGGAGGCTTCTGAGGCCTCTTGAAAGGAGGCTTCCGGCCTCTTGAAAGGAGGCTTCTGAGGCCTCTTGAAAGGAGGCTCTGAGCCTCTTGAAAGGGAGGCTTCTGAGGCCTCTTGAAAGGAGGCTTCCGAGCCTCTTGAAAGGAGGCTTCCGAGCCTCTTGAAAGGAGGCTTCCGAGCCTCTTGAAAGGAGGCTTCCGAGCCTCTTGTAAGGAGGCTTCCTAGCCTCTTTATAGAGCACTTCTGAACCTCTTGAAAGGAGGCTTCACAGCCTCTTTATAGAGCACTTCTAAGCCTCTTGAAAGGAGGCTTCAGAGCCTTTTGAAGGGATGTTTCGGAGCTTTTAGAAAGTAGGCTTGTAAGCCTTTGGAAAAGAGGCTTCCGAGCCTCTTGAAGAAATGCTTCGGAGCTATTTAAAAAGAAGTTTCCAAGCCGTTGGAAAGGAGGCTTCCCAGCTTCTTGAAAAAAGGCTTCCGAGTCTCTTGATAGGAGGCTTCCGAGCCTGTTGAAAGGAGGCTTCAGAGCTTCTCGAAAGAAATATTACAAGGTTCTTGGAAGGAGGCTTTGGATCCTATCGAAAGAAATATTACGCGCTGCTTGGCAGGAGGCTTCCAAGCATCTTGCGACGAAGCTACTGAACTTTTTCGAAAAAAAGCCTTCATGTCTCTAATATGAAGGCTTTCGAACCTTTAGATTATAGATTTTAGTAAATTGACGTTTTGTCCTTTCGATGTTTTATCCCGAAGCCCTTCATATAATGTACTGGTTGTTGTGAGTAGGAATATGATTTCATATACTGATCGCCATGTATATTATGTACATTGAAAAGTTTGAGAATAAAGAATTACACGATTACACCACTATCAAAAGTCAATAAGTTTTCTTTTAAATTGTCATTCATCCGCCATTACGCATTTTCGTCCGAAGTACCCCCCGGGGGTACATGTACCCCAGGTTGAGAACCACTGCGCTAAAAGAATATGAAAATTATTATGTCGAACGGTGCGAAGGAATCATAATACTCTTGGTAGCCTAGTTGACCTGGTAGACCCATGTTGTCGGATCGCCAGAATGATTTAGATAATTTAGAACCTGCCAAAATGTGTGGCCTCATGCCATCGAAAAGAGGCTAGCCCAATATGTTAGTTATGTCAGGACTAAAATAAAAACTCCACCTAAAAACTTTAAAATATTAAAAAAAAATAAGAAAAAGTAGAAAAATTGTCAATAAACAATCAAGGTAAAAGCAATAGATAAATCAATATATTTTTTTTACAAATAATGAAAATGCTTCTACGAAACAAAAATAAATTATTACTTTCAAAAGTAAAAGTTGCAATTGTTAAAGAACAATTTTTCGTAAATAAATCAAAGTTTTCCATTGTAAGAAATTCAAAATTTCCATGAATAAGTTAACAAGCATAAAACAATTTTTAATTTTACATGAAATTTTTTTTTTCTACGAAAAATTTGAAATTTAACACTCCCCCCCAGAGCTATTATTTTGAGAAAGAAAAGTTCGTTTAGATCGTGATACATTAACAAATTTCGCCGCTGAATACAACTCATATTAATAACATAGTCCTTTCTTAATATAAATTAAATTGACTAAGGGGTCGTTCATTAATAACGTAAGCACATATGGGGGTCTGTCTATTTCTTACTCTCCATATAAACAAAAAATATTTTTTATGGGATAAATCTTACACGGGGGGAGGGGGGTTCAAAAAACCATGAAAAAATGCTTACGTAGTTAGTGAACGACCTAAATAAGAAGTCTAATGAGCAAATGCATGCATCTTCATTTCTCTGGATGTGAGATAACTTTTATCTTTTTGACTTAGATTTGATCGTTTAAATTTGACCTCCAGGAGCTCGCAAAGTACTGAGGATCGTATGCAGACCCATGTTATGTACAACAAACGTGCTATTTCCGATAATGCTGTACTTTTTACAATAGCTCAGTTTGAATAAAAAATCATTGTACGCTTGATTCTATTTTGTTGATGATATTCTTTTTCAAATATTTTTTCGAAGTGATGGATAATGACGATGAAATCAAATGAATTTCTGTATAAAACAGTTTTTCCTGATTTATTGAAATACATTTCTGAAATGGGCAACTGCAGTTACTTATATAAATAATTAAATATAAAAATTATGTGTACATCTGCAATAAATAAGGTTTGCTACAATCTAACAATGTGCTCATTAATGTTGGAAAGAAGCTAAGTAAACGCAAATATTGAATCTTAACCACGTCAGCATAGTCTTGCAGAGTCAATGTTGAATAAAATTCACAGATGTAACATTGAACAGCAAATCAGGAATTGAACAAAATACTAACATCCGGTGCAACTGGTTGGGTGTACCTCTAAACGTTTGTATCATTGATCCTTTCTACACCTGATTCATCGTTACGATTAAGGACACCAAGCCCTAGATTCGCGTCTTCAAAATAGATGCACTTTGATGGGAATTCGCCCCAAAAACAACAAGCAACTTTTTTTTTCCATTCAACACAACAAAAATTCGAAAAGAAAGAAATATATTGCATAATGCAAGTGTACTATAATAGACTTTCCCAGGACTATAAATTAGTCACTCTAATATTTTCTTAAGTTTCACATGTTTTCAAACCATAACAAATCCACCTCATTTATGATCCCAAGCAAGTGTGGTTATGCTTACTCATATTTCTTTTACAAGACATGTTCCATGAATTAATCTGGGACATGTCGTGTCACAGTTAATCAATTATTGCCCACATTCCATAAAACACAAGTGTAGCAATTCGACTCCTTACATTGTTCCAAACGTTGTAACATTTTCAAAACACTTACCTCCCAGCCAATGAGTTAGTCATAAATCGGTACCGCAATGCACCATCAGACAAACGGTCCCATGGTGTCATATTGCATTTCTAAACCCTCAATAAGCTATGCATTCTTATGCTTTCATATTAACTCCTCTTCGGTGCTGATCTATGCCAACAGCACATAGCTTGAGCCATACCAGTGTCACACTAAGTGTACACGTATTGGTATTTAACTATGTACCCTTCTTTTCTCTGATTGGACAACTAGTCAATAAGCTCCGGGTTTCTCTCCGCCTCCTACTATAGTACTAGAATTAAGTATCGAACAAACTGTAACTGTACTAGAATTAAGAACCAATCTAATTGTAACAAAGTTTCAATAAATTCATTCGATGAACAGCATTCAACAAGTGTAGTAGATGTTTTATTCCAGTTAAAAGAAGTGCCTTCTCCAAGCATAGTTTATGGCGACCAGTGTCAGTAGAAGTCTTTGACTTCAAAAAGTGATTTAATCCAACAAAAGTTCTAAAAATTTGAGTAAAAAGTGTTGTGAAAAAAAAAAAAGATGGAATTTTCAGCGCGGACGAAATCGTGACCAACGCGAGTACAAGTGAGACGACTTTAATAGCCGTTACATTAGTGGTAATTGTGCTAATGATGATCATCTTCGTGTGTGCCAGGATGTACGCTAAGTTTCTGAAAAGTAGCGTAAATGAAAGTGCTAGGCGTGAAGTCCAGTTAGCCAACATCAAGCATACATAAAAAAAAAACATTGTTTTTTGAAAAGTGTTAAAATGGATAGAGAATTGTTAAACGAAATACGTGAGCGCGTGCACGTAGAACGATTAATTGACAATAAAGTTAGTGAGTACCGTGCGTCGGAAGAGTACCAAGATTTTCTTAATTCAACAAATCAATTTCACGATTTAATTTTCAATTATGAAGACAATCATGGAGTGATACGTACGACTAGAGTAAGAATATCGAAAACCAAAGAAAACTTAAACTCTAAAATGAATAAAAGTGAAAAATTCAAAAAATTGCAAAAATTAATCATTCAAGAAAAATTGTGTTAAAAAAAAAAATGATTATGAACATTGAACGTTAAGAAGACAGGCTTCTACCTCGCCTACGAAAGAGGTAAACAGTGAGAAACCAAAACAAAAATATCAACAATGCAACCAGGAAGGCAATGCGAAGCTGAGCGGTTCAACAGCATATGGGAAGTGTGCTAACAGCTGACTGAAGTGACCTCGATGCATGGCAAATGCACCACATCAGCAGTGGACGCCGTGGACGAAATTTAATACCAACAACAGAAAGCTAAAAGGGAATGCTTGGCGGTGAGTTAATTTTATTTGTGTACTGTATCATGTTTGTTTTGAGAAGCCCATGCCTGTATAACATAATTACATATTATTTAAATTTGTATACATATTTTATTATTCAAACGAATGTCTGACGAAAAATATAAAATCAGACTACTAATAGAAAAGTTTGACAATTTATATAGCAATATTAGAAAATCTAAAAATAATGTTAACAGCAAAAATTTATTAGAATCCCAGAAATGTACTATAAATGAAATAATAAGGAATTTTAAAATTATTTTGAAGAAGCTTAAAAACGATATCCAAAGTATAGAATATAACGAATTCGTTCTTGAATATGAACAACTTTTAGTAAAAGAGAGTACGTATTCGCAATTATAAATAAAAAACTAACAATGAGTACAGAAAATAATACAACTAGTACATTCGATGTACGCACAGCTACTGCTGTGATACAAATTTATGATGGAGCCAGTGAGAGCTTACCTGCGTTTGTTGACGCTTGTAATTTAATGAAAGACTTGACAGACAATACCCAACAATCAATGCTAATCAAATTCATCAAAACCAGACTAACTGGTAAAGCTCGTTACGGTCTGCCGGATAATGTCAATACGTTCAATGATTTAATTACTAACATAAAACAGAGATGTCAAGATTCGACATCTCCAGAGCAAATTGTTGCCAAATTAAAATCTATTAAACAGAAAGAGAATTTAGACTCTTTCTGTGACCAAATTGAATCTATTGCAAATAAGCTGAAATGCACTTATTTACAACAAAAAATTCCAGAGGATGTGGTAAACAACATGGTAAAGAAGGTTGCTGTGGATGCTCTAATTAATGGAGTATCCAACAGCGAAACGAAAATTATATTAAAAGCAGGAAATTTTGATACCGTGAAAGACGCCATTCAAAAAGTCCAAGAGAATAATTCAAACAATCAAACTTCTGCTATGTTTTCAATTTCAACACAAAGGCAGTATCATCGCGGTTGGAATAAACCATCTGGATTTCGAAGAAATAACATAAATAATTATCGACCCAAATTCAATAACAATACCAATAGCAACAATCATAATTATCGACCCCGTTTTGAGAACAATTTCAGAAATTATCAACGCGGTAATTCGCAGTCCAATCATAGAGGACGAGGACGACAATACAATAATCATAATAGCAATAGAAATCTTTCAGGCCACATGCTAATAATGGGAGCAAATGAGGTGCATGTACCTTCTAATTATTCACAAGACTCTGATAGTACACATAATAACACGATTCACATGCAACCAACATCATTCAATCAACGAAATAATACTTTTTAGAACATCAGGATGCTGTAACTCGGAGTCAGGGTCAACATCCAAACCGATTCTTTCAATGAATCTAACTGCAGCAAACTTTATTACTCTTTTCGTTCAGATGAATAATACGAAATGCACTTTTATCATTGATAGTGGAGCAGATATCTCAGTCTTCAAGTGGAGCGGGATATCTCCTACCCAACATATAAACCAGACAAAAGACATACAATAACTGGAGTAACAGATGGTATTTTAGAAACACTCGGTGAAACAGCAACTCTTTTGAAAACTAGTAACGGACTAACTTTTCAGCATAGTTTCCAACTAGTACACGAGAATTTTCCAATCCCCACGAATGGTCTACTTGGAAGAGATTTCTTGATCAAGTACAAGTGCACCATTGATTATGAATATTGGTTATTAAATTTTAACTATGAAAATCTTTCGATTTCAATTCCAATAGAAGATAATTTGAATCGAACTATAGTTATACCACAGAGATGTGAAGTAATTAGGAACATCCAAACTATGCATATCCAAGAAGATATGGTTTTATTTTCGCAAGAAATTAAACCAGGAGTTTTTTAATGGCAATTCAATAATATCGCCCAATAGTAAATACATAAAAATCATGAATACTACAAATTTTCCAGTCAATATAAATATTACAGATTTTAAACCATTCTTAGAGCCATTGAATAATTATGCGATGATGAATTTCAAAACCAAAGTAATAATCAAAAGAGGACTACCCAAATTCTGGATGAATTGGATATGACCAATGTTCCTGAATATGCAAAAATGACCTCATAAGTCTCATAAAACAGTATGCTGATATATTTTCCCTCCAAGATGAACCAATAACAACTAATAATTTTTATGAACAAAATATAAACCTTACTGACAAAATACCTATCTATATTCCTAACTATAAAACTATTCATTCTCAAGGCGAGGAAATAGAAAACCAAATTGGCAAAATGCTGAAGGACAAATGTAATTGAACCTTCAATTTCTCCATATAACAATCCCATATTATTAGTGCCAAAGAAAAGCGAGGACAATACAAAGAAATGGCGCCTAGTGGTAGATTTTAGGCAACTAAATAAAAAGATCCTTGCAGACAAATTTCCGCTGCCAAGGATTGATTCCATATTAGACCAACTAGGAAGAGCCAAATTCTTTACCGCTTTAGATTTGATGTCGGGATTTCACCAAATCCCGTTGGAAAAATGTTCCAGAAAATTTACTTCATTTTCAACCCAATCTGGCCATTACCAGTTTACAAGGTTACCGTTTGGTCTAAACATTAGTCCAAATAGTTTCCAAAGAATGATGACAATTGCGATGGCTGGTTTAACACCAGAATGTGCTTTTGTATATATAGATGACATAATTGTTATTGGATGCTCAATGCAGCACCATTTGCAAAATTTGTCAAGAGTCTTTGAGCGACTAAGAAAGTATAATTTAAAGTTGAATCTAAGAAAATGTAAATTTTTTAATAGAGAAGTTACTTATCTAGGACATAGAATTACTGATAAAGGAATTCTACCGGACAGTACAAAATTTGAAACAATAAAAACTACCCTGTACCGAAAAACAGTGATGAAGTTAGACGGTTTGTTGCTTTTTGTAACTACTACCGTAAGTTTGTGCCAAACTTCGCCACAATAGCTTATCCTTTAAACCAGTTACTTAAGAAAATAAACTGTTTGAATGGACAGCTCAATGCAATGACTCATTCAATACTTTAAAATCATTTCTTATATCCCTATGCTTTTACAATATCCAGATTTTAAAAGGGAGTTTATCTTAACGACCGATGCTTCAGATGTAGGGTGTGGAGCAGCTCTTTCCCAAATTGTCGAAGGAAATGATCTACCGATTGCATTCGCCAGTAAAAGTTTTACACCTGGCGAGAAAAATAAATCTGTCACCCTAAAAGAGCTTACAGCAATACACTGGGGATGAACTACTTTAAAGCTTATTTGTATGGTCAAAATTCGTCGTTCGAACAGACCATAGACCCTTAGTTTTTCTATTTAATATGAAAACCCAACTTCAAAACTAACAAGAATGAGATTAGATTTAGAAGACTTTGATTTTAACATTGAATATATAAAAGGTAAAGCTAATGTAGGAGCAGATGCTTTATCGCGCATCGTGAAGACATCTGAAGAATTGAAGACAATGAACGTGCTTGTCGTAAACACTAGGTCTATGACAAGAAAACAGAAAGGAAGTAATACATTTAAGAAAAACGATGACTTAAAAGACAATAGTGAGATTGATCACCTTGCTATTTATACCACAGAAAACCCGACAGAAACGAGAAAACTACCAAAATTTCAAGTGACGACCACCAATAACATGATAATATTCACGATATATCGAGGAACGAGAAGGAAAGCAGTACTGCATCAATTTACAATCAAAATGAAAAGTCAAACGTTAGCGCTTGCACTTTCAATGTTAGAAAATGAGATGAAACAAAAAAATATAAGTAAAATCGCGATATCAAGTCAAGACAAATTATTCGAAATGATACCTATACAAATGTTTAAAGAGTTATCTCTTAAAACACTTAATCAACTGCAAATTATCATTTACAATCCACCAAAGTTCATTAGTGAACCCGGTGTAATACAACAGATCTTGAGAAATTATCATGCAATCCCTACTGGAGGTCATATAGGACAGCATCGTCTGTACCTCAAATTAAGAGAAGTCTATACATGGACTAATATGAAAGTTCTATTTCACAATTCATAAAGGCCTGTGAATTGTGCAAAAGAACAAAATTATAAAACACACAAAAGAAAAATTTACCATTACTAGTACACCATCAAAACCATTCGAAGTGGTACAAATTGATACAATTGGTCCACTTCCAAGATCTAATAATATGAATCGATACGCTGTAACAATACAGTGCGAATTAACTAAATACATTGTGCTAATACCAATTCCAACTAAAGAAGCAAATATTATTGCTAAAGCTTTGGTTGAAAAATTTATTTTAATTTACGGGAAATTTATAGAATTAAAATCAGACCAAGGAACCGAATACAAAAATGAAATCCTCACGCAAATATGTAAATTACTTCAAATTAAACAAACATTTTCCACAGCCTATCATCCTCAAACTATTGGATCATTGGAAAGGAATCACAGGTGTTTGAATGAATACCTGCGCTCCTTTGTCAATGAGCATCAAACAGACTGGGATGATTGGTTACAGTATTATGCATTTGTCTACAATACAACTCCACATTCAGACCACGGGTTTACACCCTATGAATTAGTTTTTGGACTAAAGGCAAAACTACCACATGAGACACTCACAGACAAAATCGATCCAGTTTACAATATAGATCTCTATTCTCAAGAACTAAGATACAAACTTCAAAAATCTCATCAAATTGCGAACCAAAAGTTAGTACAACAAAAGAATATACGAAAAGAAAGTAATGATTCATCGGCAAATCCATTATTAATTCAAACAGGTGATATAGTTTTTCTAAAGAATGAAAACAGACGCAAACTAGATTCCTTTTACACAGGTCCATATAAAGTTAAAAGTATTAATAACCTGAAATGTGAAATCATAGATATGCAATCAAATCAATCAAATATATTTCACAAAAATAGACTAAGCAAATTTTAGGAAATACTCAACCAAAAAAAAAAAAAAAAAAAAAAATTTCTTCGACTAAATTTTTCATTTACATAATAAGAAATACTAAAAATTTAAATAAAGATATCAAATGTTGTATAGAAAATTGGAGCAAATCTTTAAATTTATCCAATATTTTACCAACACTGAATGATTTCGCTATACTGCATCATTCACCGGAAGGGGATGATGTACTATAATAGACTTTCCTAGGACTATAAATTATTTACTCTTATATTTTCTTAAGTTTGACATGTTTTCAAACCATAACAAATCCACCTCATTTATGATCCCAAGCAAGTGTGGTTATGCTTACTCATATTTCTTTTACAAGACATGTTCCATGAATTAATCTGGGACATGTCGTGTCACAGTTAATCAATTATTGCCCACATTCCATAAAACACAAGTGTAGCAATTCGACTCCTTACATTGTTCCAAACGTTGTAACATTTTCAAAACATTTACCTCCCAGCCAATGAGTTAGTCATAAATCGGTACCGCAATGCACCATCAGACAAACGGTCCCATGGTGTCATATTGCATTTACATAACCCTCAATAAGCTATGCATTCTTATGCTTTCATATTAACTCCTCTTCGGTGCTGATCTATGCCAACAGCACATAGCTTGAGCCATACCAGTGTCACACTAAGTGTACACGTATTGGTATTTAACTATGTACCCTTCTTTTCTCTGATTGGACAACTAGTCAATAAGCTCCGGGTTTCTCTCCGCCTCCTACTATAGTACTAGAATTAAGTATCGAACAAACTGTAACTGTACTAGAATTAAGAACCAATCTAATTGTAACAAAGTTTCAATAAATTCATTCGATGAACAGCATTCAACAAGTGTAGTAGATGTTTTATTCCAGTTAAAAAGAAGTGCCTTCTCCAAGCATAGTTTACAAGCTCGATCTCGTAACCAAAAGTTCCCTGAACAAGGGAAACCTGATGCGTTTTACCATATTGTTCGGTGAGCATTCAAAGTCAAACGGAAGTTGTTAAAATGTAGTTTGTGCATACAATTTCCATTAGGGATGCTCGTTTAGAGTTTATTATCAACACTTATCGCGTTTTCGTTCACAACACTTTTCAGCAAATATTTACTGTTCTCACAAATGGATATTGCCCTTGGACTGCAACCGCACGTATAGATTGTTTGCAAAAACTGTAAGTGGTGCTGGGTAGAAATCATTTCCGGTATACTCACTTCCGCGACGATGAAATTCCTCGTAAACCAAAGAGTGACGATGGGGTCGGCCGTTCGCGTGTACACCATCCCGCCAGGGCGCGCTTCCACACATGTTCCTGCGGTGAAGGATGCATTCTTCACGTACTGTGGCCTGCCACGAGCTCTGGTTCAGGAAAATCCCCGCGGGTGCTCCATCATCAGCGTTGTCGTCGTCTTGCGCCGAAAGGCAAGGCAGGCTTGCGAACTTTTTTTTCTGTTTTCTTCGCGCACTGTCTCTCTGGTGAATTATGGAGCACAAGATGAGCGTACCGAGCCTCGCTTGCAGCACACGCAATAGGAAAACGGAATCATATTTTTTTCTCGATGTATCATCGTTTTCCTCGTTTCTACGATTCGCTAAGGAAACGTGTTTCATGTTTGCTCGGCTAAACAATTTTTCCTTTGGTACCATTTCTATTGCGGTAATATGTGACTTTTTTATTCGGGTTGGAGAAAGTAGGGTCAAATGTCCCTTTGTTCCCTCTGATTGACAAGTAAAGAATGATAGACATAGTCATCATCGTACGATGGTTTCCCCAATTGTATCGTTTCATGACGTGCCGAATGTGAGAACACACCAAGAGGTGCTCTTCACACCATTTCCCGTGATTCGTAGTGGTTTCCAATGGTGGGATAGCAGCGGAAGAATCACACGGTCATACCCTGCATGCGAAAGTCGTAAAAAAGCAACTCCTTGGGGGTCGTACACTGAACACGTAAGGGCCTATTGGTGAAGGTGGGGTTTGTCATTATCTTACGCTCTTTATAAATAAAAAATAATTTGCATGAAATCGAAATCTTACAGGGGGAGGGGGAGTTGAAGAACCCCGAAAAATCCCTTACGTAATTAGTGTTCGGCCCCTTGGCCCCATCGTCGTACCCTTCGTACTGTTTTGTTGTTTGATATCCCCAGTGATACGCGGAATAAATTGGTGTGTTATTTTCATACAAGTGTGTACAAACGTCTGGTGCAAATAATGCGTAACGAGCTGTAGGAGACGCAATAAATGGATAAATTTTTAATTACGTTTGCTTGCGAATAATGTTCTTGATCACACGATATGAATATATGGAATCAAGAGTTATGCAAATGTGAAATGTAGAATTTTATTTATGTTTCAAATTATTTTTATTTTCGAAATTCTCAATCTTGATGTAAGCATAAATGACGTTTTTAGACTTGATAAAAGAGATAATGTGACGTAGCAACTGTTGCGCCGAGATAATGCTGTCTAGGGTAAGACGGTATAATGTGCCCCCTAGCCCAAACATCCCTGTGTGATTGCTAGAAAACTATAACTAACTAATGTTAAAAATCAGACATAAAAATATTTGTTGGACCATTATACTATGTGAATGTTAAGTAGTAGATGGCGGTAATGAGTCAACTTATATCAGTTCAAAATTTTACATGAGATATTCAATAAAACTAGGCCAAGCATGTTTACTCATATCGTTTGTAGGTAACTAAACTACCAAATTACCATTGTTGAGTAATTTGATAGTTTAGTTATTAACAAACGAATATATAAGTAAGAGAAAAACACTCCAAAATAATAAATTAAGTTTTTTTAATGAGATCCTGTCACAAAATTCTTAACGTATCCGCTTTTCAATCTTAAAACCCAAATAATCTAATACCAATATACCGTCCTTCAAAGAATAACTAATCCGAAAAACTAATTTCAACAAAACCCACCATCACAAAGCATAAACTTCTCAAACTTGTACCTACCTAATCTTGACGGAATAGTTTTCCCAATGAACAAGATGATCCCTGCAAAAACACGTTTTCGCTCACAATTAGTAGAAGAGGAAATTAAATAAAATACCACATCGTGGCTGCACCGAACGAACGGTGCATGAACCGCAACCAACATAAACATGAACAGCGCTGATGATAGAAAAATCACTGATCGAAAAGTTTTCCGGTAAAATCAACCTTTGCGAAATCTGTGCTGCTCCCTCGTTCGGAAAGTTAATCACGGCAGAAACAGGTGCACCCCAATTTGCCGTGCACCGAGTCTCGGTCTATAGTTTATAGTTCAGTTGATCTGATTGGATCAGGCAGGGAGCAGCATCGCTCTTTTATCAACGGAAGAAGGGGGATCTGGAGAGCAATTAGCAGTGTAAACAGGTTCTTTGCGCGAAACTAAAACTGCCGGAAGCCACCACCAACTCGTCGTCATCGTCGTCACAATTACCGTCGGGGGTGGGAAGCAAAAACTCTTCTACGGGAGTGAAACAAAAAAAAACAAGATGCTAGCAGATGAAGTCATCATGTTGGAAGGTAGGTAGAATGGGTGGTTACGAGGTTGGTAGTTGATCGAGAAAGTCTGGTGGATGCGCTTCATACAAATGACAACAATAGCGACTGAGAACAATAAAAGGAAGCCATAAGCCAGTTTTACAAGGAAAGTTTTGCTGAAAGGAAAAATGAAATGGAATGAAATATCTAAGCATTTGGTAGGGTTTTGCAAGTTGTAATGAAGTCATTTGAGAAACCAAAAAAAATGTCAAATTGGATTCAAATATTTAACTCGGTAGTGTTGTACAGATTTACTTTGACGTTGGACGACGTTTTACCATAAGAAACTACCCAAGTAAGTCCCACTGGGACATTGCCGCATCGCAGCTTAGTGTTCATTAAGCACTTCCACAGTTATTAACTGCGAGGTTTCTAAGCCAAGTTACCATATCTAGAGATGTCGTAAATTAATCGATTACTTTAATCGAAGTAATAATCGTTGTAATAATCGATTAATAATCGATTCAATAATCGAGAGAGATCGAGAGTAATCGATTTGTTACTAATCGATTAATCAGAATTTTACGACATCATAAGGATGTCGCAAATTAATAGATTACTTCGATTAATCGATTCATCGTTGTAGTAATCGATTAATTTCGAATCGATTATTATCCAACGATCAATCGATTCAATAATCGACAGGAATCGAAAGTAATCGATTAGTTACTAACCGATTAATCGGGATTTTACGACATCTCTAACCATATCTGCATTTGTATATCATGAGGTTAACACGATGATACTTTTATGCTCAGTGAAGGTGAGATTATTTCCAACCCGAAAATTTCCTAGATCGGACTGTGAATCGAACCCAGCCATCTTCAGGATGGTTTTGCTTTGTAGCCATGCATCTTACCGCACGGCTAAGGAGGGCCTCAACCCAAGTAACATTTAAGCTTTATTCCGCTCTAGCAATGGTTTTCATGATCAAACGGCTTGATGACGCTTCGGCCTAATGATCCTGCATTCACAACGTCTTCAATTTACAGTAAATGTTTCGTATTGCATTTTAGTTTGAAGCTGAAATACATTTTTTTGCTTCGAAGATCAGTGCTCGGATTTTTTTTCCTTCGCAAGAAAACTTTAGGATTCATAGTTCACTAAAGATTCCAATACATCCTTGAAGAGTCCATTAATTTTTGTTTTTAAAAGTATTATTTTTGTTTTTTCTTTCATTTCTTTATTTGAGTGATTTTTCCACGAGGAGAAGTTCATCACTAATTTATTTTTATTTCTTATTTTTGTTTTATGGAAAAATCCTTAATTGTTTATTGGAACTTCTCATTATTTGTGGAAATTTTGTAATAAATAATTTGATTCATTGCTCATACCCTGATTTTTTCTTTGGCAATTTCCTAATTTTTGAATAAAATATTTTAGGGGGAGTTTTTATTTTATTCGAAATAATAGATAATTCTTCAACTCCTCAAGCGTACGACGACAAAATTCGGACGAAATAAAAAGCGGAGCTCAGGAAAGCAATGATCTTCCGTTGGTATCGCAGATCCGTACAATAGCAGTGAATAGAAGAACTTGCCCTGTAGCCTTGGTGTGTTGCAGTGAGTTTGGATCTGTGGTATAAAGCCTGTCCACGTTAAATTTCGGACACCCATCATCCAAAGCGATTTTTAAACATTTTTACCACCCGCTGAGACGAGCTATTTACATGACAGCTCAATCTCTTCAGTAACCGCTGCTTTCAGCATGTTTTAGCTTTCATTCAAATCGATGAAATGGCGACAAATCAATTGAATATTATATTATTGTCCGAAATTTAACGTGGACAGGCTTTATTTTGGGTTGGTACAATGAACTTTAAAGTTCGGTGTGGTATGGGCGTAGCCAGGATTTCGATTAGGGGGGGGCCAAATTTTTTAGGTCTTCTGAATCGTAGTTTTATAGTAGTTTTATAAAAACACATGAATATTAGTGCTTGGTACTTTTTCCTTCTAAGCTCCAAACACTTTGAAACCAAATCCACAACCACCAGTAAAGGCTGAATCTCAACAGCGCATTGCGCGTCAGCGTTGAAGTCAGCGTTTTGTACTAAAACGTAATGCCAATAAACGTGACGCATTCACGCCCGGATTCTTCAGGAATGCCTCCAGCAATTTCTTCGGCAATGTCTTCAGGAATTCCACCATCAATTTCGCCGGGAATTGACCGAAAATTCCACCATTATTTACTCCAAGAAATCCTCCACGAATTATTTTATAAGTTCTGCAGGGAATTCTTCAGAATTCTTTCGTGCTGTTTCTCATAAAAAAATCTGAAAAATTGCACCGTGGAATTCCTAAGAATATTCCGTGGAAATTCCGCAGAATTGCCAATAAACATTCCTGAGAATTTCGCGAAAAATCTTCGAACTTCCTGTGTAAATTCCATATTTTTTTCCGTGAAAGTTTCGAATAATTTCTTGTGAAAATTTTAAAGAATTTCTCCAGGAACTCCACGGAAAATGTATACAGAAATTATACCGAAAATAAAATCAACAATAGAATTTTTGGAGGAGTTCCTCGATTAATTCCCAAAGAAATCCAGAAAGAATTCCGGTAGAAACTTCAAGATTTCCACTGGACATCCTGCAGGAGTTTCTTCGAAAATTCCTCCGGGAGTTGCTCCAGGAATTCTTCCAGGAGTTCAACCGGCAGATCCTCCAAGAGTTCCTCCAGGATTTCCTCCGAGAAATATTCCGGTAGTTCTATCGGCAGTTCCTACGGGGGCTCTCTGAAAATTCTTCCGAGAATTTCTCCAGAATTTCTTCCGGGAATTATACAGAAATTCCTCCAGAAGCTCCTCCGAGAATTTCTCTGGGAGCTCTTCAAGAAATTCTCCGGGAGGTCCTTTGATGATGATGATGGTCCTGCTGCATACCCCTACAAAGGTTTCAGCTAGATGAGATTTGTCTATAAGACGAATTCTCCAAGATTTTTTCCGAGAAGTCTTCTGGTAGATTCACTGGCAGTTCTTCCGGAGGTTCATTTAAAAATTCTCCCGGGAGTTTCTTCAGAAATTCCTCCGGGTGTTCCACCAGTAGCTCTTCCAGGAGATCATTCAGGCTTTTTTCAGGAAATCATTTAGGCTTTCTTCAGAAAATTAGCTGGAAATTCCTGCCGAAGTTATTCTGATAGTTTTTCTGGAGTTCCTCCGGAGGTCCTCTAGGAATTCTTCTAGGAGTTTCTCCTGAAATTCTTCAGGAGTTCTTACAGGAGCTCCTCCGGCAGTTCCTACGTGAATTCCTCCGGAGATCCACCAGCAGTTTTATGAGCATTTCTCCGGAGTTTCACCGGCAGTTCCTTTGAGAAGGAACTCCCGGAGTAATTTCCGGAGGAACCCCCAGAGGAATTTCTGTAGGAATTAGAAAGTAGGAATCTGTAGGAATTCTGTAGGAATTTCTGTAGGAATCAGAAAGTATCAGAGGAATTTTCGGAAGAACTGCTAGAGGAACTTCTAGATGAATTTATTGAAGAACTACAGGAAGAATTTCCGGAGGAAATCCTGGAGGAACTCTCGTAAGAACTTCTGGATGAATTCCAGGACAAACTTCTGGAAGAATTCTTGAAGGACCTCCGGAGGAGCGCCTAGAGAAATTTTCCGAGGAACTTCTGAAGGAATTTGTAGATAAATTCCCAAAGAAAGCCTTAATGAACTCCTGAAAGAAAGTCTGAATGAATTTCGGAGGAACTACTCGTGGAACTCCCGGAGAAATTTCAGTGAAACAGCCGATGGAATACTTGGAGTTGAATTTCTAGAGGAACTTCCGAAATCCCATTTTCCTTGAAATTCCTGCCAAATATCCTCAAAGAATCCCCTGTGAAGTTCCTGGAGAGATTACTAGAGGAACTTTTGGAAAAACTCCTGGGGGAGCTCCCGGAGGAACTTCCACAAGCACTTCCAGAGGAATTCTCACAAGGTAGTACTGAAATAATTATTGGAGAAGTTCATGAAGGAATTTCTGGAGAAATATCAGAGGAGGAATTAATGCAGAAATTACCAGATGAAATCCAGAAAGTATTCCCAGATGAATTGCTGTTCTTTGTTTGTTCTGAAGAAATTCCTGTAAGAACTCTTGGAAGATATCCTGGAGGAACTCTAACATTAATTTCCGAATGAAATTCTGGAGTAAATTCCGAGTGAAGTCCGGAAAGAATTTTAGGACAATTTCGCGGAAAAAATCCCGGAGAAATTCCTGAAGTAAGAGGAGAATTTCCGGGGAAATACTTGGACGAATTCTTGTAGAAATTCCTAAAGAAATTTCTAGATGAATTCTTGAAGGATATTCTGAAATAATTGCGGAAAGAATTCCAAAATGTAATTCTAGAGGAATTCGCTATTGAATTTATAGAGGTATTCCCGGAAAAAGTTCTGGAAGCTATCCCGAAGGAATTTCAGGAAGAGTTCCTGGAGGAATGCCCAGAGCAGTTTCTTATAGATTAGAAGATGAAATTACGGAGCGAAATCGAAGGATTTCTGTCATAAATTACTGAAGAAACTTCTAGTGGAATTTTGGGAGGAAATTCCGTATGTATTCTTGGAGGAACTCTAGAATGCATTCCTGAAGGAAGTGTTGCAGATTTTCCTGGAAGAATAGCCGAAGAAATGTCTAGATGTAAAACTTGAAGGGAAGAAAAGAAATCTTCAAGAAACTTCCACATGAATTTCCAAAAATAATAGTTGGGGTTTCTAGGTAAGGAGAAATTACATACAGGAGAAGGATTTTAAAACGATTTTCAGAGGAATTTGTGGATAACTTTCCGGAGAATTTAGAAGTTCCCAGGGAGCTTCTAGAAGAATTTCTAGGAGAATTCTTGAGCCCGAAATGTTTCGAGTTGTTTTGAAATTTCATGTAGTATGGATCCTGGATACCCTTTTCAAAATATATATCTTTTCAAAAACCTATTTCTGAATATGATTGGATCGTAAAGTGCACATGTTTAAGCGAATTCATTTCAGTACCCGTTCAATCTTTCCAACATTTAGGGGGGGGCGACGGCCCCCCCTGCCCTTCTCTGGCTACGCCCATGCATTTACTATACTGTTTTGTATATTTCTGCACCAAACAGCAATGCACCAATAACTTTTTTCTCTTGCTGAGGCATTCTTGTCTGACCTAGTTCACCTTAGGGCATAACTTGATCCTTAATTCAAATTCATGCGGATTACATTATTGCTTGATAACACAGATGATATGCTTAATAAAAACGAAGCAAGAGTTCTACAATGACCTAAATGTAATGGGTAGCTTCTAACCAAGTTACAAATATGTTCTCGGTCTATTAGATTTATTTACATCAATCTGTAACACGAAAGCCCATGGATAAATCCTACATTTTGTTCTATTTGAAAGAGATTGAAACTTTTTTCGCGGCGACCAAGATCCCCCACTTAGGAAGCGAAATGCTATTTCTTTACGAGCTGTGTTGAAATTTTGTTCCCCTTCGGAATCAAAAGTTGCTCCACATTTCGATTCACCTCATTTCTTCCCGTGTTGTACTTAGCTTCCACTTGCTGCGAAGCAAATAAAAAGCCTTAGAAAAAGCAATAATAAATTATAACTTCTAACTGCGCGCTCTTGCCTGGAAGTTAACTATCCTTGAGGATTTTTCTTACCGCAGACGAAGTTCACCTCCATTCCTTCCATTAAGCTCGCATCGGAAGCACAAAGTCTCTCACTTTGTGGAGATTTGCACGAAAGTTTGTGGGGGAAGAATCATATGACAGAGTCAGCCAGTCCTGCTAATAATTAGCGGAAGTTTTAAAAGAATTCCTTTTTTTGTGAATAAACTTGACATATTCTATTTAATGATCGGAAGTTCATACGTTTTGGTAGCAATAGACAAGGCGACAGCAGCTAATGAACATCATTCTTCAAATGATTCCGCCGTAATGACTTTCAGTGCGCCCCTGGTTCTGAAGTGAATGCAACCTTTCCTGCCTATTTTACATGGCGATGAGGGCAATAGAACTGAACTGTAGTAGCTCCGAGTAGGAAACGGAAGCGGTCTTCCCGGCGGCAGAGGAACGGGACACGAGGAGCCAGAGCGGAATAATGCTTTTAAAAAGCAAAAATAATGCATGCGGATATCCCCCCAAGAGAAACGGATGGACCACAGACGAGACGAAAAAGAAGAAGAAGAAGGGGGGGAATTCGGGACTGCACACATAAACGGATTGGCTCATACACGAAAACCAGTCAAAGTACTCTTTTTGTTTGCTTGGCTTCCTTCTTTTTTTTTTCCTGCTCCATACTCACTGTTTATGTTCGCTACAATGCTTTCAGAATGGAAAAATTATTTAGTGTTATTGTTCCATTTGCGTGTTTTTATTGCTTTTTATCGCATGGCGGAAGCACTTCTTGAAGGGTGCTCGTTTGGCGTGAAGATTTTACACATTTGTGGCGAATTGGGCAGTGACTACCTTGCTAGCTATAGGATCCAATCAATTTCGACCGCCTGACTACTTTTTTGTGGGTTAAAATAGGTAAACTAGAAGTTGATTACAAATTATTTCAATTGTATGTTAAATAGGGAGATGAATACAGTCAACGCCTAAAAAGGGAAATGTACGATCAGTAGTTTAGTAATCTACTAGACCATTTGGAAAGACAAACCTATGTTTGCTGTTCCCGTTCAAACAAATGTTGAGACCCTGCATAGCTCATCGAAAAGTCAGTATTTGGTACGAAGCAGGGCCAGATTTACGCAGCGCGTTCCAATCCTTGAAAATTGCCTACTTTTAGGGCATTAATAATTGTTGAATTGGGGTGGCCCAGCTGCTAGACAGTGGGGTCCCTACTACCCCAGATGCTGCTAAACCAGAGGGGGGACAACGGATTTTTTTTTTTTCATATGGACTTTGGCAAGTATGACAGTTCCCTCTTATTTTGCGCATAAATTTATACTCCAATGTCAAAATGGTCATATACTATCATAAATTGTCGTGGAATTGGTGAAAATTTGTATTGTTTACCGTTTTTACAAGAGAGAGTGGTGTTAAATTAAAGATTGCAACGAACAAAAATACACCAAATCCGTAAAAATGTAGTGTTTTCACTTTATTCCTTACGCGAAATATGCAGATAAATAATTATGTTGGTAGAAGAAACTCTGTGCTGAACAGAAACAGTTGTTTCTGGCATTATCCAAACTTTGTGCGTTTCACAACATTCTCACTCACTGCAGTGTTTATGTTTCATAGACTATGACCACAGACAAACAGACGTAACACTAGAAAAAATACCATCGACCATGATTTCAACGATCAATTTGAATTTGATTGATTACGCAATTCACAACTAGAGGCGCTAGTGTCGTAATCCTTCGGTTTTGGCATTTCACTCCAGCGCCTTCTGGTGACGATGTCATACGAAACATCGTTTCGTGTAACATGCTCGCAAGATGGTGGTTGATAAGTTGAGCGATGGATTTTTCAGAAAAATTTTCAAGCTGTTACGTCTGTTTGTCTGTGCTACGACGCAGTGTTAGTGCCGTCGGCATTCGCTTGATTGGAGGCAACGAGCATTTGACAGCTTGACACCCGCCTGTGCTAAACAACTGGATGGCACGACGCCATGTTTTTGAAGCCAGCATCGCATGTGTAAACAATAGAGGTAATAAACTATAGAGGACGATTGTCGCTGCGGTTCCCTTTGTTATCGTTCCCAAACATGTTGGGTACCTATCTGTCAAAACATTCTGATTTTTCCTTCGTTGACATTTAGTGCCCTATCTTCGCCAGCAAAAGATGTTTCGCCAGTGACGACAGCGACAATCTTCCTCTATAGTTTATTACCTCTATTGTGTAAACTAATGTTTTGTTTTGAAAATGTGTACGAAGTGTGGATTAAACAAAAATGTACAAAGAACTGATATAATTATTTCTCGATTAGATTCCGCTGGTTGTACTATTTGTATTATTTATTAATCTTGATCGAACCACAAATTCAAACATGAAATGTTTTGTAATATCATGTGAGAGCGATTTTCATAATTACAAGTACGTAAATGATGTTCCACAAAATAAGTTCTCGGTACATCGCATCCCGGAAGACCCGATCCGGAGAAATCTTTGGCTACAAGCAATAGCAAACGCCGAGAACAGAATAATTTATCCTGATGAAATCAATTTCGAAGCGATACGTATTTGTTCCAAGCATTTTCTTGTAACCGATTTCACAATAAAAACCCAGATTAATCCACCTAGCGGCGATGATGCCTTTCTCGTGCATCGTAAAATGTACTGAAAAAATCACATAGGAAAGGTCAAAAAAGCACTTTAGGGGGATAGATCGCATATTTTCTATCATTTTGCATGTTTTTGCATTAATTACTATGCATTCCCACCATTCTTGAAAAACATTTTTTTTCGATTTTGAAATTTTTTTTCCAAGGGGGGACCTTTGGGAAAAAACAATGATTTTTCAATAATTCCGAAATGCAATGTCCGATCAGGCCAATTTTCAATAGCAAACAATGGGACCGCATTCCCCGTCGAATGCAACTTGTTGCGAGTGAATCGGGTAATGCTAAGTTCCAAAAAGTGTGTCTACAAAATTTGTACACATACACACATACACACACACATACACACACACACATACATACATACAGGGGGCAGCAGGGACTTTGTCCAAGGGCTTGACGACCCCTCCCCATGGCCACTGCGAGTTAGGGGGCCTGCCTAGAACGTGATGGGGTTTGACAGTGGGCTCTGTTGAACCTCTATAAAAAGCTGCATGTGTTTGCAAGCAGGCCCTATCACAGCGACCGTGCGCCGCTCAAAGCACACAAGCCCAACAGGTGTGCCAACCGGCACATCAGGATTGATGCCAGTAAGATCCTGATTATGGTATACTGGTCACGGCAAACGACATTGGACGATTCTCGGTTTTTGGATAGGATTAGGCGTATATGGGCTGACAGTCGAGCTATTCTGTTTCCTGAGTAAAAAGGGCGACATCTTTTTGAAATGGCAAGCAGGCTAATGGTTCGTCTGCCTCCGTCCCGGTAAACAACCTGGCAGGCCTCCGGTAACGCTCAACACTTGTCACCTATACCGGTGGGTAGTAGGTTCAGATGCACCATTCCTGATTTACGCCGATCCGGCTCTGAACACGGTGTTATAAGGCACCGGAGTCAACCCTTGCATGGACCTCACTGTTACAAAGGCACCCATGGGATCACAAGAGGCGACTATCTACAACAGGAAGAGATAACGGCCCGGAGGGGACCCTTTTACATGGAAACAAATTCTACAATCAACGAAGGAGCAGGCGGTGCGAATGTTTTCGCAAAGAGTGGGAGGCTGCAGCGATCTCCAGTGATGGCGCAGGCAGCAGTAGCAAGTACCAGCAGTATGGCCAAGGCTGCTGAGAACCAGGCAGGCCAACAGGAGCTAGGATCCGGAAATAGGGTGTCCACCCCAAAATCGGAAAGTAGTGCTATTCAGGAGGATCTACAATTTGGGAGGTCCAACCTGATGGAGGTGCGGAAGCGAGTCAACGAGCTCTATGACTTCGTGAAGGACAAGCACAATGTTCACACGAAGATCAAGCTTCTAGTGACGAGCATCAAGTCCGCCGTTAAATCTGCTGAGCACGAACAGAACGCGCTCAAAAGTAGAGCGGAAGCAGCTGAAAAAGCACTGAAAGATGCAGCGGAGCATACAACAGTCGAGACACTGCAAACACCAATGAGCTCCCGAAATACTCGCACGGAGAAGCGAAGCAGGGACCCTCCACGACAGCAGGAAATCCCGAAGAAGCAGCGGAGCGTGCAAGATTGTGCTAGCGTACTGAAGGAAGGCGTCAAGAACGGTTATTGGCAAACCGTGGAAAGTCAGCGGGAGAAGAGAAAGAAGCAGAAGAAGAACGTGGAAAAAAGACGGAGCAGATGAAGAAAGAAAAACATTGCTCTTCTTGTGAGAGGGTCAAAGGGGACGCCTTGATAGTCGAAGTGAGCGACAAGACGACATACGCAGCGATATTACGGAAGGTGAGAGAAGACCCGGTGCTCAAGGACTTGGGTGAAAAAGTTGTGAGGACTAGGCGTACTCAGAAGGGGGAATTGCTGTTCGAGCTGAAGAAGGATCCCACGGTCAAGAGCTCGGCCTTCCGGGAGCTCATTGCCAATTCCTTAGGTAGTGAAGGAAACGTAAGAGCTTTAACGCAGGAGGCCGTGGTCGAATGCAGAGACCTGGACGAGATCACCACGATAGACGAACTGAGGGATGCACTGATCTCACAATGCATGCTGGGCGAAGTTCAGATGACCATTCGGTTGAGGAAAGCGTACGGTGGTACACAAATAGCAGCGATACGACTACCGGTAGATGCCGCCAACAAAATGGTGGAGGTGGCCAAGGTGAAGGTCGGATGGTCTATGTGTCCGTTGAGACTCACCCCTCGAATCACCAAACAGATGGAGCGATGCTTCAAATGTATGGCATTTGGACACCAGGCGCGAAACTGCAGTGGCCCAGACAGATCCGGTCTTTGTAGGAAATGTGGTGGAGAAGGACACGTTGCTAGGGACTGCACGAAGCAACCAAGATGCCTGCTCTGCAAACCGGAGGATGGAAACGACCACATGACGGGTGGCTTTCAATGCCCTGCCTACAAGAAGGCGATGGCGGGCCGAGATTAATGGAGATCATCCAGTTGAATCTCAACCATTGCGACACCGCACAGCAGCTGTTGTGGCAGTCGACAACAGAAGCAATGTGCGACGTGGCAATTATTGCTGAGCCGTACCGGATTCCTTCTGACAACGGCAACTGGGTGGCGGATGCTACAGGGATTGCGGCTATCCAAGTGATGGGCAGATTTCTATCCAAGAGGTGGTAGACAGTTCAAGCGAGGGTTTCGTAATCGCCAAAATTAACGGGATCTTTGTCTGTAGCTGTTACGCACCCCCAAGGTGGACTTTGGAGCAGTATAACCGGATGCTGGACTCACTCACGGAGAAGCTGATCGGCCGAAATCCAGTGATCATCGGAGGCGATTTCAATGCTTGGGCAGTGGATTGGGGAGCAGACTGACTAACGCCAGAGGTTACAGTTTGCTGGAGGCGCTGGCTAAGCTGGAAGTAAGATTGTGCAACGAAGGTACCGTTAGTACATTCCGCAGAGATGGCAGGAGTCCATCATCGATGTCACGTTCTGCAGTCCGTCGATGGCGAGGAACATGAACTGGAGCGTTTGTGCAGCATATACCCATAGCGATCACCAGGCGATCCGATATAGTGTTGGAACGCGAACGCCGACGGTCCGACGGGAGACAAGGTCTAGTTGGCGAAGATGGAAGACGAAGGACTTCGCTCAGGATCTTTTATCGAAGCACTTCGAGTGAACAGCGACGCTACAAACCTTGACGCAGACCAACTGACGGAAACGCTAGCGAGGGCTTGCGATGCGACGATGCCGAGGAAATTGGAGCCAACGAATAGCCGACGGCCAAGTTACTGGTGGAACGAAAATCTTGCTAACCTTCGCGCTGCCTGTCTCAGAGCTAGGAGACACGTTCAGAGGCACGGTCTGAAATGGTCAGAGAGGAGCGAAAGATAGTTTTCCGTGAAGCTAGAGCGGCATTCAAACGGGCGATCCAAATCAGCAAGTCTAACTGCTTCAAGGAGTTGTGCCAGGAAGCTGACGCTGATCCTTGGGGTAACGCTTATCGAGTTGTGACAAAGAAGATCAGGGTCCAGCGACGCCAGCCGAAATGTGTCCAAACAAGCTGAAGATCATCGTGTACGGTCTTTTCCGCAGCATGGTTCTACGACGTGGCCGCATACGCCGTACGAAGATGAAGACCGAGTAACCGCTGCAGGTATGCAAGTCACCAATGACGAGCTATTATCAGTGGCGAAAGGTTTGAAGTTGAAAAAGCTCCGGGTCCGGATGGAATTCCAAATGTGGCTCTAAAATCCGCGATTTTGGCGTTCCCGGATCTGTTCAGGATGGTGCTGCAGAAGTGTTTAGTAGACGGTAATTTTCCGGACACGTGGAAGATCCAGAAACTGGTGCTGCTGCCGAAACCAGGAAAACCGCCGGAATCCAGCATCGTATAGGCCCATATGTCTGCTGGATACACTGGGGAAGCTTCTGGAAAGGGTTATCCTTAATGAAACTTACACAGTTCACGGAGGGTGAGACTGGCTTATCGGAAAAACAGTTCGGATTCCGCAAAGGCAGATCGACTGTGGATGCAATCAGGACAGTCATTGAAGATGCAGAGAGGGCGTCCAAGAAGAAGAGGAGCGGCAATCGGTTCTGCGCGGTAGTGACGATTGACGTCAAAAACGCGTTCAATAGTGCCAGCTGGGAGGCCATCGCCGCAGCGCTGCATGGAATGCGAATCCCCGACTTCCCGTGGAAGGACCTTAGGGGGCACCTCCTGAACCGGATTCTGGTTTACGACACGAACTCGGGGCAGAAATCGATCAGGGTTACGGCGGGCGTTCCACAAGGGTCCATACCAGGCCCGACGTTATGGAATGTGATGTACAACAGGGTGCTGAAGATGAAGTTGCCCAAAGGTGTAAAGATTTACGGATTCGCGGATGATGTCGTCCTAACGATAACCGGTGAGTCACTGGAGGAGGTGGAAATGCTGGTGGCGGAAGCGACCGACGCAGTAGAAACCTGGATGAATGGAGTCAAGCTGCAGCTGGCTCATCACAAAACGGAAGTGATGCTGGTCAGCAACTGCAAAGTAATCCAGCGGATGCAGATTACCATTGGAGGGCACGACATCCCGTCGGTGCGGACTCTGAGACATCTAGGTGTGATGATTGATGACCGGTTGAACTTCAACACCCACGTGGACTATTCCTGTGAAAAGGCGGCTCAAATGATCAGTGCGTTAGCAAGGATCATGCCGAACGTCGGCGGTCCGAAAGGCAGCAGTAGGCGTCTTCTTGCGTCAGTATCATCCTCGATACTAAGGTACGGAGTTCCAGCCTGGGGAGCTGCGCTCAAGACGAAACGTAACCGGAGGAAGCTGAATAGCGTGTTTCGTCTAATGGCCATTCGAGTCGCGAGTGCGTACCGAACTATTTCGTCGGAGGCAGTTTGCGTTATCGCAGGGATGATTCCAGTCTGCATAACCCTAGCAGAGGACATCGAGTGCTACCAACGGAGGGATACCAGAAATGTGAGGAAGGCGGTGAGACTGGACTCTATGGTGAAGTGGCAGCAGGAGTGGGACAATGCGGATAATGGAAGGTGGACCCATCGGCTCATCCCCAATGTGTCGACGTGGGTGAACAGGGAGCATGGTGAGGTGAACTTTACCTCACACAGTTCCTGTCCGGACACGGTTGTTTCCTCCAATATTTGCACCGGTGTGGCCATGCGTCATCGCCATTCTGCCCGGCGTGTATCAGAGCACGTGATATTCGACTGCCCGAGGTTTGCGGAGGCACGTAGGAGAATGCCTGCCATAAGGGCGGACAACATCGCAGAGCGAATGTGTCGCGATGAAGGTACGTGGCATGCGGTAACCAGAGTCGTGACACAAATAATGTCAGAGCTGCAGCGTCGATGGAGAAGGGACCAGCAAGTAAGCGTCGGGTTGGAGCAAAATCCCGCACAGCGAGCAGTGTTGGGTCTCGAGTCGTCGGGGCGCCAGCGAACCGGAAGTCTTCTGCCAACCTGAATCGTCAGACCGACCTCGGCACTCGAACCGTCAACCTGCTGAAGAAAGAAGAAAGAAGAAGGAATTGCTTCGGGTATGTAGGGCACCGCCAGTGCGGACGTTATCCACCACCGGAACTGTCGGACCACCTCTGCAACCCGAAGACGAAGTCGGCGCAATGCGCGAAAGCGTCCCCTGCGATAGCCGCCGGTAGTCAGGGCACCATCAGTGCGGAAGTTTCCTTCACCGGAACTGGTGGACCACCCTCGACGCCGGGGAAGTCAGGAGGATTCGAGTGAGGAAGTTTGCGGCACAACCGCCGAGGGATCGAGACGTAGCAGTGGATCTCAGCAAGCCAGTCGGCGAACTAGCCTAAGCTAGGGGCCGGAATTTTAGAAGAAGTGCATGAGCACAGCCCCCAGTAGTCGCAGCATCCAGTGGTCCTGGGGATCGAGGCAAGGAGGATAAGGGACCCGGTTTATCCGGGAGGCACATTTTTAGCAGGTCGGGAGGAGCCCATCCCTGTTCGCCTTCGAGCATAGTGTGGATGCTCGAGGTGTCTGTCGCGCAGATTTTTGATGGCCTTTAACCCTTGCAAAAAAAAAAAAAAAAACATACATACATACACACAAACAGACATCACCTCAATTCGTCGAGCTGAGTCGATTGGTAAATAACACTATGGGTCTCCGAGCCTTCTATCAAAAATTTGGTTTTGGAGTGAAATTATAGCCTTTACGTATACTTAGTATACGAGAAAGGCAAAACGGAAAAAAGTTTCTGAACATATCTGCTGTTCCCACCCCCATGAAACGGCTGTCATCCACGAACAACTCGCTTGGCTCGCTTGAAGCCAAAAACATGGTGCTGCAACATGGTGCTGGATGTAAACATTGCCGGTTAAGCAATAAACACACGAAGTAAACACACACAGTCGGATGCGTAAGCGGCATGTGTTGCATTGTTAAATTATATTCAACGAGATGTATTGCATTGTTGCGTGATTTTCGACGTGATTAATTGGCGCTTTGATGTTGCATGAAGAAGAAGGAGCAGAAAGATGATATTTAAAAAAATTCGCACGGGAAAACATACGAGGATATTTTTGAAACTCTTCTCTGAAATTCTATTTAATTAAAAACGGTAAACAGTACGGGGTTGGACTTATCTTATACTGTGTATTAAGTATGATATCACAGAATAAAAATTTAAATTGAAGTATTGTGTTTATTGTGAAGTAGAAAACAAGTCCAACCCCGTACTGCTAACCTTTTTTCAATTAAATTGCTTCTAGAATTTTAAAGAAGAGTTTCAAAAATTTCTTCATATGTTTCCCGTGCGAATATTTTTGATTATCATCTTTCTGCTTCTTCATCTTCTTCATGCAACATCAAAGCGTCAATCGCCAATGCTCTCGCGGTATGAACGGAGCTTTAAATAGGAAATGCAACACTAGCGCCACCCAATCGGTAGACGGCTTCAAGAACTACATCTCATTTCAGGAGGGTGGCTGTTCCTTCACTTTTCGGAAGGTTTGAGGACTCAGATAGGTATGTTAAAAATATTTAACAAAATATTATCTAGATATATGTGTTTGCAGTATTTGCTTTTATTCTTAGCAATCTGGGAGATGCAGGTTTCCATGATCTACAGAACGCAGTGTCATCCGCCTCCAAAACTGCTGAGAAGAACATTCTTCCAAAGCATAAGGTTCACTTTTTAGTTTCCTCCTCTCATGGAATTTCTCAAGGCATAAGACACTCAGCTTCAAAGGAAAGAGTTCAGATCGCCGGGGCATCCGCCTCCAGAATCACTGAAAACGCCTATCTTCCGATTCAGAAACAAAGTTTCCAGATTCCAAGTGTGATTCTGTGATTCTGAAGTGCAGAATTCAGCCTTCTTTCGCTACCGGAAATACCGGGCAAGTCAATCCCACAGTTCAAAAGCATAATTTTCTGTTTACGTCAACATCTGCCCCGGGCATCGTTGAAGACCCCAGGCTGAGTAGATCAAATATATCGGCTACATCTGATTGCAGAATGTCCGCAAATGTTCTCAACCCTTTTTCGAAGTTCAGAATCCAACCTACTTCCACTTTCGGAATCACCAAACATGCTAATTCCCCGGTTCAAAAGTATAGATGTCAAGCTTCTAATGCATCCGGTTCGATAAACGAAGACGTCAGTCCACAGCTTACAAAATTCAGATTTCTGCCTGTTTGCCTTCCCGGAAACCCCGAGCATGTCAATCACTCAGTCCAAATTCCAGCTTCAACCGGTCTGAGAGTCACCGAAGACGCTAGTCTATCACCCCCCTGAAAAGAGATGTAGTTCTTGAAGCCGTCTACCGATTGGGTGGCGCTAGTGTTGCATTTCCTATATTAAGCTCCGTTCATACCGCCGAGAGCATTGGCGATTGGCGCTTTGATGTTGCATGAAGAAGGAGAAGCAGAAAGATGATAATCAAAAATATTCGCACGGGAAAACATACGAAGAAATTTTTGAAACTCTTCTTCAAAATTCTAGAAGCAATTTAATTAAAAAACGGTGAGCAGTACGGGGTTAGACTTGTTTTCTACTTCACAATAAACACAATATTTCAATTTCAATTTTTATTCTGTGATATCATACTTAATACACAGTATAAGATAAGTCCAACCCCGTACTGTTTACCGTTTTTAATTAAATATAATTTCAGAGAAGAGTTTCAAAAATATCCTCGTATGTTTTCCCGTGCGAATTTTTTTAAATATCATCTTTCTGCTTCTTCTTTTTCATGCAACATAGAAGCGCAAATTAATCACGTCGAAAATCACGCAACAATGAAATACATCTCGTTGAATTTAACAATGCAACACATGCTGCTTACGCATCCGACTGTGTGTGTTTACTTCGTGTGTTTATTGCTTAACCGGCAATGTTTACATCCAGCACCATGTTGCAGCACCATGTTTTTGGCTTCAAGCGAGCCAAGCGAGTTGTTCGTGGATGACAGCCGTTTCATGGGGGTCTAGTCTATCAATTCCAACGCGTAAAAGGTACACACGATTTAAAAAAAACGAGCAATGGGTAATGTTTTCAACATAACCGCGAGTAGACGTAGGACTTATATAAACGTAACGTATTTACATTTAACTTTTAAATTTTGGACCTATAGAGTTTGATTATAGGTATTGATATTGGAAACGACAACTTCCATTCAGTGTAGAATTATTAGCAATTTGTTTATTCAAAACTACAAATCAAACTAATAATTAAATACAAACAAATTGCTTTGTTTCTAACTATTAAGCCCTTATTTACTCAAGCAAATGTAGGGCATCTATATATTTTTTATTGATGATAGTATTTGAAGTTTAAAATTTTATTTATAAAACTTCCAGACTTGGGCAAAATGTGCTATTTTCGGGAACTGTCCGTTTTCCAAACAAAGAAATACAGCACCAATCTCGTCGCTTCGTTTTGCTAACATGCGTGCTTACTGTTGAAAAAATCACAATAATAAGAAACGAGTCAAAGAGCAGTAACCCTACTAAAATAGAGGAGGTACTGCTAATACGTCAACGAAAAATTATTTAATGTTTTGATCCCAAACTCCGAGTCTACGTCAAGTTTAATAATACAATTTCTCAGAAAATGAAAAACAAAAAATAAGATAAATTTTATTTAAATATTCTTCTGGAAATTATTTTTTGCGGACTTTTTTAAAACATTTACATGTAAGACAGCGAAATTTTCTAATCTAAAATGCATATTTACACTATTGCTGATTGTGCACCTTTAATTGCTAATGCCTTTTGCAAATAAATGAAAGTAATTATTTTAATAGAATTTTTATTTTCATCAGCGTACTTATTTTTTTTTTCTAGGGAATCAGAACTGGCGAATATACCATGTTTCAATGTCACACGTACACGTTCAGTGCCAAGCACAACTTAACATATGGTCAGTCATATGACATGACTCATACCCATCCCGGGATCATATGGATTATGAAACCCATCACCTGAATGAGCAGACCAAATCTCTCTAATTTTATTCTTCCTCATCCACCACCGCTGCCCTCGCTGCCACAGCCATCATCGGCCTGTAGCCGTGAACCCCGATTGCATCCATCGCAACCGACACCACTGCATCCGACCATCATCAAGCACAGAATGACAAAAAAAATGCGCCCACTTCTTTTATGCATATTCGCAGACCCACCCCCACCGGCAGTTCTACCGCTAGCGACTGTATGCTGTCGCTGTGTAGGTAAACACAGCGAACAAACGAACGAACGAACGAAACGAAAAATGCGGGAGCAAAAAGCACGTCAGTACGCGCTGCTGTCACAAATTGTAATGACACGCACACGGCAGGCATTGCTTCTTTTATACACAAAGAAAATCTTCCGGTAGACCCGAACATACCGTGACATACCGCATTCTGATGTCCGTGTTAGGAATACACGGGATTGGTTACATATGAAATTTTGACTGGCTTCGACAAGAATTGAAATTCCCAGTAGCTAATCGTTAATAATCTTAAGTTTCAATAATATAGGCAAAATGGTGGAGAGTGTCCAAGTCGATTGATATACAATTCTTAAAAATCCATCGAAAGGTAAAGGCGCTAGAAACGTTCAAAATCTTCCCTTCCAGCGTAACGCTCTCGAATTCAAAAAATCTAAATGACACCCAGTATAGTAAAGAACGACGTAAGTCCTACGTCAATAAATAAATGTTAAACTATTTCAATCAAATTATGCCCTTAAGCCCCTTAAATATATCTGCTGAAGAAGCACTTGTTCTGCTTCCAAAAGTTCAGGCCAAACTCCAGAGCTCACAAAAGACGGTGAGGCTGCAGAGAAGTCAAATCAAACGACTACGAGATAAATTAGACAGTATGCAGCAGATTATCAACAAACTGAATTCTAAACGTTACCTTTCCGACACTGGAAGTTCAGTACTGAAGGTAGGTTAACTTATTCGATCCCATGAGTTAGTATAAGACGCAAGATTTAATTTGGTTTTACCATAGGGTAGCTCTACATTTATCTAATATTTAAACTAAACTTGTGTTTCATATGTTAAGATGGGATCGAATCGGTTTTTGCTGGGTTACTGTCAATAATGGTACATTGTTTTTAAATATTTATTTAGAACTATTCAACAAGCAATACCCTTTTCCACGAACTCACAACTCGTGTTCATAAGCAGCCTTGCAGTGAAGAGCTGCGTAGATTCGCTGTAACGCTACATTTTTATTCGCCAAAGGCATATTCTTATGTCCGTCGGGTCTTCAACAACACTTTACCATACCCCCGAACCATAATTCGATGGTATGAAACGGTAAACGGTGACCCTGGTATAACGAAGGAATCTTTAAATATTTTGAAAATAAAAGCTGCTGAAATGGAAGCGAAAGGAAAAAAAATGCTCGGTTGTCTTATGATGGACGAAATGGCCATACGGCAACAGGTGATATGGAATGAGCAAACGAAGAAGCTTGAGGGAGTAGTTCACCAGCATTTTAACCGGTCACCGGCGTTCAAGATCAAGGGCAAGATTCATGGAAGATCCCTGTAGCTTACTTTCTGATCAATGGAATGTGTGCTGAGGAGAAGAAACAGGTGATCAATACGATTCTGACTAGCCTTCATGAACATGGTGTGAAAATAATCGCGTTCACATTCGACGGAACGACTACGAACATAGCCACCGCTAATTCACTAGGTTGCTCCATTCATGGTAGTATATTACCACTTAAAACTACCTTCAAACACCCTTCATCTAATCATGACATTTTCGTAATTATGGACCCCGTCCATATGATAAAGTTGGTGCGCAACACCTTACACTCTCAAAAAACTCTCATCGGTCCAAATGGTGTGGTAGAGTGGAAATATATAGAAAATTTAAATGAATATCAAAATGCTATTGGTCAAAAACTTGCCCCTAACCTCAGTGACCGTCATTTGTATTTTGAAAATTCGAAAATGAAAGTGTCTTTGGCGGTACAAGTATTGAGCAACAGTGTAGCAGTTGCACTGGATCAGCTGAGAACCATAAATGGAGATTTCATAGGATGTAATGCGACAGTGGAGTTTGTGTCATTATTTAACGATCTGTTTGATCTGACCAACAGCATGAGCGAAAAAGCAAAACATTTTAAAAGACCACTATCCAAAGAAAACTATGACCTGTATTACGAAGCCTTCAACTATATCGATCAATACATTAGAGCAATTCGTCTTCAGAATGGTTCAAACATCCTCGACTCGCGCTGCAAGACAGGATTTCTTGGATTCTTAGTTGCATTGGCAAGCTTTAAAGGAATTTTCAAGACTTATGTGGAAGAGAATGCAGACCTTGAGCAAATATTCACATACAGGTTTAGTCAAGATCATTTGGAAAAATTTTTCGGCGCCATGAGGTCCAAGAATGGCTCAAATGACAACCCGAACTGCGTTCAGTTTAAAGCGAGTTATAAACGGTTAATCGTCAACAATGAAATCAAGAATCCCAATAGCAGTAACTGTGGAAATTTTGAAGGAGTGCAATTTTTGACAATTTCGAATGAGTCTCGGCTGGTTCAAAACACCCCGTCACACGACGAATACGATCAGCTAGATTTAGGAATACTCAAGACGTCTTGTGATAAGGATGAACACTACGATGATTACAACCTCTTTATTCGTGATGTTGGACTCAATGTAGCTATCAAGAAGAATATCGCTGAAGTCCAACGTAAACTGGTGACCGAGCTTGAATGTCAGTCTTGTTCTTTAATAGCAAGCAAGAATGCCACTGAATCGCTCGTCACCATATGCAGAGTAACTGAGTTTGAATTTAAAGTAAGTTAACCTATTCCATTTCAATTATATTTTGCTTTCTAATGAAGTTTTGAACTCAAATTTGATTGATTCGAATAACTCCAAAGTATCAACACTCGGTATAGACGAATCGAAGCAAAAATTAGAAAAAGACAAACAACGGTGTTAACTTTGACAGAACATGCAGCACAGCACAGGAAGATAATTTTAAAATGCCCATAATAAATTCTAGACTAAATTAAAATTTGATTGATGTATGATACGGGAAAAAGTTCCGAACTGTTTGATAGATACATTTTTGGAAAATATTTAAAAAATTGAGATAAGCTTCCAGATATGTAATTCAGCAACAATAATTCTGGGGTACTTATTCAAAAGGACGTATGTGATTTTGTTAACAAAGATTCATACGTTGATTTGTCCAATCTGATGGCACTTCCACGCAAACAAAAACCACCAGCCGGTAGCCGAAGCCTCCCCCTACATATCTGTGGTGATAGTTTGCGTGGGCGTGCCAACAGATTGGACAAATCGACGTATGCATCTTTTTTTAGAAAATCACATACGCCCTTTTGAATAAGTACCCGAGAATTGACAGAGAATAAATTAGCTAATCTGAGAGGAAAATACATTACCGTCATCGCTTCGCAATACAGCGTTTGGGTCGTTTAATAAACTCCACCGACGCAAGTAAGGTAGAAAATACACAGCATCAAATGGTTGAGTTAGTCATTTCCATTTACTGCAATGTACATCCTAACATACTTTCGTGGTAGCACCCACCTCTGTAACGGCCCTTATCATACATTTGCTTACCTTAAGAAATTTAGTCTGTCTCCTTGTGTTGCACCCAAATCGATCATCAATCTCACAGATCAAGATCATTCGTGTAATCATCCCAGACTCTTCTAGCAGTCTTCATCACTCCACATCGATCAGCCACTCCTCATATTATACACTTACAATCCACTTCCAAATTATGAATTAAAAGGCGTCGAAGCAATCCGTTCGACAATTTCTCCAGCAGGTGGATATTTGTTTCCACGGTATCCAGAATTTCCAGTAACCCGTGGACAATCCTGTTTCGAATCAGCTGTAGATTGCGATGGCTGGTGAACAGTTTCAAAGCAAATTACTGGAGGATTGTTTTGGAATTTCATTCTTTTTACTTACCTTTTGCAATTCCATTGAATATTTTTACTTTCGACTATGATAAAGTTAAATTTAAGTTTGTTTTTTGCGTTTTGTGGTTTTAGTTATTATTTGAAGATTTCCGAAATAAACAAAATCGACACAATGTTTATAAACATTACGGCTGACTCTGATTGGGATACAGAAATGTCAGTAGGATACGTTTGCGTAATGTTGGCTGCAAAACAAATCTATTGAATGAGATAGGGATGACATTAGGCTGCTGCTAAAGCTGGGTAGCAGTGTCGATGGGATAATTTCTTCTCTTCTATATAGATCGGAATAGTTGGTTCAGTATACAATATTTGGTTTTACGTAGTTTACGTCGAGCGATCGTGTCTTGTATACAACCCCAACAATTTTTTTTCACTAAATTCAATTCCTGCTTTGGACATAAGAGTATTTATGTTGGCCCCACGTAATATACGAATGCATAAATTGTAACTTGGGTTAGAAGCCTCGCAATCAGTGTTTGAAAGACTATTTGAAAGACATAATAATAGTTGAACGGTAAAAATCCAGATTAATCTACCTAGAATTGATGATTACTTTCTCGTTAATTTTTAAATGTATTAAAAACATCGCCTCAGACAGATTTTCATATTACAAACAATTCTCATTTGTTTGTAATCAGAAATTGTTTTAATCGAAATGCAGAATAATTGTCCGTTAAAATTCACGACAATTTTATCTATATCAGAAGTTACACTTTCTCAATTTTTCAAACCTTCATATTCATTTTTTTACTGGTAATGTGGCAACATTTCAATTATTTTAATGACACGCCGACAAATGACACACCATTCAACCGGCAAGGAAGCATCAATTGAAGTGCCTTTTTAACGATCCCCTTTGATACAAGAAACGTGAATTATATTCGCTCGTTAAATTTCTGACAAACTATAGTTACCTTGCCAGCGATGCTCTGTTTCATTCAATTGATCTTATCTAACGGCCACTACTGACTGATAAACGAACGACGGTGCAGGCGGTCGGTCAAACAAACGGCCAAAGTGTGAGAGATGCCGCATCCCGGAAGGATCACTAATGACGAACCCGAGCAGCAATTACTTACCGGCTTGATAAGCTGTCTTCAGCAGGAGGCGGCCTCACAGTTGGCTGCCGTTGCCGCACTCGGAACTGTACATCAACAGATGTGTGGCACGGAACGGATTCTGCAAGCTACCGTTCTTTCACCTTTGCACCTCTTTCACGTGGCGCATCGTGGCAAGGTGCGACGCGAGAAATGTTCACGACTTGTGTCAATCAAGCAGACACCATTTTGCGCCTACCTCTGGAGGTGAATGCACAATCCTTGAAGACACTAGTCGCAAAAAAATCGATTATTTCATTATAAACATTCATAAATAACCTTTTGAGGTTCATTAGTCATCAATAATTAGTATAAAGCTTTAGCTGACAAAATGATGCTCAACTTAGTTATGAAACTCAATTAAACTGATTTTTTTCTAACGTGTGGCGTGCTTTGTACAACTAAGTTTTTTTTTCACCGTGTCCTAAGACATTCTTGCGCCCACAACGCTGGCTGCAATGCGGGCGGATGCTTGCTGTGCGGAGATAAATGCTCCCGAGCGCGGGTTTCATTCGGTCCAGCAAGCGTCTAGCAGCCGGCGGCGGCGGTGGCGACCGAGGTGGTTAATGAACGATATGGCATACCTACTGTCTCGTTGCTTCCTGCCATTGCCGCTAATGGTGCTTGAAATCACTTGATTAGGTTTACAGGTTTGGTGCCTTCATCAGCTGACACGCACATATGATGATGATATACTGCCGGTTAACCACCGCGGTAGGAAGGGAAGTGCGATAAATGACATTCACCTTAAGTTTGGGTCAAACAGTTCAAGTGAATAGTACTCGGCTAAAAGGGGGCTTCTGTATTAGTCAATTTTTTTAAGAACGGGTGGTTCTTGCTCATGACAAACCATTTTAATGCGAATTATGAAGCTTTGTTGCGAACGGTTGACTGTCAAGTTCTCTATAAGGATATTTTCTCTGTTTTAATTTATCGTAATATAAGTTTTTAAAGTAAATTCGTGTTAATTTGAATTGGAAACGTGTGGTGTTGAGTTTATTCAAAAACAGAAGAGTTTTCATCACGCAAGGGACTATTTTTCTTTCATATTGATGGTATTTATGTTGGTTTGAAAGCAAGCTTGTTCAAAATGATTTAGAAAAATTATTTAAAAACACGCCTTATATAGATGAACTAATCTTTTTAGTCGCAACAAACTTATTGATCAAAATTCCGTCAAAACGTTTAATTTGGCATTTTGATTTTTCTTTAAATTGTTGTGGTTTATTGATCACACGACCAAAAATGCGATCGAAAAAAGACGTACCTACATAATAAAAACAGAATTCTGTTCTATCTACCAAACACTGGACATCATGAACCGGGCCAGAACTACAAACTTAATCTCTTAATTGATTGATGAACAATTTTACGCTGATGGCAGGGCTATTTGAGACATTATATTTACACCATTTTACACTCATCATGTTCCTCCTAATCATATTATCAACTGTATTCGGTTTTAAAAACCTACTGCCAAAAAATATTACAGTCCTGTTAGATTTAGGACGTACCTCATCGGAGAAACGCACTTATTTTGATGTGTGCAAATTCTTAAAGCTGAAAGTACAGTGAATTTTCCCTAACTTGATGTTCTGCAACTCGATGAAATTCAAAGTCCCTTGAATGCTGCGTTCCCTCCGTAAGTCGATAGGTACCTCCTTTACTAGATATTCTCTAAGTCGAAGAAATTTCTCAATGCATTTTCACCTCGTTAAATCGATGTTGTCAGAATCAGTTCACTTGCAAGATATATACGATATCGATATATATGAATAACACTTTACGGAGCCAATCGGGCCATTTTGTAGAATGCCGTTTGGCCAAAGTGAAAAGTAAGAAGTGAACGTGTGAAGAGAAGAGTAAGAAATCAGAAATAATAAATGAGGACCGATGAATGAGAAGTGAGGTGTGACGAGTAAGAGGTGAGATGTGAAAATTGAAAATTGTTAATTCAACCCTTATTCCTTTCAACTTCCTTCTCCATTTTTTCACCATCTTCCTTCTGTTTTCTTCGTCCTTTCTTGGTCTTTGTGGGCCAATAAACGACATCAGTCGTCTAGTCGCCTGTGCTTGAGGAGTGTAGGTTCGATTCCCGCCTTGGTAAGGAGAAAACCTTTCGTAAAGCGGAAAATTCGCCCCTTGGTTCTTCCTTTTTCTTTTATCTTCATTCTTTCTCTTTCTTTTTTCCTTCTTTCTTATGTCTTATCTTGCTTCCTTTTATTTCCTTTTTCTTTTTCCTTCTTCTGTCTTATATCTCACTTCTTCACTTCTTACTTGTCAATATATCGCTTTCCACTTCCCAATCTCATCACTCACTTCCTACTTCTCACTCACAACCATCACATCTCACTTTTCATCATTCACTTGCACCTCTCATTTCTCATTTCTCACTTCCCACTACTCACTTTTCACTTGGTATTGCACACATCTGCACACACTGCTCTCCCATTTCACGGAAATCATTTTGCACTACTCTAGCTCCCTTCAAACATCTCATTTCTCACCTCTCAATTCTTAATTTTAACTATTCACCTTGATTCGAACATCTCATCGCATATAATAAGGAAACAAATTTAAACTATTCGCCCAAATGGCCCTTTCGTCCAAATGGCATTCGGCCATATTACTCCAAACCATAATCCTCCCAAGCAGCACGCGAAAAATACTGCAAATTTCTGTTTGTTCCTCATAGATTGCATTAAAAACTTTGGAAATACACCAAGTCACACTAAAGCTTCTTACCAGTTTCAGAAACACACAATGTTCCAATTCAGTTTAAGTGAGATCGCACTATGTCACGCATCTGACTTCTTAGGTGCCCGTTGGACTAAACGTGACGTGCGATGCGACGCGACTCACGAAAACGAATAACAATTATTATCAACTAGCTTAATGTACCCGGCCTTGCTCGGAACTGCCAGTTTGATTCGCACAATCGGAAAATGAATAAACCAATTGGTCAACAGGATAATTGTGTTTTCATATTGATACTTCATCGTTTGATTAAAAGAAGGCAGAATTTATATGAAAACATTTACTGATTTTGAAGAAGGGAGCAAACCCATAATCGCCTTATTGTGGGCGAACGTCTATTTCTAAAGAAGGAAACATCCACCGATGCCTTATTCCGGTCAAACGTCTTTTTAAAGAAGGGATCATATTCACCATCCAGAAGGAAACACATTAATAATTGCTTTTCATTGGGCAAAGCATGACTTCGATAAAGGGCTGAATTTATCGATAACTAAACAATACAATAATGGGTTCAGAAGTTATGCTGGTAGAGGTGAGCCAGCCTAGGGCTGCAAGCCTCTTTAATAAAGAAATAAAAAAAAAAGTTGTGCTGGAGCATACACACAAACATATCAACATTGAGTTTTATATATAGATAGCTAATAGCTATATGTATCCGGCTTTGCTCGGGACTGAAAAGTAAATTATGCAATTAAAATATCCGATGCTGTAGCACGAAACCCACAGAGGTAGATCCACCACTCATAGAATTGTACCTTTGTATCAATATATTGTTATATATTTATTTGGCCCTTCTACTTTTTCAACAAATATCTTTCAAAAATAGAGAATATGTGTACCAAATATGGTTGGAATTTATCCCTGGGGGTTGGGAGTTACACTGAATTACTAATTTTTTAAAGACAACCCCTTCCTTCATAACTTTACCCTTTCCCCAATGACCCTCCTACCTCCTTTGTTATCTTCTCCTTAGGATAGAGAATGTGTGCACCAAATTTGGTTTAAATCGGTAGGGATTAGGAGTTACACTGAATTGCTCGTTTTCTCTAGACAACCCTTCCCCCTTACCCTCCCCTTTTCACACTTCGTTATTTTTTCTTTGGGATAGAGAATGTGTGTACCCAATTTGGTTGAAATCGGTCCATGGGTTCAAAATTTACTCTGGATTACCCGTTTCCTGAACAATACCCTCCTCCAGACCCTTCCTTCTTTCACAAATTACACTCTCATATGATTGTCTCCTTATAGTGAATATGTATACAAAATTTGATTAAAAGTCCTGAGAAATGAAAGTTACACAGAATTTCAAGAGGCTCGGAAGCCTCCTTTCAAGAGGCTCAGAATCAGTCGACAATTCCAGACCGACATTTGAAAAGGGCGTAACCGCCAAAATTTATTCCTTCTGATTCCTTGTCCACTTATATACGTATATATGTAGACGAAGAATCAAAAGGAATAAATTTTGGCTGTTACGCCCTTTTCAAATGTTGATCTAGAATTGTCTCTCGCGCGTGATAGACGTTTCCCCGCACAGTTAACGTAGTTAACCTACCAAATTTCGTGTATCTTGTGACGGAAATACAGTGTCATTCAGCGAAATATGTCGCACAGGAAGAACACCATTGTTATGAACGTCAGTGTCCTCCCGAGAAGCCCTTCTTTGGCCCAGGTAAAGCAGTTCCTTGAGGAATCTCTCAAACTCAACATGGCTGATGTGAAAAGGATCCAACTGCACAACCTCAATGACTGCGTGTTTGTTGAAATGAACAGCGCAGGCGTAGCCGCACGACTACAGACGGAACATCACCTCAAACACTCATTTCACCGTCTCGGCGTATTCTACCATATTCAAGTATACGTCAATGGTCCCACCACTACATTGAGGATTCATGATCTTCCTCCGAGTATGCCGAATGAAACCATATCTGACTGCCTGAACCAATATGGTAAAGTTATCTCCGTACAGAACGAGACATGAAAGAACTTTTTTCCGGGAGTACCAAATGGTGTAAGAGTGGTGCGAATGATGCTTGAAAAAGCAATACCATCTCGTATCGTTATCGATAACGAGCCCACGCTTGTAACTGGACAAAAACAAAACCAATCTCAAACGAGTCCTCCAGCAGCGGCGGTTTCAAATTTTTCAACGTCATCCAACAAACAACACAATAGCGACTCTTCACAGATGCAAGCCGACGCAAGCGAAAGCGAAGACGACGACTATGAGGACGACGATAAAAACAACAACGACAGTGAAGGTGAGGGTGACGAACCAATTGATAACGGCAAGAAGTCCGGTACTGTAGCCGGCGGTACCTTTCAAGAGGCTCGGAAGCCTCCTTTCAAGAGGCTCGGAAGCCTCCTTTCAAGAGGCTCGGAAGCCTCCTTTCAAGAGGCTCGGAAGCCTCCTTTCAAGAGGCTCGGAAGCCTCCTTCCATGCGCCTTAGAAACCTCCTTTCAATTAGATCGTAAGTCTTCCTTCAAGAGGCTTGGAAGCCTCCTTTCGAGAGGCTCGGAAGCCTCCTTTCAAGAGGCTCTGAAACGTCTTTATAAGAGGCTCAGAAGCCTCCTATCAAGAGCCTCGAAAGCCTTTTTCAAGAGGCTCGGAAGCCTCCTTTCAAGAGGCTCAGAAGCCTCCTTTCAAGAGGCTCAGAGCCTCCTTTCAAGAGGCCTGGAAGCCTCCTTTCAAGAGGCTCAGAAGCCTCCTTTCAAGAGGCTCAGGCCTCCTTTCAAGAGAGCTCAGAGCCTCCTTTCAAGAGGCTCAGAAGCCTCCTTTCAAGAGGCTCAGAAGCCTCCTTTCAAGAGGCTCAGAGCCTCCTTTCAAGAGGCTCAGGAAGCCTCCTTTCAAGAGGCTCGGAAGCCTCCTTTCAAGAGGCTCAGAAGCCTCCTTTCAAGAGCTCAAGCCTCCTTTCAAGAGGCTCAGAAGCCTCCTTTCAAGAGGCTCAGAGCCTCCTTTCAAGAGGCTCCAGAGCCTCCTTTCAAGAGCTCAGAGCCTCCTTTCAAGAGGCTCAGAAGCCTCCTTTCAAGAGGCTCAGAAGCCTCCTTTCAAGAGGCTCAGAAGCCTCCTTTCAAGAGGCTCAGAAGCCTCCATTCAAGAGGCTTGAAGCCTCCTTTCAAGAGGCTCAGAAGCCTCCTTTCAAGAGGCTCGGAAGCCTCCTTTCAAGAGGCTCGGAAGCCTCCTTTCAAGAGGCTCGGAGGCCTCCTTTCAAGAGGCTCAGAAGCCTCCTTTCAAGAGGCTCAGAAGCCTCCTTTCAAGAGGCTCAAGCCTCCTTTCAAGAGGCTCGGAAGCCTCCTTTCAAGAGGCTCGGAAGCCTCCTTTCAAGAGGCTCGGAAGCCTCCTTTCAAGAGGCTCGGAAGCCTCCTTTCAAGAGGCTCGGAAGCCTCCTTTCAAGAGGCTCTGAGGCCTCCTTTCAAGACGCTCGGAAGCCTCCTTTCAGAGACTCGGAAGCCTCCTTTCAAGAGGCTCTGAGGCCTCTCTTCAAGACGCTCAGGCCTCCTTTCAAGAGGCTCAGGCCTCCCTTTCAAGAGGCTCAGGCCTCCTTTCAAGAGGCTCAGAAGCCTCCTTTCAAGAGGCTCAGAAGCCTCCTTTCAAGAGGCTCAGAGAAGCCTCCTTTCAAGAGGCTCAGGAAGCCTCCTTTCAAGAGGCTCAAGCCTCCTTTCAAGAGGCTCAGGAAGCCTCCTTTCAAGAGGCTCAGGAAGCCTCCTCTCAAGAGGCTCAGAAGCCTCCTCTCAAGAGGCTCCAGGAAGCCTCCTTTCAAGAGGCTCAGAAGCCTCCTTTCAAGAGGCTCAGAAGCCTCCTTCAAGAGGCTCGGAAGCCTCCTTTCAAGAGGCTCAAGCCTCCCTTTCAAGAGCTCGGAAGCCTCCTTTCAAGAGGCTCAGAGCCTCCTTTCAAGAGGCCTGGAAGCCTCCTTTCAAGAGGCCTCAGAGCCTCCTTTCAAGAGGCTCAGAAGCCTCCCTTTCAAGAGGCTCAGAAGCCTCCTTTCAAGAGGCTCAAGCCTCCTTTCAAGAGGCTCAGAAGCCTCCTTTCAAGAGGCTCAGAAGCCTCCTTTCAAGAGGCTCAGAAGCCTCCTTTCAAGAGGCTCCAGAAGCCTCCTTTCAAGAGGCTCAAGCCTCCTTTCAAGAGGCTCGGAAGCCTCCTTTCAAGAGGCTCAGAAGCCTCCTTTCAAGAGGCTCAGAGCCTCCTTTCAAGAGGCTCGGAGAGCCTCCTTTCAAGAGGCTCCAGGCCTCCTTTCAAGAGGCTCAGAGCCTCCTTTCAAGAGGCTCAGAAGCCTCCTTTCAAGAGGCTCAGGAAGCCTCCTTTCAAGAGGCTCAGAGCCTCCTTTCAAGAGGCTCAGCCTCCTTTCAAGAGTCTCGGAAGCCTCCTTTCAGGAGGCTCAGGCCTCCTTTCAAGAGGCTCAGGAAGCCTCCTTTCAAGAGGCTCAGAGCCTCCCTTTCAAGAGGCTCAGAAGCCTCCTTTCAAGAGGCTCAAAGCCTCCTTTCAAGAGGCCTGGAAGCCTCCTTTCAAGAGGCTCAGAAGCCTCCTTTCAAGAGGCTCAGAAGCCTCCTTTCAAGAGGCTCAGAAGCCTCCTTTCAAGAGGCTCAGAAGCCTCCTTTCAAGAGGCTCGGAAGCCTCCTTTCAAGAGGCTCAGAAGCCTCCTTTCAAGAGGCTCAGAGCCTCCTTTCAAGAAGGCTCAGAAGCCTCCTTTCAAGAGGCTCAGAAGCCTCCTTTCAAGAGGCCTCAGAAGCCTCCTTTCAGAAGGCTCAGAAGCCTCCTTTCAAGAGGCTCGGAAGCCTCCTTTCAAGAGGCTCAGAAGCCTCCTTTCAAGAGGCCTCAAGCCTCCTTTCAAGAGGCTCAGGAAGCCTCCTTTCAAGAGGCCTCAAGCCTCCTTTCAAGAGGCTCGGAAGCCTCCTTTTCAAGAGGCTCAGAAGCCTCCTTTCAAGAGCTCAGAAGCCTCCTTTCAAGAGGCTCAGACGCCTCCTTTCAAGAGAGCTCAGACGCCTCCTTTCAAGAGCTCAGACGCCTCCTTTCAAGAGCTCAGACGCCTCCTTTCAAGAGGCTCAGACGCCTCCTTTCAGAAAACTCAGACGCCTCCTTTCAAGAGCTCGGACGCCTCCCTTTCAAGAGGCTCAGACGCCTCCTTTCAAGAGGCTCAGACGCCTCCTTTCAAGAGGCTCAGACGCCTCCTTTCAAGAGGCTCGAAGCCTCCTTTCAAGAGAGCTCAGAAGCCTCCTTTCAAGAGGCTCAGGAAGCCTCCTTTCAAGAGGCTCAGAAGCCTCCTTTCAAGAGGCTCAGAAGCCTCCTTTCAAGAGGCTCAGAAGCCTCCTTTCAAGAGGCTCAGAAGCCTCCTTTCAAGAGGCTCGGAAGCCTCCTTTCAAGAGGCTCAGAAGCCTCCCTTTCAAGAGCTCGAAGCCTCCTTTCAAGAGGCTGGAAGCCTCCTCTCAAGAGGCTCAAGCCTCCTCTCTCAAGAGGCTCGGAAGCCTCCTTTCAAGAGGCTCAGAAGCCTCCTTTCAAGAGGCTCGGAAGCCTCCTCTCAAGAGGCTCGGAAGCCTCCTTTCAAGATTGGGGCCAAGTAAAGATTGGGGCCCTCCTTTGCCGTGCGGTAAGACGCGCGGCTACAAAGCAAGACCATGCTGAGGGTGCCTGGGTTCGATTCCCGGCGTCGGTTTAGGTATTTTTTGGTTTGGAAATTATTTCGACTTCCCTGAACATAAAGTATCATCGTGTTAGTCTCATGATAATAAACGATTATAAATGTGGAAGTGCTTAATGAATACTAAGCCGCGAGGCGGCTTTATCCCTGTATGGGAATGTAATGCCAATAAGAAGAAGATGAAGATAAGTTTATAAACGACTCATTTTATATTGTTTGATCCAGATTTACCGGCCAGTCCTTAACGTTTGCTGTTGAATTTTAAATTTCAAATCGAAGAGCTTCCAGTAATCATTAATTAGTATTTTGAATTAATTTGTTTAATTTTCCTCTACTTTTTTATTTCTTTCTGGCCTTTTTTGTTCACATATGTATATATTTTCATAATTTTTTTTTACCTGTTCATGGTTAGGTTTGGCCTTTCGAAGAATAAGTAATAAGGATAAATACACCCAACCGTTGATTGTTTTTCTAGCAGCGCTGTGCAGTACCTGCTGGGACCTATGTAATGGCTTGGCGTAAGCGGGAGTGCTGGATTCTTATACAACTGACGTATGAGACGTTACAATTTTGCAAGCTTTTCATACATTTATGGCATTTCTGACGTATTTGCCGTACACTGAAGCTCCGTTTCCAGACACTTATTATTAAATATGGACTGATAAAATTTATGATAGCAATTGCTCTGTAATGCTAACATTTGATTTTATTTTATCAATTTTGTAAATAAGGCATACTGGACAAAAGAACATTAATGCTCCATGATAAAGTAGGGGGTTACTTTTATTGTAAAAATTAGAATTGTTCAAAATTTGCTAATCATCTCGATGCACGAAGCATTAAGCACACTTATCCATACCAAGTTTTTATCTTGGGAAGATTTAAAACGAAGAAGTTTCCAACCGTACCGTCTTATTTGTTTGTGGATTTTTCTTCACTCGTTCATTTTTCTCCCGGTAGTTCTTTTAACCGTAGCAAATAAAACTTCACAAACGGACCAGGAGAGAAAAGAGGTAACGGGGCGGAACTGCTCGAGAGAGTTTTAAACCACCATAAAATTAAACAGAAAAACAATCTTCAGAGTGGGAGGAAAGTTTAGCTTTTTAATTAAAATTTATCTGATTAATTTATAAGCAAATTTATAAACATGGAAACGGTGTAGACTATTCTCTTACTTGCACTTCGCAGATACTTTATCCATACAGTTTCCTTTTAGCTTTAGCGAGTTTTATCCTTACGGAATAAATTACGGGGATTCCACTTACGCACACCAATCTGTACCTCTGCTCAAGCGATTGATTTTGTTCAACATCACTTTTCTACTCCATCTCCAACTGCAGAATTCTTTCCAAATCATGATAAACTCTGATAAGGCCAAACTTGAAGTGCCAGGAAGTCGAAAATGTCTCTCTCCCGAAAACATTCTATTTAGACTGGTTTAGAAATGCACTCGCCTTTTCCGGAATATCAACCCTACGCCTTTGCATGCAAGGCTAACAGGAGACCCATGAAGAGTATAATAACTTGTTTAAGGTTTAATTAACATTGATTTTTCACAAGAATCATTCACAACGTTTATTATTTATCAGTTAGGCAGATTTTTCGGAAAAATATATTAAGCTCTTTTAGTGGAATGTATTCAACCGTCTAAGACAAATTAAGTACTCTCCATTTAATTCCACCAATTATTTTCGATATCTTTGCAGATACGTATTTCGACCACAACTGTGTGGTCGTCTTCAGTGTCTCGTACTTGACTCGACTCGACTCGAGTCGAATTAGGGGCCCTCCTTAGCCGTGCGGTAAGACGCGCGGCTACAAAGCAAGACCATGCTGATGGTGGCTGGGTTCGAATCCTGGTGCCGGTCTAGGCAATTTTCGGATCTAGGTTCGTGTATTGGCCCAATATTGTGGGATGCTAACATCTTTCAAACAGCATGATCACTTTGGACAAGAATGAAAACACGCTGAACTATCACATGAAGCGCAGAGATTAAGCTGTCATGTATATTGATCTTCTCAGTAGTTTGTGAAAATTTAAAAAAATCACATTGGATGGTGGGTGTCCCAAATTTAAAGTGGACAGGCTTTAGGATAACCTTCTTCTTCTTCTTCTTCTTATTGGCATTACATCCCCACACTGGGACAGAGCCGCCTCGCAGTTTAGTGTTCATTAACCCCCAAAAGGCCAAGCTCTTTGAGAAAGCGATTTTTGATTTTGAAAAAATCATAACTTTTTTATTTTAGTCCAATCTTGATGAAATTTTGACACAAGGTCCAATTTTATTCTAGTTTTGTGGCTGCACATTGAGTTTTCAGAAATTTCTGGATGGTTCGGAATTATTCCAGATTCCCTTGGGGTACCAGCAAACTGGTGTTTGGGGTATTTCGTCAGTTACTCAATTTTTCTCCATGGAACCCATATAAAACAGTATGAAACAATGTTGCCACACTAATAACGAGTTTCATAGCGATTTTTCCGAAAGTTAGTCTTCCATACGGACATCCCCAGGAAGCTTCCAAATGTCCCCAGGGAACCTGTAATGGGGACAATTTCGATTTTGCTCCGAAACATGCCGTGCGACGGCTCTTTCTTCACAATTCTTCATGAATTTACTCGCTGTTGTTATAAAAGTGGTCTATGGTCAGTTTGGCCACTCTTGTGACACCCGGAATGCCCCTAGGGAACCTGTAAAGGGGACATTTTCGATGTTGCTCCAAAACATGTCGTGCGACGGCTCTTTCTTCACAATTTTTCATGAATATACTCGCTGTTGTTATGAAAGTGGTCTATGGTCAGTTTGGCCACTCTTGTGACACCCGGAATGCCCCTAGGGAACCTGTAAAGGGGACAATTTCGATTTTGCTCCGAAACATGTCGTGCGACGGCTCTTTCTTCACAATTTTTCATGAGTATACTCGCTGTTGTTATAAAAGTGGTCTATGGTCAGTTTGGCCACTCTTGTGACACCCGGAATGCCCCTAGGGAACCTGTAAAGGGGACAATTTCGATCTTGCTCCGAAGCATGTCGTGCGACGGCTCTTTCTTCACAATTTTTCATGAATATACTCGCTGTTGTTATAAAAGTGGTCTATGGTTAGTTTGGCCACTCTTGTGACGCCAGGAATGCCCCAGGGAACCTATAAAGGGGACAATTTCGATTTTCCTCCGAAACATGTCGTGTGACAACTCTTTCTTCACAGTTTTCATGAATAAGCTCGCTGTTGTTATAAAGTGGTCTATGGTCAGTATGGCTGCTCTCGTGACCCCAGAATGCCCCCAAGGAACCTGTAAAGGGACAATTTCGATTTTGCTCGAAACATGTCGTGCGACGGCTCTTTCTTCACATTTTTCATGAATATACTCGCTGTTGTTATAAAAAGTGGTCTATGGTCAGTTTGACCACTCTTGTGACGCCATGGAATGCCCCAGGGGAACCTATAAAGGGGACAATTTCGATTTTGCTCCGAAACATGTCGTGTGACAACTCTTTCTTCACGATCTTCCATGAATAAGCTCGCTGTTGTTATAAAAGTGTTCATTTCTGAATTTGGACACTCTTGTGACGCCCGGAATGCCCCCAGGGAACCTGTAAAGGGGACAATTTCGATTTTGCTCCGAAACATGTCGTGCGACGGCTCTTCACAATTTTTCATGAATATACTCGCTGTTGTTATAAAAATGGTGTATGGTCAGTTTGGCCACTCTTGTGACGCCCGGAATGCTCCCTAGGGAACCTGTAAAGGGGACAATTTCGATTTTGCTCCGAAACATGTCGTGCGACGGCTCTTTCTTCACAATTTTTCATGAATATACTCGCTGTTGTTATAAAAGTGGTCGATGGACGATAATTGGTATCACTCCTCCAGCAGCTTCCGTATTTGTGTATAGCATTAACCTATTCATCATCTCCTCGTCGAAAAACTCCATAAATGCTTTTTAGGTGAACTTATTTTACTTAAATTTAGATTGAAAGTTTTGTCACGTTCATCATTTTTACGAGCTTTGAAAGGTCGCTTTGTTGACCACTCAAAATCTCCTGATTTGTTAAAAAATATCGTTTCATCCTTTTCGTATGCAAACGGATGCCCTTCAAAAAGCTCTTCGTCGCTGTTCAGATCACAGACGAATTCGTCGACATCAGAATGCACGTTGACTAGATCCGTCTCCGATAAGCTCTCCTTTTTTACAACAGGTCAATCTCAATATCGCTTGACAACTGGATTTGAAAATTTTATCGATACGAAGAAAAGTAAGATTTCAAATTCAGATAAAAACAAGCCCTTTTTGCATCTATGTACTGTCGCAACCGGCTTCTATTTGCAAAAGGCTGTAAATGATGTATCACCGAATATCCTGTGTTTCATCGATGCCCACATAATATAATACAATGGGATTATAAATTTCAAGAATTTTGACGATGCCGGTCATTGATTTTGATTCGGCACCAGTCAAAAGAGGAACAAATAGAAACAGGCTTCGCTATAATTCATGCTTGACATCGTGAACATATATGAAAGCAAGTAGAATTACGGTATTCGTTAGAATGTTTAGAGTAAAATCACAGCCAATGGCTTATTGTTTCATAGTTGCAAGTGATGGGAGTTTTGAATAAGTAATGAAGTATTCTAGTATTACGAAGTATTACGATATCCTACTAGCCCTTCGCTGCTTGCAGTAGCCTCGGAGTAATCTAAATGTGCACACATAGAAATAGTTTGAACTAGTGATGCTTTCTTGAAGTCGGAGGAAAAGTAAACTTTCAACCAGGACTTACTGGGGAATCTGAGGAGCAGAATTATGATATTTCAGATATTCAAGAAAAAACAGACCTGTGTGAAAGTTTATTGAAAATAATGATGGCATTCATACATACATATATTTTTTCCCTTAACACGGTAATCACTTTGATGTAGTGTGTTACGGTTTACGTTATATCGTATTTAGTCCTCGCTACCAACAGCAGTCTCAGAAATAAAACATAATTAATGTTACCCTGCAGATAATTGAAAGACTCGAATTTCGAATCCCGTTGGAGGATAAACTGCTTGCGACGGAAGCACCTTTTCATGCGATTATTTAAAAAAAAACTCGATGCCCGTATCCGCTGAACTGACTGCTGGAAAATCGAGTTGGGGGTACGTACTAACTTTTCATGAACTTGAACATATTATTACAGCATTTGTTTTTCAGTCTATGTTACATATTACAGAATATTGTGTATTTGGACAACATATTTTATTCCTGTGAGTCTTTTTCAAATAAATGATGTGCTTTTGAGGACATTATTTCTACAGGTTTTATCGCCATAGCTGATTTTTATTTTTTGCAGTAGCGGACTTGACACGAGAAATTGTTTTTTTCGCTATAGCACCTTTCGGCTCAGTTGATCATATGCTGACCGATTCTGTAATTTCGATCTTATGTTTTTATGCTCTAGCCTTAGTGAACAATAACTTGTCGTAAAAAATAGGGTGAAGTTCTGAGAGATACCTTATTGGGATCCTAATTAGCATCGGCTCGAGATTCTAAGAAGCATCCACTCAGGATTATGAGCAAAATTCGTTCGAGATTCTAAACTGAATCCGTCTGGAATTCTAAACAGACTCTATTCGAGATTCTGAAACGAATCTGTTCGAGATTCAAAATTTCAAACAGAATCCGTTTGGATTGGAGTTCTAAAGAGAATCCGTTTGTAATTCTGAACATAATTTCTGTTGAGATTTGGAGAGGAATTTGTACAGAATTCTGAACAGAGTCCGTTTAGGATTCTGAAAAGAATCTGTTTGAGATTCGGAACATAATTTGTTTGGAATTTGGATCCCAATCCGTTTGAGATTCTGAATAGAACCCGTTGAAGGTTCCTAACAGAATCTGTTTGCGATTCTGAAAAAATCGAATGGTTTTCTGAACAGAATGTATTTAGGGTTCTGAAAAGAATAAGTTCGCGATTCTGATCAATGACCACTTTTATAATAATTGCAGAAGCTATTCATAACAAATTGTGAAGAAAGAGCCATCACACGACATGTTTCTGGAGCAAGATCGAAATTGTCCCATTTAACTGTTCCTTGGGAGCATTCCGGGTGTCACAAGAGTGGCCAAACCAACCATCGACCACTTTTAAAACAACAGCGAGTATATTCATGAAAATTGTGAAGAAAGAGCCGTCGCACGACATGTTTCAAACAAAATTGAAATTGTCCCTTTACAGGTTCCCTGGGGGCATTCCGGGCGTCACGAGAGCGGCCATACTGACCATAGACCACTTTTATAACAACAGCGAGCTTATTCATGAAAAACTGTGAAGAAAGAGCTGTCACACGACATGTTTCGGAGCAAAATCGAAATTGTCCCCTTTACAGGTTCCCTGTGGGCATTGCGGGTGTCACAAGAGTGGCCAAACTAACCATCGACCACTTTTATAGCAACAGCGAGTATATTCATGAAAAATTGCAAAGAAAGAGTCGTCGCACGACATGTTTCGGAGCAAAATCGAAATTGTCCCCTTTACAGGTTCCCTGGGGGCATTCCGGGTGTCACGAGAGTGTGCAAATTCACCAATGATTACTTTTATAATAACAGCGAGCTTATTCATGGAAGATCGTTAAGAAAGAGTCGCCGCATGACATGTCTCGGAGCAAAATCGAAATTGTCCCCTTTATAGGTTCCCTGGGGGCATTGCAGGTGCCAGAAGAATGGCCAAACTAACCATCGACCACTTTTATAACAACAGCGAGTATATTCATGCAAAATTGTGAAGAAAGAGCCGTCGCACGACATGTTTCAGAGCAAAATCGAAATTGTCCCCTTTACAGGTTCCTTGGGGCATTCCGGGTGTCACAAGAGTGTGCAAATTCACCAATGATTACTTTTATAATAACAGCGAGCTTATTCATGGAAGATCGTTAAGAAAGAGTCGTCGCATGACATGTTTCGGAGCAAAATCGAAATTGTCCCTTTACAGGTTCCCTGGAGCATTCCGGGTGTCACAAGAGTGGCCAAACTAACCATCGACCACTTTTAAAACAACAGCGAGTATATTCATGAAAAATTGTGAAGAAAGAGCCGTCGCACGACATGTTTCAGAGCAAAATCGAAATTGTCCCCTTTACAGGTTCCTTGGGGGCATTCCGGGCGTCACGAGAGCGGCCATACTGACCATAGACCACTTTTATAACAACAGCGAGCTTATTCATGAAAAACTGTGAAGAAAGAGCTGTCACACGACATGTTTCGGAGCAAAATCGAAATTGTCCCCTTTACAGGTTCCCTGTGGGCATTGCGGGTGTCACAAGAGTGGCCAAACTAACCATCGACCACTTTTATAGCAACAGCGAGTATATTCATGAAAAATTGCAAAGAAAGAGTCGTCGCACGACATGTTTCGGAGCAAAATCGAAATTGTCCCCTTTACAGGTTCCTGGGGGCATTCCGGTGTCACGAGAGTGTGCAAATTCACCAATGATTACTTTTATAATAACAGCGAGCTTATTCATGGAAGATCGTTAAGAAAGAGTCGCCGCATGACATGTCTCGGAGCAAAATCGAAATTGTCCCCTTTATAGGTTCCCTGGGGGCATTGCGGGTGTCACAAGAATGGCCAAACTAACCATCGACCACTTTTATAGCAACAGCGAGTATATTCATGAAAAATTGCGAAGAAAGAGTCGTCGCACGACATGTTTCAGAGCAAAATCGAAATTGTCCCCTTTACAGGTTCCTGGGGGCATTCCGGTGTCACAAGAGTGTGCAAATTCACCAATGATTACTTTTATAATAACAGCGAGCTTATTCATGGAAGATCGTTAAGAAAGAGTCGTCGCACGACATGTTTCGGAGCAAAATCGAAATTGCTCCCTTTACAGGTTCCCTGGGGGCATTCCGGGTGTCACAAGAGCGGCCAAACTGACCATCGACCACTTTTATAACAACAGCGAGTATATTCAAGAAAAATCGGTAAGAAAGAGCAGTCGCACGACATGTTTCAGAGCACAATCGAAATTGTCCCATTTACAGGTTCCTTGGGGGCATTCCGGGCGTCACAAGAGCGGCCATACTGACCATAAACCACTTTTATAACAACAGCGAGTATATTCAAGAAAACTGTGAAGAAAGAGCCGTCACACGACATGTTTCAGAGCAATATCGAAATTGTCCCTTTACAGGTTCCCTAGGGGCATTCCGGGTGTCACAAGAGTGGCCAAACTGACCATAGACCACTTTTATAACAACAGCGAGTATATTCATGAAAATTGTGAAGAAAGAGCCGTCGCACGACATGTTTCAGAGCATAATCGAAATTGTCCCTTCACAGGTTCCCTGGGGGCATTCCGGGTGTCACAAGAGTGGCCAAACTGACCATAGACCACTTTTTTAACAACAGCGAGTATATTCATGAAAAATTGTGAAGAAAGAGCCGTCGCACGACATGTTTCGGAGCAAAATCGAAATTGTCTCCTTTACAGGTTCCCTGGGGGCATTCCGGGTGTCACAAGAGTGGCCAAACTGACCATCGACCACTTTTATAACAACAGCGAGTATATTCATGAAAAATTGTGAAGAAAGAGCCGTCGCACGACATGTTTCGGAGCAACATTGAAATTGTCCCCATTACAGGTTCCCTGGGGACATTTGGAAGCTTCCTGGGGATGTCCGTATGGAAGACCAACTTTCGGAAAAATCGCTATAAGACTCGTTATTAGTGTGGCAATATTGTTTCATACTGTTTTATATGGGTTCCATGGAGAAAAATTGAGTAACTGGCGAAATACCCCAAACATCAGTTTGCTGGTACCCCAAGGGAATCTGGAATAATTCCGGAACCATCCAGAAATTCCGAAAAACTCTAGGTGCAGCCAAAACTAGAATAAAAATTGGACCTTGTGTCAAAATTTCATCAAGATTGGACAAAAAATAAAAAAGTTATGATTTTTCCAAAATCAAAAATCGCTTTCTCAAAGAGCTTGGCCTTTTGGGTGTTAAGCACTTCCACAGTCATTAACTGCGAGGTTTCTAAGCCAGGTTACCATTTTTGCATTCGTATATCATGAGGCTAGCACGATGATACTTTTATGCCCAGGGAAGTCGAGACAATTTCCAATCCGAAAATTGCCTAGACCGGCACCGGGAATCGAACCCAGCCACCCTTAGCATGGTTTTGCTTTGTAGCCGCACATCTTACCGCACGGCTAAGGAGGGCCCCATAAAATACATATAGGATAACCAGGGAATGAATATTCGAGCAACGCCTAACATAACAACGCCTTTGTCATAAAAAAAGCTTGTTAGGATTAAGCAGACCTTTTCGTCTGTTCGTCATATTCTCGACAACCGATAAAAGATACACTTTTTTGCCAAACTCATCCGTACTACATCGTAAGCTCAGGAGAAACGTTCTGCTATAGTGGAGTATTAGCAAATGGACGTTACTTTCGTTGGTTGCCCCTATTACGATGGACGGAAAAACTTGCCGTGTCCCTACTGACAAACGCATCTCGGAACAAACCTTTATCAGAACCCGAACAAACTATGACAGATTTTGTTTACCAAAAAAAGAAAAGGAGAAAGCAGCAATAAAGCAAGATTTTCTTTGTTAGGCCAGATATTCAATAGTCTATTGCACTATTCAAAGAAAAAAGCCGAATTATTTTAACATTCATACGTTTTACTTATATATAAAACAAACGTTTCCCATGTCTTTTGAAAATGTAGCTGTTATTTATTTCCTTCAGAAAAATAATACATTTACACCTTATTTGCCTTCCGAAGCATTTCCCGATGAAAACAAATCATATTCTTCCATGCGTTTGAAAGAGAATGATATTTAAACGTCAGTAAGCATTATACTGGTATACAATTTCAAAACACAGGTCGTGTAGTTTAAGAAGTAAAAATATCGATCGACAGTCACATTTGTGAAATATGTCTCGTCATCGTCAACAAAAAATGCGCAGCTTTTTTTTGGGCGTAAAGGTGAATATCTTTTTTAAAACTGTATGTCTAATTAGTTGATATTTCAAATTAAGAAGAATCTTGCTTTTCCAGATACTAATACCAATCGCAGCGGATTTTAAAACTAAACTGAAAATTGCTAACGAGGTGGAAGATATGCAAGTTCTATAACCGGCAGTTAGTTCAGTTGATAGTGCCAACGAACGAACGAACTCACATTGACATGATAATGAGAAGCTTTGGATATTCATTCCGTCTTCTATTTTGTCATTCGCATATTCGTTGTTTTTGTATTCATTTATATTCATTTTGAATCTTGTCATTGCTCATCTCCGCTTGACCATAATCAGTAGTGTCGGCAGTGTCGGACGTGGTCGGTTGTAGTGATTAACGATTTTTCAAAGAAATTCAAAGGAAAAATGGAGGACCACGTCACCTAAACCTAAACCACGTCACATTAGAATCTCCATCGCCCTCTACATCTGTTGAAAATGCGAAAAGAAAAGACAATAAACGATACGACAACGATCAAACTTTGGCCAAAGCTGTGCTTGGCTATATCCGCCGGGAAGGTACCAGAGCTTCATGTCCCATCCATCCCGGCAGTTGCCCAAGAAAAACTGGACGTAGGGAATTTTGTCTGTCACTTCCGGACACGCCATTGTAAACTGGCTGCAGCTAACGGTTTATTCAAAGATGATAAAGTCCCGGAAAAGAAGCAGAGAGTTATTAAGAAACGGATAGTTGCCATAGACACACTTCTCTGGATGGATTCTGTGCTCCTAATGCTAACAGTCCACAATCTTACCGCAGAATGTCTTCAGTGGAAGGGCTTCACGCAATTTCTTGAAGCGCTATCGAATGCTTGCGGTGCTAGCGAATTTACGAAATGAACGTTAGTTTTCTGCAGAACGAACATTTCTTCAAGCAAGTGGCGCAGCAGTTTCGCGAACTGGGTAATAGATCCAAGTTTTTGCAATTTTCATTAATAATCATCTTGTTTCCTTTCTCGTACAACACACCATTCTACTCCAAAAACGATTTTTTTAAAGAAGTCTCAGAGACCCATGATGTTATATATTCTGCTTGACGAACTGAACAAATGTCTGTCAGTCCATGTGTATGTGTGTCTGTAAACGAAAATCGAAAAACATTAGGCAATTTTTCAGATAGTAATTATTAACTGATTTTATCGCAACAAGCATTCGATGGGGGACAAACCCTAGTTCATCACTATTGAATATAATCACGATCGGTCATTGCGTTCAAAAGTTATGAAGAAAAAGGAGTGTTGCACCTTATAAGCTTGGTTGGTTGATTCGCTATATAGCGTTATTAGAGCCGTAAAGTAGGCAAATACTTATGATGTGGATCACACTAAGTCGAAGCTCGAAATCAAAGCCTTCAAGTCACTCTGTATCTGCACGAAGAACATGCAGGAGCGGCACGTGTCATTGTAAGATTTTTATGTCAAAGCTGAAGAATACCGATGGGAGTTGTAGAGTGTTTGCAGTTACATCAACATTCGTGCGTTCTCTAGCTCTACAAAACAGTACCATACAGTCATCGCAGATCCAAATAATGTTTTTTCTCGATAGGGCGCGCATATCCTCTTCGGCCACACCAACACAGACAGCGTGAAATGTTTTAGCACATTTACCTTCACATACAGTGAATAAGTCTGAGCTAATATCGACAGACATAGAGCACTTTCCGCAGTCTTTCTCCATGGTGATTGAATGTGAATTTTAAGCAAAAACTTGCATAAAACACTCGGGGTAATCGAGGTAGTAATAAATCGGATTGATCAGCAAGTTATGCGCACTCAGGTCAAATTTTCACTAATTTTATCCAACGAATTTCACACTATCGGACGATCGGAACAGAGCGAGAAACAACACGTCTAGACTCAATCACGTCTTCAACTCGAGATATGTGGGGGGTATGTGGGGGCCCCAAAATGTACAAAAAAGGTTGGTTTTGGTACATAAGATTTGTGGGGCCCGAGGCCACGCCCCCCCCCCGCCCCCCCATAAATCCGGCCCTGACCCTAAGTATTGTTTCTTATTGCATTATTATTGTAGTCTTTATTAGAGTGACTTGCAGCCCTCGGCTGGCTCGTCTCTGCTCGTTGGTTCTCTTTTCACGCTTGTTTTACATTCAAGAAAAAATTCCTGTGTACAACGTTTTTTAAAATTAGCTTCTATAATGAGTCAAACTTCGACAAAATAGTTGAAAACATCTCGGCTTAAATGTACTTTGATCGAATAAAACGGCTATGCATCGAATCACAAATCGCTACCCGTTGGGTGTGAATTGCCTAATTCACGCTTCAAGCAGATGGTCCTTTCACCAGCATGATTCCAGCGGTTGTTCGATATTGAAAATAATCATTTCTCACTCAATCTGCCAAGACCACAACCAGTGTCAACAAATGAAGAATCGAGCCGCAACGATTGACACTCACACTCCATGATCAAATGAGGAAAATTCTGATCATTCTACAAAACAACCACTTCCACCCCCGTGGTGGGATGGCTCTATTCCAATGTGCGGTGCTGCGCGGAGGTGTGAGATGATAATTGGACAGCCCAGTTATCCAAACAGTCATTTATTGGCGCCAGCGCCACCGTACTATTGATAGTAGGCCTTATTGAAAGTAGACTGCAGCTTGATTGTTAAACAATAATGCCAATGTAGACACATATTTGAGACCGAGTGCTGCCGATGGATGTTTGTTCTGGGAGATACAATAAGCGTTGATGGGATGGACCGTTTTTCGTTGTAAGCCTTTTGCATCAGTGGCCAAACATGTCACAGTATAAATGGTTGATTGAAATACGATAATTTGCATTGTAATTACTTAATGCAGTATTGCCATCCGATAGTAGGGAGCAAAAAACCAATAAGTCCGAACTTTGTTTGAGAGACAGGGACGAACACATTATTTCGATTACTTGAATGATGATGTCATTTGGACATATAGGGTAAAAAGTCCAATAGCGGACCCTCCAGCTATTTTTGCATTGTTACAGCACACTGTAAATATTTTACTATGATATTCCATCGGGAGAACCTACCTTGCAGTCCTATGATATGATTACATGCATTGGAAAGGCTATGGAAAGCAAAATTAGATGATTTTTTGTACAATTCTGTAAAAAATAAACACGAGAGTGTCCATTATAGGAATATTTTGGGAGGTCCATAATAGGGAAGAAGAACGCCCCGAAACGGAACATGACAATCAAATGAAGTGTCGACTGTAGGGAAGCAATTTCCTATTTGGACCCCCAGAGGGTCTACTATAAGGCGAATTTAGTCAGACTTTAAAATGTTAATTTCAACAAATGGCTTCGTGTATTTGAGTGCTTTATGTATGTATCGTGCAGAGGAGGTGCAGAACTTGTTATCAGATATCAAGCGGAATTAATATGTTGAAATTTATACTCCTTATGACAGGAAGAGCTATCTTCCGCTACTAGGGGGTCCACTATTGGGCATTTTACCCTACTTCGTTAGACGGCAATGTAGCTTCTGACACGTGAATGTGACTGCGGCTTCGAGAGGAAGCAATGCATGGCCATTGGAAGTATTCAACAATATATGTACGATACGATCCCTTGTTGAATATTGTTTTCCCTTTACTTTTTTCCAACATTCGCGTTAAGTGAACAGCCTTCTGAGAACTACTTTATGTTCAACGACAGGATTCTCTTCATAGTACATTTGATACAGGACGTGATTATTGATTTTACGTCAAGTGCCATTCTTTAGTTTATTTTAAGGTGAAGGTTGGTTGAGTACCCAACAAATCTTTGTGAATATTGGTGTAATACGGGCATTTATATATTGTAGTACTATTGGTGTCTTAGATATGAGCACACACATTATTGCAAGCATGAACTGTCAAAACAATGACAACATTTTTGTCTGGGATGGGTCTGGAAGAAATTATTGCCAAAACAATTTTTCATATCACATATGTGCATCATCGTACAAGCTTGAATACGAGTGTACTAGCCTTGGTGGGGGCATCCATCAATTCAGCTGTTATTGGTCGACGGTACAGCAGCAGTGCCTTTCTCTGCTTTGTTCTCTCCGAGGCAGCCAAGTTGGTTGCGACGAGACGGACGCAATGAGAAAACAGAACTGTGCAATAAAAATCCTATTCGACTAAATGCTGATGTCATATTAGAAATTTGGAGACAGTACTCGTCGATAGCAAATCCTTCCGCACGCGATGGCATATGAGCAAGTCAAACCACCTTCCTTTTGCCAGTGGAGATATATCAGCTTCCACACTGATATTCTTCCCTCCCCTTCATACGGGAGCTTGGCAGAAGGAAGGTCGTGCGATATGTGCCATCACAAATATTGCCCTCCGCTCGCTTTCAAATCGACTTCTATAAAAACATTCTTCATGCCTGCCGTATCCTAACGGAACTATCAATTCTATACTTTCGCCTCTAATGCTATCATGAACATGTACGTCCAAGTTTGGAAGATGATATTAGCATTTCCATATCATTGTAAATCGTTTAACTTCACGTAGAAGTAACACACACGAAATCATTAATTTAGTTGAATACGAGTATTTTTGTTGATCACTTGTTTTGGTAACGCACTACTTGATACTATTTCTTATACTTTTTCTGAGGATCTTTCTTTCAGTAGCAGCATCGTGGATCCATCATTGGATATAGCTGTAAATCGTAAAATTCAAAATTAGCTTCTACAAATTATTTATTTATTTATCATCAGACTAAGGCCGGAGTGACCTGTGCTGCACATAAAAGACTTCTCCATTCAGCTCGGTTCATGGCTGCACTTCGCCAACCACGCAGTCTGCGGAGGGTCCGCAAGTCGTCCTCCACCTGATCGATCCACCTTGCCCGCTGTGCTCCTCGCCTTCTTGTTCCCGTCGGATCGTTGTCGAGAACCATTTTCACCGGATTACTGTCTGACATTCTGGCTATGTGCCCGGCCCACCGCAGTCTTCCGATTTTCGCGGTGTGAACGATGGATGGTTCTCCCAACAGCTGATGCAACTCGTGGTTCATTCGCCTCCTCCACGTACCGTCCGCCATCTGCAACCCACCATAGATGGTACGCAACACTTTCCTTTCGAAAACTCCCAGTGCGCGTTGGTCCTCCACGAGCATCGTCCAGGTCTCGTGTCCGTAGAGAACTACCGGTCTTATAAGCGTTTTGTAGATAGTCAGTTTGGTACGGCGGCGAACTCTATTCGATCGAAGCGTCTTACGTCCAAAGTACATCTCGAGTCCAAAGTACGTACGATTTCCAGCCACTATGCGTCTCCGAATTTCTCTGCTGGTATCGTTATCGGCGGTCACCAGTGAGCCCAAGTACACGAATTCTTCAACCACCTCGATTTCGTCACCACCGATAGAAACTCGTGGTGGGTGGCTCACATTGACCTCTCTTGAGCCTCTTCCTATCATGTACTTCGTCTTCGACGTGTTGATGACTAGTCCAATCCGTTTAGCTTCGCTTTTCAGTCTGATGTAGGCTTCCTCCATCCTCTCAAAGTTACGTGCCATGATATCAATGTCGTCGGCGAAACCAAATAACTGGACGGACTTCGTGAAAATCGTACCACTCGTGTCAATCCCTGCCCTTCGTATTACTCCCTCCAAAGCGGTGTTGAATAGCAGACACGAAAGACCATCACCTTGCCGTAACCCTCTACGGGTTTCAAAGGGACTCGAGAATGCCCCTGAAACTCGAACTACGCACATCACCCGATCCATCGTCGCCTTGATCAACCGTATCAGTTTATCCGGAAATCCGTTTTCGTGCATTAGCTGCCATAGCTGGTCCCGATCGATTGTATCATATGCGGCTTTGAAGTCGATAAATAGATGATGTGTGGGCACGTTGTATTCGCGGCATTTCTGCAATACCTGACGTATGGCGAACACCTGGTCTGTGGTAGAGCGTTCACCCATAAATCCCGCCTGGTACTGCCCCACGAACTCTCTTGCAATTGGTGTTAGTCGACGGCATAAAATTTGGGAGAGTACCTTGTAGGCGGCGTTCAGCAATGTGATTGCGCGGTAGTTGCTACAATCCAGCTTATCGCCCTTTTGTAGATGGGACACGACACCTTCCATCCACTCCTGCGGCAGAACCTCATCCTCCCAAACCTTGGTAATAATCACCCAATGCAGCGCTCTGGCCAGTGCTTCACCACTGTGCTTAAAACAGCTCTCCTGGTAGTTGGTCAACTCCAGGGGCTTTGTTGTTTTCAGCCGGCCGATCTCCTCCTGGACTTCCTGGCGATTCGGAGCCGGAAGTCGCATGTCCTGCGCGCGTGCTAGGTTCATTACCATACCGCCACCGTTGTCTGCCATATCGCCATTCAGGTGCTCTTCGTAGTGCTGCCGCCACCTTTGGATCACCTCACGCTCGTTCGTAAGAAGGTTCCCGTTTATGTCCTTACACATATCGGGCTGTGGCACGTGGCCCTTACGTGAACGGTTCAACTTCTCATAGAACTTTCGTGCGTTATTAGCGCGGTACAGTTCCTCCGTTTCTTCACGGTCTCGATCTTCCTGCTGGCGCTTTTCCTCCGGAAAATCGAGTTTTGTCTGTTCCGCGCCCGTTTGTATCGTGCCTCGTTCGCCCTCGTGCGGTGTTGCAGCAATCTCGCCCATGCTGCATTATTCTCCTCAACTAACTGCTCACATTCGCCGTCATACCAGTCGTTTCTCTGATCCGGAGCCACCGTGCCTAGTGCAGCGGTTGCGGTGCTTCCAATGGCGGATCGAATATCTCTCCAGCCATCTTCAAGAGATGCTGCGCCTAGCTGCTCTTCCGTTGGGAGTGCCACTTCCAGCTGCTGCGCGTAGTCTTGGGCTAGTCTACCGTCTTGTAGCCGCCCAATGTTAAGCCGCGGTGGACGACTCCGACGCGTGTTGATCACCGTCGAGAGTTTTGAGCGCAGACATACTGCGACGAGGTAGTGGTCGGATTCAATATTCGCACTGCGGTAAGCGCGGACGTTCGTGTCATGTCGAAAAAGAATGCACCGTCGATTAGAACGTGGTCGATTTGGTTTCCCATTTCTTTATTAGGTGATTTCCATGTGACCTTGCGGATATTCTTACGGGGAAAAAAGTGCTTCGGGCTACCATTCCGCGGGAGGCTGCAAAGTTTATGCATCGTTGGCCGTTGTCGTTCGATACGGTATGCAGACTATCCGGTCCGATGACCGGTCTATACATTTCCTCCCTTCCTACCTGAGCGTTCATGTCACCGATGACGATTTTGACGTCCCGCAGTGGGCATCCATCGTATGTCTGCTCCAGCTGCGCATAGAACGCTTCTTTCTCGTCGTCGGATCTTCCTTCGTGTGGGCAGTGCACGTTGATGATGCTATAGTTGAAGAAACGGCCATTTATCCTCAGCTTGCACATCCTTGCGTTGATTGGCTGCCACCCAATCACGCGTTGGCGCATCTTTCCCAGCACTATGAAGCCGGTTCCCAGCTCGTTGGTGGTGCCACAGCTTTGGTAGAAGGTAGCCGCTCGATGCCCGCTTTTCCACACTTTCTGTCCTGTCCAGCAGATTTCCTGCAGCGCTACGACATCGAAGTTGCGGGGATGTAATTCATCGTAGATTATCCTATCGCAACCTGCGAAGCCTAGCGACTTGCAGTTCCATGTTCCAAGCTTCCAATCGTGATCCTTTATTCGTCGCCCAGGTCGTTGCCGATTGTATCGAGTCGTATTATCTTCTATGTCGTTCGTAATAGTTGTTTTTAAAGGCGGCTTATTGGGCCTGCGCAAACCTCCTGTCTCGTCGGAGGGCCGTCGTGTCAGGGCTGTTTAGCGTCCCACCTAACACCAGGACTTGGGCTTGTGCGCTTTGAGCGGCACACGGTCGCTTTGGCGGAGCCTACTTGCGGATACATGCAGCTTTTTATAGAGGTTTAACAGGGCCCACTGTCAAACCCCACCACATCCTAGGCAGGCGCCACAACTCGCAGAAGGCCTGGGGAGGGATCGTCAAGCCCTTGGACATAGTCCCTGCTGCCCCTGTTTCTTCATATTGGTTTAGTTAATTAGTCATTAACGACAGCTGAGGAAATTGTGACACGAATCAACAAACATTCTGGTTCCTCCCATTGATATGGAAATTCTGCTTTTGCTGCTGTTTTTTCCACGGCCGAAATAATATTTTCCCAAATTCCAGTGTTTTGTAAATCCGGTATATATATTTACACTCGCCGTTTTGCTCATTTTTTAATAAGCCTGTGAATCGTTCAGAAAGCTCAATTTACTGCATCTAATCCTACAACAGTGAAATAGGCTTTGCTATCTTGCTTATCTGTAGTAACCTGGAAGTGATTTAGTTTGTGGATGCAAATGTTACAAATAAGCGATCATGGGCAGTATGATACTGCGTGGCTCTGTGACACCTCCCTGTTATTGAAAAAATACGGCATTCCGTCATCATGAACACCAAAAGAGTCCTTCAACATTCTGTCCCTTTGTTTCATCAGTGCAATATTTAATCGCAGAACGAATGCCACGGGTGATAAGATCAAATTAGTTCGATGCAGTATCGGCGAGGTTTTTGGGATTCTTTATGTGTGAAACTTCAATTATGTTTAACGCTCTGAAAATAATTAAATTCAATAATAAGTTATTATTTGACCCCTTGGATTTGTATATTTTCTCGGGTTTACAATCCAACTCTTCTCTATTCTATTTTTATTTAATTATTCTTAAATGGGGCATAATAAAATGTTGATAGGTTCGGTGATCTAACTTTGGAAGAATAGGCCGGCCTGCAAAGGACGAAGAAACAGTGATGATATTTTTTATATTTTAATAATACTCAACCACCGACGAACCGACGTGTCACCCCATGGAAAATAATTCAAATTTGCTGCCCACGACGTCATGATGAAAAATCATCGAACACTACCGCCACCCGCATAATGGCTCGCGAAGTTTTTGTAGCTCAGCCACCAAACTACGTGTATTAACATTGCAGCGGAGTTGTGTCTTAGCTCATTTGACAGAAGCGATCGCCCGAAAAAGCGAATGACCGTTAAAAAGTGTGAGACAATCAGAGAGCGCCAGTGACACGTCGGTTCGTCGGTGACTCAACCATATATTGTAGATCCAGTTGAAAACCGAACTGAGCTCTCGCGACAATCGCATTTTCTCCCATTTCCGAATGTCGTGACTGCATCGCGAGTGGTGCGCATGATGGCGCACGACTATGGCATAGATGCGCACCACTCGCGATGCAGTTGCGACATCCGGAAATGGGAGAAAATGCGATTGTCGCGAGAGCTCAGTTCGGTTTTCAACTGGATCTACAATATCTATACTGTCGAATAGAGCTCACAATTGTATACCAAATTCACTAACACAAGTTTTCCTTCCTGAGACTTCTACAGAGGTAGTACGGGCTCCTTGCATCTTCACCAGTAGATATTGAACTGACATTCTTTCCAATCCTTCCGTGATTTTTTTTTTCAAGTTCGTTTATTTGGTAGGCTCAGGCGTGTATAACACTTTACGGAGCCATGGTTCTTTGCGATATATACAATCAATATCATTTATTTTTTCAGTTAGTAAGAGAGGGGTAGAAGCCAGCGTACTCGTGGTGACTCGAGGTTAGTTTACAATGTTTAAGGATGGACGGGGCTAAGGATTTGGGATCAGGGAATTTCAGCTTCTCATCCGGGTATTTGGCGTCAGGAACGATGTGGCGTGTCGTCGTGCTCGAGGAATGGTTCGACTGGGAGCATCTTCCGGATGACAAGAGCTATGGTGCTCTATGGAACAGAAAGCAGAGACTAAACACAAAAAATCTGAAGGGTTATGTACAAGACACGACCGCCCAACGTAAACTACGTAGAACAGTTTGGTGCATTGAGGAATGTAGTCATATTTTAAGATAATTCATTCGATTACTTATGTCACTGGTTTAGAACAAAATTACCATAACTTAAAATATAAAAAATTGTTGGATACCGTATTCAGGAGTGACGTCCGAGCCCTCACCGACAGTCTGGAGGTCGGATAACAAAATCGTTCAAGAAGGTCACTTATAATTCGGTTTTATTGTTCTCAGATACATTAAATCTATTCTACAAGCATTCTATGTAGTTGAAACAGTGACCCATTCTCACCCCCATTTGACCCGTTGTCTCCCCGACGACGGTACGATAACCTAAAATTTTAACTTTAAAACCCCAAGTGGTAATAATGCTTTTCACAGTTCCAACTGTTGCATTCGACTTAGAGTAAAATTAGTAGGGATTCAGTTTCATTCCAAATTTTCGACCACTATTCTAGTTTATTTGTAGTAATATATAGGTGGAAATAGTGGAGTATGATTATTAAATAATACTGTTCTGAAATAAAAATAACTCACTAGCGTTACATGGTTATGATATCCCAAGCAGCGCAGCACACGTTGAGCCAATCTTGTTGCAGTAACCATTAGAGTGATTCAAATTTTGACTTTTTTGCCCCTCGATGCTTAAACGATTGCATTTGCCTTTTTAATAATCCTCCTAAATTTTAAGTTGATTTGGATCTAATTTGAGTGAGCACGCGCGGTGTGAAGTTTGTATGATAATTCGTTCCCTAACGCTTCCCTTCAAGTTCTAAAAACATATGAGTACACCGGCAATACAGGAAATTTTTCAATGAAACAGACCGTCTTTGTTGCCAAACGATTTGATGCTCGCCACAAAATTTATTAAGGAAATACTGAATCGTGGGAAATTCGATTTAACCCGTAAAAGAATAACATCAATATCAAAAATGAGCATTTTTGTTTTCTTCATAACTATGCTTCTAAACGAGAAATCACTTCGCAACAACAACTGCCTTTCAGTTTGAGAAGTATTCTGTATACTCAATGTGTTGATTATATTTAAATAGTTCATGGGCCACCTCACGGAACGGTCTTTCACATTATGGTTAGTTTTCATAGTAATTTCCATGCAAACTTTAAATGCACAGTCAAATTACATCCAAATTTGCTAAAAATTTAGGAGGATTATTAAAATGGCAAATGCAATCGTTTAAGCATCGGGGGGAAAAAAAGTCAAAATTTGAAACACTCTAGTAACCATATTGTGAGAGAATTCGGGCATATATAAGTTACTGTGATCGATGTGCAATATGTTTGTTGCTGAGGTGTATACTGATGAGTGCGTGTACCACGATTTAGCGATTTTACGACAGATGCGAGACGATACGCATCGGCCCTGGATCTTGCAAAGAATCTCTGCTCTGGCTACGGACAAACAGGTGCCTCTGTCCAATGGTAGTCAGAGCATCGAATCATCACTGGTGGAAGAATACGAGCCTTGGACCTTTGGCAGAATTTCCGCCTTCTGTTATTTGGAGTGACGAGGAGTAGTTGGCAGAGAAGGGATAGTCGTATTGTTGAGTCCGACAAAGAAGCGCGAGTCGATAAAACCCGGTTGCGCCAACTAGAAATCAACAAATACTAGCCATGTACCGTTTTGACTCAAATTCCGAACATGACTCATATTCCGAACTTTAGCTTTTAAATGTCCATTTTAACTTTATTCGTGTTATTTTCTCCACAGGAGTTCGAATTCGTTTGTTATCTTGATCCTCAGTGCGGAAAACCAATGACAGTTTTAGTTTTAGGGCTCTAAAACGCCAGTGTTCGGAATATGAGTCATATTCGGGATTCGAGTCAGAACGGTACCAAAAACCAAACCATTCGGTTGAGATGCGCCAGAGTAGTAAGCAGTAAGCGCTGCGGACGGGTATTTGTGCTGGTTTATTACAATCTAACTCCCACTGTCTGGCAGTGGCATTATGGATAACATATTCGTGAAACCATATTATTAATATAATTGCAAGAATCTTAGATCCGGGAGCTAGAAGGTAATAGTTCTATTATAACCTATAGCCCGTTTCAATAAAGTATGCGTTCCGAAGCTATAGCCGTATACAATATTGTACCCACAGAGTATCTGAAGTGCATTCAAACTTCCTGAATTAAAATTGAATTCTTTTGATTTTGGCGCATATTTAATAATAACAATATAATTAACAATTTGCAGTTTATCATAAAATGGCTTACCATTTTCCTAAGTTATCTTTGAATCGAACATGTTTGTTCATTTGCATTGCGATTATCGCATTATGACATTGCATTGCCGTTGCTAACAATCGATCATCCTATCCTTGCACAAACATGCGCTTGTATGTATTGCTCTTTTCACAATTGTTTAGCTTTCTGTGATAATCCTTCTCACCCCGTTTTCGAACTTCGCACTGTCAACCGCTTTGAGACGATGATGAAAACAAACTTATTTTATTGTTGACTATCGAATTTGCTGATTGTCAGATGCAAGGCCAATCAAAATAAGGTATTTCAAAATAAATATTGTATGGAAAAATTAGGTAACCTTACTCAGCAGTAACCTTGACGCACTGCGAAATCGAGTGCGAGATTCGACTGGGATAATCATTTAAGTCTAAATAGGAGTAAATGTCGCAATATATCGCCGACTGCGGTCACTGCTCTGGCCCTATTTGTGGCAAACTGGTGCGAAGCACCGCACAAAAAGAAGAGCCCAGAAAACAACTACAATGAACGACGGCCGAATGAGACTCACGTTGCGAACGGGAAAAAGAGGTGCTGCCAAAATGGTCCAATACCCTACCTTAACGTTGATAATCAAATGTTTCAATATAAGTAAAAAATTGGTGGAGAGTTTCCGATTCGATTGATATATAAATCTCAAAAATCCATCGAAAGATGAATGCGCTATTAACGTTCAAAATTTTACATGATTTCGTGACGGTCTCGGATTTGGAAATTTTCATTTGTCACCCTGTATCCGAGTCTTCCCCTTAGACGTAGTTTACGTCAAAACTGCCAGCATTTTTCTATGTATAATTACTGTTATATCTATTTGTAACCACGCTCTTGTAACCGGCGAGGGTGACTCTCAAGGCCATTTCGTGGTAGGTGGCATACGTTGTCCTCTCTTGAGCCTCTTCCTATCATGTACTTCGTCTTCGACGTGTTGATGACTAGTCCAATCCGTTTGGCTTCGCTTTTCAGTCTGATGTAAGCTTCTTCTATCCTTTCAAAGTTACGTGCCATAATATCAATGTCGTCGGTGAAACAAAATAACTGGACGGACTTCGTGAAAATCGTACCACTCGTGTCAATCTCTGTCCGGATGCTGGTCACTTGCCAACACAAACAGAAAATCAGAATCTTGGAGACTGGACAGCTAACGGAGGAGTGAAAGGAAGAAGACATATGCCCCATCTACAAGAAAGGCGACGAGATGGAGTGTGAGAGTTTTCGAGCGGTCACCATCCTTAATGCCGCCTACAAAGTAATATCCCAGAGTATCTTCCGTAGTCTGTCACCAATAGTGAATGAGTTCGTGGGAAGTTATCAAGCCGACTTCGTTGACGGCCGCTCGACAACGGACCAGATCTTAACTGTAGGCAAATCCTTCAAAAATGCTGTGAATACCAGGGCCGTTTATCGATTTCAAAACGACATACGACAGACTGATCAAAGCAACCAACGGTGGATTGTGTGCAAAACTGTGTGTAGATTTCGAGTGAACACTTTCGTGGTACGATTTTCAACAGATCCAGTCAATTTATTTGGTTCGCGGATGACATGGACATTGTCGGCCGAACATTTGCAAAGGTGGCAGAACTGTACGTACACCCGTGTGAATCGTGAAGCAACAAAAGTTGAACTGGTTATGAATGCATCGAAAACAAAGACCATGCTAGTGGTCGGAATGGTCGGTGAATGATGAACCACAAGCTCGCCCAACTCGGAAGAGTACGATGGGTGGGGCATGTTGCTAGAATGCTGGACAGCAACTCTGCAAAGATGGTGTTCCCTTCTGACCCGCCAGATACACGAAGGCTTGGAGCACAGCAAGCGAAGTGGGCTGACTAGGTACAAAATGACTTGACGAATGTGAGGTGCAATCAAGGATGGAGAGATGTGACCTCGAATCGTGTATTTTAGCGTCAAATTGTTGATTGAGTGTTTAAATGTAAGCTAAATAAATTAATGAAATATTCTTTTGAGCTATTCGAATTCAACAAACAACAATGGTGGGCATATCTTCTTAGTGAATATTTAAAATTTTAAGGGACATAGATGACTCTTCTACGTAAAAATGGTTTAAACTTTATGATATGAGATTTTCTAAGAAAATCGATTTGTAGTAATATGAAGATTGGACCCTCCTTAGTCGTGAGGTAAGACGCGTGGCTACAAAGCAAGACCATGCTGAGGGTGGCTGGGTTCGATTCCCCATGCCGGTATAGGCAATTTTCGGATTGGAAATTATCTCGAGTTCCCTGGGCATAAAAGTATCATCATGTTAGCCTCATGATATAGAAATGCAAAAATGGTAACTTGGCTTAGAAACCTCGCAGTTAACAACTGTGGAAGTGCTTAATATGAACACTAAGCTGCGAGGCGTCTCTGTCCCAGTGTGGGGATGTAATGCCAATAAGCAGAAGAAGAAGTAATATGATGACAATGACTACTACTTGGTGGTACAAGGAACTTCCCTTTAAATTTAATATAATGTCATCACATCGACAGCTCTACTTAGTGTCATGTAATTCTTGCTGACTCGTTTGCGAGGAAATCACCTGTCACTCGCAACGCAAACCACACAGAGGATTTGCCCTTTATCCCATCGCAATTACCGAGTATTCATCACGATAGACGAAGGGTTGCTGTCCTCTAGAGAAGCGCAAAAAATAATACAACAAGAGAACAAGAGTCGCGCCTTTTTTGCAGCGAGGGGGATGAGCATTAATTACCATACCCAGAGGGAATCGTGACAAAGTGCTGACTCGTGGTTAAGTGAGTGAATTTTTGCGACGCCGCCGTTCGCAGTCAAGGAGCAAGTGATTTGCCACTAATCCACCCTCCTTTTTTTCGACTGCGCGATTCGATTGCAACAAAAAGTAAATATTTATACAGTGAATTTGTAGTTTATATGTTGGGGATTTGAATTATGTTGTAGGACAAATATTACGAAACATTCAATTCCTCTCATATAAGGTTCGATGATGGTTGCCACCTACCACGTACAAATTGTTGATCTCACATGATGACGACAAATTGATAAAACGTAATTTGATGGTTGCTGGTTACATTTACCTTCCTCACGTGTCCGAGAAAGGTAGGCGAGATGCTACATAGTTGAAGCATTGTTATCAATTGAACTCATTACTACGTGCTCGTCGTGCCCATCGAAATTCATTATACAGTTTCAATTATACCGGCACCGCGCAGTGATGTTGATCAATTAAACACAACACTCATTGATGTCCATTTGAGTGCTATCTAGCACAAATTAATTATCACGCGTGTTTGATAGTTGGAATGTTGCTTGTGGCAATCAAGTGGGAGAAATGTTTTTCAGCACCCATTCCGCATTTTTTAAATTTAAAAAAATAACTTTTTCCCCTACCAAACTTCATGTCTTGTCTTGTTCATCATTTACATTCTGAGAAAAAAATATTCCAATAACAACAGCTCTCGCCATTACCTAAAACAATTCCTTTGCTATTTGTGCAATGTTCCAATGCTTTTGCTTTTCTCGTACAACAAAGTTGTACCGAAAGGCTATCATTTTAGTCCAAAATCTATTTTTTTATAGAAGTCTCGGAGACCCATGATATTATATACCAAACGACTCAGCTCGTCAAACTGAACAAATGTCGGTTCGTTCGCTACCGCACTGCACTACTATGGGTATAGAAATAGACGGCAGGCTAATTCGATTGGGCCTGATGGCAGCGCGAAACCAAAATGGGGGCAGGATGATGGTTTTATGTTTTGAGCATGAGCATGAGATGACCATACAATTCGTAGTTGCTACTCCATTATTGACCAGAACTAGCGGAGTTACACAGGGAACCAACGGATGGGACTTGGCATTAGCACTCCATCCTCAATGTGCACGTTCCGAAAGCTCAACTTTTAACGGGTCAATAACGGCGCCGGCCACGTCTTTACGATCATCTAGGGAAGGGAAGGAATGTTAGTGTATCAACCGTTGGTTTAGAGACCGACCAATCGTCTGCATCTCCACGGTTGTTACGGGAAGGAGTATTGTAAGTAGGGAGAGGAAGTGTCATTACTTAGATCAGGATTCACCTTGGTAAGTGATGTAATCCAAGTAACTAGCATGTTCAAGTTAACGCGAGAACAAGGTATAGATCAGTTACGACATATTTTGTTGTGTACTTTTTCGCCCAACGTAAAGGCAGACAATCAATCGCTCCGGTAGAGCTATTGTTAATCTACCCTTAAATTGTCCGCGATAATCAGCTATCGTGATTGTTTTATATTCATCATTATCTTAGCGATAGACTTGATTATTTGCACTTTGGTTTGATTATTTACGATGATTATGAAGTACATCTATGTGTTTCCAACGTGATTTCAAACAATCATTCGTTCGCGGTGAGTGATTATTTATTAGTGTGTTCGTTAAACTGCAGCGATGTTTTTTAGGTACTCGGTAGTTATTTTCTCAACTCGAACGCAAACAATCAATCGTTCTCGGAAAGCTATTTTGTATTCTGAACTAGTCGATTTCTATTAAAAAATATAAGGTTAACAATTACGACGATGTTACGCGATATTCTAAAACTATTTAGTTCATTGTTATGAACAGACAGTTATGGTATTGAGACTTTTCAATATTTTAATAACATACAACCAGCGGACGGCAGATTTTAATACAGTTCTGCATAAAAATCCGTACAAAGCCCCGGCATACACAAATCTGGAAGACTCCAATACAAACGCCGCACCAAAATCTTACATATCAATACAATACAATTGTAAGATTTGTTTTTTTTTGTGTATTTTTGGTTGTTAAATACTGTAGATAATAGTAGATTGTTGTTTTGTGATCGTGATCGTGTTTGGTTAAGATTAAGCGTGTTTCATGTAGTCTAGTCTAGAAAAGTCGGAGTGACATTATTATCTCTAAAATGAAACATATATGCTGAGTATAAAATAATAGTAATAAATATTTAGAATATAACAATTCAAATATTTCCAGTGATTTTTGTTTTTCAAATGGGTGCAATTGATTTTTACCTTGGTTTTTGGAACAGCGATTGTGTGCTTCATTCAAACTATTTTTGTCAACTAAAGTGCCCAACGGAAAGAATAGATTCCAATATGTCTGTTAGTAACGTCAGGTGAACAAAACATTGTAAATATAGAGAGTATTATCCGTTTCAAATTTCAAGGCCAGGTACAATTACACCCATTTGAAAAATTTTTTAGATTTTATTAAGACAAATAATAAGCAAAGCATAATGAATATTATAATTTTATGAAAATATTTTTCAAATAATACAAGTGTAAGAAATGAAATGAAAATTAATTTCAAAAAGATTTTTTCAAACATAATTTGAACATTAATATTCATTTAATAATATTTGTACAGTTAATATAAATATTTCTGTATGTATGTAAACAACTATCCTGGCTCAAGTATCATTCTTCATGTGGTGTCATTCAACATCACAATCGATTTTACATGCTGCCTTCAATGCTATTAAAGGTTCCAAGGAGAGGTGGAGGTGGTCTCGTAAACGAATAGGAAGATTCTCCTTCAATAGTGTAACCCAAAAACTAACATAAAAAAACGCTATACATGTTGGGTTCCCCATTTGATGGTTTGTTTAAAGTGTGAGGAATTTATTGCAGCTATGAGGATAAGTACTTAGTCGAAACTTAAAGTCCCCTTCCAATCAAATAACATAATAACGCTCTACATTTTCCTTCCATTTAGCTAATACCAAGTTTAATGCGGTTTCACAAGAATGTCCTTCTCAATATCCCGATTGTTCCGGTATCAGCAAGTTATTTCTATTCAAATACTCAAGCAGCTAGTCTTTTACAACAAGTTCCAAAATTTTCTCTAATGTGTGCAACATATTGATGGGACGAAACTCTTCGGCTTTAATCGTCCCAGCAACTTTTTGAATCGGAATCACTAGAGATTCCTTCCAAACTTGTGACACGTGCCCAGTTCGTAAAGATTCATTTATTAGGTCCAGTAAGTTGTGTCCGATGACATCAAAGCAGTCTTGTATTACCTTGGCATTATCTACTCCAGCCGTTTTTCCAATTGAAAAGCAAATATTTTCAAGTTCTTCTAATGTAATTGGGTGAAATTAATCAAATCTACATTTAAAATAATCGGCTGTTTTATTTCCTCATTTCAAAATTTTCCATAACTCTTTGCTGTTGTTTTTATGCTAAACAATTTTCCTCTGAATATATTCGCATCTCGTTTTATTCAGCATATGCGAATATTTATTACGCGCGACCTGATACCTTTTCCAATGAATAGCATTATTACTTCTACAAAATTTTCTGTACAATTTGTCTCTTTTACGTTTGAATCGTAAAAGATCCAGATTATACCAGCTGTTCTAGTTTTTCAGAGATACATATTTATGTTCTATTAGATTATTGGTACAAGTTTTCAAAACGTCAGTAAGAACAGCTGATTTATGATCTAACGAACGACGTTTCTTGCGACATGACCCGAGATAGCTTGTTTTGAATATTTTCTCCAGCACTTTGATTTGACAAGAGCACTATCATTATCACTATTATCATCTACGTTAATTACTATAGTTTCATGATCGGTTATTTTTAAATCACAAATCGTTACCGTACTAACGGAATCGAAGTTAGAATATACATGATCAATTAAAGTTTTACTGTGCTGAGAAATTCGTGTATAATCGAAGACCTTTTGTGTATTTAACAGCGAGTATATTTAATTTACTAGGATCTATGAAAATCTCCAACCAGTTCTCCAAAATTTCAACAAATCGCTGGTCATTTGAACTGGGAGAGTTATATAAAGCTCCATAGTTACCCATTTTCATGCCACGTTCAACTGCAATGCCTAAGAACCAGTTACCATCACAAACTTCGTTCAATTGAAGCTTGAATTGAATCGATTCTTTGACATAGATAGCAACACCGCCAGTGTGTCTTGAATGTGATAAACAAGCAGCTACACTGTAACCCGGGATACTGTACTGTTCGAAAGCATCACTGTCAACTATATGCGTTTCAGATAAAAAGACTAAAAATGGACGTTTGTCTTCTACAAGCTGACGTATTGCAACGTAGTTTGTAGAGAGACCTGCAGTGTTCAAATACAAAATATCGAATTTATTTACATTCATACTAGAACTTGGTTGCTATTCATTGAAATGCAAGCTGCTCTTTTTACGATCAACTAATCTTTTATACACTTTGCATTCAGTACTGAATGCTCCGTGGTTAATGTCCAAATTCGTTTTACGTTCTTGATTCATTTTATTACAATTAACACACGTGCATTCAGATGTCTTGTGAGCTCCATTGCACTTAGAGCACGCGATAGCGTTTTTGCAAACTGTGCTCATGTGCCCAAATTCTCCACATTGGACACACCTAAGAATACTAATCTCAGGAAAAACAAGGCACCGATCAAACCTTATATTTACTTTCTTCGCGGTCAACAAACAGCTATGACTGTCTTTATCGATTTCAATCACAACGTTGTACTTGTTGTATTTGAAACGAGGATTTTCAAACACCCGTATTACTTTCACATCATTGATAGCGATGTCTTCATTCTGATCTTTTAAAATCTGAATAAAGTCATCGGAGGAAAGTTTCTCGCTCATGCCCATCACTATAAGCCTTGGCACCGATGAGGGAACAACAGCATTGTAATTTTCACCCAACTCGCTTTGAATGCCTTCTTTCACAGCATTAATACTATATATATATTTTGGATCTAATTTGGTGGTCAAAAATTTCCGAGTATCATCGCTACTCTGGTTGGACTCTTTCGGTTTTATCACTATAACCGGACGAGCCTTACGAACAACCTTCACATCATTAGCGGTTGTACTTTTTGTCTTAGCTTTATTACTACTATTACTTCTCATCCCAGTGCACTTCCTCTTAACAACATCCGCGAAACTAATCTTTTCATTAAAAACATCATCAGACGCGTCGTCTGCTTCCTGAACCTTTCGCTTTTTACCTCTGGGATAAAGTACCGACTCCGAAGTCGAACGAGATGAACCGTGCATTACATTCATTGCAGCTACTTTACTGCGCGCATCAAATTGTAGAAATGAATCTTTCATGTTTTCCAACTCATTTCCAATTAAATCTCGAAAACCAGAGACTGCATTGTCTAAGGCATTTTGTACCTTTTTACCCAATTGCTCCATCCCGTCTTTCAACGCGATGTTTATCTGAGCAGCAATATTGTCTCGAATACCACCGATCGAATCAGAGAGTGAAGAAACCTTCTTCAAACTTTTGTGTATTCGTGTCTATCACGAACACTACCACAGGCGCAATTTAACCTTAAATACCCAGTCAGGAGCCTCCACGCTGCCAGAAGAATCTTTTTTGGTTTGGACCTCTTTTTTTCACAGAAGATCCGAACACACCGGAACACCGAAGACCACCGTAATTTTAGCGTATCACACACCTCAGTTCCAAAGACACCCTGAATTGGTCGCGGGATAGAAGTAAAAAAACAACGTGGATAACGCGCGCAGGCACGTGTGCACTGGACGACGCGTGGCTGTCAACTGATTTGTATTGGTGGTTCTGTTTACTTTAAGCTAACGGCTTAAGCGCCATCTTTAGAGAAAGGGCCGTTATCTCTGTAGAAATATCCCGGCATGAGACTGTCTCTTCATGACAGGCCAACAGTATTTATTGCAGAAACGATATTCCACTCCGACCCAAACGTTTAACCAAACTCAATGTTTTGTTGGAGTAAACCGCGTTTTAAACTGAATACGCTCCATAAGGTGATTATAGAATGAAGCCCGTGGTGAATTTCAAATTCACCACACGTTTATCTACACAGAAAAAATAAAGAACCTAAAAAAAAGGTTAAAAAAACTCAACTTTGAGTACGAAGTTCAAATTTTAACTCAATATTAGGTAGTTTTCTCACTCCCTCTCATGAATGTTATTATAAACAAAGAGAGCTGCATCGACCCAACGTGTGCTGTTCCGTGGAAGAAGCCAAATTTGAGTTGTTTTCACCATAGTCTCGAGTGAGTGAAAATAACATAAATTTGAGTTGGTGAAACTTCATAGTGGGTGAAAATTCAACACGGGAGTAAAGGCAGAATACTCACCGGATTTTTTCGCATTTTACTTATTTTTGGCTTCTTCCACGCAAGGTCGGATTTGAGTGAAAGGAACCGTCAAGTGAGTTGTTTCGCGGTTCCGTGTACATACATTTCCAAAAGCCCAAATCTAGCGTAATAGTTTTCGTACAGTGCAGAAAATCAAATTACGATTGTTCAACATTACTAAGCAAACAATCTACCATTATTTCAGCCCCATACGCGTTATGGTTCTTTCATCTCGTGCTCTTGAAAAAAAATATTGGAAAAGCACATGGTTTACAAAATGGCCGATTCCTGGCTTTATTGTATAATCACCTTAACCAAATGCCACTAAAATAATTTGAATAAAAGATTCAAGCAACTTTGATTAAATTCATAAACATTAACGACCGAAATCGGGTAGAGCTTTTCCAAACTCGAAGTAATTTATTTATTCTATAATTTATTCAGTCGGTCTCTAAGCGATAGTCGTTGAACTTGAAAGTTTTACAAAATTCTATTTCGAATCTAATTTATTAGCCTGGACAACCCTAGCGGCTATGTGACGTCACGTCTAATTAGCGAAGCTCAATTGATTCACTCGCCCTACATATATAAATCAAACGGAACGAGTCACGTGGTAAGTACACCCAACCGACGGTTGTTAGATTTTCTAACAATTCTTTATAAGAATCTACCAAAACCTGTATAAGAATTGGGCATATGCGAAATTGTTAGATTCTTATATAAAAATTGTAAGAAAAGCTTACAAAATTGTTAGATTCTTATACAATATTTGTATAAGAATCTAGCAATTTCGCATATGCCCAGTTCTTATGCAGGTTTTGGTAGATTCTTATACAGAATTGTTGGAAAATCTAACAACCGTTGGTTGGGTGTAAGTATGACCACCACTGTTGAACGGATTCCAATTTGAGTGTGGAAAATGACACCCACAATTAGAATTTGTCCGTTGGAGAATTGGTCTAAATAGCCACCGCTTGGCTCGGATGATGACGACTTAGCGCCAATTCACGCTCGTATAATCGAAAAAACAGACCAACCCGGATAAACCGCTCACGTTGTTGGGCCTGACTTTGCCTAAACAACGTAGTATAATCTTTACTACACTTTTGTCCACCGAAAACACACTAAAGCTTACTGGACTCATATGTTCTTCCAAATTCCAATCACTTTATTTCCAAATATATTCTAACGAACTTTTCAAAATTCAGCTATTTAAAAGATATTCATCTTTAGTTATACTAAACTCAATAAAACTCGCGGAAACTTATTTCGAATTTAGTTAAATTAAATCACGATACTTTTTCAAAATGGCGTTGAAGAATAAACTATCCCTTGGAAAAGTGTAGTGTTATCGCTAACACGAACTCCACCAGAAAGAAAGTATGAACACGATTCGAAATAGCTCGAACCAGGCTCAATACCTCTTTTACCATTGGTCAGTTCTGGAGAATGAGTGATTTTCTAAATTTTCTTTTCATTTCCATTTTCAAATAGTTCGACTAGTTGAAGGTCAGTGGAAATTTACTACTGCGCATTTGACAAATTCCACTGCAGTCGACTTCAACTATGTGACTGACCAGGTTTTCTAAGGTTTGCTTGAAACATGCATACCAAAATATTTCAACATAGAGTAAGTGACATTCAGAGGGCAGCACAAGTTTAATACAAATAAGCTGATGATCGGTTATTAATGAATCTGAAATCAATTACACTGCAAAAATGTACTGTTGAATTTTAGTTTAGTATTGACGGATCCGATTGAAATCTTACACCCCTAACTCGATTTTTCTAGCCGGTTTAGTCTAGGACGAGCATCTAGGTTTTTCAAACTTATATCAGAAAAGTTGTTTCCGCGCCATGCAGTAAAGGCTCAGAGTTAGAAAGTCTAGTCTTCCATCATTCTGCAGGGTAACATTAATAACACTGGTCGATAGTAAATTTGTATTCGTGATGCTCAAGTATTGCATTTGTGGTTCTCGACCTCTGAAATCGATTGGTTACTGGTGATCCGAGATTATTTGGTCACAACGTAGGAAAGGGTTCAACGCTTTAAAGGCTTGCATGTTTGTATGATTGTATGTTCGATTCCGTGCCGATAGTTCGAACGAGCCAGACGTGTGTGCTGTGTCTCATCGCGGGTTTTGTTCGGTAGTGCGAGTCTATTGTGTGGTGCCTACCTACGGATCCAAGGCGATCACTGTCGGCGAGCGAAGTAGCTGCTTCTGGCGACGCCAGTGAAGCAGGCTATTGTTTCTGCTGCTACATACAGCAGCAGCGCAGATAAGTGGAAGGCATTGTTTTATTATTCTCCCATCTCTCTGATACAGAGTGGGATTAATTATAATAAATTAAATTAGTTTTTTTTTTATATTTTTTTTTCTAATTTGCTATTAGTTCTAAGTTAGCATAAGAATTAATTGTCCACCTTTCGGGGTGAGAATGGAGGCAGAGACTATGGGGGACGATAGTCCTCCAAAAGATGTCCGCACACGATTGTACCATGCGGCTTCGCCTGGGCCTTGGGTTGTTTACTTTCGGCAGAAAGTGAAAAGTTGTTACCGTTCGCAAACGATTTCCTATAGCAGACTGCCGACCAAGAAAATATAATAATTTAAAACGTATATTGTTGCTAAAATTTGTTATTATAAAATGATTATATGTATAATTGTATAAAACTTAGTTTAAAAAATATTAAAAATATAAGCATGCACACATATTATATAAGTATATCACAGAACTTCTTTATCACGCCTAAAGTTAAGAACACATTTTGTAATACACTATATAACAGAAAACACAAAGAGATCTGCTGCATGGGAGCCAAATGTAGAGTTGTCGCGAATCATAAAAAGGACCAGAACAGATTGTCAAAAAAGGGTAGTTGTGATGAGATGGTTAGCTACTGGGCAAGAATATCACTAGTATTGGTCTCTTTCCAACTTCGAACGTCGAAAAAGTCAGACGTGAGCTAAAAGCAAGCATTAGCTAAAAGTTCTCCAAAATAGTGGATATAGTGGAAACTAAGTTCCCTAGCATATAATCTACACCGCACCAGCTGTAGATCCCAAATCAGGTATACATTCAGGCATTACGGTGCCGAAACGAACTTTGCATGACCAAACCCACCCAGTAGCTGTATTGAAACTAATCATAACCTACAAACCCAATGTGACATCCAGGACCCAATATCGCTTCGCTAAAGTGGTTCTCTGGCCCAATTACCCCGTAGGCCTAGTCCATAGGACCCCGTCAAGCGCCCTAGAATCGGAAGAACCCATAGCCGACGCTAGTACCACGCATAGCCGATGCGGACAAAGGCCAGGAAGACTCGATCATCACGGAGCCACGTGCCGCTTTGGACACCGTCTGCATGATCCACCGATTGCATGGTCCACCGAGTGCATGATTCATAGAAATCCCTGGACGTTAAGCCCCCTTCAACCAGACAACCTACCCGCGAGCTCTGCAGCAGTTTATGCCGGCTGGCCACCTTACATACTCACACACACACAAACCTAGACGTTGTAAGTACCCACAATAAATTAATGTTAAACGAGAATTAGGAGTGTCTTTATTGAACTTTTGATTAGTCTCTCGGAGCCGACCTTGAGAGCGAAACGCTCAGCTCTAGCTTGCCGGAATACCGCAAATAGTACATGTTAGAATTTGAGAGCTAACAAAGTCTAGACTTTCTCGGCATTAAGCGAGATTTGACGCGTCGTTTTACGAAGCTTGATTTTAATCAGATCAACAGGAACAAGTTACGAATCACCGCACCTACATATCAGGTGGCGAACGAAATTGCTAAAGACAAGGCCTACAATGTAGAATATTTAGTTTATGTCCCCTCGCGGGAGGTCGAAATCGAAGGTGTGATCAACGCAGCGAGCCTGACTTGCAAGGATGTACTTGCGGGAAAAGGCCGCTTAAAGAACGCAATGGAGTCTACCGTGGATATTCTGGATTGCAAGGAATTGCATTCAGCAACCATGGTAGATGGCAAAAAAGTATATTCTAAGTCAGGCTCGCTTCGGGTGACGTTTGCCGGTTCGATTCTCCCAAAATATGTCGATTTAGAGAATATGTTGTTTCCGGTGCGTCTTTTTGTACCAAGGGTATTTAATTGTACCAATTGCAAACAACTTGGTCACACTGCCGAGTTTTGTGACAACAAACCACGTTGTGGTAAATGTTTCGAAAGACATCGGGAGGAATCCTGCCAGCAACAAGCCACAAAATGTGCTTATTGCGGTTTGGCTCCTGCCCATGGTTTGCAAGATTGCCCGGTGTACAGAAAGCGCACCCAAAAGTGAAGCGCTCGTTGGTACAGCGCTCCAAGCAGACTTATGCGGAAATGGTTAAAGCGCAAGACACATCCGCCGATACCACTGCAAAGGCTGCTATTTCAGCTACCGTTCAGGTAAGTGATTATTATGATTCCATATGCATTGACGAATTGGACTCTGACGCAGCTGATATGGATGATTCTACGGAGGTACACGTGCCCGAAAAGAGGAAGCAACCGTCTTTCCCGGGATTGCGCCGTAAGAAATCAAAAGTCATCCATAAAAGCTTGCCCAAATCTGAAGGCAATGGGGGGTTATTTAAAATCCCGAAGCAACCTGTCTTCACTGCTCCTTTGGATCCATCTTGCAGCAAGACATTCCCGCCATTGCCCAAAACCGATGTTTCCAAGAAACATCCGGCTAGGAGAATCAATGAAAGAAAAACTACAATTCGTTCTTCCCAAAAAAGTACTCCGTCCAAGCGAGGATTGATCTCCTTTAAGGACCTTGTGGACCGTTTTTTGAATTTATTCAATATTCCGAATTCATTGAGGCCAATCATTGACCTCTTTATACCAACAGTGGAAAGTTATCTGAAGCAATTGACTGTTTCATGGCCCCTTCTTGCAGGAATTGTATCTTTCGATGGATAATACGGCCATACAAGATACAATCACTGTGCTGCAGTGGAACTGTCATAGTCTAAAAAATAAATTGGACGTGTTCAAGTTTTGATTCGCAATTCCGATTGCGACATATTTGCACTCTGTGAAACATGGCTTTCTTCCGAAGACGAAATCAACTTCCACGATTTTAATATTATTCGCCAAGATCGGAATGATCATTATGGTGGCGTTCTTTTGGGGATCAAAAAATGCTACTCCTTCTACAGAATTCCCATTCCGACTGTTCCCGGCTTAGAAATCGTCGCATGCCAAGTAAATGTGAAGAATAAAGATCTTTGCATAGCTTCAGTGTACATTCCTCCGAATGCCTCTATTAATCGTCGACATTTTTGGAGCGCAGTCTCCCTCCTATCATCTCCAGTATTGATATTGGGTGATATGAACGCACATGGTATTGGATGGGGCGAAACGTATGACGATTATAGAGCGCCTATTTTCTATGATTTGTGTGACGATTTCAATTTGAGTATTTTGAACACTGGTGAAGTAACTCGAATAGGACCAAATGGTCAACAAAGCCGTATTGATCTGTCTTTATGTTCAAATTCACTATCGTTAGATTGCACGTGGAAGGTTATCCAAGATTCCCACGGTAGTGACCATATGCCGATAGTTACTACAATTAAAAGTAGCTATCAACAATCTGAGCCAGTTAATGTTCCTTTCGACCTCACGAAGAACATTGACTGGCAAAAATTTGCATCGGCGGTAAATATTGGTATTGAATCAACTGATGTTCTTCCACCGCTAGATGAATATCGATTCCTTACCGAATTAATTAAAAAGCGCACTAGAAGCTCAGAAACGACGCGTTCCAAGTACATCTGTCATAAGAAGGCCAGCCACTCCTGGATGGGATGATGAATCTACTAAGTTGTATTCTGAGAAATCTGATGCCTTCAAGGCTTTTCGTAAACACGGAAGGTCTGAGCTTTTCGAAGAGTATTTAAGGCTTGAAAGAAAACTCAAAAAATCTTCTCAAGGCTAAAAAACGTAGCTACTGGCGACGTTTTGTCGAGGGACTATCACAAGAAACCTCAATGACAACACTTTGGAAAACGGCCCGCAACATGCGGAACTGCACTTCCACTAACGAGAGTGAAAATACTCCAATCGATGGATATTCAACTTCGCAAAAAAGGTCTGTCCTGATTCCGTACCAGCAGAACCGCTATTTCGAGAATCATTCACTGATTCCGGTTCATTGGGTGGACCATTCTCAATGCTGGAACTTTCTATGTCTCTTCTTTCATCGAATAACTCTGCTCCGGGATGCGATAACATCAAATTCAATCTTCTGAAAAACCTCCCAGAAAAGACGATTACTTGACCTGTACAACTGTTTCATGGAGTACAACATTGTGCCACCTGAATGGCGACAGGTCAAAGTAATAGCTATTCAAAAGCCTGGGAAACCAGCGTCTAATCACAATTCATACCGACCGATCGCCATGCTATCATGCATGAGAAAATTATTGGAGAAAATGATCCTTTCAAGAATTGATCATTGGGTCGAAGAAAATGCATTGCTTTCAAATACTCAGTTTGGATTTAGAAAAGGAAAGGAACAAACGATAGTCTAGCATTGCTCTCTTCAGATATACAACTGGCCTTTGCGCGCAAGGAGCAATTGGTTTCAGTATTCTTGGATATTAAGGGCGCGTTTGATTCAGTTTCCATTGAAGTACTGTCAGATAATCTGCACAGTAATAGACTACCCGTAATTTTAAATCATTTCTTGTACAATTTGTTGTCAGAAAAACAAATGAACTTCACACTCGGCACTCTGACAACTTCCAGAAATAGCTACATGGGCCTTCCCCAAGGATCATGTTTAAGTCCCTTGCTTTATAATTTCTATGTTAAAGATATTGACAATTGTTTGGAAGGACAATGCACGCTCAGACAACTTGCAGATGATGCCGTGGTCTCTCTAAGAGGTCCATGTGCAGCTGTCTTGCAAGGACCATTGCAAAGTACCCTGGATAATCTGACTGTTTGGGCCAGACATCTAGGGATCGAGTTTCCACCGCAAAAAAACTCAGTTGACTGTGTTTACTAAGAACCGGTATACTGCTCAACTGAAACTAAAGCTGTTGAATGATGGCATCAACCAATCTTTATCTTCTACCTATATACCTTGGAGTCGTGTATGATTCTAAATGTACCTGGAAACTCCACATTGAGTATTTGATACAAAATGCCGGAAAAGTATCGTTGTTTGCGTATTGCCCTTGGCTGCAGACCTTTAGACGTAGACGTAGACCTTTATTTCATCTTCTCGGATAGTCTTAGTTCTATCGAGGCACTCCGGTCGATGAAACCTGTTAAGCACGCATCTTACTTTCTTACAAACATAAGAGAGCAGATGCGTGTTTTGGTCGAAAGATCATTCAAGATTACCTTTGTTTGGGTCCCTTCTCACTGCTCAATCTACGGCAATGAGAAGGCAGACTCGCTGGCAAAGGTGGGCGCACAGGAAGGTGAGGTTTATGATAGACAATTCTCGAGCAACGAGTTTTTCCCATTAGTCCGTCAGAGTACTCTTCAAAGTTGGCAAAGAAATTGGACACACAACGAACTTGGACGGTGGCTATTTTCTATAGTTCCAAAAGTTTCTGGGCGAGCGTGGTTCAGAGGTGAGGACTTAAGTCGAGGCTTCATCCGCACGATGTCGAGGCTTATGTCCAATCACTATTCATTAAACGCACATCTGTACAGAATAAACCTTGTCGATAGCAACTTATGTAGGTGTGGAGCCGGTTATGATGACATCGATCACGTAGTTTGGTCCTGCTCGGAAAAGCAGGAGAGAGCAATTATTGGATACCCTAGTGGCCCGAGGTAAACAACCCTTCAGGGAAGTTCGAGGTGTTTTGGGAGATCGTGATGTGGTCTATATGCAGGCCATTTATAGTTTTCTTTGTGCTTCTGATATCAAAATCTAATAGTTTGTTTTTTTTCTTTCTTCAAAGTTTTTTTTTTTGTGTTTAGTCTCTGCTTTCTGTTCCATAGAGCACCATAGCTCTTGCCATCCGGAAGATGCTCCCAGTTGAACCATTCCTTGAGCACGACGACACGCCACATCGTCCCTGACGCCAAATACCCGGATGAGAAGCTGAAATTCCCTGATCCAAAATCCTTAGCCCCGTCCATCCTTAAACATTGTAAACTAACCTCGAGTCACCACGAGTACGCTAGCTCCTACCCTCTCTTACTAACTGAAAAAATAAATGATATTGATTGTATATATCACAAAGAACCATGGCTCCGTAAAGTGTTATACACGCCTGAGCCTACCAAATAAACGAACTTGGAAAAAAAAAAAATGATTGTATGTTCGTTTGAGTTAAATTCTAAGTTATTACAATAATCTATGTTACAGTCCCCTCTCCATATCTCGAAATTGTCCATCGAGATAGGAAGAGATCGAGGAATGGAAGGAAAATTGAAATTGGTATTAGATCCAATGTCTACGGTCCCTAGGACCAAAATGTATCTCACTAAGTGGACTGAATTTCAGTTGGACTGATTGAAGTGAAAGATTGACTTTTAAGGTTTATATTGACTGAAGTCTCCAGTAGCCTTGCGAGCAAATGCGTAGGATTGACAATCCGGAGATGGCGAGTTCGATTCTCGGTCCGGTCTAGGATGTTTTCGGGTGGGAAACATTCTCGACTCCTTGGGCATAGTGTGCCCATTGTACTTGCCAGCCACACAAGTTTCATTTCAGTTTCATTTGGGAATTGAGACAGAGCCTCTCTACCTACCTACAGTTTTTAAGACCTTATTATGGATTTATTGAATTAATTCAGCCATTTATTTCGACTTATGAAACAATCAATCACTTCGTCTCTGTATATGTTATGGCACTCTGCAAAATATGGCTTATATTATGGTTTCATTTTCCATTCTATTAGTTTCTTCGATAGAAATACAATCTTATTCTGAGAGCAGTGGAAAAGCTTTCTACCTTGAAATAACAAAAATCTCCAGAGTGGTCCAAATTGAAAATCAACGCACGGGAAGCAAGGACAAAAAAAATCAAATACATCTATTATTCTCCTTCTCAATGTCCCGTAATTGAAGGACCAAAATTCAGCAATGTTGTCATTTCGGCTAAAGAACGGTTTCATTGGGCCTGTAAAAACCCGAGCAGCGGAAGAAGAGCAAATCGAGTAAAAAAATGTCAACAGAAATGCTAATACCTGCCTTGGAGCAGGAAAAGAAAGCTATCCAATCGAAATTTAATCCACAAAGTATAAACACATCCTTCCAGCTAGTTTCTGCTGCTGTTCCACTTTGATTGCAAACTGTTGTTGAGGCGCTCTATCTGGGAGCAACATGCGGAATGAGTTTGTTTCCGATTGGATTTTTTTTGCCCGGCTACGACCGGAATGCGTCTGAATAAGATAGGGAGCGCCTTGCTTCTTTCAATATTCGACTTTCCTTTCCGAGGCTAATAAATTCGTTTTTTCGTACTTTATCCAGAACTAGGTTTTTCCGCTTTGGCAGAATCTTTTCGCTTTTCTACGTTCTCCAACAAGAAATGGCTGAGATATTTTGCCTTTCTCGTGCGACTGTGCTGTATCGAAAGGTGTTAATTTCGGCCAAAACGGATTTTCAATCGAAAGCTGAGTAGTCTTCAATACTATTACACCAAGCTAAGCAACGAATTTAGTGAACGAATGGACGCTATTTGACGGTAATTTAGAGGATAACTATTCGACTTATTCCCAATCATTTGATGGGTATTGTGTTTCGCCACACCAGAAAGGTCATTCTACCACTAGTTGGATCAATAACAGCTTTTTCGTACCCTTTCAATGCACAGACGAGTAGCGTTGTATCCTTCCGAAACGGGAAGATTGATTTGTGCATCCCAAGCTCGTCTGGTGATTACTCATCTCTACGCAGCATTGCTGTGCAAAATGAATTATTTATGTGGTAAACATTCCAAGCTGAAGTATGCATTACCCAATAGTATTTATGGATATTTGTTAGGAAGTTAAATTGATTCAATCAAACAGGGTCAAAATCATAAATCAGCTGTCTGGAACCATTTTCAGTGATAAGGTGAATTGGACAATAATGACCATAATCACATTTTTATGCCAAGCATTTTTGGTCTGAAAAATATTTTATTATGTGGCGAGCTTCGCAGCCACTCGTCTTCATTATGACCAGGAATAACACATGTCATTCGACTAAGCACATAAAGACAATTCCAATATTACAGATTCATCACAAATCCGTTATTTAAAATTAATTATTTCGCTTATACTTGTGTTATTCTTGAGTGGCCTAGACATATGTTACAAATCGATGATATCTACATCAATATTTCCCCTAAAGTTGGATAAAATCTAGCCATTTTCTATAGTCATCGATCAGTTATCAGTTTGCTTGCTCAGCAAAAGTTACTGGCACACATCTCATCGGAATGGGTTCAATCATGGAAATGCAACCCAAGGCCGCAAATTCAACAGCTATGCGACCGCAGTTCTGACGTTCATCTGATTTCGGAATCCCTCGACCGCAAGTTCATCGACCGTAATTGAAGTGCTGCTTTGCTGGCCAACCATTTTCAGTGAGGGAACCTCTGCGCACGTGCTTTGTTACATATCTTTTTCCCACTTCTGTCGCACCATCCGCTGCGCCAGAGCAGAAGGAGCGAACCGGACCGGACCAATGTCATTCGAACGGCCAAGAACGGAATGATGCGCCGTCGACGGGGATAGTTGTCATTTGGGATAGCAGCATAATTCCAGCATTCGGAAAACCCAAAACCGCGAATAAAATGTATGCTGTATCATGATGTCATCAACGGGATGGATGACTGCGGCTAGTAGGCAGCTCCGGTGCGAAGAGGAAGGCTAAATTCCTACGGGAAAGCTTATGAGTGCCCGCACGGTACAGTAAAAAGTATCATTTGCTGGAGTCAATTTCACGGCACGCAATTCATTTGTTCACATTTATGGTGAACCTGATTCACAGTTGACCACAATGTCGAGGAGAATGTCATGTAAATATGAGTACAACAATGAATACACTCTAGATGCAGTTACTGTTAGGTGAAGGTAAGTTGATCTTCCTTATGATAACATTATTGTTTAGAAAATTGAGCAAAAGTGAGGTGTAACACATTGCAGATTTGTACCAAACGAACGATATAAAGCAATGCAATGTGCGATTCTTTGGCTTTTTCGGCTGTGCAATCTAAAACCATAAGAATAAACTATTAAAATTAGTTTTCAGACACAGAAACAGAACAGAAACAGAACAGAAACAGAACAGAAACAGAACAGAAACAGAACAGAAACAGAACAGAAACAGAACAGAAACAGAACAGAAACAGAACAGAAACAGAACAGAAACAGAACAGAAACAGAACAGAAACAGAACAGAAACAGAACAGAAACAGAACAGAAACAGAACAGAAACAGAACAGAAACAGAACAGAAACAGAACAGAAACAGAACAGAAACAGAACAGAAACAGAACAGAAACAGAACAGAAACAGAACAGAAACAGAACAGAAACAGAACAGAAAACAGAACACAACCAGAACAGAAACAGAACAGAAACAGAACAGAAACAGAACAAAAACAGAACAGAAACAGAACAAAAACAGAACCGAAACAGAACAGAACCAGAACAGAAACAGAACAGAAACAGAACAGAAACAGAACAGAAACAGAACAGAAACAGAACAGAAACAGAACAGAAACAGAACAGAAACAGAACAGAAACAGAACAGAAACAGAACAGAAACAGAACAGAAACAGAACAGAAACAGAACAGAAACAGAACAGAAACAGAACAGAAACAGAACAGAAACAGAACAGAAACAGAACAGAAACAGAACAGAAACAGAACAGAAACAGAACAGAAACAGAACAGAAACAGAACAGAAACAGAACAGAAACAGAACAGAAACAGAACAGAAACAGAAACAGAACAGAAACAGAACAGAAACAGAACAGAAACAGAACAGAAACAGAACAGAAACAGAACAGAAACAGAACAGAAACAGAACAGAAACAGAACAGAAACAGAACAGAAACAGAACAGAAACAGAACAGAAACAGAACAGAAACAGAACAGAAACAGAACAGAAACAGAACAGAAACAGAACAGAAACAGAACAGAAACAGAACAGAAACAGAACAGAAACAGAACAGAAACAGAACAGAAACAGAACAGAAACAGAACAGAACAGAACAGAAACAGAACAGAAACAGAACAGAAACAGAACAGAAACAGAAATAGAAACAGAACAGAAACAGAACAGAAATAGAAATAGAACAGAAACAGAACAGAACAGAACAGAAACAGAAACAGAACAGAAACAGAAATAGAAACAGAAACAGAATAGACAGAACAGAAACAGAACAGAAACAGAACAGAAACAGAAATAGAACAGAAACAGAAACAGAACAGAAACAGAACAGAACAGAAACAGAACAGAAACAGAAACAGAAACAGAACAGAAACAGAACAGAAACAGAACAGAAACAGAACAGAAACAGAACAGAAACAGAAACAGAACAGAAACAGAAATAGAAACAGAACAGAAACAGAACAGAAACAGAACAGAAACAGAACAGAAACAGAACAGAAACAGAACAGAAACAGAACAGAAACAGAACAGAAACAGAACAGAAACAGAACAGAAACAGAACAGAAACAGAACAGAAACAGAACAGAAACAGAACAGAAACAGAACAGAAACAGAACAGAAACAGAACAGAAACAGAACAGAAACAGAACAGAAAATAGAAAATAGAAAATAGAAAATAGAAAATAGAAAATAGAAAATAGAAAATAGAAAATAGAAAATAGAAAATAGAAAATAGAAAATAGAAAATAGAAAATAGAAAATAGAAAATAGAAAATAGAAAATAGAAAATAGAAAATAGAAAATAGAAAATAGAAAATAGAAAATAGAAAATAGAAAATAGAAAATAGAAAATAGAAAATAGAAAATATAAAATAGAAAATACAGTCAAACCTCCATGAGTCGATATTGAAGGGACCATCGACTCATAGAAATATCGAAATGTGGAATGGGAAATCTTTGAAAAACTGTTTGGAGGGACCATCGCAGTAACCCAGAAAATATTTTTTAATATGGCATAATTTGCTTCCATGAGTCGATATCGAGTCATAGAACATCGACTCATGGAGGTTTGACTGTAGAAAATAGAAAATAGAAAATAGAAAATAGAAAATAGAAAATAGAAAATAGAAAATAGAAAATAGAAAATAGAAAATAGAAAATAGAAAATAGAAAATAGAAAATAGAAAATAGAAAATAGAAAATAGAAAATAGAAAATAGAAAATAGAAAATAGAAAAAAAAAATAGGAAATAGAAAACAGAAATAGAAAATAGAAAATAGAAAATAGAAAATAGAAAATAGAAAATAGAAAATAGAAATAGAAAAATAGAAAATATAAAATATAAAATAGAAAAAAAAATAGAAAATAGAAAATAGAAAATAGGAAATAGATAATAGAAATTAGAAAGAAAATAAAATAGAAAATAGAAAATAGAAAATAGAAAATAGAAAATAGAAAAATAGAAAATAGAAAATAGAAAATAGAAATAGAAAATAAATAGAAAATAGAAAAATAGAAAATAGAAAATAGAAAATAGAAAATAGAAAATAGAAAATAGAAAATAGAAAATAGAAAATAGAAAATAGAAAATAGAAAATAGAAGAAAATAGAAAATAGAAAATAGAAAATAGAAAATAGAAAATAGAAAATAGAAAGAAAATTAGAAATGAAAAGAAAATAGAAAAAAATGAAAATAGAAATTGAAAATGAAAAATAGATAATAGAAATTAGAAAAAAGAGAAAAGAAAATAGAAAATAGAGAAAAGAAAATAGAAAATAGAAAATAGAAAATAGAAAAAGAAAAATAAAAAAAATAGAAAATAGAAAATAGGAAATAAAAAATGGAAAATAGGAAATGGAAAATAGAAAATAAAAAATAAAAATTGAAAACAGAAAATAGAAAATAAAAAATAGAAAATAGAAAAAAGAAAATTGAAAATTGAAAATTGAAAATTGAAAATTGAAAATTGAAAATTGAAAATTGAAAATTGAAAATTGAAAATTGAAAATTGAAAATTGAAAATAGAAAATAGAAAATAGAAAATAGAAAATAGAAAATAGAAAATAGAAAATAGAAAATAGAAAATAGAAAATAGAAAAATAGAAAAATAGAATAATAAAAAAATAGAGAAATAGAAAAATAGAAATAGAAAAATAGAAAAATAGAAAAATAGAAAAATAGAAAAATAGAAAAATAGAAAAATAGAAAAATAGAAAAATAGAAAAATAGAAAAATAGAAAAATAGAAAAATAGAAAAATAGAAAAATAGAAAAATAGAAAAATAGAAAAATAGAAAAATAGAAAAATAGAAAAATAGAAAATAGAAAATAGAAAATAGAAAATAGAAAATAGAAAATAGAAAATAGAAAATAGAAAATAGAAAATAGAAAATAGAAAATAGAAAATAGAAAATAGAAAATAGAAAATAGAAAATAGAAAATAGAAAAAAGAAAATAGAAAATAGAAAATAGAAAATAGAAAATAGAAAATAGAAAATAGAAAATAGAAAATAGAAAATAGAAAATAGAAAATAGAAAATAGAAAATAGAAAATAGAAAATAGAAAATAGAAAATAGAAAATAGAAAATAGAAAATAGATTATAGAAAATAGAAAAATTGAAAATATAAAATAGAAAATAGAAAATAGAAAATAGAAAAATAGAAAATAGAAAATAAAAAAATAGAAAATAGAAAATAGGAAATTGAAAAATGAAAATTGAAAATTGAAAATTGAAAATAGAAAATAGAAAATAGAAAATAGAAAATAGAAAATAGAAAATAGAAAATAGAAAATAGAAAATAGAAAATAGAAAATAGAAAATAGAAAATAGAAAATAGAAAATAGAAAATAGAAAATAGAAAATAGAAAATAGAAAATAGAAAATAGAAAATAGAAAATTGAAAATATAAAATAGAAAATAGAAAATAGAAAATAGAAAATAGAAAATAGAAAATAAAAAAAATAGAAAATAGAAAATAGGAAATTGAAAAATGAAAATTGAAAATTGAAAATTGAAAATTGAAAATTGAAAATTGATAATTGAAAATTGAAAATTGAAAATTGAAAATAGAAAACAGAAAACAGGGGGAACCTCAAACAAATTTCCTAGTAATTTGTGAATTATAAAACCGAATAAATCCACCATCTCGAGGAAATTTCGAATAAAATGCTTAGGAACTACAAATTTCCAATGATATTTCAAAGAATTTTCCGAGAAGATTGTGTAGAATTTCCCGAAAAAATTACAAAGAGAATATCTGCCAACTAATTTGCCGAGGGACTTCCGAAGAATTTCCCAATGAACGGTGAAGAATTTTCCGGAGAAACTTTCGAAGATTATGACAAGGTAATTTCGTGGATATCCCGAAGCATTTTCCAAGAAAATTTATTTTTCACTGCTCATTCCTCACTTCTCAATTATCACTTCCCAATTTTCAAATTCCCTATTGTTCGGTCAAATGACATTTTCGGCCGTTGGGCTGAATGACATTGTCGGGCAAATGTCCCTTTCTAATGAATGACCATTTTAGCCAAACGTCATTTTGCGCCAAATAACGTATTTGGTCTAATGGCCTGTTTCGCGAAATCAGTGAAATATATTGAAATAATTGGTGCTTGGACGATCGTGCATTTGCACGTCATTTTGGTCGTTATAGTCGCGATCGTTTCACTACTCACTTCTCTTCTCTAAAAATAAGAAGCTATTTACTTCGCGCTCCTCATTTTTTACAGTAACAAGAGAAAAATGAAAAAAAGAAGTGAGACGTTTCACTTTTCACTTCTCATTGTTCACTGCTCACTAAAAAGTGAGATTCACTATGACAAGTGAAGTGTGTAGTGAGATGTCTTACTACTCACTTTGCGCTTCTCACTTTTCCAGCAAGAAGTGAGAAATGAGACGTTTATTTGTTCAAAATATCAAATCCATACTTTGCTCCAACTGCTTTCATCACAATATAATCATATGTGGCGCAACGCACCATTTTTCACATTGAAGAGCCGTGATCTCATACATGCTTCCATTTAATCTTCAACTTCACCAAGGAATAGAATGACTCCCGTTCCATATATCAACTCCTGGATTCTGGTGGAAGGGCTTGCTTCTATTCTCAGACAATCCTCCCGGGAACAGTAACTTTATTGGCTTTTGTAGTAGCAAATAAGATAATTCCGGAAGTGGCTTCTCACACAATAAGAACTCAGAACGCAAAATAGCGTAAAACGCCTCCTCCCTATGCAGCCCTTTGGTGTCGTGTCTAACGGCATGCTGTTCCACACATGCTTGGTGCGGATGTATTAAAGTGACTTATGAAAGATCATAATACTTTGACTGTGTTCTTTCTTTTTTTTCTGTTTGGTGGCGTTGAGAAAGAAATGTTTCGTGGGGGCTGCGTTTTCAGTATATGTCTTCACCGCAAAGCAAGCCTATTTCCCGGCACGTTGAGTGAAAGACGTGTGATAGACAAGGGCTCGTAAACCGAAATTGGTCTCCGAATAGTATTAAAAACCAACAAAAACCTAAGGCAGGGCGAATAAAGGACGGCATTTTTACGCACAAAAGTTGGCGCACGCTTTCCGGAGGAAAATTAGGCCAACGTGTAGATAAAAGCGCTTCGTCCTTTCGGTGCCGGCTTCGTGTGAGTTGTAAATTTTTATGACACATACTGGGCCAACCCACCGTCAAAACAGTGACCTGGAGTAGATGGAAGTTGATAAGAAGCATTTGAAGTGGTCTTTTGATACTTGATAAGTTAATAGAATGATTTTGCGAGTCACAATGAAGACGACTGGGAAATGGGCTAGAAACGGTCAATTAATTCTGAGGAAAAGCAATTCGTTATTGGTTAAAGTTTGTCAGGAAATTGAATACACAAAAGGCACACTGCTTTTGAGTTATTATGGAAATAAGCAGCTTAGGGGACAAAGCATTTAAATTCATCTGATGGTGTATGAGTAATTTGTATTAAAGAGAGACATGTTTCTTTTCCACAATATATGTTGAATTATGACAGAGTAATAAATGAACCGGTGTCATCGAAAGTAGTACATATCCCTTGAGTAAGTTTCAAAGGAAACTTTCTTGTAAGTTCTCACTAAGTTGTTATGGCATAAAATTATTGTAAATGTACAAATTTCAGTACTACTGTAAACAAAATTGTGGGGTACGTGCACGTTGTACTCATGCAACTTGTTGCGATCGAATCAGTTAATTTATTCATACACATACACGCACAAACATACATCACCTTAATACTTTAAACTGAGCCTCTGGGCCATCTACAAACCCTTTGTTTTTGGAACGAACATTTAGCTTGAAATATTAAACACATAAAAGCACAAGAAAAACTAATTTTATTAATAAATTAATTAAATAAAATTTCAAATAATTTCAAATCATAATCGTAGAGAATCTAAAAGAATGAACAAAACGTGAAGCCACTCACCCGAAACAAAGTGCCAGGCACGAATAATTGTCTGAATCGTGCGTGATTTCCTGCAAATTACACCGTCCTCCGTCGCCACGAAACCGTTAGTACGGGCGCGATAGTGTCAAGTCATCGTTTTTCAATTTTTGCCTCGTTGAGCTTTCCCAAGTTTTCCCGACACTCTTCCCATCCGGAATGTATGGAGGTAACTAACGATTCATACCACCTTCGCATCGGTTGCAGCCAGCACCCTTCAGACACGACAATCAAGCAAACGGGTGTTCATTACGGAAAGTGCTCTGACTCCTGCCTGGTGACGCCGGTCTGTCCTCGGGAGCAAGGATCATGCAGTCACAGCAGTTTCTAGATTTCGTCTCATCTTGCACTGCTTTGCGCTGGAACGTGAGCTTTTCCGAAGTCAGCTTAAGATGTCTCGTTTAAATGCATTATCATAGCTTTCCCGGTTGTAATTATTAATTTACTCAGACACGCTCCACGGTATTTCCGCCAACGGGATCACCCCCTCGCCCTCTTCGCATACCTGAGAGGATGGGAAATTTGTCTGAGGCCAAAACGGAGGCTCTTTTCTTACCGCTCTGTTGACTACTCAAAGCCGGGATCACTGGCGTACGCTAGGGGATGGTTGCAGTTGATTGAGCATGAGTACTGATCCACTTTAATGCACGTTGATATGCGAGTTGAAATGCGAATCAATGCATCAAAGCATGAGCACCCTTAAAAGTTGTACATTTCAAAGATATAAACGTTCTCAGATAGTGTCAGTTTTGTGAGTGTGTATTTAGGTGAAATTATTTTCTATTATGTAGGGAAATCTGAAGAGTGATATACGAGAACACTGAAAAGACTTGATCCCCTTTTCTTTCTTCCAATTTATCACGATAAAAAATATTTGCGCAACGATATATAAATTGTTGTTAATATCCAAACATCAACGATTAGTATAATACATAAGCCAAGAAGGTTAAAAAGGCATTGACAAATATTTGAGGAAAATTGATCTCTCTGAAGGAACTTGGTTGACAAAACATTATAGATGTCCACTAATTTCATAGTATTATTCACTAAGAGTGTGTTGATCCTCCAATTTGGTGTCATAAATATGTGTGTCATTGATATCTATTTATATTTAATTGAAGATTAAATCGGAAGCAGCGATCATATGAAAAACGTTACTCAACCTGATGCAACCGATTCCTTTTTCACTGCTTGTTGAGGAGCATTTCGTCTCACATCCCAAAACACTCCACAATCGATCCCCTTAAACTCGCTGCATTGTGCACAGCCTTGGTCACGCTGTCTACTGCAACCATTCAAAGCCTGCCGACTGCTTCTTATGGCAATATAACGAAGAAATAAACTTCCTCCTATGTGCTATCATTATCATTATTACTATTTTTACTACTTTCTCAAAGTCGTTTTTCTTCTCGTCTTGCGTGCACTTCCGGTAACAGCCAGCGGCAATTGTACCAGGAAACCTATATTTCTGTCTGTGTGTATGTGTGCGCTTCCCGAAGATGTTTGCTCGTGCCTGGGTTGGTTCCCGCCTGGGCGTCCCGTGCAAAGCTCAAACCGCACTTTACGGGTGCTATCTGCTCGGTGAGAACAAAGGAAGAATTGGAACCCTTTGCCTGGAAGTGGTTTCCCAAGCGGGCGGGCATGTGTCGTGTGTCTTGCCACCGAGGCTACTAATAATGTCGTCGTTTTTCGAAAAGTTTTGCTACACTTACTCCGGAGATGCGGCTGCACTGCACTGTATTGTGTGTCGCTTTCCGTCGTTTGATCATGGCATGGAGTTTCAGAATAATTGAGCTTAATCTAATGGTCGTAATTACGACGGAAAAGTTCTTTACCGATGTGGAGGGTCCTCAATGATCTCTGGTTCGATTGATGATGCTTTATTTATCTTTGATCATGCTGAAAAACTTTCATTTTGCTATACATGAATAAAGCCATTTTGCCTATGAAATGTATCAAGGCATATCGGGAGCATTATCATAATATAATTATATTTCAATAAAGAGAAGTGGTTTTAAAGCGAAAAAATCAATAAAAGTGTAAAAGATAACATGAAAAAAAATACCCAATAATGGGTAAAGTGTTCTAACCATCCTGTACATAATATGCAGAGGCGCATCCACGTTCCGAGTCGTGGGTAGGAAAGGTCAATTTGTGCAACAATTCTGGTATTGGCATTAGCATTGGCATTAAGCGCTTCGGGTAACATCATTATCGCACATCACTAATGTTCCAAGATACACATATTCTTCTACCATTTTTTCTGTCTGTCTGAACCTTATGGACTCCGAAACTTCTGAACCGATCGGCGTAAAAAATTGTATGCAGAGGTTTTTGGGGCTGGGGAAGGTTCTTATGATGGTTTGAGACCCCTCCCACCGTTGGAAAGGGAGGCTCCCATACAAATGAAACACCAATTTCTCCATTATTGATTTATTTATTCAGACTAAGGCCGAAGTGACCTGTGCGGTATATAAGAGTCTTCTCCATTCGGCTCGGTCCATGGCTACACGTCGCCAACCACGCAGTCTACGGAGGGTCCGCAAGTCATCTTCCACCTGATCGATCCACCTTGCCCGCTGTGCACCTCGCCTTCTTGTGCCCGTCGGATCGTTGTCGAGAACCATTTTCACCGAGATACTGTCCGACATTCTGGCTACGTGCCCGGCCCACCGCAGTCGTCCGATTTTCGCGGTGTGAACGATGGATGGTTCTCCCAACAGCTGATGCAACTCGTGGTTCATTCGCCTCCTCCACGTACCGTCCGCCATCTGCACCCCACCATAGATGGTGCGCAACAATCCTTTCGAAAACTCCAAGTGCGCGTTGGTCCTCCACGAGCATCGTCCAGGTCTCGTGTCCGTAGAAGACTACCGGTCTAATGAGCGTTTTGTAGATTGTCAGTTTGGTACGGCGGCGAACTCTATTCGATCGGAGCGTCTTGCGGAGTCCAAAGTACGTACGATTTCCAGCCACTATGCGTCTCCGAATTTCTCTGCTGGTGTCATTTTCGGCAGTCACCAGTGAGCCCAAGTACACAAATTCTTCTACCACCTCGATTTCGTCACCACCAATGCAAACTCGCGGTGGGTGGCTCACATTGTCTTCTCTTGAACCTTTTCCTATCATGTACTTCGTCTTCGACGTGTTGATGACTAGTCCGATCCGCTTAGCTTCCCTCTTCAGTTTGATGTAGGCTTCCTCCATCTTCTCAAAGTTACGTGCCATAATATCTATGTCGTCGGCGAAGCCAAATAGCTGGACGGACTTATTGAAAATTGTACCACTCGTGTTAATCCCTGCTCTTCGTATTACCCCTTCCAAAGCGATGTTGAATAGCAGACACGAAAGACCATCACCTTGCCGTAACCCTCTGCGGGTTTCGAAGGGACTCGAGAATGCCCCTGAAACTCGAACTACGCACATCACCCGATCCATCGTCGCTTTGATCAACTGTGTCAGTTTATCCGGAAAACCGTTGCTACAATCCAGCTTATGGCCCTTTTTGTAGATGGGACACACGACACCTTCCATCCACTCCTGCGGCAAAACTTCCTCCTCCCAAATCTTGGTAATGACCCAGTGCAGCGCTCTAGCCAGTGCCTCACCACCGTGTTTAAATAGCTCTCCTGGTAGTTGGTCAACCCCAGGGGCTTTGTTGTTCTTCAGCCGGCCAATCTCCTCCTGGATTTCCTGGAGATTCGGAGCCGGTAAGATTAAGTCCTGCGCGCGTTCTCCCAGGTCCATCACCACACCGCCATCTTCGTCTGCCACATCGCCATTCAGGTGTTCTTCGTAGTGCTGCCGCCATCTTTGGATCGTTTGTAAGAAGGTTCCCGTTTATATCCTTACACATATCAGGCTGTGGCACGTGGCCCTTACGTGAACGGTTTAACTTCTCATAGAACTTTTGTGTGTTATTAGCGCGGTACAGTTGCTCCGTCTCTTCACGGTCTCGATCTTTCTGCTGGCGCTTTTTCCTCCGAAAAATCGAGTTTTGTCTGTTCCGCGCCCGTTTATATCGTGCCTCGTTCGTCCTCGTGCGGTGTTGTAGCAATCTCGCCCACGCTGCATTCTTCTCTTCCACTAACTGTTCACATTCGCCGTCATACCAGTCGTTTCTCTGATCCGGGGGCACCGTGCCAATTACAGCGGTTGCGGTGCTACCAATGGCGGATCGAATATCTCTCCAGCCATCTTCAAGAGACGCTGCGCCTAGCTGCTCTTCCGTTGGGAGTGCCACTTCCAGCTGCTGCGCGTATTCTTGGGCTAGTCTAGCGTCTTGTAGCCGCCCAATGTTAAGCCGCGGCGTCCGACTTCGACGCGTGTTGTACACCGTCGAGAGTTTTGAGCGCAGGCACACTGCAACGAGGTAGTGGTCGGATTCAATATTCGCACTGCGGTAAGTGCGGACGTTCGTGATGTCGGAGAAGAATTTACCGTCGATTAGAACGTGGTCGATTTGGTTTTCCGTTTCTTGGTTGGATATTTTTGCCTTGTGCGGGAAAAGGAGGTGCTTCGGACTACCATTCCGCGGGTGGCTGCGAAGTTTATGCATCGTTGGCCGTTGTCATTCGATACGGTGTGCAGACTATCCGGTCCGATAACCGGTCTATACATTTCCTCCCTTCCTACCTGTGCGTTCATGTCACCGATGACAATTTTGACGTCCCGCAGTGGGCATCCATCGTATGTCTGCTCCAGCTGTGCGTAGAACGCTTCTTTCTCGTCGTCGGGTCTCCCTTCGTGTGGGCAGTGCACGTTGATGATGCTACACCCAAAAAACAAATCTGACAATTATTGTATAAAATCTGGGCATATACAATTCTGTAAGCTTTTTATACAAATATTGTATTAAAATAATACAAATCTGTATTATTTTAATACAATAATTGTATTGAAACAATACAGATTTTGTATATGCCCAATTATTATACAGTTTCTGCAAGGTTCTTATGCAGAACTGTATTAAAATCTGCCATCCGCTGGTTGGGTGTATAGTTGAAGAAACGGCCCTTAATCCTCAGCTTGCACATCCTTGCGTTGATTGGCTGCCACCCAATCACGCGTTGGCGCATCTTACCCAGCACTATGAAGCCGGTTCCCAGCTCGTTGGTGGTCCCACAGCTTTGGTAGAAGGTAGCCGCTCGATGCCCGCTTTTCCACATTTTCTGTCCTGTCCAGCAAATCACCTGCAGCGCCACGACGTCGAAGTTGCGGGGATGTAATTCATCGTAGATCATCCTGTCGCAACCTGCGAAACCTAGCGACTTGCAATTCCATGTTCCAAGCTTCCAATCGTGATCCTGTATTCGTCACCTAGGTCTTTGCCGATTAGATCGAGTCGCATTATCTCTTATATTGTTCGTAATGATTGGTTTTCTAGGAGGCTTATTGGGCCTGCTAGAAAACCTCCTATCTCGTCGGAGGGCCGTCGTGTCAGGGCTGTTTAGCGTCCCACCTAACACCAGGACTTGGGCTTGTGCGCTTTGAGCGGCACACAGTCGCTTTGGTGGGGCCTACTTGCGGATAAATGCAGCTTTCCTGGCGGATTTTCAAGAGGAATTCATGGAGGATTTCCATGTGGAACTTTTGAAGGTAGAACTTTCTGATTAGTTCAAGATCTTCTAGAGAAACTTCTTGAGGAATTTCAGCAGGAACTTTGTGAGGGACTCCTGGAGGATCATCTGTAGGAATTCTAAGAGGAACTTCTAAAGAAATATCAGGAGAAACTCGTGGTGCAATTTCTAGAGAAAATTATGAAAGTATTCCAGGAAGTACTTCTAAAAAAAAATCCGGTTTCTGGATGAATGCCTGAAGGAAAGTCTAGTTCTAGTTGGGATCTTCTCCTGTAAGTCCTGTTAGATTACCTTCAGGAGTTTATTCCGGAATTTCCGAGTAGTGTCCGTCCAAAGTTTCTGTAGAAACTGTCGGTAGGTTTTCTGTAGGTTTTCATCCTAAATTCCTCCAGATGTTCTTGTTGAAAATCCTCCAGGAGTTCCTATGTATGATTGTTCAAACTATTTTGATTAGTCATTGTGAATCGAGGATACAATCAGAACATCATTTAAGTAGCCCCAACCATTTCAGAAGTATACAAATGTATCGTTCAACACATTCTTATCCTTGGACAGCGTTGTCTCAGGTATTTTTGAATCGGTTCTGTGTTGCACGTAGGGTAGAGTAGCACAATCCGTTCAAATTGACGTACGATGCACTACATAGTTAGAATGGTATAACGAAAGTGTACTCAACTCCACATGTGCTCTGAAGGTTCTTACAACCCGCTCTATATAGGGTAAGAATTACCACCCGGACACTCCACTTCTGATCTCTATGTTCGATCCTAGGATATACCCACTAGCAGATTTGCTAAACAATTACTTAACACCGTTGTCAGTTTCTATAATTAGTTCCAGTTTTAGCACGGCCAAAAGTTTTAGGAATTTTTAACAAGTGAATTAAAATTCGTGAAAGCAAACCTATGTACTTGTCTTCAAATATACGTGGCTTTACCATTCTGGCACTCATAAAAGATTAAAAAATACACGTTGTAACTGTGGGTATTATGCTTATGCGAAGTAAACCATGTAACTGACTTTTCATTGTTCAGAAAGCAAATCAAAATCGAGCATACCTGGGCCACAAGAGGAAACATTACCAACCGTTGAAATCACAACTAGAAACATCTTGTCTTCTTTGACATCCCTGTTTTTTTAAAAGCCAGCAGTTTGTAAATGATTCGATCCCACAGGGACCTACCTGCTCTTGCCCTTTGCAGATTGAGGACCACGATACTTGAAACTATTAGTCATGGTATCCCCTGATATCGGTGAGCTGGTTTCCTAGAGATTCTGTTCTAATGCTTCAAATGATTGCGGCTCATTTTTCAGCCATACTTCACTTTTTGACTAAACTTAATGGGATTTGGATTATCCTCTCCAGTGCCAACTTTGAAATCTCTAAAAACTGCCTAATAGAAAACTGATATTAACTATGACGGGACAAACAAAAGAGGTCGACCATATCTTAGCTTTTACATGAACATTTTTTATTTATTCCATAATTCAGTTTGTATTAGTATTTGTATTATCGACGAGTACTGTCTCCAAATTTCTAATATGACATCAGCATTTAGTCGAATAGGATTTTTATTGCACAGTTCTGTTTTCTCATTGCGTCCGTCTCGTCGCAACCAACTTGGCTGCCTCGGAGAGAACAAAGCAGAACTGTGCAATAAAAATCCTATTCGACTAAATGCTGATGTCATATTAGAAATTTGGAGACAGTACTCGTCGATAGCAAATCCTTCCGCACGCGATGGCATATGAGCAAGTCAAACCACCTTCCTTTTGCCAGTGGAGATATATCAGCTTCCACACTGATATTCTTCCCTCCCCCTTCATACGGGAGCTTGGCAGAAGGAAGGTCGTGCGATATATGCCATCACAAATATTGCCCTCCGCTCGCTTTCAAATCGACTTCTATAAAACATTCTTCATGCCTGCCGTATCCTAACGGAACTATCAATTCTATACTTTCGCCTCTAATGTTATCATGAACATGTACGTCCAAGTTTGGAAGATGATATTAGCATTTCCATATCATTTTACATATTTGTGGTTTGCGACCAGGGGTCTGCGAAGCGGCCATGTTTCTGATGCCAGCATCAAAATCATCGATTAATTTAATACGAAGGCGTAATCATAATCGTTGAAACCTGCCATTGAAAATGTATTTTGAATATCGTGATATTTTGGCGAAGTAGAGCGCTTGGTGCCCATTGAAATAATTCATTTTCATTTATTTAGTTAACATCTAAACAGATAACACTGAATCAACAATTTGACGCCACAATGCACGGTTCGAGGCCGCATCTCTCCATCCTCGGATACGCCCCACGCTCGCCAAGTCGTTTTGCACCTGGTCTGCCCATCTCGCTCGCTGCGCTCCACGCCGTCTCGTACCTGCCGGATCGGAAGCGAACACCATCTTTGCAGGGTTGCTGTCCGGCATTCTTGCAACATGTCCTGCCCATCGTACCCTTCCGGCTTTAGCTACCTTCTGGATACTGGGTTCGCCGTAGAGTTGAGCGAGCTCATGGTTCATTCTTCGCCGCCACACACCGTCTTCTTGCACACCGCCAAAGATGGTCCTAAGCACCCGTCTCTCGAATACTCCGAGTGCTTGCAAGTCCTCCTCGAGCATTGTCCATGTTTCATGTCCGTAGAGGACAACCGGTCTTATAAGCGTCTTTTACATGACACATTTGGTGCGGTAGCGAATCTTTTTCGCTGCCCATTGAAATATGGAATCAATGGGCAGCGAATATTCAATATTTTTGTTGAAATAGCACCTCGCATTCATACTTTCGCACAAGTTCGTGAAAAATGATGATAAATAATTACGTCTATTTGGAAAAAATCACTTCGGAATAGTGGTTCGTTTACAAAATAGAATTGTCAGTGGGAAACCCAATTTCAATAAAACAATGGGAAACTCAAAGATGTTGGCTATTGTTAAACGTAGTGGGTAGGATTGGGGTTGCCAGATACCTGTTTGCGACACACATCGTACCGAATCCGCTTTCTCACGCCTGACTCGATTCTGGAGTACAACTTTCTAGATAAATTTAACCCGGAAAGAACTGATATTGTATAGGATACATAATGCATCACTCCCACCTGGAGCCTATGCGGTTCCTTCCTTCCGTAAACATTATGGGTTCGAATAAGCAGCAACCGGTCCCCAAAACAACGTCGATCTGCGATCGTTTCATTTTGCGTAATCCTACAACAGAATAAAAGTTACGTACCCATAAAATATTCAATTAAAAATAAGCTTACCTCAGCCTAAGAAGCTAGATGTTTCGGATAGGAATTCTCTTTCTTTTTCCTGATTTCACTTCGGAATTTTTCGAAAAACATAATCCGCAGAGTTTTACTCCTGTTTTATTTTTGTTTCGTTTGACGTTTTCGTTGCTGACAACAGTGTGCGTGAGACCAATGTATGAGCACGCAGCCCAGTGGCGTAGCCAGAAAATTCGTCTGGGAGGGGTTTTCCGAACAATTTTTTTTTCGAAAAAAAAATTCTTCTGAAAAATTTGGTCTCTGGGGGGGGGGGGGTTTATGTCCAAAACCACCCCCGTGTCCAAGCCACCCCCGAAAACAAAATGGCGGCGAAAACTCCGCGTTTGGTGGGTGGCGATTTGTTTTTGATTTTTGTTGGTTTAATTTCAAAGCCTTCTTTCCATTTCTATGCCGTCAAAGCTTACTGCCAAGTATCTGAACAGGACAAGATAAATTATTTCTACATAAATTACCTTTAGCCCCCTTTAATTTATTGATATCTCATGAGGTGGACGGATTTCGGTGCTGTACGGATTTCGGTCCCGCACGGTATATTGGAATTATCATTTGATAACTTTGCAGGTGTGAATAGTAAGCGAGGTGTCATCGGCGATAACTTTTCAAATGTTTCAATCGATTGATAATAAACACAAAATTATCATTTTAATGTAAACCTAACTAATACCAATTTAATGCCAACAATGAAGTTCAATCGGATGTTTGGCATTATGTTTTGGTGTTTGTGGGGAATAAGGCGACCCTGAATAAAGCATTCGCATTTTTTGGTTGCATTGATATATAATGTAGAACGTATGTCTTATTTCATAATAAAAATAAAAAAGTAAACTAAAATATTTACAAATGACAATAATGAAAAAAGGATAACAAATTTGAAATTCAATCGTAGTAGGTATTTGAAATGCTAGCATGCTAAGAAGCTAATGAAAAGAAATTTGAAATTCAATCTTAGTAGGCTAACAGATTGTTCGACGGGTGACATATAATATAAATCTCGGATACTTATTCAAAAGGACGTATGTGCTTTTGTAAACAAAGATTCAAACGTCGATTTGTCCAATCTGATGGCACTCCCACGCAAACCAACACAAAATCACAAACGTCCTTTTGAATAAGTACCCGAGAAATGAAGATCATTCAGTGTTCGTTTCTTGAGGCGGAAGGACGCTGATTGATTATCGGCGTCCAAAGCCTGTTTCCACGGAGAAGATTGGCAAATCGTTTGGCTACGACAGTGTTCTGTATAAATAAGTTCAAAAGTAGCATTTACCAATGCTTCGAATCGAGATACAATTATCAGATGATTCTTACTATCTAGCGAGATTTATTTTTCTCTCTAGCGAATTTTATTTTTATTATCCTTTTGAAATGTTGGTTAATTTGGTTGAAAATTATATACATCACCAGAATTCGTAATGTTCACTCAATCTCAGGAGCACAGGATAAACAACGAAAACAGATTCACCCTGGGATTGAAAAACGCTTGCTTTGGTCTCATCGAACGGAAAAGTCGAAAACCTATACATTACATACAGCTACGTAGTTCAACGTTACCTTTACGTACAACCCGATTGGGCTGCACCTTTGAGTTTTTTAACGTTTTCAATTATTTGGGGAAATAAATATTAATTTGTTTGAAAAATTTGTAATTGTTTATTGCCATTATTGAATCATTTATGGAAATTTTGTATTTTATTGCAATGGAACATTTGATTTCTACATGGAAAATTTATCTTTTATAATTGCAATTTTTGCTTTTAATTGTTTATGGAAAACTCTTAAGGTCACTCCTGACAGAATCCAAGTTTCAAAGTGCTTGCGTTTTCGGGGGCACACCACTCGATACGGAGGCGGCGGACAACTGTCATTTTTGTTGATTCAGCTTTCCTGCGTCGCAGCACGCGTGAAAAAATAAAAATGACAGTTGCTGTGCGTTGCTTCCGTATCGAGGGGTGTGCCCTGAAAACGCGAGAGCACTTTGAAACAATTCTGTCAGGAAGTGACCTTAATTGTTTATGAAACTTTTGCATTATTTAGGGATATTGTATTTTTTTGAAACGTAATTAATTATACGTAATTCGAGGAGCAAGTTAAATAACTGCTAGGATGACCGCAGTGAAAAAATATAAAAAAACATTCCAACATCCACTATAGAGGTTAAAGAGGTCGTGGTTTTGTTTCCAGAGTGTGAGTGAATAATTGACTATCATAATGCTTCTTGGGGCCCTCCTTAGCCGTGCGGTAAGACGCGCGGCTACAAAGCAAGACCATGCTGAGGGTGGCTGGGTTCGATTCCCGATGCCGGTCTAGGCAATTTTCGGATTGGAAATTGTCTCGACTTCCCTGGGCATAAAAGTATCATCGTGCTAGCCTCATGATATACGAATGCAAAAATGGTAACTTGGCTTAGAAACCCCGCAGTTAATATGAACACTAAGCTGCGAGGTGGCTCTGTCCCAGTGTGGGGATGTAATTCCAATAAGAAGAAGAAGAATGCTTCTTTGTACACATGGGATTTCATTAGTTATTTCCAAATACGATCAAAGTGTAAAATATTTGCACTTTTTTTTATTAAGATGATTTGTGTATCACTAATACATAGTTTTTTTTATAAGATGATCGAACAAAAATCATTTAAGCAATTTCCATTAGTATTCTTCATGAGACTGTAAACAAGCAGCATTGTTCTGCCAAAAATTGGATCTGCCACATCGTTGCTGCTAATTAGAATATTTTTTTAATCAAACCTCAAATTGGATTATCTTAAATTGATAGCACCATCGCTTAGGCGGACACGTTGTCCGAAAGGACCTGCCAGAAACCCGGAATCTGCTCCGGTACAAGCTGTTATTTATTACCGGTATCGGTCCGGTGCCGTGAGCGTGCGACACTGGAGAGGCCAATTTTATAATTTCATTGCCAAAAATCAGCCGGGCAGCTATAATCGCTGCCGGACGTTCGCCCCACCTCTCCCGAATGGGAAATCCATACTCACCCAGAGTTATGTTATCTGATTGCAAACGAGCGAGGGTGGCGAATAATTGTGCCGGACTCTTGAGCAATATCGAAAGGTGGACAGCAGCGCAGAAGACACGAATGATGGCTCCGCCTAAAGTAATTAGCATTTTATTCGACAATTTATCGTATCCATTCGTTCCCATCTGACACAGCGTTGCGTGTCGTATTGCACGTGGAGGGACAAAATATGGTGCCCTGTCATGTTTCCCTGCTTTTGAAAAACAAATTTCCTTATTCAATTAAATTGAAGTTCGGCTTTGCCGTATCCGGTACCACGTCTGGGTTCTGATAAATTGCGAATACGATTGAGTCGTTTTTTAGTCCACCGTGTGTTGAGTTATTGAACATCGTGTTGTATGAAAAGCTGGAATAACCTTTATTTTCCCTTTTCTGCTCGGAATTGTTTTATATTTTTAATGAATAATTATTTCATTCTTTCGTCACCAATTGCTTAGCTTAACAAACAGAGAATTTATAAACGACAAGAATGATGCAATGACTTGTATTCACAATTCCGTATCGAGGAATCAGAAAGCTCTGACAATTTCTCTTTCATACCACACACATTCCCTTCATCAATAAATCTGCTCGGTATCATCCGACCACCGCGGTATCATCGATATCATCCGTTGCAGCGGTATGACGGCAAAATATTGTAGGACTACGATTGCTCTATGATTGCTATTCGGTTGCATCCGTGCTCCTGGTACTATTGTACAAAGAGTCTGATTTGCTGGTGGTAGTCATTGAAAATGAAGCTGAATTAAATCAGTATCCATCTGTCTATAATTTCGTAGGGTTTATTACAGAAGCATTTCTTGCAATCAATTCTTTCAGTACGGAATTCATTGATATGGAAGCCTTGCTGTGGCATAATGGATTATGTTGGATTAACGTTAAAATGTGTTATTTTTCAGCACTGTTTTTTAATGGTGCGATAGTTAGAGAAATGCTATTATTTAATATCGTACAGGATTATTGCAGAGGTTTACCGTTTTGAGTCAAATTCCAAATATTTCTCAAATTCCAAATACCAACATTTAAACGCCCAAAAATTGAGACATTCGTCGGTTTTCCGAACGGAGGACCAAAATTGCGAACGAATTCAAAATCCTTTGAAAAACAAACGCGAATGTCCGGAATATAAGTCATATAGTTCGAGATTTGTGTGAAAATCTAACTCCAACTTCTGGTAAGTTCTGATTATTTGATTGGGTTTCTAATTGTAAAAAATGCTCACATCAACTGAGCATTGAAGAGTCCGACAATACTTATTATACTTGCAGAAGCGGCCCTTGCTTCCTCGCGTCAACGTTTAAGCCTCGCCTCAAAAATTATTGTAACTATTGTTGTAAAAGAGTCACACAATAATTAAACGTTTCTAATACAAATGCTCTCACATAGCTCTTATTTGTGAACGGAATTAAACTGCTCTGTTTCCTAAATAATGTGTAGTTTATCATTCCAAATGCACTTCCAAATTTTACCCTAATCTTAGAGGTCAATTTCGTGAGGATTCCATATTGGCAATAACACAATGGTTCAAAAATTAAAAAAAAACAAATGCTGGTTTCAGAAAGTCAGAGGTATGCAAAATACCGTCTGAAATAAATTGGAATCCTCTCACTATCCCTCACTTATTAGATCCATTCATTAAAACATCGTTTTTTGAGTGAAACGATAGCCTTCCGTTGGTACGTGGTCGGACGAGAAATATAAAAAAAGCGTAGAATTTATCTTCAACTGTCTTCCCAACTCGTCCACGATATCTATAAACTTTTCGGTTAAGGGAATTTTCTCACGACAAATGGAAATATCCTGGCGCTGTTCCTTTGTTACAATCCGTTAATGGGTGAGTGCCAACAAGAGGCCATCCTGTTCTCGGTGTACATCCGCATGGGGAAATGCTCGAGCATAAAAAAGCCGACCAGCCAAAGAGCAGCTCCACCATTATCTGCATTGCGGAAGTGCCGCCAAAACTACACTTGGAAATGAAAAGCGTCGAGTCGGAGGAGTTTAGCTGTGTATAATTTTCCTACTTGGGGCCCTTCTTTCAGGGAAAGTCATTTCTCACTCCCCGGGATCCAACCTCGAGAGCGTATTCACAAAAAATAACGGCAGGAATGAGAAAGCAGTAACACGCCGACCAGGTAAATAAAATGCTAGAACTTTTTCCTCGACGCTCAAATTTGCTCTACCTTAACATACGCTCCGGTATGATACGGGAAACCTTGACTAGTTTTTCTTCCTGTGCCAGCCAGGAGTCACGTTATGCCCGAAATTAAATTGAAAACGCTCATGCATACTTAATCTTAATGTGTTTGTTTTGCCAAGTGTGACTTTGGCTCAATGTTTTCTTTTGGTTTTTGATCCTCGGTCCTCCTGAGTGGGTATAAGGACAATTGAAAAGTTGCCACAGTCTGACACATTCGTTGCATATTATGGAACCAAAGTTTGCTTTTCTGTATAAATACGATTGTGGCGAACTTTACGGACACTGAAGTGGAATACTGTGACCTATGTTTCATGATATCGGAATTGTACTGGTTTGGTTGATCAAATAATTTTGACAGGAAAGTCTAATAAAACATCTGTTTTCCTAATAATCTTTCTCGAAAAGATGTTCTCGTTTATAAGAACTCAGACTAAGTTTCATGTGCACGAGTCGAGAGTTAATTTTTTTCTGTATGGGAAGCAGTAACCTTAATGATTTGTAAAGAATTAAAGAGCTTTTATAATGTTCGGAACACTTGTAATTGACTGAGATTAAGTTGGAATCCTGCATGAATGCCGAAATAGGAATCCATTTAGTCATTTAGAGGTGGCATACAGATTAATTGATGTCCATATGTACAATGTTCATTCTACGAAAATCAGTCCCACCATTATTGCATGCAAGATTACATCAAGTCATTCCGTGTTCCTTGGCGAAATAAAAATACTTGGTCACTTTGAACAGCCCAGCCCGTTGTATGAACTCGGGTATGAACTGTACGAAACCATCAAGCTCTCTGTGAGCTAACTTGCCTTGTCTTGGATCCTGACGAATATTAGCCAAGCGAAGTTAAACCGAACGAACGAACCTCAACTTTACGACTTGCCCTAGTTGCCACTTTGGCTGTTATCTGTGACATTCATGCAAAATCATCACGGCCAAAAGCAATACATTTTCTCGAGAAGCCCACACAAACACCGTTCGTTGCCGCTGCGAAAAAGCGAGAAATACCTTAAAATTTATAGCTTCAAAGCAGGTCTTCGTCAGCGCGATTGCCAAAACGATGGCAATAAGCAACAACTGGTCCATGTGGGTTTTATTTCACTTAAAGGCCAACGGCAATAAAGTTTAGAAAAGCATGATCATTATTGTTAACAGAATACCTTAATTTAATTTTATGGCATTTTTTTTAATATGCTGCTGCAGAAATTATGTCATTGCTGTTACACCAGTTCGATGAAGGAAGTGCGGTTCAACATGACATAACCGGTTTGACATTTTCATTTTTTGGAACATGGGTGGTAAGCAGGGTTCGTACTTTTTGTTTCGATGAGACGAAATAAGGGCCGATGTCCACGTAGCGTTTTTTTTCAAGCTGCGTGCACGCCGCGTCCACGCAAGGTACCCAGCATCAAATGTACTCGTGCACACGTTTACGTGTGCATTACTCTATTTGACGCTGGGTACCTTACGTGAACGCGTCGTGCACGCAGCGTAAAAAACCGCTACGTGGACATCGGCCCTAAAGCGATTTTCGGTTCGGAGGAGCAATTTTTTTCGGAGTTTATAGTGAAAAACAGTAACCATATGCGGTATTTCAAAAAAAAAAATCGTTTTAAGGCATTCGGAACGAATTTCAATATGGCGAAATATGATTTTCTGATTTCGTTTCGTATCCTTTAAGTTCAAAAATTTCGACGGAAAAATCATGCTTTTAACGAAATTAAACGGAATTTCGTGGAATTTCGAAATGAATTTTTAATATCCATCATAATATCATAAAAAAAATTTGGCTGCGTCGCTGAATAAAGCCATTCAAACTCTATTCAAAATTGTATACAATAAATTCTTTCACTAAATCTCACCACGTAAAACAATTCTGTATCTTTAACAGAAACACATTTAGCTTTCCACTTAAACATTTCTTCAATGTTTTGTTAAAAGTGTTCAAGTGTTCAAGAATGCTCAAGATTTGGGGCATTCTCTGATACCTCATTTATTTCAGATTCTGGAACTGATTCAGATCCTTCCGATTGAGATCATTGTCATGACCTAAACTTTTACCTTCAGATATTTTTGATTCCGTATTATCATGGAAATCTAGAATTGTTTCACATTTACTAGATCCGGCAGATTCATATAATTCAAATGCTTCAAAATTGTATCGATTTTCTGTTATAGATTTCTTTACATTCTATTTCCAATGGTTTGAAGCTTTGGAAAAAACCGCACCCTTTTATAATAAGTTTCAAAAATTGATCACTTTTACGGACGTTCCGGATCTTCTGGAGGACCTTCGCGGCCACACAGGTCCATCAAAATGGGCCACCACAATCATTTGTTACTCGTAGTTCGATAATGAAAAGCTTTGGAAAAAACCGCGCTCTCTTATGGTAAGTTTCATGAAATGACCATTTTTACGGACGTTCCGGATCTTCCGGAGGACTTCCGGTGGCCACCCAGGTCCACCAAAATGGGTGACTATAATAATTTGTTATTCAGCGTTCGATAATAAAAAGCTTTGGAAAAAACCGTGCTCTTCTAGGATGAGTTCCATGAATTGACCACTTCTACGGATGTTCCGGAGGGACACTGGACCGTGAAATAATAAGGAATTGTGTTGATCCATGGACATGGACAATGGCTACATTCTATTAGGATTATTGCTACGCAAATTTATGAGCATTTCCAAAATAACCCTTCGAAAGGCAAGAGATCACGCCAAAAATTGGCCTAAGAATCTGTGTTCCTTCAACATCGATTCCTGGGAACCAGAATGGCCAAAGTGCAAAAATCTGTCGACATCCGTGGAATCCATACCTTCAATTTGGTTCCAAAAGATTGAGAATCGGTTTGAAAATGAACTTTTGGGAGCGAATTCAAGTTGGGGTCATTTTTGACCCGCTAATGCACAATGTGTCACTTTTTTAATGCACTAGGAAGGTTAACATTACACAATGAAACAACAGATTAGCAGTTCAGCCCATGATTTTACAGTTGACGCAACAAACATTGCATATTCGCATGTAATTCGAATGGGGTAGCAGGGACTATGTCCAAGGGCTTGGTTACATAAGATGGCTGATAGTTTCATTTTCAAGCATGTTAGAAGCGTTTTTTCATGAAAAGTGATATTTTTCTGAGCATTCTACTGCAGCTACAGTGAACTCTCCCTAACTCGATATTCTGTAACTAGATGAGAAGTGACAAGTTAAAAGTGAGCAGTGAGAAATTCGAGATAAGAGGTCAGTAGTTGTAAATTAATAGTGGGAAGTGAGAAGTAAGAAGTTAGAAGTGCGACATTTGTAGTGCGAAGTGAGAAATGAATAGTGAAAAGTGCGAAATGAGAAGTGTATAGTGGAGAGAGGGAGTAAGAAGTAAGTAATGGGAAATGAGGTGTGAGAAGGGAGCAGTAAGAAGTGAAAACTGAGAGCCTAAGAACTAGAAGTGAGAAACGATTTTTTTCTGTTTCCTTCTTTTTCATCATCTTCCTTCTTGTGTCTTCCTTCTTCTTTATGTCTTATGTCCCTCCACTCACTTCTCACTACTCAACATCTCACTTCTCACTACCCAATTATCATCTCTCATTGCTCACCCTTTGCTTCTGTTTATCTTACTACTCATATCACACTGCCCTCACTTTGCAACTATCACATCTCACTTCTCACTCCTCACTTCTCATGTCTCACTTCCCACTACTAACATGTTACTGCACATATCACACTACTTAATACTCTTCCATTTCTCAGTACTCACTTCTCACTACTCTGTACTCATTTCGAACATCTCATTTCTCACTTCCCAGTTCTCGCTGTTCACTATTCACCCTGAACAACTCATTTTTCAATTCACTTTGTAAGGAAGCAAATTTCCACTATTCGGCTAAATGGCATTCGGCCAAATATAAATATATTCCGTATCTCGATACCTCCCTAACTCGATGGTCCCTTCAATATCGAGTAAGGGAGAGTTCACTGTAGTAGCAAATATTAGCAAAAATTTCAATCGTAATCTGAAAGTATACATACATGCCCATCAAATCCATAGTATTTCATTTGTCCATGTTTGTCCGCTTTTGTTTGATAATCATATTAGTTTTTGTATGAAAAATCTGCTATTCCATGGGAAACACATATACCACATCTCTGATTTTCACAATATTTGGTAGAGTACTTCTTTTTCGAAAATAAATAAACTCACTTTTTAATTTTGTCCGATTTCAATCCAGGGTGGTCGAAAAAATCAACATTTTGGAACAAATATTTTTTTTAAACATAATTTTTAAACTAGTGGACCAATTATCAATGTTCATGGAATCACGTGTAGTCATTGTCGACCCTCCCTTAGAAACTGTGAAAATGAAATTATTCTGCGAATTAGCCATGAAAAACCAACTTGAATTTTACGATTTTGTATTCCGCCACAAAAGTAGCGTTCTTAAGTATTTATTTCATGAGAACACCTTGAAAATCGTTCCAGTAGTTAAAATGTCAAAATAATTTTTTCGACTTCTTTTCCACACAAATTGATTTAAATATTTTAGATAAAGAACGATTCTTTGTGGACTTTGTGGCCGTGCGGTTAGCGCCGTCAATCGTCTAGAAGCAAGCACCGGTCTAGGTATTAAGTGTTCAGTCTGTACGACCTCTGGTCGAAGACGGTGTTCTTGTCTTTTATTCTACTAAATATTGTGAAAATCCAAAAGATGATATATGTGTTTCACCCTAATTAATCATACAAAAATAATACTATCCTCAAACAAAAGTGAACAAAGATGGACAAATGAAATACTATGGATTTGATGGGCCTGCATGTATACTTTCAGATTACGATTGAAATTTTTGCTAATATTTGCTACTAGCTGCAGTAGAATGCTCAGAAAAATATCACTTTTTCATGAAAAAACGCTTATAATATGCTTGAAAATGAAGCTATCAGCCATCTTATGTAACCAAAAGATGCGCCATACAAAGACCGTGAAGCGATGCTAAGACAGTTTTTGAAAATATTCTGAATATATGAAAGTGGAAGCTAAAAACTATTTTTTGGGACCACCCTATCTAAATTTAGCAATTTTGTCATAAAACATCACCTGTGAGATAAAATAAATGTTCATTAAGCAAAAATGCTTAGAATTAAATTCTCTACAACTTTGTAGAATTATATGAACTCCTAACTCAAAAGGGTAAAAAAATACATTCCCAAAAAATTTTCACCGAAGGGCCACCCTAATGACAACTTACTCCAAAAATAGATCTCTTCTTGTAGATCATTTCTTCTGAAGACGTCAAAACGCTAACACTGATGGTTTTCGAGTTATCGATTTATGTCGTGAAATTTGACGAATCCGACCATTGTGTGGCGGTAGAGCAGAACTACCCAAAGCGGATCAAAAAAGCAACAAACTGGAGAGCTAGAGCCCCAATAAATTGAAAATAGCCACAAATCTCGAATGCTTACATGAGTAGGAGTTTATTAAAACATATTCTCTTCCTTACCTATCTCTCCTATCCTTTCCCCTAACATTCCTTTTTAGACTTAAGATTTATGGCTAACGAATTTCTCTTAATTTCTACTCACGGTTCTACTCTACGGGGCGTCTTCCCAAGGTTTTCTGCACAGCGATGTTCATGCCGTCTTAATCCTCGCAAGCCGCTCACCAACTTTGCACACAAACACCAGTCCCTCCGCTGGGGACCCCTCTGGCCGTCCAGCGCGACCGGGATGCTGGATGGGATCCCTCCGAGGGACTAGGTCCTGCCGTTTCCGTTGCCGACGTCTCCGAGTTTCTCCCAGTCTCCAGCTACTTGCACTCCGGGGCTCCCGTCTCGAAGCAACCGTAGCCTCGTCCGCGTTGAGCTCTGGCAGCGCACACCAATTTCACCCCCTTGAGATTCGATTACCTGCCGGATTTACCGCAGCTCGCTGATCTGCCAATCGAGACCGAAACAAGGAAGAAGAAAAGCCCTAAGGCACCAGTTTGATTAGCACTGATTCTTGGTCTTGCACTCAGGATTGCTTACCCTGTTCAGGGGCTTCTTTCGGCACAATTTTTCTGTCTGGACGATTCTACCCGGGTCGATCGTGTTTTCAATCTGCGATTAACGAGGATCTTGTCTGGATGGTCGGATGCTGCTCAGGACCGCTTATGCCGCCGGCAATTCGTAGATTCGGTTCTGGAATTCACTTTTATTTGGGACAATGCGGTGAAGTAAATCCAATCACTAACTCACCTTCTTGCTCGTGCTCGTGTTACGTGGTCAGCTTTTCGGCAAACTGGGCCTCAAAAAACGAACTCCGGCCTAGAAAGCCAATTGGTGCTCATTACATTGAGAATTTCGTATTTTCAGTGCGCCTCACCAGTTCTGATTTGAATTCCCGTGCGACGGAGCAATTATTGTGGCCCTGTACTCCAGCCACACCGAATACACGTGTTTCTAGCGGCAAGAATCGACCAAAATCCCAAAATGGGAGACTTTCACTTGCCTGACAGGCAAATTGCGCAGCTGTTGAACGTTTGGCGGTTGGTTTCGGGCTGAGCTTCAGTGTGCGTGTGCTTGTCAAATAAAGCCGATGACAGCCGGGACTCGTTGCAAAGGCTTTTTGCACTCCGGTAGGGGTTGAACTCAATTTTGTTTTGTATCGGATCGCTTCACGGCCTTGTAAATTGATGTTGTCGTATGCGATGAGTCGGCTGATTTATTTTGATTTTATGTGGTGTTTTGGCGATACGTTGCTTAACCATATACTCATTATGATTGCTGAATCAGAACTAAACGTAACATCCTTCCCCAGGACATCTGCGAGTTGTGACGCCTGCCTAGGATGTGGCGGGGTTTGACAGTGGGCCCTGTTAAACCTCCATAAAAAGCTGCAAGTATCCGCAAGTAGGCTCCGCCAAAGCGACCGTGTGCCGCTCAAAGCCCTGGTCCTGGTATTAGGTGGGACGCTAAACAGCCCTGACACGACGGCCCTACGACGAGACAGGAGGTTTGTGCAGGCCCAATAAGCCGCCTTTAATACGAAGATAATTCGACTCGGTACAATCAGCAACGGCCTAGGCGACAAATAAAGGTAGGCTTCGCAGGATGCGACAGGATAATCTACGATGAATTACATCCTCGCAACGCCGACGTCATAGCGCTGCAGAAAATCTGCTGGACAGGCCAAAAAGTATAGAAAAGCGGGCATCGAGCGGCTACCTTCTATCAAAGCTGTGGCACCACCACCGAGCTGAGAACCGGCTTCATAGTGCTGAATAAGACGAGTCAACGCGTGATTGGGAGGCAGCCAATCAACGCAAAGATGTGCAAGCTGAGGATAAAAGGTCGTTTCTTCAATTATAGCATCATCAACGTGCACTGCCCACACGAAGGGAGCCCCAAGGACGATAAAGTAGCGTTTTATGCACAGCTGGGGCAGACATACCCCAGCAGGATGCCCACTGCGGGACGTCAAGATCGTCATCGGTGACATAAACGCTCAGGTAGGAAGCGAGGAAATGTAGAGACCGGTCATCGGACCGGACAGTCTGCATACCGTACAACGGCCAACGATGCATAAACTTTGCAGCCTCCCGCGAAATGGTAGTCCGATGCACTTTTTCCCCTGCAAGAATATCCACAAGACCACATGGAAATCACCTAACCAAGAAACGGAAAACCAAATCGACCACGTTCTTATATATATGGTAAATTCTTCTCCGACATCACGAACGTACGCACTTACCTCAGTGCGAATATTGAATCCGACCACTACCTCGTTGCAGTATGTCTGAGCTCAAACTCTCGACGGTGTACGACGGTGTACAACACGTCTCTTGAAGATAGCTGGAGAAATATTCGATCCGCCATTGGAAGCACCGCAACCGCTGCACTAGGTACGGTGGCTCCGGATCAGAGAAACGACTGGTATGACGCTGAATGTGAGCAGTTAGTTGAGGAGAAGAATGCAGCATGGGCGAGATTGTTGCAAAACTGCACGAGGGCGAACGAGGCACAATACAAACGAGCGCGGAAAAGACAAAACTCGATTTTTCGGAGGAGAAAGCTGTAACAGTTTGATTTGGTAACCTGTTTTCCCAACAAAGCACAGATACTGATGCTATTAATTGGCGGCTATGAACACTACCTTTACGGTAGCTGCTCACTAGCGTACCCTTTCTAGTTGAGACACCAACCCTACTCGTGCCGCGTATAACAGTTTTGTGCATATCAAATTACATAAACAAACTAATAATGATCTGATAAGCCTCATCAGTTGGCCAATACTTCCCTTTGTTATCTACGGTATTCATGCCGTAGATTATAAATAGGAACGAATAAAGATCCAAAGCCTCTTACTTAAAGTGATCGGTAGTCGAAGACAAGAAGTAAATCAAGTGATCGTAAGAAGAGTATAAACGGGTTATCGAACGAAAATTAACATAGCTAAACCTTCAAGTGAAGGTTTTTTTGTGCGGTCTACGTAGGTCCCGGAGCCGTCGATCTTCAAGTGCGCTGTGGTGCCGCTCGTACCAAGCACACTCGAGCACACTACCAACCTCCGCGCCGTCGAACACGTTATCGACCGGCATCGATTGGCCATTTGAGACGCTCCTCGTAGTCCTGCCAAGCTAATACCATCCGGTCAATTTTCATCCGGCCCATCGTCGTCCGACGTACTTTCGTCCGGCCTATCGTCATCCGACATATCGTCGTCCGGCCTTCCCCCATTTGGCCTTTCGTCCATCGCCAGTCCCTTGGCTTGATTGGACCAACAACAAGCAGCACCATCGTACCTGAGCCACCACCCAGCCGCCATCGTCGCCTGCGACCGATCATCGAGGTAGCCAAGCTACAAACAGGTTAGAGTAGATAGTAACTAGCGCAAGTTTGATAGGAAGTAGAGAAATTGTATGGGAAACAATAGAGAATCTAAACTGAATGTGATGCTTCAAATTTAATTTATTGTAACCGAGATCCAATGGTTAAGGTTTGGTTTTTTTACTCTGATCCGTAGTTCGCTTCGTTCGTCAAAACCCGCCTTGAAAGAGTCAGCTGGGCAGGCCTACATAATTGCGGTTCCGCGGCACTCCCTTCTGGTGAGTTGGCGAATAAGCGGGATTTGTTTTGAAGGTTTAAGGTTTGGTCACAACGGAAAGAGTTCGCGCTTACAGTTCCGACCCGATTCCGTCGGTAACTGTGTGGAGTAAAGGCGCACTACAAAAGTCAGGTGGATCTGGTAACATGCTACTCCGGACTATCTTGGCATCATTAGTAGCGTATAGTTTTGTTTCGGCCTTGACCCGGGATTCTCCTGTTACAAAGCGCCACCAGGAAGATTGAGACGGTGAAGAGACGGAGAGACTGTACCACGCTAATAACGCACGAAAGTTCTATGAGAAGTTAAACCGTTCACGTAAGGGCCACGTGCCACAGCCCGATATGTGTAAGAACATAAACGGGAACCTTCTTACAAACGAGCGTGGGGTGATCCAAAGGTGGCGGCAGCACTACGAAGAGCACCTGAATGGCATACGGCAGACAACGGTGGCGGTGTGGTAATGAACCTAGGAGCACGCGCGCAGGGAATGCGACTTCCGGCTCCGAATCTCCAGGAAATCCAGGAGAAGATCGGCCGGCTGAAGAACAACAAAGTCCCGGGAGTTGACCAACTACCAGGAGATCTGTTTAAACACGGTGTTGAAGCACTGGCTAGAGCGCTGCACTGGGTGATTACAAAGTTTGGGAGGATGAGTTTCTGCCGCAGGAGTGGATGGAAGGTATCGTGTGCCCCATCTACAAAAAGGGTGATAAGCTGGATTGTAGCAACTACCGCGCAATCACATTGCTGAACGCCGCCTACAAGGTATTTCTGCAAATTTTATGCAGCCGGCTGACACCAATTGCAGGAGAGTTCGTAGGGCAGTACCAGGCGGGATTTATGGGTGAACACTTTACCACAGACCAGGTGTTCGCCGTACGTCAGGTATTGCAGGAATGCCGGGACCAGTCATGGCAGCTAATGCACGAAAACGGATTTCAGGATAAACTGATACGGTTGATCAAGGCGACGATGGATCGAGCGATGTGCGTAGTTCGAGTTTCAGGGGCATTTTCGAGTACCTTCGAAACGCACAGAGGGTTACGGTCTTTCATGTCTGCTATTCAACACCACATTGGATGAAGTAATACGAAGGGCAGGGATTGACACGAGTTGTACGATTTTCACGTAGTCCGTTCAGTTTTTTTGGTTTCGCTGACGACATTGATATCATGGCACGTAACTTTGAGAGGATGGAGAAAGCCTACATCAGACTGAAAAGCGAAGCTAAACGGATTGGACTAGTCATCAACACGTCGAAGACGAAGTACATGATAGGAAGAGGCTCAAGAGAGGTCAATGTAAGCCACCCACCACGAGTTTCTATCGGTGGTGAAGAAATCGTACTGGTGACCTCCGATAACGATACCAGCAAACAAATTCGGAGCCGCATCATTACTGGAAATCGTACGTACTTTGGACTCCGCGAAACGCTCCGATCGAATAGAGTTCGCCGCCGTACCAAACTGACAATCTACAAAATGCTTATCAGACTGGTAGTTCTCTACGGACACGAGACCTGGCCGATGCTCGTGGAGGACCAACGCGCACTGGGAGTTTTCGAAAGGAAAGTGCTGCGTACCATCTATGGTGTGGTACAGATGGCGGACGATACGTGGAGGAGGCGAGTGAACCACGAGTTACATCAGCTGTTGGGTGAACCATCCATCGTTCATACCACGAAAATTTGAAGACTGTGGTGGGCCGAACACGTAGCCAGAATGTCGCAGTCCGTAGACTGCGTTGTTTGCGAAGTGCAGCCGTGTACCAAGATGAAACTTTTATGTATTGCACAGGCCAGTCCGGCCTTAGTCTGCTAATAATAAAAATATAATTTAAGAACTATAATATAAAATGTATGCTACTTGACAAAAATTCACTTGAATATTGAAAACATAACTATGAAGATAGTCTTATTTGGAACGTTAAGAGGCATGTTCAAAAAATCTTCTCGAAAAAGCAAAAATGTAAAAAATAAAAGGGATTGCACTTCAGTGGAGGTTAGATAAATGGGGCCATTCTAATCTAATCTAATCGAACACAAATGCAGCCTGTACAAAGAACACATCCTGGAAAATCGATCACTTAGATGACGCCCAATAATTTTTCTTGTCAATACTGAGGCTTACCTCATACCACTAGTATGACATAAACTTCAAAGCGGACAGGCCCTCTGCGTTGTGTTTGACGTAGAAATGATTCTTCGAGAATACTTGTTATTGCTATTGGCTTATTCTTCATCGACCTTTAGTCCCTTTTGATCTTTTTTTTTCGACCTTTAGTTTCTTTCAACCTTTTGTCCTTTTCGACCTTTTGCCCCTTTCGACCTTTTGTCCTTTCGATATTCTGTCCCTTTCGACGTTTTGTATTTTCGACCTTTTGTCTTTTTGTCTTTCGATCTTTTGTTCTTGCGACCTTTTGTCATAGCTTTATTATGAATATCTGGGTAATTCTGTTAAAAATATAAACAATTGTTGATTAAAGAAATGAAGAAAACTTGTATTGTGCAGGACTGATTCCCTCCGTTTCAGTTTCTTGTCTACACTGCAAAAATTCCACACATTTTTATTGGCAAAAATCCATTAATTTAATTCATGATTCTAATTAGTGCACACATAACCACTCTACACGCGAAGTACAAATATAATCTACTAGCTTTATGTACCCGGCCTTGACAGGAATTGCAAGTTTGATTCACAGTTTTTTTTTTCACAATCGGAAAATGAATAAACCAATTGGTCAACAGGATAATTGCGTTATCTTATCGATACTTCATCATTTGATCAAAAGAAGGCAGATTTCATTTGAAAACATTGACTGATTTTGGAAAAGGGAGCGAATCCATAATCGCCATATTCCGGGCAAACGTCTATTTCTAAAGAAGGACAAACATCCACCGATGCCTTATTCCGAGCAAACGTCTATTTTAAAGAAGGGATCACATTCACCATCCAGAAGGAAACACATTAATCATTGCTTTTTACGTTGGGCAAACCATGATTTCGATAAATGGTTGAATTGATCGATAACTAAACAATACAATAATGGGTTCAGAAGTTAGGCTGGAGCACACACACAAACATACAAACATTGAGTTTTATATATCTCGGCAACTTATTCAAAACGACGTATGTGATTTTGTAAACAAAGATGCATACGTCGATTTGTCAAATATGATGACACTCCCACGCAAAACCAATACAACGAACATGTAGCCGAAACCTCCCCTACCTGTATGTGGCGATAGTTTGCGTGGGAGTGCTATCAGATTGCAGAAATCAACGTTTAAATTTTTGTTTACAAAATCACATACGTCACATACGTTGAATAAGTATCCGAGATATATAGATAGCTAATAGCTATATGTATCCGGCTTTGCTAGGGACTGAAAAGTAAATTATAGAATTAAAATGTCCAATGCTGTAGCACGAAACCCACAGAGGTAGATCTACCGCTCATAGAATTGAACCTTTGTATCAATATATTTTTATATCTTTGTTTGGCCCTACCTTTTCAATAAACATCTTCCAAAATAGAGAATAAGTGTACCAAATCTGGTTGGAATTTATCCTGGGAGTTACACTGAATTGCTCATTTTTTAAAGACAACCCCTTCCCCATAACTTTCCCTTTTCCAAAATGACCCTCCCACCTTCTTTGTTATCTTCTCCTTAGAATAGAAATGTGTGCACCAAATTTGGCTGAAATTGGTCCTGGGAGTTGGGTGTTACACTGAATTGCTCTTTTCTAAAGACAACCCTTCCCCTTACCCTCCCTTTTTCCAATGACCATCCCACCTCCTTTGTAATCTTTTCTTTAGGATAGAGAATGTGTGTACCAAATTTGAATGAAATCAGTCCAGGGGCTCAAAAGTTACACTGATTTGAACGTTTTCTGAACAATACCCCTCCCCCCAGACCCCTCCCCCTTTTCCCAAATTACACTTCCATGTGATCGACTTCTCTTAGTGAATACGTGTACAATATTTGGTTGATATGGGTACTGGAAGTTGGGAGTAACACTGAATTGCTCGTTTTATAAAGGCAACCCTCCCCCATACCCTCCTCTTTTACAATGACCGCCCCACCCCCTTTGTTATCTTTTCTTTAGGGTAGAGAATGTGTGTATCAAATTTGGTTGAAATCGGTGCAGGGGTTCAGAATTTACTCTAAATTACCCGTTTTCTGAACAATACCCCTCCCTCCAGACCCCTCCCCCTTTCCCAAAATCTCTCATATGATTGTTTCCTTATAGTGAATATGTGTACAAAATTTGGTTGAAATCGGTCCTGGGAGATGAAAGTTACACATAATTGTTCGTTTTCTAAACAAAATCTCTCCCCTTTCCTAAATGACCCTCCCACCCCCTTTGTTAACTTCCCCTGCGGATAGAGAACGTGTGTACCAAATTTGGGTTGATTCGGCCTAGTGGTTCAGAAGTAGTTAGCGAACATACATACATAGATTGGTTTTTATATATATAGATAAATAAATAATAAAATAAAATGTATGTGTGGTCTCTAATATGCAGTTATTGAATTTATGTGTGGGTACAAATTGCATATATTTGGGTAGCCAAATTGCAAAAATTTATGTGTGCGACAAATATATTCAATATAAAGAATTTTCTCGGTTTATGTTGACCTTTTGTTGTTTTCGACCTTTTGTCTCTTTCTACCTTTTATCCCATTCGACGGTTTTGTTCTTTCGACCTTTTGTCCCGTTCAACGTTTTGTCCTCTCGACCTTTTTGGCTCTTTCGACCTTTTGTCATTTTCGACAATCTGTTCCTTCGACCTTTAGTCTTTTGACATTTTGCCCTTTTGACCTTTTGTTCCTTCGACCTTCTGTCTTTCGACCTTTTGTCCCTAACCTACTCTGTTCAGCTCGTTGGGGTACGAGCGCGCGTACTGAAAATTCACAGGAGTGTTTTTTTACTGCAGTGAGTGAATCTTCAAGCTGAAGATATTCAATGTCGTCGATTGATCTGAGCTTATTTGTCATATTTCACCAACTTTTGAGGAAAATATTCAATTTGGTTGGTCATCGTGCCCCAGCTTACTCAGCCTGAGCTCATTTTAGTTATGTTGATCATCTATTGAGATTTGTGCATACAAGAACGCAAGGTGCGGAGCAAACTGTCCATTGTGGTTATCATTAGTGGATTCCATCGTGAATGTCCTTCCAGGATTCAAGGGTCACAGCAGGTGAACGAACTGCAAATTCTCTAAATATACTAGATATGCAGCCACTTAAACATAGCCTAATTGTATATGTAACTCAAATAATAGTAGTTAGTATTTTCTGAAATTTAGATATATTGAGAAGTAAATCGACTGGAGTTTATCAAAATCCTGAATTAGGAAAACTTTTGGAAAAATATATTGACAAATTAGTCCTTTGACACCGAAGTCTAATTCTTAATAGGGTAAGACGGTATAATATGCCCCCCCTAAGGCAATACCTATGAAAACTTTTTACTTTTCAACGTAATTTGTGCAAACTTTGTGTTATTTGTTAGTTCAACAAGTCGCAAATGCATTACCTGTGAGTAGTCATATAAAAATATTACTGAGAACACGTAATAAAGCTTTTTTGAAAAGTCGTGAAAAACTGGATTTCAAAAAGTGCCTGGGCAACACACTTAATTTTTTTCACCGAGGACGGCAAAATAAATTGCCGAGAATCCAACAGCTGATATCTCGGTAAAAATCTCGGTGAAAGTTCAAACTACCGATTGGTCGTAAAATGTTCGCATCAACCCAGCTGTCAAAATTTACCGAACCGTTCGGTAGTGCGTTGCCGAGTTGATCGGTAAAGTGCTTTGCCGAAATTCAGTGAAAAAATTATTTTTCTTTATTTTCAGATGAGTCAAAACGAATGTTTAAATCGTCAATCAATGTGAAAGTAGAATATATTTTGGATCGTATTTTTGTTATTGTACACATAATATTGCCAACTTAAGAAATAGTAACGAATAGTGCGAATACAAATTTCCCTACCAAAATTTTTTTTTGTGTGCGTAATTAGAAAAATATTGACGGCGACGGAAGCGGCAAGATTTGAACGGCTTATCTCTGAGTCTTGTTCTAATGTGTATTTCTGTAATGTTGAGGACGGGAAGCGGGGGTGCTGCTAAAACGGTCCTTTTCCCGGACGGATTTTTCCAACGATAGAGTCATATTAAATTCGGCCCCTTCGCGCGGGCAAAACGATTTCCATCGATCTTGCGGTGTCTGCAGCATATACATCTGAAGTTGGAATTTATACGGAAATAAGTATAATGAAAATTGAAAATTGATTAATAATCAGATTAAATGCTTACCAAGAAGATGAAAATATTTAATTCCCTTTATTTTTTTTGCTTTGCCACGTTTTTTTTTGCAACACCGACGGAGTATGCAAGAGGTTACACGTATGACAGATGCATTTACCGAAACTCAGGAAAAATACGAATTACCGATCAACATTGCAAATTTGACTGCCGAGTTTCAGTAACTTGTAAAAACGTCATACTTATTAACGAGATATCAGTTAAAATAAGCTTTTACGGTCATGTTCGTCAATTTATTTCACCGAGAAATAAAATGTCGTTTAAGTGTGTACGCCCCACCGTAACCAAACACGTTTCATAGCCCTTTATTAGTATTTTATCTATCCCATAATAAAAAGGTTACAAATCCTTATTTGCCTGACATTAAAAAACAAACATAAGTCCATTTAAGCAGGTGTGAATTACATTTTAATATTGTCCATACAATTTGGAAGCAACTGAGACTGCAAGCTCGCTGCGCTTGTGTACAGTTGGTAAGGGCATACTGTCCTGCCTACACTGGAGCGTTTTGACCAGTGAAACATGTTTTCGGAAAACGTAAAATTTTTGAAGATGGAAGCAATTTTATATCATATTAACCACAGAGAAAAGTTATTTTGTTGCCCAACTAAGTGCTCCAGTGCAAGTTTTCCGGACAGTATGCTAGAGTCTCTCCAGAATTTTGAGCAAACAAACATTAAAAGTTACATCAAAACTGTAACTTTTTGTATTTTGCTATTATTTTCATTGTGTAATATACAAAAAAATCCACATTCACATAGTATGATGGTTTTACAAATATTTATAGGTTCCAACTGATTTTGACCCTTAGTTAGGTATAGTTTCCTAGAAATCAAAGGGGGGCGTTTTGGCCAGGTGGGGCGCATTATACCGTTTTACCCTACTGCTCAAGGGATACGAAAAGTGAAGCAGGATTCGTTGTTAAATTTTGATTCAACAAAATCAGAGAAAAATAAAATAGTTTTAATTCAAATAACATTTTGAGATCAGGTACTTATTAGTTTCGCTGGTAATTTACAATGGAATGTGCTGTTTGATGATCGACAAACATAGAATATTACAAATTTAATCCACTGGAGTCGACTTTTATACGGGCGATTCGTGAATTAAAAAATCCCGGTTAAAATTGATTTTTTAGCCAATGATTTTTTCATTCACGCCGGTTCACGCCGCCGCCGCCGCCGATTACATGACCGCGCCGATGCGTCACAGGTCTAAATTGAGCGTGTACAAGTGGAGTGGCTTTATAATTATTTTCAACTGAAACGTACCTTTTGAGTAAAAATTCATACAATAAACCATTATTAATAGCAAATTTAAGTCATCTTAAGCTAAGATGCCAAATATGTCCTCAATCCAATCGCTAGAAATCGAGATTTTGATCCTCAAACATGACCATTTTGTATGAAAATCAGCGAATTCGTTGAAATTATTTCCGGAGGTGTATGTTCTTCGAATGCGACTCTACGTGATGTAGGTCGCCTGCAAATGAACCACTCCTCTATTATAAAACGCTTGTGGCCTTCATTATCTTCTAAATTACCACACAACCTTTTCAAAAGTAATAAACGAAATATGTTTCCCTATATCTGAGAGCTCGTGGCCAGAAAAGGTTTAGAGCGAAAAAACTATAGCATCGAGTAGGAAAAACATCCTTTATGACCTCTAGGAGGTTAAATCAAGATCCATTCTTCTATTTTTCTACTGAAGTTGTTTTTTTTCTATCCAACTTTCAAGTGGATGTTACGAGTAGCTTCTGGCATTATTTACTTGCGAAATTATTTTTCCGGAGCGCGCTCTGTTTAAAAGAAAAATACACATTTTTCTGGGCGAGACATTTTCGAGAGGGTGAAATGTGTTTTCAGCAATACCAGAAACGTGCCGCAAAGCCAAAACCATTGCCCGCTTCGGCGATGGTTTACACTCTCATGGTCACTGCTGCACTCGAGGGCTTTTGTCAAGTGTTAGTCCCAACATCTCTTCAGCTGGGGAGAAGTTTACTCCAGTTTTCGCTTCGCCACTGAATGGAATCGATGGCCAGAGCAAATATGTTATGTTTCGTAAATAATTTAAGTGAAATGGTTAAAAAAAAGCTGTAAAAACCAACACAATTGGCAGTAAAACTCGAACGTGCCAGACGGAAACCTGGAAAATGGAATGACCAAATCCCATTACACGGATAAATATAAATTTGAAGTCGGTGGCATAGGGGGACGGCAAAACGGTGAAATGTGAATTCACCATGAAATATTTTCAAAAATCACGAGACGTGTATAGAATTTTGGAGCCGGTGGATTTTCTGCAAATATTTCATAAAAAATGGCATGTCTAGAAATTGTTGTTACCCATGTCATGGATGTGTCTTATAACGGCTGAAGCAACTATGGCAAAAGTAACACTATGAGAGATGGAAAAGTTATGTCCCAAAGGTCTCGAAAAGAGGAACAATGACGTAATATTATTTTCACCCAAAAGTAGTGTTATTGCACAACTAGAATCATGAATTAGAAGTTTATGGAATCGAGTAAATTTGACATTTTTGTGGTAGAAAATTCTTTTTATCCTCTTGTCTTCTTGTTGTCTTGGTTTCTTTATTGGGTGAGCAATAAAGTATTAATGCGGTAAACGAATAAACAAGTTAACATCCTGCTGCGGGAAGCACTTAAAATCAACTTATAATTATTTTCCCCAAAAACGAGAACTGATTTATGTATGCCATTCATATTATTCGATTCTAGCGACACTAATTATGAGCTAACAAAACATTGTAGCGAAACCGTTTGAAATCAATAACGGGAATAAACCGTTATCCCTCTGCCAACGCTCCCCTGATTCCATTTCCTGCTCGAACGGTAGACCGAAAAACTTATTTCATGCTACTGAAATTGATATCGATTGAAGCATGTTCCATAGGAATCAAAATGTATAACCTGCAGATCAAAAACAATAATTCATGTCTATTTTGGATTTTTCCTCCATCCCGAATGGTGTTGCGCTTCAATGAGTAAATTGTTGCTATCCAAAGTCCATTGTTTTCGCTCCTGTCAGCAATCCCGGAAGCAAACCCCCGGTGTGTCACAATGACTATGTATGGCCACGACCAGGTACCAACCTACCTACCTAATTGTCGGGTGGCGCAGTGATACGAGCGATGGAACAATGGCGGCGCTGACGGTGGCACTCACTTGCACATAAGCCTAATATTTATTCAACGCTTTTGTGTGTCCCAATTTTGCTGCTGCGTGCACGCGAAATTGCTTCCCGATCCCACCTTATCCTTGCAGCCGCGTCGCGGTCAATGGTCAGTATCAAATGAAGTGTGGAATAATAATTTATAGGCGCAGGTGAAAACTCATAATCCATAACACTAAATAATATTCGCGAAATCAATTTTAATTAGTATATTTGCGCTGGGTATATTCAAATAGGATGGTCGTTCCGGCTGGCTGTGTTGCGTCAACCGATTGTTTTATAATTTTTCGCGATGAAATCCCATTTAATTTGAACTTTTTATAATTTTCATTTTAGAGCCAGTTGCGACAGCATGCTAGAGGAGTTTTTAAGAGTAGCATAATTACATTATTATATACAAAATGTAAAAAACATTGTTATTTTGCAATGCGAACTTCTTGAGATGCTAGAAGCAATAATTGAAAATATTATCCTTCAGCCACACTTGAATGATAATCAACATCAACGCCGTTAGGAAACCGACAATATAGGGGGAAAGACGGCTTTGGCAGGTTTTGTTCTATTCAAGGATGTTATCGATCATTTAGTAATCTGCCTTCGATCATTTAGTAGTTTGTCAATAACTGATTCCAGAAGCTAAATTTCAAAATGTGTTGTATGGTGAACTTCTAGTGCAAAGGTTTATCTACAACTCTGCCTAACAGTTCGTTATTTGAATTTTACTAATAACGGGTTTATAGCTCTAGTAGCAGTAACTTAGACTAAAAGATTGCATATTTTGTTATCATTTAGTATAAGTATATCAACTAACACCGTAACTCCTTTAATAGTGGAATTCGAAAAACGACCTGTTAAGGAGAGTTGTAGATAAACCTTTGCACTAGAAGTCCACCATACAACACATTTTGAAATTTAGCTTCTGGAATGAGTTATTGACAAACTACTAAATGATCGAAGGCAGATTACTAAATGATCGATAACATCCTTGGTTCTATTATTGGCAGGGGGGGTTTTGTCGACCAAATTTTATGAAATTTGGCCACAATATTCTTTGATATGCAAAGAATGTTTAGGCCAAATTTGAGCCTGGTCAGTCATAAAAAACCCCCCTGCCAATAATAGAACAAAGCCTGCCAAAGCCGTCATTCCCCCTATTAAATTTGTAAATAAATAGAGCGAGTTAAAGGGGCTAGACTGCTTATTAAACGCTACACTCTGAGGGCATTGCAAGTAGCATGTTTTAGAAAATTACCATTAAATAGCTGACAGGTAGACAAAGATGGCTGTGTTGCGAGTGCTGGTTTTAAGAATAAAGGTTGATTGGGCGGGGCTTATAACTCGTTGTGACGTGGTAAGAAAACCAAACACAAACGATGTGGTGTATGGGGGGAAGGGGTTGGCGTTAGGCTGGTACTAGAGCCAGCACATTCGTGATGGCACGAGGATGGTGGAAAAGGGAGCAGGGCATTAAACATCTGCTTCGCGTTGGCGTGAACACATGATATTTCGCGACAGTAACTTTTCACCTAATGCCAACGAATATCAATTGGTTTGTACATGAGCATCAATCTTTATCGCCATGTACTAAGATGCATCGGAATCTGCCATTTATCTTTCCACTACTTAGAAGTAACTCCTGTCAAGCTTCAGGCAACAAAACACAGCCTACTGCGCTACCTATATCTTCTACCATTTTCGCTCCAATTTCCATCAAAAGCAACTGACTCGGCTCGGGCTCTCAACATTCGCGTTCACTACCGTCGGAAACTTCGGCCTCAGCGTTAGCAAAAGATGACAAACTACGTCAATGTAATTAGAACAAGAATCTTCGATTTAAGGTCGAAATCAAAAGATCAAAAGGACCAAAGGGTGCAAAACGAAAGGAAGAAAGGATAAAAAGGCTGAAAAAGACAGAAAATCGAAAAAAGATAGGAGGAAAAAGGAAAAAAAACAATGAGGGAGAAGCAATTGGTACGTTGAAACGGTCAACGGAGCAAGGAGTTATTTCTTAAAGACCGAAGGGCAACGTTGATGTTCACATGCAGGGGCTCCAGATGAATTAGTTGACAACGATCGTGGCAATTCGACAGTTAAACAGGGTTTCTCAGGGGTAACTTACGTAGTGCGAAGCGCCAAAATCTGCGTTGTACCAACTCAATTTTTTCAACGCCGTTGTTGTAGTTTGGGCTCCATACCTCAGAACAGTATTCTAAGGTGGAACGCGATAAGGAGCAGTATAACACTTTTAGGCCATAGATGTCAGTATTTTTTTAGGAATTCTGAAAATGAATCCGAGAGATCGAGAAGCTTTGTCCACAACGTACGATACATGCTGCTTAAATGTGAATTATGAACCCATGATTGCTCCCAAATCCTTGATATGGTCCACGCGTTCTTTTTATTTATTCTTTATTAAAGTGATTTTTAAGTGTAGTACAAAGTTTATCACTTAGGTCCACGCGTTCGATTTCTGCATTCAGTAAACGATAATTGAAGCAAATCGGATTTTTTTCGTGAAAAAAAAATTACTGAACATTTATTTGGGTGTACCATCACACGGTTGAGCCTGCACAAATCAGCGAACACTTCAAGCTGTTGCTGGTGAAAGCGACAATCTTCAGTAGAGCCAATGAGACAAAACATTTTCAGGTCGTCTGCAAATGACAGTCGTGCAGCCTTCAGAGCTGGATGCTAGTTTTGCTACGGCACCAATCGACAAACTGTTGAAGGTGGCATTGTAAGCACAAACAATGTTCGAGGTACAGTTTAACGTCATATGCGTAAACCAACTTGCAACCTGTTCCCAGCAATAGTGCGATGTCGTTGAAAAATATTGTAAACAGCAGAGGTCCCAACCAAAGTACTTCCTTTGTGAACTCCAGATTTGTTCGAGAACTCCGATGATACGTTGTTTTCTAACTTCACTCGTAAAGATCTTCCAGAAAGGTATGAGTTCAACCATGACACTATTTGTGGAGAGATACCGAGGCGAGACAGCTTGCAGAGGATCCCTACGTTCAGATCCCTGTAGATCTCATCCATTTGTGCTCTGATCTCCATGTCACAGATCTGCCAGGCATGAAACCATGTTGATCGAAAGAGCTGGCACAGTCCAGTATAGCGCCACTCACAATGATCTCAAAAAGATTCGATGCGGCAGACAGACTGGTGATCCCACGATAATTTGAAACATTTCGGCGATTACCTAGCAGCATTACCCTTGCAGACCGATTTGGTTGCAGCAACTCGAATGTAACTTTTGGAACGATATTGTTATCAGACCTCCAGATTCTCGATGGGGGTCACCCCCAATAACGGTATCCAACAATTTTCATATTTTAAGTTACGTAAACTTTGTTCTAAACCAGTGACGTAAGTAATCGAATGAATTATCTTCAAATATGCATGCATGATGATGACTACATTCCTCAATGCACCAACACACTGTATTACGTAGTTTACGTTGGGCGGTCGTGTCTTGTACAATCAACCATCTTTTTACAGCCGTTTTTTATACGTCACTTCGTTTTACGGCCTACTTTTTACGGCACGTGACCCAAAGAACAAAGTAGATGCTTTGTATATTCTTCAATTGCCTGCAACAATTGTTCCATTCCATGTCATCCAAGAATTTTCTGGAGTCTCCATGCGTAACCATGGGCCTAAGGTATACAAGCGTAACGAAAGAGCTGTTATCTCTCTTTAAAAATGGTTCATGCCCTTTTAGAAATATTAAACCACATTCCGTTCCAGGTCATCCAAGAATTCCCTGGAGTATAGGTCTTGAGGTCTAGAATGGTTCATGCTGGTATGATCTATTAAACCAAACTCAATATGCCTTATACAGCCGTTCCTTTACAGGTCATCCAAGAAGTACCTGGACTCCTCAGCCGCTGTTTCATCCCAAATCTTCATCTTCATTGGCATTACATCTCCCACTGGGACATTGTCGCCTAGCAGCTTAGTGTTCATTAAAGCACTTCCACAGTTATTAACTGCGAGGTTTCTTACCATTTTTGCATTCGTGAATCATGAGGCTACTACGGTGATACTTTTATGAATGAAATTGAATGAATATGAATGAAATAATAAATGAAATTGTGGAAAGTAGGTACACAATTAGTTCATCATGCTATTCAATTAAGCAATGCAAAATTCAGAATCAAAAATCTGAAAAATAATTGTTTATTTCTGTACCATCATTACGTTGCAAGGTCTTTCTTAGCTGTGCAGTGTGATGCGCAACTTCAAAGCAAGATCATGTTGAGGGTGGCTGGGTTCGATTCCCGGTTCGGTCTTGGGAATTTTCTCGGCTTCTCTGGGCATAAAAGTATCATCGTGTTAGCCTCATGATATATAAATGACAAAATGAGAACTTGGCATAGAAACCTCGCAGTTAATAACATCCAACAAGCAATCCAATATATCCAAACATGCTCTTAGAGCCTCTGAAGAAAATTTTTAGAAAAGTAGGTGTATATAAAAATATATAGTCTTCTTCTTTTCCATCTTCGTCTTTTCTTTCTTCTTCTTCTTGTCTTCTCTTCTTCTTTACATTCCCTTTGAGGCAATATAACTCACGAATGGATGCCCCGATTAGTTTGATTTATGCACGGTTCGATTCGTTCCAGAGTGGGCTATGCTTGTAGAAAAATACATGAATTTTCACGGGGCTAGTTCAAAAATCAATAATATGCTAAAAGTTATTGAGTTGTGAAGAAAATTTTACATAAATCTATCTAGGGTGCGTTGCTGCAATATTTGACATTTACAAAGCAAAAGTGTCGATCCCGAGCTACGCATGGTCCGATCTGTTAGTAAAGTATATAAATGAAAAGTATAAACAGCTTGCATATAGACCACATCACCTCACATTTCCCTCAATAGTTGTTTACCTCGGGCCACAATAGTATCCAATAGTTCCTTTCAGGAGGCATAGTTTTATGGGCAGAACCAATCTTTGTAATTAATGTCATCGTAACTTTACGTTTAGTAACATCACGCGAATGAAGCCAAGTGTAATATGTCATGCCTATTCCTGCACTAGAGCTCTCGATTTCAAACAGCAAATTGCTGTTACGCACATAATTGGTTGAAAGCTACTAGATACCACAATTTGCACATAAATAATCAGTCTGGGATAAATTTGAAGGGTTCTTGTTGTAATTCCACCAAAAACTCACTGGATTTTCATTAAATTTTCCTTCGAGTTTACCTATCTCAAAACTCCCAAAAAAAAAACGGAAAACACTGGAAATTTCGAAAAAAGCCGAATTCAAAAAGCTTCTACAAGAATTCTCGGAAATCCTGAAGTAATTTTAAAAAATCTTCTGAGTAAATTCCAAGGGCCGAGGGGTTTCTTCTAGAATTCTGGGGAATTAATTGTTTGTTCTGATGTTTGTTCTTTTGAAATGATGTTTGTTTGTTTGATTGTTTATTAATGATGTGTTACACCAGAAAGGGGGTGTTTATTCTATTGAGACAGGATCTAAGGAAGATCCTAAAGGGTACACCCAACCGGCGGTTGTTAGATTTTATATCAATTCTGTATAAGAATCTACCAAAACCTGTATAAGTACTGGGCATATGCGGAATTGTTAGATTCTTCTTCTTCTTCATTGGCATTACATCTCCCACTGGGACATTGCGGCTTCGCAGCTTAGTGTTCAATTAGCACTTCCATAGTTATTAACTGCGAGGTTTCTAAGCCAAGTTACCATTTCTGCATTCGTATATCATGAGGCTAACACGATGATACTTTTATGCCCAAGAAAGTCGAGACAATTTCCAATCCAAAAATTGTCTAGACCGGCACCGGGAATCGAACCCAGCCACCCTCAGCATGGTCTTGCTTTGTAGCTGCGCATCTTACCGCACGACTAAGGAGGGTCCATTCATTCAGAATGACTTTCTAGGGGAATTCAGAATGAATTCCTAGGGGAATTCAGAATGAATTCCTGGGGGAACTCAGTTTGAATTCCTGGTGGAATTCAGAATGAATTTCTGGGGGAATTCAAAATAAATTCCTGGGGGAATTCAAAATAAATTCCTGGGGGAATTCAAAATAAATTCCTGGGGGAATTCAAAATAAATTCCTGGGGGAATTCAGAATGAATTCCTGGGGGAATTCAGAATGAATTCCTGGGGGAATTCAGAATGAATTCCTGGGGGAATTCAGAATGAATTCCCGGGGGGAATTCAGAATGAATTCCCGGGGGGAATTCAGAATGAATTCCCGGGGGAAATTCAGAATGAATTCCCGGGGGAAATTCAGAATGAATTCCTGGGGGAAATTCAGAATGAATTCCCGGGGGAAATTCAGAATGAATTCCTGGGGGGCATTCAGAATTAATTCCCGGGGGCATTCAGAATGAATTCCCGGGAATTCAGAATGAATTCTGGGAATTCAGAATGAATTCCTGGGGAATTCAGAATGAATTCCTGAATTCAGAATGAATTCCTGGGAATTCAGAATGAATTCCTGAAATTCAGAATGAATTCTTGGGAATTTCAGAATGAATTCTGGAAATTCAGAATGAATTCCTGGTAGAATTCATAATAAATTCACTGGGGAATTCAGAATGAATTCCTGGGGAATTCAGAATGAATTCCTGGGAATTCAGAATGAATTCTGAATTCAGAATGAATTCCTGGGGGAATTCAGAATGAATTCCTGGGGGAATTCAGAATAATTCCTGGGAATTCAGAATGAATTCCTGGGGGAATTTAGAATTAATTCCTGGGGGAATTCAGAATGAATTCCTGGGGGAATTCAGAATGAATTCCTGGGGGAATTCAGAATGAATTCCTGGGGGAATTCAGAATGAATTCCTGGGGTTATTCAGAATGAACTCCTGGGAGAAATCAGAATGAATTCCTGGGGGTATTCAGAATGAATTCCTGGGGGAATTCAGAGTGAATTCCTGGGGGAATTCAGAGTGAATTCCTGGGGAAATCCAGAATGAATTCTTGGGGGAATTCAGAATAAATTCTTGGGGGAATTCAGAATGAATTCCTGGGGGAATTCAGAATGAATTCCTGGGGGAATTCAGAATGAATTCCTGGGGGATTTCAGAATGAATTCCTGAGGGAATTCATATTTTTCAAGATTCTTTCCCGGAGGAATTCAGAATAAATTCCCGGAAATTTGGAATGAATTTACGGGGGAATTTAGAATGAATTCGCGGGGGAATTCAGAATGAATTCCTGGGGGAATTCAAAATTGCTGGGGTAATTCAGAATGAATTCCTGGGGGATTTCAAAACGAATTCCTGGAGGAATTCAGAATGCATTCGTGGGAGAATTCAGAATGAATTCCTGGGGGGAGAGTGCAGAATGAATTCCTGGGGGGGTGCAGAATGAATTCCTTGGCGAAATTCAGAATGAATTTTAGGAATTCTTTTCGGAGCTCCTTTGGGATTCCTTCCTGGAGCTCATTCAAAAATTCTTGTTGAGCTCCTCCAGAAATTACTTTTGTAGATCTTCCTGTGGTTCTTCCAAATATTTATTTTTTTGATTTTTCAGAAGCTTTTCCATGGTTTCCTTGTGAAGTTTTTTTTTTTCTTGGAGTTCCTTCAGGAATTCTACCTGGATTTCCTCCAGAAATTATTATTCCAGGAATTCTTGGAATAACGCGCGTCGGTCACAAGTTTTAGTTACAAATGTGAGAAAAAAATCATTCGGCAGCGATATTTTATATTTGGAGAAATTTCTGATGGAACCAAGGAAGGAATCACTGGAGAAGTTTCAGGATGATATTCTGAAGGAACTCTCAAAATATTTAGGTGGAGTTATCGTAGGAACTCTAGGAGGAGTTTCTGGGGGAACTCGAGAAGGGATTCTTGGAAGCATTTCATGACACATTTGTGGAAGAAAAGAACTTCAGAGTTGAATTGTGTTGGAACTGCAGGAGAAATTGTTATGGGATTCTCCTGAATGGAATCCTAGATGATCTCTACGATGGGTTTCTGGAAAAACTCTAGAAGGTATTTAACGAGGATTCCTGAATTCCCAAATTCCTAAACTTCCTAAACTCACAAATTTCTAATACCCGAATTCCTGAATTCACAAGTTCATGAATTCATGAATCCCTAATTTCATAAATTGCAAAATTCCCAAATTTTTAAATTTCTTAAATCTTGAATTCCCAAGTTTCAAGATTCAGCAATTCTTAAATCTCTAAGTTTCTTAGTTCCTAAATTCGTCGCCTTCCACAACCAGGATGTTAGGCAAGAAGATTCACGGTTCGATTGTGTGCTATTCAATACATAGTATCTATGCCTCCCATTCATATTCTGTCGTTTCATACTTGTTTCTAGCGAACGGCTTTCAATATCAAGAATGCTCAAATTCAGGACATTCTCTGATACTTCATTTATTTCAGATTCTGATACTGATTCAGATCCTTCCGATTGAGATCATTGTCATGACCTAAACTTTTACCTTCAGATATTTTTTGATTCCGTATTATCATGGAAATCTGAAATTTTTCACATTTACTAGATCCTGCAGATTCTATAATTCAAATGCTTCAAAATGTGTCGATTTTCTGTTATAGATTTCTTTACATTCTATTTCCAATGGTTTGAAGCTTTGGAAAAACCGCACCCTTATAATAAGTTTCAAAATGATCACTTTACGGACGTTCCGGATCTTCTGAGGACCTTCGTCCCACAGGTCCATCAAAATGGGCCACCACAATCATTTGTTACTGTAGTTCGATAAATAAAGCTGAAAAACGCTTCTGCGTAGATTTCGAAGACCATTTTACGGACTTCGGATCTTCGAGGACTTCCGGTTTGGTCATAAAATGGTGACTTAATTTTTATTCGTTCGTAAAAGCTTTGAAAACCGTCTCTTCTGGATGAGTTCCGACCTTTTGGACACTTCTACGGATGTTCGGAGGGACACTGACAAATGAAATAATGAGATTGATGTTGATCCATGGATCATGGACAATGGCTATCATTCTATTAGGGATTATTGCTACGCAAATTTATGAGCATTTCCAAAATAACCCTTGAAAGCGAGTGAATCACGCCAAAATTGGCTCTAGAATCTATGTTCTTCAACATCGATTCCTGGGAACCAGAAAGGCCAAAGTGCAAAATCTGTCGACATCCGTGGAATCCATACCTTCAATTTGGTTCCAAAAGATTGAGAATCGGTTTGAAAATGAACTTTGGAGCGAACAATTTGGGGTCTTTTGACACACTCGTATGATATGTCACTTTTTTAATGCACTAGGAAGGTTAACACTACAATGAAACAACAGATTAACGTTCAGCCCATGATTTTACAGTTGCGCAAAAACATTGCATACATGTAATTCAATGGGGTAGCAGGACTTGTCCAAGGGCTTGATTACATAAGATGCTGATAGTTTCATTTCAAGCATGTTAGAAGCGTTTTTCATGAAAGTGATATTTTCTGAGCATTCTACTGCAGACTCCTGGAACCTAACTCGATATTCTGTAACTAGATGAGAAGTGACAGTTAAGTGAGCGAGAAATTCGAGATAAGAGGTCAGTAGTTATAAATTAATAGTGGAAGTGAGGTGAAGTTAGAAGTGCGCCATTTTGTGGGCGAAGTGAGTACTGAAAGTAGGATATGCGAAATGAAAGTGAAGTGAGGGGGTGACAAAGAGAACTAAGAAGTAATATTGAATGAAAGGTGTGAGAAGGGCAGTAAGATAATGAAAACTGAGAGCCTAGGAACAGAGAAGTAAACGATTTTTTCTTTTCTTTTGATCATCTTCTTTGTGTCTTCCTTCTTCTTCATGTCTATGTCCTCCACTCACTTCTTCTTCTCTCAACATCTCCTTTTCAATTAATCTCATTGCTCTTGCTTATGTTTATCTTTCTCATATCTGCCCTCACTTTTACTATCACATCTCCCCTCACTCCTCCACTTCTCATTCACCCTACTAACATGTTTACTGCACATAATACACTACTTAATACTCTTCCATTTCTCAGTACTCACTTCTCAATTACCTGTACTTGCTCATTCGATCATCTCATTTCTCACTTCCGTTCTCGCTATTCACTATTCACCCTGAACAACTCACTTCTCAATTCACTTTGTGAGAAACAAATTTCACTATTCGGCTAAATGGCATTCGCCAAATATAAATATATTCCGTATCTCATATCCTCCCTAACTCATGGTCCCTTCAATATCAGGTAAGGAGATGTCATATAAGTGAAATATTAGCAAAAATTTCAATCATAATCTGAAAGTATACATACAGGCCCATCAAAGTTATGGTTTTTGTGTCCATGTTTGTCCGCTTTTGTTTGATAATCATATTAGTTTTTGTATGAAAAATCAGCTATTCCATGGAAACGAAACACATATACCACATCTCTGATTTTCACAATATTTGGTAGAGAGTACTTTTTTCGAAAATAAATAAACTCACTTTTTAATTTTGTCCGATTTCAATCCAGTGGTCGAAAAATCAACATTTTGGAACAAATATTTTTTTTAAACATAATTTTTAAACTAGTGGACCAATTATCAATGTTCATGGAATCACGTTAGTCATTGTCGACCCCTTAAAATGAAATGAAATTATTCTGCAGATTATTAGCCATGAAAACCAACTTGAATTTTAATTTGTATTCCAAAAGTAGCGTTCTTAAGTATTTATTTCATGAGAAACCTTGAAAATCGTTCAGAGTTAAAATGTCAAAATAATTTTTTCGACTTCTTTTCCACACAAATTGATTTAAATATTTTAGATAAAGAACGATTCTTTGTGGACTTTGTTGGCGTGCAGTTGCGGTCAATCGTCTAGAACAAGCACCGGTCTAGTATTAAGTGTTCAGTCTGTACTTCCTCTGGTCGAAGGATTGTTCTTGTCTTTTATTCTACCAAATATTGTGAAAATCCAAAAGATGATATATTTTCCACCTAATTTTTCAAACAAAATAATACTATCGTCAAACAAAAGGACAAAAGATGGACAAATGAAATACTATGGATTTGATGGGCCTGCGTATACTTTCAGATGACGATTGAAATTTTTCTAATATTTCACTACTAGCTGAGTAGATTGCTCAGAAAAATATCACTTTTTCATGAAAAACGCTTATAATATGCTTGAAAATGAAGCTATCACCAGCTTATGTAACCAAAGATGCATACAAAGACCGAATGAAGGATGCTAAGACAGTTTTTGAAAAATATTCTGAATATAGAAGTGAAGCTAAAAACTATTTTTAGGACCACCCTATCTAAATTTAGTAATTTTGTCATAAAACATCACCTGTGAGATAAAATAAATGTTCATAAGCAAAATGCTTAGAATTAAATTCTCTACAACTTGTAGAATTACATGAACTCCTAACTCAAAAGGGTAAAAATACATTCCCAAAAAAATTTCACGCGAAGGGCCACCCTAATGACAACTTACACCAAAAATAGATCTCTTCTTGTAGATCATTTCTTTGGAACGATAAACCTAACACTGATGGTTTTCAGGTTATCGATTTCATGTCGTAAAATTGACGAATCCGACCATTGTGTGGCAGTGAACAGAACACCAAAGCGGATCAAAAAAGCAACAAACTGGAGCTAGAGCCCAATAAATTGAAAATAGCCACAAATCTCGAATGCTTACATGAGTGGGGTTTATTAAAACATCTTCTCTTCCCTATCTCTCTCTATCCTTTCCCTAACATTCTTTTTAGACTTAAGATTTATAAACATTCTCTTAATTTCTACTCACGGTTCTACCTACGGCGTCTTCCCAAGGTTTTCTGCAGCGATGATTCGCTGTCTTAATCCTCAAAGCCGCTCTAACTTTGCACACAACCAGTCCCTCCGCTGGGGACCCCTCTGGCCGTCCAGCGCGACCGGATGCTGGTGAGATCCTCCGAGAGACTAGCCTATCGTTTCATCCGGCGTCTCCGAGTTTCTCCCAGCTCCGCTACTTGCACTCCGGGGCTCCTGTCTCAAACAACCATAGCCTCTCCGCATTGTGCTCTGGCAGCGCACACCAATTCACCCCGCCAGATTCGATTCCCTGCCGGATTTGCTGCTGCTGATCTGCCAATCGAGACCGAAACAAGGAAAAGAAAAGCCCTAAGGCACCAGTTTGATAAGCACTGATTATTGGTCTTGCCTCAGGATTTAACCACCTCTGTTCAGGGCTTCTTTATTACTTTTCTGTCCGACGATTCTACCCGGGTCGATCGTGTTTTCAATCTAGATTAACGAGGATCTTTCTGGATGGTCGGATGCTGCTCAGGACCGCTTAACCTCCGGCAATTCGTAGATTCGGTTCTAAATTCACTTTATTTGGGACAATGCGGTGAATAAATCCGATCCACTAACTCACCTTCTTCTCGTGCTTGTGTTACGGGTCACTTTTCGGGAAAACTGGGCCTCAAAAAACGAACTCCGGCCTCGAAAGCCATTGCTTCTCATTACATTGAAAATTTCGTTCGCCGTTCGTTTTCAGTTCGCCCCACCTGTTCTGATTCCAATTCCCGTGCTACGGTGCATATCGTGGCCCTGTCTCCAGCCACACCAGTACACACGTGTTTCTAGCAGCAAGAATCGACCAAAATCAAACGGAGACTTTCACTTACGTGGCAGGCAAATTGCGCGGCTGTTGAACGTTTGGCGTTGGTTTCGGCTGGCTTCAGTGTGCGTGTGCTTGTCAAATATAGCCGATGAACTATGAGTTTCCCCGCAAAGGCTCTACCCGGTAGGGTTGAACTCAATTTGTTTGTATCGATCGCTTCACGGCCGTAAATTGATGTTACCGTTTGCGATGAGTCGGCTGATTTATTTTGCTTGTGTGTGGTGTTTGGCGATGCATTGTAACCATATACTCCGGTATGATTGCTGAATGAGAACTAAACGTAACATCCTTCCCAGGACATCTGCGAGTTGACGCCTCCTGGATGCTGGCGGGGTTTGACAGTGGGCCCTATTAAACCTCCATAAAAAGCTGCATATCGCAGTAGGGCTCCCCGGCGACCGTGTTACCGCTCAAAGCGGAACCTGGTTTAGTTGGGACGCTAACAGCCCTGACACGACGGCCTCTCGACGAGACAGGAGGTTTGGCAAGCCTCAATAAGCCGCCTTTAATACACGAAGATAATACGACTCGATACAATCGCAACGGCCTGAGCGACGTAAAGGATCACGATTGGAAGCTGGAACATTAACTACGTAGTGCGCGGATGCGATTCACGATGAATTACATCGCAACTTCGACGTCTGAGCGGCTCAGGAAATCTGCTGGACAGGACAGAGGTGTAGAAAAGCGGGCTGAGCGGCTACCTTCTACGGCTGTGGCCCACACAGAGAACCGGCTTCATAGTGCTGAAAGACGAGCAACGCGTGATTGGGCAGCCAATCACGCAAGATTGCAAGCTGAGATAAAGGCCGTTCTTCCTTTGCATCATCAATCACGCCACACGAAGGGGACCCGACGACGAGAAAGAAGTCTAGAAGCTAGACAGACTACTGCGGACCAAATTCTCGGTAGCAAACGCTAGTACTAAGAATGGCGTCATGGACCGGATAGCTGCATACCGACAAGCCAGATGCATCTTGCAGCCTCCCGAATGGTAGTCCGAGGCACTTCCCCCAAGAATATCCACAAACCATGGAAATCCCTAACCAAGAAACGGAAAACCGTCGACAAGTCCTTATCGACGGTAAATTCTTCTCCGACATCACGAACGTACGCACTTACCTCAGTGCGAATGAAGATCCGACCACTACCTCGTTGCAGTATGTCTGAGCTCAAACTCGACGGTGTACGACAGTGTCAACGTCTCTTGAAGATAGCTGAGAAATATTCGATCCGCCATTGGAAGCACCGCAACCGCTGCACTAGACACGGTGGCTCCGGATCAGAAGAAACGACTGGTATACGGTGAATGGAGCAGTTGGTTAAGAGGAAGAATGCAGCATCGAGAATTGCTGCAAAACTGCAGAGGGCGAACGAGGTACAATACAAACGGGCGCAGAAAGACAAAACTCGATTTTTCGGAGGAGAAATCTGTAACAGTATTTTGGTAACCTGTATCAACAGCGATAGCGGATGCTATATTAATTGGCGCTATAGACACCTTTACGGTAGCTGCTCACTAGCGTACCCTTTCTATTGAGACACCAAACCTACTCGTCTGCGTATAACGTTTTGGCTCAAATTACATAAACAAACTAATAATGATCTGATAAGCCTCATCAGTTGTGTCCCTTACGTTATCTCTACGGTATTCATGCCGTAATTATAAATAGAACGAATAAAATCCAAAGCCTCTTACTTAAAGTGATCGTAGTCGAAGACAAAAGTAAATTAAGTTATCGTAAAAAGAGTATAAACTGGTTATCGAACAAAAATTAACATAGCTAAACCTTCAGGAAGGTTTTTTGTGCGTCTACGGAGTCCGGGCCGTCGATCTTCAAGTCCGCTGTGGTGCCGCTCTGTACCGCACTCAGCACTACCAACCTCCGCGCCGTCGAACACGTTATCGACCGGCATCGATTGGCTATTTGAGACGCTCCTCGTAGTCCTGCCGTAATACTATCGCCAATTTCATCCGGCCCATCGTCGTCCGACGTACTTTCGTCCGGCCTATCGTCATCCGGCCCATCGCCGACCATGGTCATACTCCGGCCTTCCCATTCGCCTTCTCCCATCCGGTCTTTCGTCCATCACCAGTCCTACTTGATTGGACCAACAACGAGCACACCGTCTACCTGAGCCACTCCCAGCCGCCATCGTCTGTCGACCGATCATCGAGGTGACAAGCTACAAACAGGTTCATGATGAGTAACTAGCGCATGTTTGATATGAAGTAGAAATGTATGGAAACAATAGAGAATCTAAACTGAATGAGTGCTCCAACTTTAATTTATTGTAACCGAGATCCAATGGTTAAGGTTTGGTTTTACCTGATCAGATTCCTTCGTTCGTCAAAACCCGCCTTGAAAGAGTCAGCTGGGCATACATAATTGCGGTTCCGCAGCATCTTCCTTCTGAGTTGGCGAATAAGCGGTTGTTTGAAGGTTTAAGGTTTGGTCACAACGGAAAGAGTTCGCGCTTACAGTTCCGACCCGATTCCGTCGGTAACGTGTGAGTAAAGGCGACCTACAAAAGTCAGGTGGATCTGGTAACATTACTGCTCCATCTTGGCATCATTAGTAAGTGACTATCGTTTTGTTTCGGCCTTCGGCGGATTCTCCTGTTACAATGCGCCAGAAGATCGAGACGGTGAAGAGACGGAGAAGACATGCCACGCTAATAACGTACGAAAGTTCTATGAGTAAGCCGTTACACGGGGCAGTGCCACAGCCCGATATGTGACATAAAGGAACCTTCTACAAACGAGCGTGAGGTGATCCAAAGTGGCGGCAGCACACGAAGAGACACCTGAATGGCGATATGGCAGACAACGGTGGCGGTGGTAATGAACCTAGGAGCACGCGAGCAGGGAATGCACTTCGGCTCCGAATCTCCAGGAAATCCAGGAGAAGATCGGCCGGCTGAAAACAAAAGTCCTGGAGTTGACCAACTACCAGAGATCTGTTTAAACACGGTGTTGAAGCACTGGCTGGCGCTGCCTGGGTGATTACAAAGTTTGGGAGGATGAGTTTCGCCGCAGGAGTGATGCAAGGTATCGTGCCCATCAACAAAAGGGTGATAAGCTGGATTGTGCACTACCGCGCAATCACATTGGTGAACGCCACCTACAAGGTACTTCTACAAATGTTATGCAGCCGGCTAACACCAATTGCAGGAGAGTTCGTAGGGCAGTACCAGGCGGGATGGGCTGAACACTTTACCACAGACCAGGTGTTCGCCGTAATGCATCAGATGCAAATGCGGACCAGTCGCGGCAGCTAATGCACGAAAACGGATTTCGGATAAACTGATACGGTTGATCAAGGCGACGATGGATCGAGCGATGTGCGTAGTTCGAGTTCAGGGGCATCCTCGAGTACCTTCGAAACGCGACAGAGGGTTACGGTCTTTCATGTCTGCTTCAACATCACATTGATGAAGTATACGAAGGCGGGATTGACACGAGTTGTAGCGATTTTCACGTAGTCCGTTCAGTTTTTTTGGTTTCTGACGACATTGATATCGCACGATAACTTGAGAGGATGGAAAGCTACATCAAACTGAAAGCGAGCTAAACGGATTGGACTATCATAACACGTCGAAGACGAAGTACATGATAGGAAGAGGCTCAAGAGAGGTCAATATAAGCCACCACCACGAGTTTCTATCGGTGGTGAAGAAGTCATCTGGTATCCGATAACGATACCAGCAGACAAATTGCAGGCACATCATACTGAAATCGTACGTACTTTGACTCAAACACGCTCCGATCGAATAGAGTTCGCCGCCGTACCAAACTGACAATCTACAAAATGCTTATCAGACTGGTAGTTCTCTACGGACACGAGACCTTGATGTCAGGAGGACCAACGCGCACTGGGAGTTTCGAAAGAAAGTGCTACGTACCATCTATGGTGTGGTACAGATGGCGGACGATACGTGGAAGGCGAGGGAACCACGAGTTACATCAGCAATTGGGAGAACCATCCATCGTTCATACCACGAAAATTTAAGAGCTGGGTGGGAACACATTGTGAGAATGTGCAGTCCGTAGACTGCGTTGTTTGCAAAGTGCAGCCGTGTACCAAGACGAAACTTTTATATATTGCAGGCCACTCCGCGCTTAGTCTGTAATAAAAATATTTAAGAACTATAATATAAATATGCTACTTGCAAAATTCACTTGAATATTGAAAACACTACTAGAGATAGTCTTATTTGGAACGTTAAGAGGCATGTCCAAAAAATCTTCTCGAAAAAAAATGTAAAAAATAAAAGGTTGCCTTCAGTGGAGTTAGATAAATGGCATTCTAATCTAATCTAACTAACACAAATGCAAGCCTGTACAAGAACACATCCTGGAAAATCGATCACTTGATGACGCCCAATTTTTTCTTGTCAATATGAGGCTTACATCTACCACTAGTATGACATAAACTCAAAGGACGGCTCTCTGCGTTGTTGTTTGCCAGAGAGATTCTAGAATATTTGATTGTTGCAAACATTCTTCATCGAGCTTTAGTCTTTTTGATCTTTTTTCGACCTTTTGTTCTCTCAACCTTTGTCCTCTTCGACCTTTTGCCCTTTCGACCTTTTGTCCTTTCGAATTTCTGTCCCTTTCACGTTTTGTATTGACCTTTGTCATTTTGTCTTGCGATCTTTTTGTTCCGCCTTTTGTCAGCTAGAATATCTGGTAATTAGTTAATATAAATAATTAAAGAAATGAATATAATTATTTGTGGGACTGTTCGTTCCTAGCTTTGTTTCCTGCATAAAATTCCACACATTTTATTGGCAAAAATCCATTAATTTAATTCATGATTCTAATTATGCACACATAACCACTCTACAGCGAAGTACAAATATAATCTATAGCCTTTATGTACCTTGCTCGAATTGCCAGTTTGATTCGCAGTTTTTTTTCAAATCAAATGAATAAACCAATTGGTCAAGAGATTGCGTTATCTTATCGATACTTCATCATTTGATCAAAGAAGGCAGATTTCATTTAGAAACATTGACTGATTTTTGGAAAAGAGCGAATCCATAATCGCCATTTCCGAAAGCTCTATTCTAAGAAGACAAACATCCACCGATGCCTTATTCCGAGCAAACGTCTATTTTAAAGAAGGGATCCATTCACCATCAGAAGGAAACATTCATTGCTTTTACGTTGGGCAAACCATGATTTCGATAAATGGTTGAATTGATCGATAACTAACAATGCAATAATGGGTTCAGAAGTTAGGCTGGACACAACATACAAACATTGAGTTTTATATTCTCCAACTTATTCAAAACGAGATGATTTTTACAAGATGCATCGTCGATTTGTCAAATATGATGACTCCCACGCAAACCAATACAACGAACTTGTAGCTAGAAACCTCCCCTACCTGTAAGCAATGTTTGCGGGAGGCTACTATCAATTAGAAATCGCATTTTTTTTACAAAATCACATACGTCACATTACGTTGAATAAGTATCCGAGATATATAGTCTAAACTATATGTATCCGGCTTTGCTAGGGACTGAAAAGTAAATTATAGAATTAAATGTCAATGCTAGCACGAAACCCACAGAGGTGATCTACTCATAGAATTTGCATGTCAATATTTTTATATCTTTGTTTGGCTCCTTTTCAATAAACATCTTCCAAAATAGAGAATAAGTGTACCAAATCTGGTTGGAATTTATCCTGGGATTACAGATTGCTCATTTTTAAAGACAACCCTTCTATAACCTTTTAATGACCTCCCACCTTTTGTTATCTCTCCTTAGAATAGAAAAGTATGCACCAAATTTGGCTGGTGGTCCTGGAGTTGGGTGTTACATGAATTGCTCTTTTCTAAAGACACCTTCCCCTACCCTCCTTTTCCCAATGATCATCCCACCCTTTATTTATTTCTCCTTGGATAGAGAATGTGTGTCCAAATTTGAATGAAAGCGGTCCAGGGGTTCAAAAGAAACACTGAATTGCCTGTTTTCTGAACAATACCCTCTCCCCAGACCCCTCCCTCTTCCCAAATTACACTTGATCGACTTCTTAGTAGATACGTGTTCAATTTGGTTGATAGGGTACTGGAAGTTGGGAGTAACACTGAATTGCTCGTTTTTAAAGACAACCTCCCCCATACCCTCCTCTTTTACTGTCCCCACCCCATTTGTTATCTTTTCTTTAGGTAGAGAATGTGTATCAAATTTGTTGAAATCTGCAGGGGTTCAGAATTTACTCTAAATTACCCGTTTCTGAACAATACCCTCCCTCCAGACCCCTCCCCTTTCCCAAAATCTCTCATATGATTGTTTCCTTATAGTGAATATATATACAAAATTTGGTTGAAATCGTCCTGGAGATGAAAGTTCACATAATTGTTCGTTTTCTAAAAAACCCTCCCCTTTCCTAAATGACCCTCCCACCCCTTTGTTAACTTCCCTGCGGATAGAGAACGTGTACCAAATTTGGGTTGATTCGGCCTAGTGGTTCAGAAGTAGTTAGCGAACATACATAATAGATTGGTTTTATATATATGATAAATAAATAATCAAATAAAATGTATGTGTGGTCTCTAATAGTCTATTATGAATTTATGTGGGTAAATTGCATATATTTGGTAGCAAATTGCAAAAATTTATGTAATGCGACAAATATATTCAATATAAAGAATTTTCTCGGTTTATGTTGACCTTTTTTATTTTCGACCTTTTGTCTCCTTCTCCTTTTATCCCATTCGACTTTGGTTTGTTCTTCACCTTTTGTCCTTTCAACGTTTCGTCCTCTCATCTTTTGGCTCTTTCGACCTTTTTCCTTTTTGACATCTTTCCTTCGACCTTAGTCTTTGGCTATTTTTTCGACTTTTTGTTACTTCGACCTTCTGTCTTTCGACCTTTTGTCCTAACCTCTCTGTTCAGCTGTTGGGGTAGGGCGCGTACTGAAAATTCACAGGAGTGTTTTTTATACATGAGGTGAATCTTCAGTCTGAAGATATTCAATGTCGTCGATTGATCTGAGCTTATTTGTCATATTTCACCAACTTTTGAGGAAAATATTCAATTTGGTTGGTCATCCCGTGCTAGCTACCTCAGCCTGTGCTCATTTTAGTTATGTTGATCATCTATTGAGATTTGTGCATACAAGAACGCAGGTGAGGAGCAAACTGTCCATTGTGAGTTATCATTAGTGGATTCCATCGTGAATGTCTTCCAGGATTCAAGGGTCACAAGGTGAACGAACTACAAATTCTATAAATATACTAGATATAGCTACTAAACATAGCCTAATTGTATAAACTCAAATAATAGTAGTTAGTATTTTTCAAATTTAGATATATTGAAAGTAAATCAGCTGAGTTTATCAAAATCCTGAATTAGGAAAACTTTTGGAAAAATATATTGACAAATTAGTCCTTTGACACCGAAGTCTAATTTTAATAGGTAAAGACGCATAATATATCCCCCTAAGGCAATACCTATGAAAACTTTTTACTTTTCAACGTAATTTGTGCAAACTTTGTAGTTATTTGTTAGTTCAAGCAAGCAATACATTACCTGTGAGTAGATCATATAAAAATATTGAGAACACGTAATAAAGCTTTTGAAAAGTCGTTGAAAACTGATTTCAAAAAGTGCCTGGCAATACACTTAATTTTTTCACCGGGACGCGAAATAAATTGCCGAGAATCCAACAGCTGATATCTCGGTATAAATCTCGGTAAAAGTTCAAACTACGATTGGTCGTAAATGTTCGCATCAACCCACTGTCAAAATTTACCGAACTGTTCGGTAGTGCTTGCCGAGTGATCGGTAAAGTGCTTTGCCGAAATTCAGTAAAAATTATTTTCCTTATTTTCAGATGAGTCAAAACAGATGTTTAAATCGTCAATAATGATAGAATATATTTTGATCGTATTTTGTTTATGTACACATAATATTGCCAACTAAGAAATAGTAACGAATAATGCGAATACAAATTTCCTACCAATTTTTTTTGTGCCTAATAGAAAAAATATTGACGGCGACGGAAGCGGCAAGATTGGAACGCTTATCTCTGAGTCTTGTTCTAATGTGTATTTCTGTAATGTTTGAGGACAGGAAGCGGGGTGCTACTAAACGGTCCTTTCCGACGGATTTTTCCAACGATAGAGTCATATTAAATTCAGCCTTCTGCGCGTCAAAACGATTTCCATCGATCTTGCGGTGTCTGCAGCATATACATCTGAATTGGAATTTATACGGAAATAAGTATAATGAAAATTGAAAATTGATTAATAATCAGATCTAAATGCTTACCAAGAAGATGAAAATATTGAATTCCCTTTATTTTTTTGCTTTTCGTTTTTTGCAACACCGACAGGTATGCAAGAGGTTACACGTAGACAGATGCTTTACGAACTCAGGAAAATACGAATTACTGATCAACATTGAAATTTGACGCCGAGTTTCAGTAACTTGTAAAAACGTCATACTTTTAACGAGATATCATTAAAATGAGCTTTTCATGTTCGTCAATTTATTTCACCGAGAAATAAAATGTCGTTTAAGTGTCGCCCACCGTAACAAACACGTTTCATGCCCTTTATTAGTATTTTATCTATCCCTAATAAAAGGTTACAAATCCTTATTTGCCTGAATTAAAAACAAACAAGTCCATTTAAGCAGGTGTGAATTCTTTAATATTGTCCATACAATTTGGAAGCAACTGAGACTCCAAGCTCGCGTCGCTTGTGTACAGTTGGTAAGGGCATACTGTCCTGCCTACACTGGGGCGTTTGACCAGTGAAACATATTTTCGAAAATCGTTACATTTTTAAGATGTAAGTCATTTTATATCATAACACCACTGAGAAAAGTATTTTGTTGCCCAACTAAGTGTTCCAGTGCAAGTTTTCCGGACAGTATGCTAGAGTCGCTCCAGAATGTTGAGCAAATAACATGAAAAGTTACATCAAACATGTAACTTTTTGTATTTTGCTATTATTTTCATTGTGTTATACAAAAATTCCACATTCACAAGTATGATGGTTTTCTAAATATTTATAGGTTAACTGATTTTGACCTTAGTTAGTATAGTTTCCTAGAAATCAAGGGGGCTTTTGGCCAGGTGGGCGTATATACCTTTACCCTACTGCTCAAGGGTTACGAAAAGTGAAGCATTCGTTTTAAATTTTGATTCATCAAAATCAGAGAAAATAAAATATTTTAATTCAAATAACTTTTGGATCAGGTACTTATTAGTTTCGTGGTAATTTACAATGGAATGCTGTTTGATGATCGACAAACATAGAATATTACAAATTTAATCCACTGGAGTCGACTTTTATATGGCGATTCGTATTAAAAAATCCGTTAAAATTGATTTTTAGCCAATGATTTTTCATTCACGATTCACCTGCCGCCGCCGCCGATTACATGACCGCGCCGATGCGCCACAGGTCTAAATTGAGCGTTTACAAGTGGAGTGGCTTTGAAACTATTCCAACTGAAACGTGCCTTTTGAGTAAAAATGCATACAATAAACCATTATTAATAACCAATTTTAGAAAAATTTTGAGCTAAGATGCCAAATATGTCCTCATCAATCGCTAGAAATCGAGATTTTGGTCCTCAACTATATTTTGTATGAAAATCAGGAATTCTTAATTATTTCCGAGGTGTATGTTCTCGAATGCGACTCTACGTGATGTAGGGCCCTAACCCTCCTTTATATAGAAAACGCTTGTGGCCTTCATTATCTTCTAAATTACCACAACCTTTTGAAAATTTATAAAGAAATATGTTTCTCTCTGTGTCAGAAAAGGTTTGACAAAAAAGATGGAAAAACAATCTTTCTGACCTCTAGGAGGTTAAATCAAGATTCATTCTTCTATTTTCTACTCAAGTTGTTTTCTTTCTCCAGCTTTCAGTGGATGTTGAGTAGCTTCTGGCATTATTTACTTGCAAATTATTTTTCCGGGCGCGTCTTTTAAAGAAAAATACACATTTTCTGGGCGAGACATTTCGAGAGGGTGAAATGTTTTTCCAATACCAGAAACGTGCCGCAAAGCCAAACATTGCCCGCTTGGCGATGGTTTACACTCCATAGTCATGCTGCACTCGAGGGCTTTTGTCAAGTGTTAGTCCCAACATCTCTTCAGCTGGGGAGAAGTTTACTCAGTTTCCTTCGCCACTGAATGGAATCGATGGCCAGAGCAAATATTTTATGTTTCGTAAATAATTTAAGTGAAATGGTTAAAAAGCTGTAAAACCAACACAATTGGCAGTACTCGAACGTGCCAGACGGACCTGGAAAATGGAAATGACCAAATCCCATTACACGGATAAATATAAATTTGAAGTCGGTGGCATAGGGGACAAAACGGTGAAATTGAATTCACCATGAAATATTTTCAAAATCACGAGACGTGTAAGAATTTTGGAGCCGGTGGATTTTCTGCAAATTTCATAAAAAATCTGTATCAGAAATTGTTGTTACCCATGTCATGGATGTGTCTTATAACGGCTGAAGCAACTATGACAAAGTAACATTATGAGAGATGGAAAAGTTATTCAAAGGTCTCGAAAGAGGAACAATGACGTAATTATTTTCACCCAAAAGTAGTTTATTGCACAACTAGAATCATGAATTAGGTTTATGGAATCGAGTAAATTTACATTTTGTGGTAGAAAATTCTTTTATCCTCTTGTCTTCTTTGTTGTCTTGGTTTCTTTATTGGTGAGCAATAAAGTATTATACAGTAAACGAATAAACAAGTTAACATCCTGCTGCGGAAGCACTTAAAATCAACTTATAATTATTTTCCCCAAAACGAGAACTGATTTATGTACCATTCATATTATTCGATTCTGGCGACACTAATTTGAGCTAACAAAACATTGAGCGAAACCTTTGAAATCAATAACGGAATAAACCGTTATCCTCTGCCAACGCTCCCTGATTCCATTTCCTGCTCAGACAGTGACCGAAAACTTATTTCTACTACTGAAATTGATATCGATTGAAGCATGTTCCATAGGAATCAAAATAAATCCTGCAGATCAAAAACAATATTCATGTCTATTTTGGATTTTTTCCTCCATCCCGAATGGTGTTGCGCTTCAATGAGTAAATTGCTGCTATCCAAGTCCATTGTTTTCGCTCCTGTCAGCAATCCCGGAAGCAAACCCCGGTTTCAATGCTATGTATGGCCAGACCAGGTACCAACCTACCTACCTAATTGTCGGGTGGCGCAGTGATACGAGCGATGAACAATGCAATGGCGCGCTGACGTGGCCTCACTTGCACATAAGCCTAATATTTATTCAACGCTTTTGTGTGTCCCAATTTTGTCTGCGTGCGACGCGTGCTTCGATCCCTTATCCTTGCAGCCGCGTCGCGTCAATGGTCAGTATCAAATGAAGTGTGGAATAATATTTATAGGCGCAGGTGAAAACTCAATCCAAACACTAAATAATATTCGCGAAATCAATTTTAATTAGTATTTGCGCTGGGTATATTCAAATAGGATGGTCGTTCCTGCTGTGTTGCGTCAACCGATTGTTTTATAATTTTTCGCGATAGATACATTTAATTTGAACTTTTATAATTTTCATTTTGAAGTTTGCGACGGCATGCTAGAGGAATTTTAGAGAGTAGCATAATTACATTATTATATACAAATGTAGAAAACATTATTTTTGCATCGAATTCTTGAGATCTAGAAGCAATAATTAAAAATACCATCCTTCAGCCACACTTGAATGATAATCAACATCAAGCCGTTAGAAACGAATATAGGAAAGACTTAGGGTTTATATTAGTGTTTTATTATACGATTTAGTTCAATCTAATTAAGTGTATGTGCTGTAATTTATCTAGCTCGCTAACAGTTCGTTGTTTAATTTTACTAATAGAGTATGCGCTTGTAGAGTAATTAGACTAATGATTGCATTTTTGTTTCATTTAGTATAGTAAAACACCGTAACTCCTTTGTGTGGAATTCGAAAACGACCTGTTAAGGAAAGTGTAGATAAATACTACATAAGTCCACATACAAACATTTGACTAGAACAAATTGACAAACTAAATGATCGAAGGATTACTAAATGATCGATAACATCTTATTCTAATTGGCAGGGTTTTGTCAATTTTAGAAATTTGGCCCAAATTCTTTGATATGCATAGAATTTTAGCCAAATTTGAGCCTGGTCAGTCTAAAAACCCCCTGCCAATAATAGAACAAAGCCTGCCAAAGCGTCATTCCCCTATAAATATAAATAAATAGAGCGAGTTAAAGGGCTAGACTGTTTATTAAACGCTACACTCTGAGGGCATGCAAGTAGCATGTTTTAGAAAATTGCCATTAAATAGCTGCAGGTAGACAAAGATGGCTGTGTTGAGTGCTGGTTTTAAGAATAAGGTTGATATGGGCGCTTATAACTCGTTGTGGCGTGGTACGAAACCAAACACAAACGATGTGGTGTATGGAAAGGGTAGGCGTTAGGCTGGTACCAGAGCCGATACATTCGTGGTGGCACGAGGATAGTGGAAAGGGGGGCTACTTAAACATCTGCTTCAGTTAGCATGATATTTCGCGACAGTAACTTTTCACATAATGAACGAATATCAATTGGTTGTACATGAGCATCAATCTTTATCGCCATGTACTAAGATGCATCGAATCTGCCATTTATCTTTCCACTACTTAGAAGTAACCCTGTCAAGCTTCAGGCAACAAAACAGCCTACTGCGATTACCTATATCTTCTACCATTTTCGCTCCAATTTCCATCAAAAGCAACTGGCTCGGCTCGGCTCTAACGTTCGCGTTCACTACCGTCGAAACTTCGCCTCAGCGTTAGAAAAGATGACAAACTCGTCAATGTAATTAGAACAAGAATCTTCGATTTAAGGTCGAAATCAAAGATCAAAAGGACCAAAGGGTGCAAACAGAAAGGAAGAAAGGATAAAAGGCTGAAAAGACAAAAGACTGAAAAGAAAAAAAGGAAAAGGTAAAAACAATAAGGAGAAGCAATTGGTACTGAAACGGTCAACGGGCAAGGAGTTATTCTAAAGACCGAAGGGCAACGTTGATTTCACGTAGGGGCTCCAGATGAATTAGTTGACAACGATCGTGGCAATTCGCAGTTAAACAGGTTTCTAGGTAACTTAGTAATGCAAAGCGAAAATCTGCGTTGTACCAACTCAATTCTTTCAACGCCGTTGTTGTAGTTTGGCTCCCCATACCTCAGAACAGTATTCTAAGGTGGAGCGATAAAGCAGTATAACACTTTTAGGCAATGATGTCAGTATTTTTAGAATTTGAAATGATCAGATCGAGGCTTTGTCCACAACGTACGATACATGCTGCTTAAATGTGAATTATGAACCCATGATTTCCAAATCCTTGATATATGGTCCACGCGTTCTTTTATTTATTCTTTATTAAAGTGATTTTAGTGTAAAAGTTTATCACTTAGTCCACGCGTTCGATTTCTGCATTCAGTAAACGATAATTGAAGCAAATGGATTTTTCCATGAAAAGATACTGAATTCTTTTCTTCTTATCATACGAGTTGAGCTGCACCAATCAGGAACACTTCAGCTGTTGCTGGAAGCGACAATCTTCAGATGAGCCAATAAGACAAAACATTTTCAGGTCGTCTGCAAATGACAGTCGTCAGCCTTCAGAGCTGGATGCTGTTTTATACAACAATCGACAAACTGTTGAAGGTGGCTTGTACACAACAATGTTCGAGGTACAGTTTAACGTCATAGCATAAACCAAATTGAAACCTGTTCCTAATAGGCATGTCGTTGAAAATATTAAAACAGACAGAGGTACCAAACTTTCTTTGTGAACTCAGATTTGTTTAGCTCGATGACACGTTATTTTCTAATTTCACTCGTAAAGAACTTCCAGAAAGTATAGTTTAACCGCCATTATTTGTGGAGAGATACCGAGGCGAGACACTTGCAGAGGATCCCTCGTTCAGATCCCTGTAGATTCATCCATTTGTCTGATCTCCATGTTCACAGATCTGCCAGGCATGAAACCATGTATCGAAAGAGCTGGCTATGGTCCAATGAGCGCCGCTCATATGATCTCAAAAGATTTGATGCGCAGCAGACAGACTGGATCCTCGATAATTTGAAACATTTCGGCGATTACCTAGCAGCATTACCCTTGCAGACCGATTTGTTGCAGCAACTCAGATATAACTTTGAACATATGTTATCAGACCCCAGATTCTCGATGGGTCACCCCAATAACGGTATCAAAAAATTTTAATATTTTAGTTATAAACTTTGTTCTAAGCCAGTGAGCGTAAGTAATCAATGAATTATCTTCAAATATGCATGCATGGTGATGACTACATTCCTCAATGCACAAACACACTGTTCTACAGTTTACATTGGCGGTCGTGTCTTATATATCAACCTCTTTACGGCAGTTTTCATACGTTACTTCGTTTGCGGCCTCTTTTACGGCACGTGACCCAAAGAACAAAGTAGATGCTTTAATATTCATCATTTGCCTGCAACAATTGTTCCATTCCATGTCATCCAAGAATTTTCTGAGTCTCCGTAACCATGGGCCTAAGGTCTACAAGCGTAACAAAGAGCTATTATCTCTTTAAAATGGTTCATGCCCTTTTAGAAATATTAAACCATTCCGTTCCAGGTCATCCAAGAATTCCCTGAGTATAGGTCTTGAGGTTCAGAATGGTTCATGACTGGTATGATCTATTAAACCAAACTCAATATGCCTTATACAGCCGTTCTTTACTGTCATCCAAGAGTACCTGGACTGCTCAGCCGCAGTTTCATCCCAAATCTTCATCTTCATTGGCATTACATCTCACTGGGACATTGTCGCCTAGCAGTTCTTAAATTCACACTTATTAACATGGGTTTCTACATTTGCATGTGATATCTTTTATGAATGAAATTGAATGAATATGAATGAAATAATAAATGAAATTGTGGAAAGTAGGTACAATTAGTTCATCATGCTATTCAATTAGCAATGCAAAATTCAGAATCAAAATCTAAAGAAAATAATTGTTTATTTCTTACCAACATTACGTTGCAAGGTCTTCTTAGCCGTGCAGTGAGATGGCAGCAAAGCAAGATCATGTTGAGGTGGCTGGTTCGATTCCGTCCGGTCTTGGGAATTTCTCGACTCCCTTGGGCATAAAAATATCATCGTGTTAGCCTCATGATATATGCATGCAAAATGATGGCTTAGAAACGTCGGATTAATAACATCAACCAGCAATCCAACATATCCAAACATGCTCTTAGAGCCTCTGAAGAAAATTTTAGAAAGTAGGTATATACAAAAATATAATCTTCTTCATTTCCATCTTCGTTTTTCATTCTTCTTCTTCTTGTATTCTCTTCATCTTTACATTCCCTTTGAGGCAATAAAACTCACGAATGGATGAAACGTTTAGTATAATTTATGCACGGTTCAATTCTACTAGAATAGGCTATGCTTACATGTAGAAAAATACTGAATTTTCAGGGGATAGTTCAAAATCAATAATATGCTAAAAGTTATTGAGTTGTGAAGAAATTCAAGACAATTTTACTAATCCTTCCAGGTGCGTTGCTGCAATATTTGACATTTATAATCAAAGTTCGAACCCGAGCTACGCAGGTCCGATCTGTTATAAGTATATAACAATGAAAGTATAAACAGCTTGCATATAGACCACATCACCTCACACTTCCTCAATAGTTGTTTACCTCGGCCACAATAGTATCCAATAGTTCCTTTCAGGAAGATGTTTATAGGCAGAACATCTTTGTAATTAATCTCATCGTAGCTTTACATTAGTAACATCACGCGAATGAAGCCAAGTTAATATGTCATGCTATTCCTGCACTACAGTTCTCGATTTCAAACAGCAAATTGCTATTACGCACATAATTGATTGAAAGCTACTAGATACCAATTTGCACATAAATAATCAGTCTGGGATGAATATAGGGTTCTTGTTGTAATTCCACCAAAACTCACTGGATTTTCATTAATTTTCCATCGAGTTTACCTATCTCAAAACTCCCAAAAAACGGAGAAACACCTGGAAATTTCGAAAAAGCGAATTCAAAACTCTCAAGAATTCTCAAATCCTAAATAATTTTAAAAATCTTGAGAAAATTCCAAGGGCCGAGGGTTCCTTCTAGAATTCTGGGGAATTAATTGTTTGTTCTGATGTTTGTTCTTTGAAATGATGTTTATTTTGATTGTTTATTAATGATGTGTTACACCAGAAAGGGGGTGTTTATTCTATTGAGACAGGATCTAGGGAGTTCCTGAGATACACCAACCGGCGGTTGTTAGATTTATAACAATTCCGTATAAGAATCTACCAAACCTGTATAAGTACTGGGCATTTGCAAATGTTAGATTCTTCTTCTTCATTGGCATTACATCTCCCACTGGGACATTGCCGCCTCTCAGTGTTCATTTAGCATTTCCATAGTTATTAACTGCGAGGTTTCTAAGCCAAGTTACCATTTCTGCATTCGCATATCATGCTAACTACGATGATACTTTTCCTAGGAAGTCGAGACAATTTCATCAAAATGCCCTGAACCGGCACTGGAATCAGAGGTATAAGGACAATTGAAAAGTTGCCACAGTCTGACACATTCGTTGCATATTATGGAACCAAAGTTTGCTTTTCTGTATAAATACGATTGTGGCGAACTTTACGGACACTGAGGTGGAATACTGTGACCTATGTTTCATGATATCGGAACTGTACTGGTTTGGTAGATCAAATAATTTGGACAGTAAAGTCTAATAAAACATTTGTTTTCCTAATAATCTTTCTCGAAAAGATGCTCTCGTTTATAAGAACTCAGACTAAGTTTCATGTGCACGATTCGAGAGTTATTTTTGTCTGTATAGGAAACAGCAACCTTAATGATTTGTAAAGAATTAAAGAGCTTTTATAATGTTCGGAACACTTGCAATTGACTGTTATTAAGAAATGATTTGAAATGCTGCATGAATGCAGGAATAGGAATCAATTTAGTCAATTAGAGGTGGCTACAGACTAATTGATGTCCATATGTACAATGTTCATTCTACGAAAATCAGTCGCACCATTATTGCATGCAAGATTACATCAAGTCATTCCGTGTTCCTTGGCGAAATAAAAATACTTGGTCACTTAGAACAGCCCAGCCCATTGTATGAACTCGGGTACGAACTGTACGAAACCATCAAGCTCTCTGTGAGCTAACTTGCCTTGTCTTGGATCCTGACGAATATTAGCCAAGCGAAGTGAAACCGAACGAACGAACCTCAACTTTACGACTTGCCCTAGTTGCCACTTTGGCTGTTATCTGTGACATTCATGCAAAATCATCACGGCCAAAAGCAATACATTTTCTCGAGAAGCCCACACAAACACCGTTCGTTGCCGCTGCGAAAAAGCGAGAAATACCTTAAAATTTATAGCTTCAAAGCAGGTCTTCGTCAGCGCGATTGCCAAAACGATGGCAATAAGCAACAACTGGTCCATGTGGGTTTTATTTCACTTAAAGGCCAACGGCAATAAAGTTTAGAAAAGCATGATCATTATTGTTAACAGAATACCTTAATTTAATTTTATGGCATTTTTTTTTAATATGCTGCTGCAGAAATTATGTCATTGCTGTTACACCAGTTCGATGAAGGAAGTGCGGTTCAACATGACATAACCGGTTTGACATTTTAATTTTTTGGAACATGGGTTCATACTTTTCGTTTCGATGAGACGAAATAAAGCGATTTTCGGTTCGGAGGAGACATTTTTTTCGGAGTTTGTAGTGAAAAACAGTAACCATATGCGGTATTTCGAAAAGGGCATTCGGAACGTTTCGTTTTAGGGCATTCGGAACGAAATTCCGCGGAATTTCAGTATGACGAAATATGATTTTCTGATTTAATGTCGTATCGTTTAAGCTCAAAAATTTTGACGGAAAAATCATGCTTTTAACGAAATGAAACGGAATTTCGCGGAATTTTGAAATGAATTTTTAATATTTCAAATTTTCATATCATAAAAAAATTAGCTGCGTCGCTGAATAAAGCCATTAGTACCGTTACCCTATTCAAAATTTGAAACATACAAATTCTTTCACTAAATCTCACCACGTAACACAATTCTGTATTTTCAACAGAAACATATTTAGCTTTCCATTTCTTCAATGTTTTGTTTGAAGTGTTCAAGTATAAATCATGATGGGTAGCTGTTGATTTAAATAATATTGTTCAGTGTCGTAAACATAATTTGTGCATGCTCTATTTTTATCTAAGTTCACTGAGTTAGGTGATATGTAATATAATATGTAATGTATTATGAGGCGATTGTTCGACCTATGCTCTAGTTGTGGAAACTATTCGTAAACGAAATATTCCTCACTTGTCTACTGAGTCTTGTCCGCTTTCCGTTGTCTTTTGAAAGTATTCAGTTTAACACTGCAAGTTCCAACCCCTGCAAAAAGCATGGAACGGCAACTTTGCCCCGATATGTCTCAGGTGTTTTAAGTCCAACTGAAATGATTCTTTCCAGTTACACAAGGATATCAGCAAGTGACTACAGATTGTAAATCCGTACATTGGCCGCTGAGCAGTGTTGGTAAAAACTCAAAATCTCAAAACTCATGAATGATTCAAATCAAGCGTGATTTGAAACGCACTCAACTCAGCATCTAAAAATTCATGGATGAGTTGAATCATCGTAGGTTTTCTTTTTTTCTCCTTCGTTAAAAACAGTGAATTGACGTTTGTCGCATGAAATAAATTGCCCCCAAATTGATTTGCGTTTTTTAACCAAAATTATTTTTTTGCAATTAAATGAAATGATGCGTTTTTGCATGAAAAATTCAAGCGCAAAAATCGCAGACGATTACGTTCGCACGGGAGCGCTCGTTTATTGAGATTTATGAGTGATTTTACCAACACTGCCGCTGAGAACCAGCCGGAATGTTCCGTTCCACGCTTTTTGCAACACTTACAAGTCGCAATATGTTGCTTGCAAGTCGTACCGCACTGCTTGTATGAAAGCCGTTCGAATTGAAACCATCAAACATTTTATGCCAAATGAAAATTAACATTATGTTTCATCAATAGTTAGTTTTATCTGTGTTTCTAAAAATCCAGTTTGTGAAAAATGAGCAAGAAAAATAAATAATTTTCTTATACCGAGAAAACGGGATTAGAATTTGGATGATTTATGCAGTTGATAAGATTATGGTCACTGGGGGAAACGAAGTTGGATCGCGGCGCAAGTGCGCTGGTCAGGCTGAAAACTGCAATCTGAACTGGTAGAGTAATGACGATATATGAATTTTTTGGAATTTAGGAATTAAATTTATTTAGTATGGGGGATAATCGATAAACAATAGTTATTATTTAAAAATCAACAGATTGAAAGCCGTTTGCTAGGGTACGAACTTGTATGAAGCGACAGAATATGAATGGGAGGCATAGATACCATCTATTGAAAAGCACACAATCGAGGCGTGAATCTTTTGCCTAACGTCCTGGTTGTGGGCGGCGACGAATTTAGGAACTAAAGAACTTAGAGATTTAGGAATTTAGGAATTCATGAATCTAGAAACATGGGAATTCACGATTTTAGAAAATTAGAAATTTGGGAATTTATTTTCATAAATTGCTGAAATAAGGAATTCAGGAATTTACGAAGTTAGGAATTCAGGAATTTGGGAATTTAGGAATTTGTGAGTTTAGGAGTTTAGGAATTTGGGAACTCAGGAACCCTCGTTGAATACCTTCTAATGTTCTTCCAGAAACCCATCGTGGAGATCCTCTAGGATTCAAATCAGGAGAACTCCACAGAAATAACTCCTGCAGTTTTTAAATGAATTCTTTCTGGACTTCAACCAGGAATTCCTCCTGAAGTTCCTGAAGGAGCTTTACGTAAAGATCTTAGAGAATGTACATATAAATTTTTTCTCCAGTTCCTCCACGAATATCTCCTGAAATTCAGCCAGAAATTCCCCTTGATGATCCCATAGCAATCCCATAGCACAATTCCACTCTGAAGTTCTTCCACAAAGGTGTCTTTAAATTCTTCCAAGAATTCCTTTTCAAATTCCACCAGAAATTCTTGCTGGAGTTCCTACGATAACTCCACCTAGATATTTATAAAGGTTTCTTCAGAAAATCAATCTAGAACTTCTCCATTGAAATTTCTCCTTGAAAACAACAGGAGTACAAGAGTAATTTCTAGAAAAGCTCCAAGAAGAATTTTTGAAGAAATTCCAGGAAAAAATCCTAGAGGAGTTTCAAGAAGAATTCCTAAAATTCATCCTGAATTTCCCCAGGAATTCATTCTAAATTCCTCCAGGAACTCATTCTGAACTCCCCCAGAAATTCATTCTGTATTCCCCCAGAAATTCCTTCTGAATTCTCCCTGGAATTCATTCGAAATTCCACCAGGAATTCATTCTGAATTACACCAGGATTTCATTCTAAATTCCCTCAAGAACTCCCCCAGTAATTCAATCTGGTTTCCTCCAGGAATTCATTCTGAATTTTTCTGGGAACTCATTCTCAATTCCTCCAGTAATTCATTGTAAATTCCCCCAGGAATTCATTCTGAATTCCTACAGGAATTCATTCTGATTTTTTCGGGAATACATTCTGAATTCCCTCAGGAACTTATTCTGAATTCCCCAAGGAATTCATTCCAAATTCCTCCAGGAATTCATTATGAATTATCAATTCACCCAGGAATTCATTCTGAATTCCCTTAGGAAATAATTCTGAATGATTCTCCACGAATTCATTCTGAATTCCTCAATGAATTAATTTCAAATTTCCCACGGAATTCATTCTAAATTGCTCCTGGAATTTATTTCGAATTACCCCAGAAATTCATTCTGAATTCCCCCAGGAATTCATTCTGAATTTCTTCAGGAATTAATTCTAAATTCCTCCAGGAATTAATTCTAAATTCCTCCAGGAATTCATTTTGAATTCTTCCAGGAAGTCATTCTGAATTCCCACACGAATTCATTCTGAATTCCTCCACGAAATCATTCTGAATTCTTCAATGGATTCATTCTAAATTTCCAACGGAATTTATTCTGAATTTCCTAAGGAATTCATTCTGAATTCCCCCTGGAGTTCATTCTGAATTACCCCAAAAATTCATTCTGAATTCCCTCAGGAATTTATTCTGAATTTCCCCAGAGAATAATTCTGAATTTCTTCAGGAATTGGTTCTGAACTCCCCAAGGAATTCATTCTGAGTTCCCACAAAAATTCATTCTTAATTCTTCAAGAAATTCATCCGAAAATCCTCCAGAAAATCATTCTGAGCTCCTCTATAAATTCATCCTGAATTTCCTAGGAAATCATTCCGAATTCTTCCAGGAATTAATTTTGCTTCCCGCCCGGAATTAATTCTGAATTTTCCCAGGAATTCACTATGATGTCCCCCAGGAATTCAGTCTGATTTCCCCCGGATTTTTTTCTGAATTTCCTCAGGAATTCATTCTGAATTCCTTCAAGAATTCATTCAGAACTCCCCCAGGAATTCTGTCCAAATTCCACCAGGAATTCATTTTGAATTCCCCCAGGAAATCATTCTGAATTCCCCTAGAAACTTATATTCTGAATTCTGCAAGGATTTTTTCCAGGAGTTACTTTCAGAATTCCTTGTTGGAGTTCCTTCAAGAAATCGCACAGGAATTTCTCCAAAAATTCTTCTTGAAGCTCCACCAGACATTTCTACTGGAGTTTCTCAAGGATTCCCTCGGATATCTTTTTGGAATTCCTACTGGAATCCTTCCTGGGGTTTCTTCAAAAATTCTTCTTAGAGCAGAAATTACTCCTGGAGCTCCTCCAGGATACCCTCCTGGGGTCCTTCCAGAAATCACTCCTGGGGTTCCTCCGGGAATTCCTCCTGGACATCCTTAAGGATTTTGTGTCTCTTCGAAAATTCTTCTTTCGTTTTCCTTCGGGGATTATTTTTGAAGTTCCTCCAGGAATTCTACCTGGCGTTCCAGAAATTACTCCTGGAGTTCTCCCAGGATTTCCTTCTGGAATTTCTTCCAAATATTTCTTGTTTAATTTCCAGGAGCTCTTTCAGGAATTGCTTCTAAAGGTCTCAAAGTTTCTTTCTGGAGTTTATCCAACAATTCATCTTGGATTTGATCCAGTAATTCCTCGTGAAGCTTCCCATGGAGTTTCTTCAAAAGTTCATCTCTGGTCTCTCCAGAAACTTATATTGGAGCTACTGCAGGAATAACTCACGCCTGTTGGAATTCAGAATTAATTCCTGGAGGAATTTCAGACTGAATTCCTGGGACAATTTAGAATTAAATTCTGAAAGAATTCGAAATGAATTCGTGAAGGAATTCGAAATGAGTTCCCAGAATGAATTTCTGGAGGAAATCAGGGCGAATTCCTGAATGAGATCTCCAGAAGTAATTTCTGGAGGAGCACCAAGTAGAATTTCAGGAAATTTATCCTGAACTTTTTCCTGGAATTTCTTTTGGAATCGCTTCAAGAATTCACATATTTTTCCTGGAATCATCAACGAGTTCCTACGGTAATTACTTCAGCAATATTTCCCAGGAAATTCTTTTAGAATTCTACTAGGTTTCAGGAGCATAACTGAAAAATCCCCCTGCATCTTCAATGGGAACCCTTCCAAAAATTCAACTGAAAACTCTTTAGGATCTTCACTAGAAGCCCATCCTGTCTCAATACAATGAGTTCCCCATCATTTCAAAAGCAACGTCATCCAAACGTTTCTCCTGCTCCATATAATTTTGCATACAAGCAGTGTGGTACGACTTGTATGCAACATGCTGAATGGCCACACACAGACTGCAAAAAGCGTGGAACGGAACTAGCCGGCTGGTTCTCAGTTCCCGTTACTTGAAAATGCAATCTGTCTTCAGTAGCCGATTTTTGAAATCCCACAGATTGTTCTGTGAAAAAATCAAGATATTTGTTTGAGAAACGGCTGAGATCTGGGTGCTCAAATTTACCGTTCCACGTTTTTTGCAAGCTTGGTAGCTACTTTACGTTACAAATCTTGGTTCGGTGCTTGTAGTGTTAAACAGCCATTGTTTAGAAACAGTGAAATGGTGATGGTGATGTTCCAGAAGTTGATTTAGTAGATTTTCAGATCTTTGCAGATTTAAGAATGCTCAAGATTCAGGGCATTCTATGATACTTTATTTATTACAGATTCTGGAACTGATTCAGTTCTTTCCGATTGAGATCATAGTCATGACCTAAACTTTTACCTTGAGATATTTTTGATTCCGTATATCATGGAAATCTAAAATTTTCTCACATTTACTAGATTTTACAGATACATATAATTCAAATGCTTAAAAATTGTATCGATTTTCTGTTATAGATTTCTTTATATTCTATTTCCAATGGTTTGAATCTCCAGGCTTTACAGATTCATCATGGAATGGAGAACGTTTTCCGGGGCGCCAGGCAATGTGAGGCAAGTAGACTGCACCCCGAACTGTTCCGCATAATCCGGGACGTTTAGCCAATGTAACCTAATGCCTTCATGCAGTTAGCGTAATGTTATTGCTACAGTAATATCATCCCACGGCTATTATTGTTAAGGTTCGACTCCCATCAGCGCACAACAGATTAGCAGTTCTGCCCATGATTTCATAGTTGACGTAACAAACATTGCATATTCGCATGTAATTTGAATGGGGCAGCAGGGACTATGTCCATGGGCTTGACGATCCCTCCCCAGGCCACCTGCGAGTTGTGGCGCCTGCCTAGGATGTGGCGGGGTTTGACAGTGGGCCCTGTTATACCTCTATAAAAAGCTGCATGTATCCGCAAGTAGGCTCCGCCAAAGCGACCGTGTGCCGCTCAAAGCCCAAGGCCTGGTGTTATGTGGGACGCTAAACAGCCCTGACACGACGGCTCTCCGACGAGACAGGAGGTTTGCGCAGGCTCAATAAGCCGCCTTTCAAAACAACCATTACGAACGACATAGCAGATAATACGACTCGATACAATCGGCAACGGCCTAGGCGACGAATAAAGGATCACGATTGGAAGCTCGAAACATGGCTTCGCAGGTTGCGACACGATGAATTACATCCCCGTAACTTCGACGTCGTAGCGCTGCAGGAAATCTGCTGGACAGGACAGAAAGTGTGGAAAAGCGGGCATCGAGCGGCCACCTTCTACCAAAGCTGTGGCACCACCAACGAGCTGGGAACCGGCTTCATAGTGCTGGGAAAGACGAGCCAACGCATGATTGGGTAGCAGCCAATCACCGCAAGGATGTGCAAGCTGAGGATAAAAGGCCGTTTCTTCAACTATAGCATCATCAACGTGCACAGCCCACACGAAGGGAGACCCGACGACGAGAAAGAAGCGAACGACAACGGCCAACGATGCATAAACTTCGCAGCCTCCCGCGGAATGGTAGTCCGAAGCACTTTCTTCCCCCGCAAGAATATCCACACATGGAAATCGCCTAATCAAGTAACGGAAAACCAAATCGACCACGTTCTAATCGACGGTGGATTCTTCTCCGACATCACGAATGTACGCACTTACCTCAGTGCGAATATTGAATCCGACCACTACCTCGTTGCAGTATGTCTGAGCTCAAACTCTCGACGGTGTACAACACGCGTCGGAGTCGTCTCTTGAAGATGGCTGGAGAGATATTCGATCCGCCATTGGAAGCACCGCAACCGCTGCACTAGACACGGTGGCTCCGGATCAGAGAAACGACTGGTATGACGGTGAATGTGAGCAGTTAGTTAAGGAGAAGAATGCAGCATGGGCGAGATTGCTGCAAAACTGCACGAGGGCGAACGAGGCACAATACAAACGGGCGCAGAAAAGACAAAACTCGATTTTTCGGAGGAGAAATCTGTAACAGTATTTTGGTAACCTGTATTCCCAACAAAGCACAGATACGGATGCTATTAATTGGCGGCTATGAACACTACCTTTACGGTAGCTGCTCACTCGCGTACCCTTTCTAGTTGAGACACCAAACCTACTCGTGCTGCGTATAACAGTTTTGTGCATATCAAATTACATAAACAAACTAATAATGATCTGATAAGCCTCATCAGTTGGCCAATACTTCCCTTTGTTATCTACGGTATTCATGCCGTAGATTATAAATAGGAACGAATAAATATCCAAAGCCTCTTACTTAAAGTGATCGGTAGTCGAAGACAAGAAGTAAATCAAGTTATCGTAAAAAGAGTATAAACGGGTTATCGAACAAAACTTAACATAGCTAAACCTTCAAGTGAAGGTTTTTTTTGTGCGGTCTACGTAGGTCTCGGGGCCGTCGATCTTCAAGTCCGCTGTGGTGCCGCTCGTACCAAGCACACTCGAGCACACTACCAACCTCCGCGCCGTCGAACACGCTATTGGTGATAATCATGCATTTAATTTCGCACGGCACCGAATACGCCTGCATCGCCGCCGCAATGGTCGGTGGTACGTTGCTCTCATTTAGGGTGGTCGGTATTGGCCATTTTTGACAAATACCGGTATTCGGTATTTTGTGGAGTCAATACCGGTAATACCGGTAGAATACCGGTTTTTGTAAAAAGTTCAGGTATTAAAAGAAAAACGTTTGAATTGGACTTTTGGATGAAAACCAATATTTGTTGACAAACTTCAGATGTTAAAATCATTGCTTGTTGAGCTGGCCAAAGAAAAAAGTAGACATTACATACTGAGGGACTCATCTCCCAACCCGCTTTGAATTTTGTTGGCAACTACTGAGAATGCCTTCTGTAGTTCAACCGAAGTTGGACGAATGGTTCCAAGACAGTCAAAAATCAGTGTCAAATACTTGCCCTTAATCCCTTCAGATTCATACCCTAGTAACATTTTGGTTTTATGCTGGTGTTATAGAAGATATGAAGAGCAAATATTGGTTTTCATGACCGTTATAAAACTTAAAATGTTACTTGGGAGTAGGAGAATTCTTTACGGACTGCATGCAAGGATCCTGGCGTCAACGTATTTTCCACCAGTAATGCAAGTGTTGTGCTCTGCTACAGTCTCTTCATAAGTTGTTCTTTAACCAATAATCCAGAAAAAATATCCATAGAGACATCTTCTACGTACCGATCGTCAGGTATGGTCGTTTTCTCAGTTTCAACAATCGCATCAGGAATGATTAGACGCTTCCAGACCCCGTCCGTTTGTTTAATCAAAGCAATCAAAGTAGCTCTGGATGCCTCGGAGAAAAATCTAGAAGATCGGCGTATTTGGATCGTATCTCTTGGTTTTATTCCTTAAGGTCACTCCTGACGGAATCCAAGTTTCAAAGTGCTCGCGTTTTCGGGGGCACACCACTCGATACCGAGGTGGTGCACAACTATCATTTTTGTTGATTTAGCTTCGCTGCGTCGCAGCATGCGTGAAACAATAAAAATGACAGTTGTGCGTTGCTTCCGTATCGAGTGGTGTGCCCCCGAAAACGCGAGCACTTTGAAACTTGGATTCCGTCAGGAGTGACATTAAAAGCACTGAATAAGTGGCGGAAATTTCTGAGGTTTGATTTGATAATTGTTCCAACATAAATTGGAGCGCCACGTTGGCTTCATATTAGAGTGCAGAACTCACTGGGGAGTAGTTTCACAGCAGCTTGAACAGGTTCGAGGGCTTAAATTATTTCACCAACCACCAAACAATCATCACTGAAGTTGAGTTGTATTAAAGCTTCAACTCATGGGAGCGTTTGAGAACATGTTATTTATGCCTTGGCATCAGCCACCAATTCAAATTCTTTTCCGAATATAGAATGGACATATTTTAGCAGAAAATCGTTTTTCACAGGTGATCTACGGAAAAGAACTATTACGGCTCGTACCTTTTTCATAATTTCATACATTGCGGGAAAATTCTCGACGATGTCAACAATGTTCATTGAAAAAAAAAGGTCATTCGCAGTTTGACTGATGGCTAAGAGGATGAAGCTACAGGTATGATTAATGACGATGATGATCGATTTTTGTTGTGACGTGAACGTCGTCAATGATGCTTACTTGGGCAAAGTTATTCATGCGCGCAATTAATTGTTGTATTTTTTGCACGATGAGTCTTTACTGCTTGTAATCGAATATTTGTCCCATCTATGCTGGATTTCTTATTTATATGGGACAGATATGCTATAACAGGCAGTTGAGCTGATACATGTAGGTGAAAATTATTCGAGATTTTTCATACTGACAGCAAAATTTGAAATACCGAAAATACCGGTATTTTCCGTCTCTAATACCGGTATTTTCGGTACCCAAAATTGGCCGGTAATACCGGTATTACCGGTTTCGGTACTACCGGTTAGACCACCCTACTCTCATTTTAAACACCCCTGGGGGACACGCTCGAAACCCTCGACTTTGGATGCTTATAACTTGGCCAATTTCAAAGGGATTTACATCCGGTCTTCACCAGTCGCTTCCTTATATAAAAAAGGTTCTACATTTTGTCCACAACAGGAATCCGTCGACTACAGCGCCACCTAGAAGCAAAAACTGAAACGGTTGCGTTTCCTCATACATTTGGATCACTTTTCCCATACAAACTTTGAGCCATTTGCGCACGCCAACCACTGGACCGAATGAGCTGAAATTTTCAGGGGAGCTTCTGGGATCCCCAAACTGTCATTTAAGGGTGCAAGGTTTGAAATTCAGGATTTCATGCATTTTGGGCCAGTCTAACCCAGCAGCCATCGTCGCCTGCGACCGATCATCGAGGTAGCCAAGCTACAAACAGGTTACAGTAGATAGTAGCTAGCGCAAGTTTGATAGGAAGTAGAGAAATTGTATGGGAAACAATAGAGAATCTAAACTGAATGTGATGCTTCAACTTTAATTTATTTTAACCGAGATCCAATGGTTAGGGTTTGGTTTTTTTTACTCTGATCCGTAGTTCACTTCGTTCGTCAAAACCCGCCTTGAAAGAGTCAGTTGGGCAGGCCTACATAATTGCGGTTCCGCATCACTCCCTTCTGGTGAGTTGGAGAATAAGCGGGATTTGTTTTGAAGGTTTAAGGTTTGGTCACAACAGAAAGAGTTCGCGCTTACAGTTCCGACCCGATTCCGTCGGTAACTGTGTGGAGTAAAGGCGCACTACAAAGTCAGGTGGATCTGGTAACATGCTACTCCGGACTATTTTGGCATCATTAGTAGCGTATCGTAGCGTTTTGTTTCGGCCTTGACCCGGGATTCTCCTGTTACAAAGCGCCACCAGGAAGATCGAGACGGTGAAGAGACGGAGAAACTGTACCACGCTAATAACGGCTTTATAACTATTCCAACTGAAACGTGCCTTTTGAGTGAAAATGCATACAATAAACCATTATTAATAACAAATTTAAGTCATTTTAGGCTAAGATGCCAAATATGTCCTCCATTCAATCGCTAGAAATCGAGATTTTGGTCCTTAAAAATGACCATTTTGTATGAAAATCAGTTAATTTCTTATAATTATTTCCGGAGGTGTATGTACTTCGAATGCGACTCTACGTGATGTAGATCGCCTGCAAATGAACCACTCCTTTATTAGAAAACGCTTGTGGCCTTCATTATCTTCTAAATTACCACACAACCTTTTGAAAAGTTATACACGAAATATGTTTCCTCGTGGTCAGAAAAGGCTTTGAGCAAAAAAAAAAAGAATTGGAAAAACAATCTTTCTGACCTCTAGGAGGTTAAATCAAGAATCATTCTTCTATTTTTCTACTCAAGTTGTTTTCTTTCTATCCAGCTTTCTAGTGGATGTTACGAGTAGCTTCTGGCATTATTTACTTGCGAAATTATTTTTCCGGAGCGCGCTCTGTTTAAAAGAAAAATACACATTTTTCTGGGCGAGACATTTTCGAGAGGGTGAAATGTGTTTTCAGCAATACCAGAAACGTGCCGCAAAGCCAAAACCATTGCCCGCTTCGGCGATGGTTTACACTCCCATGGTCACTGCTGCACTCGAGGGCTTTTGTCAAGTGTTAGTCCCAACATCTCTTCAGCTGGGGAGAAGTTTACTCCAGTTTTCGCTTCGCCACTGAATGGAATCGATGGCCAGAGCAAATATGTTATGTTTCGTAAATAATTTAAGTGAAATGGTTAAAAAAAAGCTGTAAAAACCAACACAATTGGCAGTAAAACTCGAACGTGCCAGACGGAAACCTGGAAAATGGAATGACCAAATCCCATTACACGGATAAATATAAATTTGAAGTCGGTGGCATAGGGGGACGGCAAAACGGTGAAATGTGAATTCACCATGAAATATTTTCAAAAATCACGAGACGTGTATAGAATTTTGGAGCCGGTGGATTTTCTGCAAATATTTCATAAAAAATGGCATGTCTAGAAATTGTTGTTAGTGTTGTTACCCATGTCATGGATGTGTCTTATAACGGCTGAAGCAACTATGGCAAAAGTAACACTATGAGAGATGGAAAAGTTATGTCCCAAAGGTCTCGAAAAGAGGAACAATGACGTAATATTATTTTCACCCAAAAGTAGTGTTATTGCACAACTAGAATCATGAATTAGAAGTTTATGGAATCGAGTAAATTTGACATTTTTGTGGTAGAAAATTCTTTTCATCCTCTTGTCTTCTTGTTGTCTTGGTTTCTTTATTGGGTGAGCAATAAAGTATTAATGCGGTAAACGAATAAACAAGTTAACATCCTGCTGCGGGAAGCACTTAAAATCAACTTATAATTATTTTCCCCAAAAACGAGAACTGATTTATGTATGCCATTCATATTATTCGATTCTAGCGACACTAATTATGAGCTAACAAAACATTGTAGCGAAACCGTTTGAAATCAATAACGGGAATAAACCGTTATCCCTCTGCCAACGCTCCCCTGATTCCATTTCCTGCTCGAACGGTAGACCGAAAAACTTATTTCATGCTACTGAAATTGATATCGATTGAAGCATGTTCCATAGGAATCAAAAATGTATAACCTGCAGATCAAAAAACAATAATTCATGTCTATTTTGGATTTTTTTCCTCCATCCCGAATGGTGTTGCGCTTCAATGAGTAAATTGCTGCTATCCAAAGTCCATTGTTTTCGCTCCTGTCAGCAATCCCGGAAGCAAACCCCCGGTGTGTCACAATGACTATGTATGGCCACGACCAGGTACCAACCTACCTACCTAATTGTCGGGTGGCGCAGTGATACGAGCGATGGAACAATGCAATGGCGGCGCTGACGGTGGCACTCACTAGCACATAAGCCTAATATTTATTCAACGCTTTTGTGTGTCCCAATTTTGCTGCTGCGTGCACGCGAAATTGCTTCCCGATCCACCTTATCCTTGCAGCCGCGTCGCGGTCAATGGTCAGTATCAAATGAAGTGTGGAATAATAATTTATAGGCGCAGGTGAAAACTCATAATCCATAACACTAAATAATATTCGCGAAATCAATTTTAATTAGTATATTTGCGCTGGGTATATTCAAATAGGATGGTCGTTCCGGCTGGCTGTGTTGCGTCAACCGATTGTTTTATAATTTTTCGCGATGAAATCCCATTTAATTTGAACTTTTTATAATTTTCATTTTAGAGCTAGTTGCGACAGCATGCTAGAGGAGTTTTTAAGAGTAGCATAATTACATTATTATATACAAAATGTAGAAAACATTGTTATTTAGCAATGCGAATTTCTTGAGATGCTAGAAGCAATAATTGAAAATACCATCCTTCAGCCACACTTGAATGATAATCAACATCAACGCCGTTAGGAAACCGACAATATATTAAATTTGTAAATAAATAGAGCGAGTTAAAGGGGCTAGACTGCTTATTAAACGCTACACTCTGAGGGCATTGGAAGTAGGGACACTGCAGGTATTTCCGTCCATCGTCATAGGGGCTAAAACCAACGAAAGCAACGTACATTTGCTAGAACTTCACTATAGCAGAACGTTTCTCCTGAGCTTACGATTTGGTACGTATTAGTTTTACAAAAAAGCGTCTCTTTTATTGGTTTTCGAGACTATGACGAACAAACGAAAAACCTGCCGTGTCCCTAGCGTGTTTTAGAAAATTGCCATTAAATAGCTGACAGGTAGACAAAGATGGCTGTGTTGCGAGTGCTGGTTTTAAGAATAAAGGTTGATTGGGCGGGGCTTCTAACTCGTTGTGGCCTGGTAAGAAAACCAAACACAAACGATGTGGTGTATGGGGGGAAAGGGTAAGCGTTAGGCTGGTACCAGAGGCAGCACATTCGTGATGGCACGAGGATGGTGGAAAAGGGAGCTGGGTATTAAACATCTGCTTCGCGTTGGCGTGAACAGATGATATTTCGTGACAGTAACTTTTCACTTAATGTCAACGAATATCAATTGGTTTGTACATGAGCATTAATCTTTATCGCCATGTACTAAGATGCATCGGAATCTGCCATTTATCTTTCCACTACTTAGAAGTAACTCCTGTCAAGCTTCAGGCAACAAAACACAGCCCACTGCGCTACCTATATCTTCTACCATTTTCGCTCCAATTGGCTTTCCATCAAAAGCAACTGGCTCGGCTCGGGCTCTCAACGTTCGCGTTCACTACCGTCGGAAGCTTCGGCCTCAGGGTTAGCAAAAGATGACAAGCTACATCAATGTAATTAGAGCAAGAATCTTCCACTAAAGTTCGGAAATCAAAAGATCAAGAGGACCAAACGGTGTAAAATGAAAGGAAGAAAGGATAAAAAGGCTGAAAAAGACAGAAAATCGAAAAAAGAAAAAGGAAAAAAACAATGAGGGAGAAGCAATTGGTACGTTGAAGCTGTCAACGGAGCAAAGAGCTATTTCTCAATGACCGAAGGGCAACGTTGATGTTCACTTGCTCAAGAAGCGATGGACAATGTAAGCAACCTTGAAGAGCGTCAGCAATGAACAAAGCCCTCGCCGTATTCCTACGCACATGCAGGGGCTCCAGATGAATTAGTTGACAACGATCGTGGCAATTCGGCAGTTAAACAAGGTTTCTCAGGGGTAACTTACGTAGTGCGAAGCGTTAAAATCTGCGTTGTACCAACTCAATTATTTCAACGCCGTTGTTGTAGTTTGGGCTCCAAATCTCAGAACAGTATTCTAAGATGGAACGCGATAAGGAGCAGTATAACACTTTTAGGCAATAGATGTCAGTAAATTTATTAGGAATTCTGAAAATGCATCCGAGAGATCGCGAAGCCTTGTCCACAACGTACGATACATGCTGCTTAAATGTGAGTTGGGAACCCATGATTACTCCCAAATCCTTAATATGGTCCACGCGTTCGATTTCTGCATTCAGTAAACGATGATTGAAACAAATCGGATTTTTTTCCGTGAAAAAGAAATTACTGAACATTTCTTTGGGTGTACCATAATACGGTTGATCCTGCACCAATCAGCGAATACTTCAAGCTGTTGCTGGTGAAAGTGACAACCTTCAATAGAGCGAATGAGACAAATCATTTTCAGGTCGTCTGCAAATGACAGTCGTGGAGCCTTCAGAGCTGGATGCTAGTTTTGCTACGTTAATAACAAGTTTGTTTTTCCGGCATTTTCCAATCGACAAACTGTTGAAGGTGGCTTTGTAAGCACAAGCAATGTTCGAGGTACAGTTTAACGTCATATGCGTAAACCAACTTGAAACCTGTTCCCAGCAATAGTGCGATTTCGTTGAAAAATATTGTAAACAGCAGAGGTACCAAAATACTTCCTTTGTGAACTGAAGATTTGTTTAAGCTCCGATGATACGTTGTTTTCTAATTTGACTCGTAAAGATCTTCCAGAAAGGTATGAGTTTAACCATGACACTATTTGTGGAGAGATACCGAGGCGAGACAGCTTGCAGAGGATCCCTGCTTTCAGATCCCTGTAGATCACATCCAATTGTGCTCTGATCTCCATGTCACAGATCTACCAGGCATGAAACCAGGTTGATCGAAAGAGTTGTAATTTTTGGCACAGTCCAGTATAGCGCCGCTCACAAGTATCTCAAAAAGATTTGATGCGGCAGACAGACTGGTGATCCCTCGATAAATTGAAATATTTCGGTGATTACCCTAGCAGCATTACCCTTGCAGACCGATTTGGTTGCAGCAACTCGAATGTAACTTTTTGAACGATATTGTTATCAGACCTCCAGATTCTCGATGGGGGTCACCCCCAATAACGGTATCCAACAATTTTAATATTTTAAGTTACGTAAACTTTGTTCTAAGCCAGTGAGGCCGATACAAATATTTAAAATCTATTTTGTATCCCCCCCCCTTTCGGATTGATTTTGCCAAAAAATAATATTTTGAGGGGGCAACAAAATAAAATTTGAATAATTTTGAGGATTTTAAAAACATTATTCAACAAATACACCACCCCCCCTCCCAAAACCAGTAGGACAAAAGGCTAGTTAAATATTTCTAACGGATTGACGTAAGTAATCGAATGAATTATCTTCAAATATGCCAAATATGATGATGACTACATTCCAATGCACCAACACACTGTTTTATGTAGTTTACGTTGGGCGGTCGTGTCTTGTACACTCAACCCTCTTTTTACAGCAGTTTTTCATACGTCACTTTGATTTACGGTCTCCTTGTCACGGCACGTGACGTAAGAAGAATTTGAAACATTATTGACATCCAAAAGTAAGCCTATAAGAAGGCTCTTTTAGATATCCAAAGAACAAAGTAGATGCTTTATATATTCATAATTTGCCTTCAACAATTGTTCCATTCCAGGCCATTCAAGAATTTTCTGGAGTCTACAAGCGTAACGAAAAAGCTGTTATCTCTTTTAAAAAATGGTTCATGCCCATATAATGGTATGATTTATTGAACCAAACTGAATATGCCTTAAGCAGCCGTTCCTTTCCAGGCCATCCAAGGATTACCTGGACTCCTCATCTTCATTGGCATTACATCCCCCACTGGGACATTGCCGCCTCGCAGCTTTGTGTTCATTAAAGCACTTCCACAGTTATTAACTGCGAGGTTTCTAAGCCTAGTTACCATTTTGCATTCGTAAATCATGAGGCTAATACAATGATACCTTTATGCCCAGGGAAGTCGAGACAATTTCCAATCCGAAAATTGCTTAGACCTACACCGGGAATCGAACCCAGCCACCCTCAGCATGGTCTTGCTTTGAAGCCGCATATCTTTCCGCACGGCTAAGGAGGGCCCTATCCCAAATATATTCTCCGAGTATTTGTCTTTCACTTGCGTCTCAAATGCAGGCATATGAGTTGTTCTAAGATCTCCGAATTGTCTTAGAGTTTGAATCAAATGATCTACCGACCAAGCCTTTCCTGTTGTCCCCAGCCGCGGTAACAACCCTATTATGTCCTCCAAGTATTTGTCTTTCATTTGAGTCTCAACTACATGCATATGAGATGTTGTAAGATCACCAAATTGTTCTGGAGTTTGAATCAAATGGTCTGCCGAATCTACTGAGGCTTGCATGATGTGCTCAGTCGCGGTAGCATTCCAAACATGCCCTCCGAGTATTTGTTTTTCACTTGCGACTCAAGTCCAGGTATATGAGATGTTTTTAGATCTCCAAATTGTCCTGGAGTTTACATCAAATAGTCTATCGGATCAACCAAAGCCTTCATGATGTCCCTGTCCCAAGCCGTGGTTTCAACTCAATTATGTCCACCGAGAATTTGTCTTTCACTTGCGTCTCACAACAAGTCATATGAGATGTAGTAAGATCTCCAAATCGTCCTGGAGTTTGAATCAAGCGTACTGAGGGTCGTGGGTTCGGGTCCCATAGAAGGGAAAGTGGTTACCTTCAATACATTTTTCAAATCAATATCTTCCACATAATGTACATATTCACATATGAGTTTTCACTATTGTTCCATTCCAGGTCATCGAAGAATTCTCTGGAGTGTAGGCTTTGTGGCTGGGAACATAATGGAAGCCTTGGTTGATTCGGTAGACGATTTCCTTCAATCTCTAGAACAATTTTGAGATCTTACAACATCTTACATGCTCAAATTTGAGACGCAATTCGCAAGCTATCGAAAATCCAGGACAACTTTGGGATCTTACAACATCTCATATGCATTGATTTTACCCGTAACGCTGGGTAGACACCTTTGCGTGGTGTGTTACGGTGTAAGATCTACCACGGTCACATTTTCAGCTACAGGCAAATTCAGACCCAACGAATACCTTCCCCAATATACAACTCCGTGGTACTTATGATGGTGTCTATGAGTCGGGGGCCTCTCGGTAAGTAAGTACTACACCAACACTTCCTTCCCCTCCCAAGTTGTTCGCGCCGAATCGACGGCTCCGGAATAAACATAACAAACCTGTAGTAACCATAGTTACGACAAGGACGAAAACACAAGCAACACAAACTTCCATGAAAATTGAAGCTTAGAGCGTCTCACGTGGCTCAAACAACGTGAGTAAGAAATGCCTCCGAAAATGCAACGCACACCGAAGAAAACCAGTCCGATGAGGAACGAAGAAGATTTTAAAACATCTTTGGTTCACCAGCGCGACAAAATCCAGACCAGAGTGAACTCAATAAGCCAAACAAGCCAATCACTGGAAGAAGCCGTCGACGACCCAAGAAGAATCAGTGCATCCTTGTTGAAGGTGTATGCGAAGAAGCTCGAAATGCACTATAATGAATTTCTCGCAGCTCATCTAGCGGTCGTTGCCGTCTACCCTGCAGCACAAATTGAGGAAGAAGATGAAGTTTTGGATATTTTCGACGTTCCTCACACCGACACTCTCCAACTGTGGGAAAGGACCCAGCAGCACGCCAAGCTACCCAAGTTTGAAGATACTATGCAGTTTCTACGAAGCGAATGCCAGGTTTTGGAACGATTGAAGGAATCCTCTCGACGCAAAAATCACACACTGCAACCACTGTGTTCCTGTCAAATCTGTAGTAAAACCTAGGGATCCTATAATGAGAGATATATGCAAATATTTTTCCAGACGATTTAGCAACGCTGTTACTTTTGTTAGCAAACGATTCCAGCACTTGCCGCAGCGCAAAATGTTGAAGCTTGTATATGACTTTGCATTTGATAACAATTTGGAATATGTTTGTCTGTCCACTAACGGTGTTTAAATAAGCATTATCATCAAAATAAAAGTGAAATACAAATAGGCGAAACACGATACATAAACTAGATTACTTCTACTCGCGAAAGTAAAACAAATTGTTTATTCGATGAAACTTTTCTTAAAATCTATCTCAATGCCTCTCAACCTCGTCTCAATCTGCAACAATAACTACGTTCATTTGGCTCACGTTTTGACAGTTCTCAATGCTCGATTGGCTTACAATGGCCGCTTTCGCATATCTCTCATTATAGGATCCCTAGTAAAACCCACCCCCTGAAATGAGATGTTGTTCTTGAAACCGTCTACCGATTGGGTGGCGCTAGTGTTGCCTTTCCTATTTTAAACTCCGTTCCGGGGCTTCGATGTTGCATGAAGAAGAAGAAGCAGAAAGATGATAATCAGAAATATTCGCACGGGAAAACATACGAAGAAATTTTTGAAACACTTCTTTAAAATTCTAGTAGCAATTTAATTAAAAACGGTAAGCAGTACGAGGTTAGTCTTGTTTTCAACTGCACAATAAACGCAATATTTTGACGTAGGACTTACGTCTCTCTTTACTATACCGGGTGTCATTCCAAAATATTCAAATCGACCGCGTTACGCTGTGTTGAAAGATTTTAAACGTTAATAGCGTTCGTCTCAATGGACGAATTTCTGCGGTAAGCCCCTCAATCGACAGATTTCAAGTATGCTTTTCATGTCCATGCTTGATAAGACCCGAGAAACTTGTTTCAATAGGCATAAAACTGTTTTCAATGAAAAACATTGAGATCAAATGAACCTATAAATATGGGTACCGCATAATTCTTGCATCATTCCATTACCACGTTCTCATTGGTGCAGACACCAGCGAATGAGCAGCCGCTGGGTCTGCCGAGAAGCCATAAAATAGCGCAACGCGATTTCTTTCTTTCATTCTGACCGGGACAAGCGAAGCAACCGCATCATCGACTGAACAGCACTCACACCTTTTAGCAGGGAATGAAGTCTGCACCGACCGCTTTTTCGGCTCGACACCATCGAAGCCACCATCATCAGCCGAAACCTAGCCAGTACAGCAGCAGTCCACCCTACAGACCCGACAAAGCAGCAATGCTGAGCAGATACCGGCAGCAGCAGCAGAGTCGAGCCGAGACCGGCCGGCATCGGTGATGAGCCGAGACAGGCTGAAGAAAAGCCACATGATGCAGCATGTATGTCCAAAAAACAAACGGTTTTTCAGAGAGCCAATAATAGAGATCAATATCAAAACTTTCAATACCCTTCGGGATAGAAATTTTATTGGGTGCCAAATCCAATATTCTAGTGCAGAGGTTCCCAAACTTTTGGATATGCGACCCACCTAGCAGAATCACATATTGCTTGCGACCCACCAGGTACAAAATGCATTGATTTTGTGAAATTAGATAAAAATGAGTTCAGGTTAGATAGGACAAATTATAATAAATTGCTTCATATCCCATTATTGTATTTGTCAAAAATTCGTCATTTTTTTGGATTGGATGTGGATTGGATTTGGATGGAATTTTAATTGAATTTGGGTTGAATTTGGATTGGATTTGAAATTTATTCAGATTGATTTTGAATTTGATTTCGATTTTATTAGGATTGGATTTAGATTCACAGTCAAAAATGCTGAAATTTACATGCCATGGAAATACTTGAACCCATATTTTTGTGTTCAATAACTTCTAATTTTACATTCAACCTTTTGTTGAACGCAATATTGTATACAAGCCCCATAGTAATGACAACCGGTAATTTTAAAAAGTGACGGAAAAATGAGTCGAATCGAACGGAGCCTTTTTGTTACATCATATATGCTGTAACATTTTTATACTGTGTAGGCATTGGTCCGATTTGTGAATCAACCATATTTGGATTGGAATTAGATTTAGATTAGATTTTAAGTAGATTTGTATTTGATTTAGATCGGATTCGAATTGGCTTAGGATTGGTTTTGGATTGGGTTCGGGGCTAATATTTGTATTGTATAGGACTTCTTTCTACTTGGCCAAATATCGTATAACTAAAAAAGGCCATTGACCTCGTCAGGTTTGTTGTTCTTTAATCATCCAATCATTACATAGTTAGATCCTAATTCAAAATATGGAATAGATTTGTGGAACAAAATAGTAACAAAATTATGAATTGAGATTTGTCTTTCGCGACCCACCACTGAACAGCAAACGACCCCCCTGGGGGTCGCGACCCACAGATTGGGAACATCTGATCTAGATACACATTGCTTGATACTGACCGCACACAAAGCGAACGTGACTGAATGATCGTCCCATGTTACCAATTCTAAATCTTATTACCCGAAATCCCATGTCCGGGTGTTTCCTTCCATCTACTACTAACAATGTTGTCTCAGAAAAGAACACGTACTTCTCACCTGAACTGCAATTCTAACCTTGCTTGCCCGGCTTATTGGCCTGTATCAAGGGAAAAGTCCTGTTAGGAAATAGACGCCAGCAGCGAGCACCAAGCGTAAAAAAGAAGAAGCCCTTCTCGAGCGCGTTGATGATGATGACGCTTTGGTTGACAAAGAAGCGGGATACAAGACACTGGCTGATTGGCCCACCAATTGGGAAGCAGAGAAGATTCAAAATAAGGTATAAAAGAAAAGTGCATTCGCTCGCAGAGCATTCAGTCTTTTATACCACCACTAGAAATTCGCGGTTATTTGACAAGATCGTTTTCTTACTTTTTGGACTTAGCTGAAGCAAACAGCCTTTTTCAAGGCTCTAAGAGTTAAAAATAATGTTCTCCTTCAGTCGCTATTGCACGGATTAGGAGGCCCTACATCCCCTGCTGGGCCAACTTGTGGCTTATTTCAGGCAGTCCTTCAGTGGGAAGGTTGCCACTGTCGAGGCTAATATTCCGTGACCGGACAGATACTTCCTGAATTGTTTTTGATGATTCTTGTTCGAGGTAGATTTGATTTCTGTGTCGGTTTGATGAGAAGATTTTGCCAAGGAATGGTATGCAACGCCGTTTATTTATCCAAAATAGCTGATGTGAGAAATTTGGACATATTATGTATCTTAAAGGCATGGTCAAGTCAAGTCCTACGTCCACTTAGCGGTTATATCACAGACATTACCCACTGTTCGTTTTTTATTTCAATTTTTATTCTGTGAAATCATACTTAATACACAGTATAAGAAAAGTCCAACCCCGTACTGTTTACCGTTTTAATTAAATTGCCTCTAGAATTTCAGAGAAGAGTTTCAAAAATATCCTCATATGTTTTCTCATGCAACATCAAAGCGCCAATTAATAACGTCGAAAATCACGCAACAATGCAATACATCTCGTTGAATATAATTAAACAATGCAACACAAGCCGCTTACACCGCTTACGTATCCGACTGACTTCGTGTGTTTATTGCTTAACCGGCAATGTTTACATCCAGCACCATGTTGCAGCACCATGTTTTTGGCTGCAGGCGAGTTGTTCGTGGATGACAGCCGTTTCATGGGGGTGGTAAAACCCATCGCTTCTTCGAATGCCCGGAATTCAACAAATTGACAACAGCTGAGCAGAGGGAGAAAGTCAAAGAGTTGAAAAACTGCTTCTACTGTCTTCGCCCAGGTCGATCCCTTGATTGCTTGACAGCGGAGGAACGAGCTGCTTTTGAAGAAGAAGAAAAAGACATCCGAGCGCAAGTCCCGCAACAAGTTTCCAATGCTGTTGTATCGTACAGCCAATCCCAGGCTGCCAAAACCGTGATGCTGTTGATGATTGTTGTGGTGCACATCAAGCACCCTCGAGGATGGACAGTTCCATGTCGTGTGCTATTGGATAGCGGATCACGAGTAAACTTTCTTTGTAAGGCAATGGCCGATCGTTTGGCGAATGAAAAACTACAGACACACATACCCATCGCTGGAATCGGTGGAGCCAAAACCTAAGCCAAGGAAAAGATGATAGTGGAGGTTGAGTCTCGGTATTCCGTAGTTGCCTCGTAGTTCCTAAAATAACGGGAACTATTCCTGCAGCGAAAATCGACATTTTTGCATGGCCAATTAACATCGATCTACCTTTGGCAGACCTTAAATTCAACATTCCTTCTCAAATTGATTTGTTGATTGGAGTTTCCCACTTCTTGCGGTTGCTGAAATCTAGACGTCTTCAATTGAATGATATGTTACCGGAACTTCAAGAAATCCATTTCGGATGGGTGATTGCCGGAGACATCGACGAAGTTTCGGTTTCCCTGCAATGCCTAGCTGCAACAGTGGATCCTGTTTCCGACATTCTTCGTCAATTTTGGGAAACAGAGGAAATATCAGAGTCAAAAAAAAACAGTGTCCGATCAAGATGAATGTGAATAATTGTTCCAGTTGACCCATTCAATAAGTCGGTAAATCAACTTGGGAACAACCGAAACTTGGCCATGCGTAGATTCCTTTCATTGGAGAGAAGATTCAAGAAAAATCCGGAACTGAAGAAGCAATATTGTCAATTCTTCAATGAGTATAAAGAAATGGGGAACTGTAACGAAGGTGTTAGGCGCTACCAACCAAGGTGTTTACTACCTTCCCCATCAAGCCGTTTTCCTCCATTCAAGTTCTACAACCAAATCCTAGTAGTTTTTGATGCGTCAGCAAAGGCAGCTCCCTCTGAAAAATCGTTGAATGATTTTCTGCGAGTCGGTACAACATTACAGAGTGATAAATTCAACATCTTATTAGGGTTTCGCAAACATCAGGTCGTATTCACTGCTGACATCTCGAAAATGTATCGGCAGATACGGATTGAACCGGAGCACGCATGCTTCCAACGAATTTTCTGGAGAACAAATCCGGAAGAGTCTCTTCGTGTCCTGGAACTCACAACAGTATCCTATGAGACAGCCGCAGCCCCATATTTGGCGACTAGATGTCTATTCCAGCTCTGTGATGATGAAGCCAGTTCTTTCCCGCTTGCAGCCCGTATAATTCGACTGAACTGTTACATCGACGATGTAATTTCTGGTGCAGATACCGTATAAAGAAGCCGTAGACAGCCAGAGACAAATACAGCAGTTGCTTGCAAGAGGTGCATTACCTGTCCACAAATGGAGCTCCAACACCTCGTAAGTTTTTAATTCGATTCCGGAAGCCGAACGTGAAAGGTTAGTGCATCTAGACAAAACCACCACGAATGTAATGAAGACACTAGGTCTGATCTGGAGCCCGCAACAAGACCAATTTCTATTTAACGTCAACTATCCCAATCAAGAAGCAAACCAACTCACAAAACGATCAGTACTCTCTGAAATCGGTAAGCTATTCGATCCAATAGGTCTCGTAACTCCGGTTACTGTCATAGCCAAGTTGATAATGCAGAGGATTTGGAAGGCCGGTTTATCTTGGGATGATGCGCTGGAAGGTGAAATATTGCAATCCTGGCAACAATTTCGGGAAGCTTTGATCCAGATAAACAAAGTCAAGATTTCTCGCTGCACAATACCATATGGTTCTACCACTATGCAATCCATGGTTTCTCCGATGCATCCCTAGTTGCATCACAGTCAACATGCTCTGCAGCAAATCCAAAGTATCTCCTATTGCAGAAATGAGTATTCCATGTATAGAGTTGCTTGGTGCCCGGTTATTATCTCGTCTGCTGGTTAAAGTACTGAACTGTCTCCAACTGCAAATATCCAACGTTTATTTATGGTGTGATAGACAGGTAGTACCTGCTTGGTTTAAAACACCGTTATCATCTCTAGAAGTATTTGTGCGCAACAGAGTGACAAAAATACTGCAGAAGATCGGGATGTGCACATGGAACTACGTCAAGCTGAAGAAAAATCCAGCCGATCTAATATCCAGAGACCAAATCCCACTCATCTTGAGCAGCAATGAGCTCTGGTCGAAGGGACCATCATTTCTAAGCAAAGCGAAGTACCAGCCGGAACTTCCTGATGACAATCCTGATGATGAGCTTCCGAAAATAAGAAAAGCTGATATGATCGTCAACCCAGCCATCAAAGCAAAAACGTTAACTGTGTTTTCCAAGTTAAGCTCTTTTAGAAAGCTTCAGCGAGTGATTGCTTTAGGCATGGGATTCATCAGTAACTGTCGGCAAAAATCCAGCAACAATCGAATTCTGCAACAACATGGAGTGCTATTGGAGACGACTGGAAATATTTTTTATGTAGAGATTTCGGCTATCTCAGTCTGATAAAACCATTAAACGATTAGCTTTTTACTCACACCGACGTTTCAACCATTGGATGTGGTCTTTTTCAAGGGAAAAAATTGGTATTGGTTATTTACAATGATATGGAATGCCAATATCATATTGAAAGTCAGACGTACATGCTCCTGATATAGTTCGAGGTGAAAGTACAGATTAGATATTTCCGTTAGGATACAGAGGGCATGAAGATTTTATATGGGGTAGACTTAGCCTATTATGCTGTGTTGCGCACATTTATTGTTGTAATTTTTCATATATCGAAGCGCTAAACAAAAGTATGCCATAATACGGCTTGCTTACTTTTGGTTATTACGCCAAGTAGTCAAAACAACAATAATTGTACAAAATCTACTATTCTAGATCAACATTTGAAAAGGTCGTAACAGCCAAAATTTATTCCTTCTGATTCTTTGTGTACATATATAGCTTTATACGTAGACGAAGAATCAGAAGGAATAAATTTTGGCTGTTACGCCTTTTTCAAATGTTAGTCTAGTATTTAAGCCATCCAAAGTTTCGTGCGGAATGGACTTTATGTTTGGCAAATATTCCTAATCTGAGCTCTGGAGGTGGATGCTTCTCTAGCCCAAGTGTCCAGTTTTGAAATTTTCGTTTTACATTCTGCTGTATCTGAATCTTCACCTTAGATGTAGTTAACGTCTAAAAAGAAGCTAAAAGTTAGGTGGAAAGGCCTATTATTCACATTTGGTAACACTTATTACTCCAGTCGAACGCAACTTGATTCGGGCAAATCGTATGGGACTGAATTCGTCATCGAATGTAATTTGTTCGCAGGAACATTCCCAGCTGGGGAAATATGTGTTAACACTACAAGTACCGAGCCAAGATTTGTAACGTAAAGTACCAAGCTCGTAAAAAACGTGGAACGGCAACTTTGAGCACCCAGATCTCAGCCGTTTTTCAACCAGATCTTTTGATTTTTTTAACAACACAATCTGTGGGATGTCAAAAATCGGCTTTTGAAGACAGATTACATTTTCAACACATTTTTACACATTTTTACACTGAGAACCACCCGGATAGTTCCGTTCCACGTTTTTTGCAGCCTGTTTGTGGCCAACCAGCATGTTGCATGCTAGTCGTACCACACTGCTTGTATGCAAAATGGAGCAGGAGAAACGTTTGAATGAATCAAAGTTCAGCCATGAAAATCAAAGGATTATTTTGTTATTTCAAAGAATATGCGGAAACTAAAATTCCGAAAAAAATAATCCAGGATCCTTCCAAAACAAAACCTCACGCGTTTCTAAAAGTATGACAATTTTAGATGTTTAATTCAAAGGACGTGACGAAGGGAGGCGGCGGTTTAAATATGACCAATATCCGCGTTATATACGTTATGGATCCTTCTTTATTATGCAGAAAAGAACCATTTTTGAATGAGTACAATATGATAGCGAACCGACAAAAAAGCGAATAAATCTTTTATTATAACTGAAATTGTGGAAAGTAGGTACACAATTAGTTCATCATGCTATTCAATTAAGCAATGCAAAATTCAGAATCAAAAATCTGAAAAATAATTGTTTATTTCGGTACCAACATTACGTTGCAAGGTCTTCCTTAGCCGTGTAGTGAGATGGGCAGCTACAAAGCAAGATCATGCTGAGGGTGGCTGGGTTCGATTCCCGGTCCGGTCTTGGGAATTTTCTCGACTCCCCTGGGCATAAAAATATCATGATATATGAATGCAAAAATGATAACTTGGCTTAGAAACCTCGCAGTTAATAACATCCAACCAGCAATCCAACATATCCAAACATGCTCTTAGAACCTCTGAAGAAAATTTTAGAAAAGTAGCTATATACAAAAAAGGATAATCTTCTTCGTTTTTTCATTCTTCTTCTTGTATTCTCTTCTTCTTTACATTCCCTTTGAGGCAATATAACTCACAAATGGATGAACCGATTAGTATGATTTATGCATGGTTCGATTCGTTCTAGAAAGGGCTATGCTTACATGTAGAAAAACACATGAATTTTCAGGGAGATAATTCAAAAATCAATAATATGCTAAAAGTTATTGAGTTTATTATTTATTTATTTATTGAATCGTCTTCGATGGTATCGTACAGACTAAAATGAAACTACATTCTTAATCCTAGTTTTGAACAATGCTTAGAAATATTAAAATCAAACATATCACACACAACGGTGAAATTTCTGAAACAGTTGTGAAGAGATTCAAGACAATTTTACATAAATCCTTCTAGGGTGCGTTGCTACAATATTTGACATTTACAAAGCAAAACTGTCGAACCCGAGCTACGCAGGGTTCGATCTGCTAGTAAAGTATATAAATGAAAAGTATAAATAGCTTGCATATAGACCACATCACCTCACATTTCCCTCAAGAGTTGTTTACCTCGGGCCACAATAGTATCCAATAGTTCCTTTCAGGAGGCATCATTTTATGAGCAGAACCAATCTTTGTAATCAATGTCATCGTAACCTTACGTTTAGTAACATCACGCGAATGAAGCCAAGTGTAATATGTCATGCCTATTCCTGCACTAGAGTTCTCGATTTCAAACAGCAAACTGCTGTTACGCACATAATTTGTTGAAAGCTACCAGATACCACAATTTGCACATAAATAATCAGTCTGGGATAAATTTGAAGGGTTCTTGTTGTAATTCCACCAAAAACTCACTGGATTTTCATTAAATTTTCTTCAAACGTACCTATCTCAAAAACTCTCCAAAAAACTGAAAACACTGGAAATTTCGAAAAAAGCCAAATTCAAAAAGCTTCTACAAGAATTCTCGGAAATCCTTAAGTAATTTTAAAAAATCTTCTGATCAAATTCCAAGGGCCGAGGGGTTCCTTCTAGAATTCTGGGGAATTAATTGTTTGTTCTGATGTTTGTTCTTTTGAAATGATGTTTGTTTGTTTGATTGTTTATTAATGATGTTTTACACCAGAAAGGGGGTGTTTATTCTATTGAGACAGGATCTACGGAAGATCCTAAAGGGTACACCCAACCGGCGGTTGTTAGATTTTCTATCAATTCTGTATAAGAATCTACCAAAACCTGTATAAGCACTGGGCATATGCGAAATTGTTCCAGGGGGAATTCAGAATGAATTCCTGGGGGAATTCAGAATGAATTCCTGGGGGAATTCAGAATGAATTCCTGGGGGAATTCAGAATAAATTCCTTGGGGAATTCAGAATAAATTCCTTGGGGAATTCAGAATAAATTCCTTGGGGAATTCAGAATGAATTCCTGGGGGAATTCAGAATGAATTCCTGGGGGAATTCAGAATGAATTCCTGGGGGAATTCAGAATGAATTCCTGGAGAATTCAGAATGAATTCCTGGGGGAATTCAGAATGAATTCCTGGAGGAATTCAGAATGAATTCCTGGGGGAATTCAGAATGAATTCCTGGAGGAATTCAGAATGAATTCCTGGAGGAATTCAGAATGAATTCCTGGAGGAATTCAGAATGAATTCCTGGGAAAATTCAGAATGAATTCCTGGGGGACTTCAGAATGAATTCCTGGGGGAATTCAGAATGAATTCATGGGGGAATTCAGAATGAATTCAGGGGGAATTCGGAATGCATTCCTGGGAATTCAGAATGAATTCCTGAATTCAGAATGAATTCCTGAAATTCAGAATGAATTCCTGGGGAATTCAGAATGAATTCCTGGGGGAATTCAGAATGAATTCCTGGGGGAATTCAGAATGAATTCCTGGGGGAATTCAGAATGAATTCCTGGGGGAATTCAGAATGAATTCCTGGGGGAATTCAGACCGAATTTCTGGGGGAATTCAGACCGAATTTCTGGGGGAATTCAGAATGAACTCCTGGGGGAATTCAGAATGAATTCCTGGGGGAATTCAGAATGAATTCCTGGGGGAATTCAGAATGAATTCCTGGGGGAATTCAGAATGAATTCTGGGAATTCAGAATGAATTCCTGGAATTCAGAATGAATTCCTGAAATTCAGAATGAATTCCTGAAATTCAGAATGAATTCCTGGAGAATTCAGAATGAATTCCTGAAAGAATTCAGAATGAATTCCTGAAATTCAGAATGAATTCCTGGGGAATTCAGAATAAATTCCTTGGGAATTCAGAATAAATTCCTTGGGAATTCAGAATGAATTCCTGAATTCAGAATGAATTCCTGAAATTCAGAATGAATTCCTGGGGAATTCAGAATGAATTCCTGAAATTCAGAATGAATTCTGGGGAATTCAGAATGAATTCCTGGGGAATTCAGAATGAATTCTGAAATTCAGAATGAATTCCTGAAATTCAGAATGAATTCCTGGGGAAATTCAGAATGAATTCTGAAATTCAGAATGAATTCCTGGGGAATTCAGAATGAATTCTGGGGAATTCAGAATGAATTCCTGGGGAATTCAGAATGAATTCCTGGGAATTCAGAATGAATTCCTGGAATTCAGAATGAATTCCTGAAATTCAGAATGAATTCCTGGGGAATTCAGAATGAATTCCTGGGAAATTCAGAATGAATTCTGGGGGAGAATTCAGAATGAATTCCTGGGGAAATTCAGACCGAATTTCTGGGGAATTCAGAATGAATTCCTGAAATTCAGAATGAATTCCTGGGAATTCAGAATGAATTCCTGAAATTCAGAATGAATTCCTGGGGAATTCAGAATGAATTCCTGAAATTCAGAATGAATTCCTGGGGAATTCAGAATGAATTCCTGGAATTCAGAATGAATTCCTGGGGAATTCAGAATGAATTCCTGAAATTCAGAATGAATTCCTGGGCAGATTCAGAATGAATTCTGGGGAATTCAGAATGAATTCCTGAAATTCAGAATGAATTCTTGGTGGAATTCAGAATGAATTCCCGGTGGAATTAGGAATTAATTCCTGGAGGAATTCAGAATGAATTCCTGGAGAGTTCAGAATGAATTCCTGGAGAGTTCAGAATAAACTCCTGGAGAGTTCAGAATGAATTCCTGGTGGAATACAGAATGAATTCCTGGTGGAATTAAGAATGAATTGAGAAAATTCAGAATGAATTCCTGAAATTCAGAATGAATTCCTGGGGAATTCAGAATGAATTCCTGGGGAATTCAGAATGAATTCCTGAAATTCAGAATGAATTCTGAATTCAGAATGAATTCTGGGAATTCAGAATGAATTCCTGGGGAATTCAGAATGAATTCCTGAAATTCAGAATGAATTCCTGGGGAATTCAGAATGAATTCCTGGAATTCAGAATGAATTCCTGGGGAATTCAGAATGAATTCCTGGGGAATTCAGAATGAATTCCTGAAATTCAGAATGAATTCCTGAAATTCAGAATGAATTCCTGGGGAATTCAGAATGAATTCTGGAAATTCAGAATGAATTCCTGGGAATTCAGAATGAATTCTGGGGAATTCAGAATGATTCCTGGAGAATCAGAATGAATTCCTGGAGAATTCAGAATGAATTCCTGGAAATTCAGAATGAATTCCTGGGGAATTCAGAATGAATTCCTGGGGAATTCAGAATGAATTCTGGAATTCAGAATGAATTCCTGGAAATTCAGAATGAATTCCTGGGGAATTCAGAATGAATTCCTGAAATTCAGAATGAATTCTGGAAATTCAGAATGAATTCCTGGGGAAATTCAGAATGAATTCCTGGGGGAATTCAGAATGAATTCCTGGGGGAATTCAGAATGAATTCCTGGGGGAATTCAGAATGAATTCCTGGGGAAATTCAGAATGAATTCCTGGGGGAATTCAGAATGAATTCCTGGGGAAATTCAGAATGAATTCCTGGGGGAATTCAAAACGAATTTCTGGGGGAATTCAGAACGAATTTCTGGGGGAATTCAGAATGAATTCCTGGGGGAATTCAGAATGAATTCCTGGGGGAATTCAAAACGAATTTCTGGGGGAATTCAGAATGAATTACTGGGGGAATTCAAAATGAATTCCTGGGGAATTCAGAATGAATTCCTGGGGCAATTCAGAATGAATTCTGGGGAATTCAGAATGAATTCCTGGGGAATTCAGAATGAATTCCTGGGGAGGAATTCAGAATGAATTCTGGGGAATTCAGAATGAATTCCTGGGAGAAATTCAGAATGAATTCCTGGGGAACTCAGAATGAATTCCTGGAAATTCAGAATGAATTCCTGAAATTCAGAATGAATTCCTGGGGAATTCAGAATGAATTCCTGGGAATTCAGAATGAATTTCTGAAATTCAGAATGAATTCCTGGAGAATTCAGAATGAATTTCTGGGAATTCAGAATGAATTCCTGGAAATTCAGAATGAATTCCTGGGGAAATTAGAATGAATTCCTGAAATTCAGAATGAATTCCTGGGGAATTCAGAATGAATTCCTGGGGAAATTCAGAATGAATTCCTGGGGAATTCAGAATGAATTCCTGAAATTCAGAATGAATTCCTGGGGAATTCAGAATGAATTCCTGGGAAATTCAGAATGAATTTTTGGGAGAATTTAGGATAAATTCCTGAAATTCAGAATGAATTCCTGAAATTCAGAATGAATTCTGGGAATTCAGAATGAATTCCTGAAATTCAGAATGAATTCCTGAAATTCAGAATGAATTCCTGGGGAATTCAGAATGAATTCCTGGGGAATTCAGAATGAATCCTGGGGAATTCAGAATGAATTCCTGGGGAATTCAGAATGAATTCCTGGGAATTCAGAATGAATTCCTGAAATTCAGAATGAATTCTGAAATTCAGAATGAATTCTGGAAATTCAGAATGAATTCCTGGGGAATTCAGAATGAATTCCTGGAAATTCAGAATGAATTCCTGGGGAATTCAGAATGAATTCCTGAAATTCAGAATGAATTCCTGGGGAATTCAGAATGAATTCCTGAAATTCAGAATGAATTCCTGGGGGAATTCAGAATGAATTCCGGGGGGAATTCAGAATGAATTCCTGAAATTCAGAATGAATTCCTGGGAATTCAGAATGAATTCTGAAATCAGAATGAATTCCTGAAATTCAGAATGAATTCCTGGGGGAATTCAGAATGAATTCCTGGGGGAATTCAGAATGAATTTCTGGGGGAATTCAGAATAAATTCCTGGGGGAATTCAGGATGAATTCCTGGGGGAATTCAGAATGAATTCCTGGAGGAATTTTCGCATCTCAAGTTTTACGCGCTGTTTACTTTTCATGATTTATTTCTGTGTATCGTCATTACTCTATCAGTTAAGATTGCAGTTTTCAGCCTGACCAGCGCACTTGCGCCGCGATCCAACTGCGTGTTCCCCCGTGACCATACTCTTATCAACTGCATAAATCATCCAAATTCTAATCCTGTTTCCTCGGTATAAGAAAATTATTTATTTTTCTTGCTCCTGTTTCACAAACTGGATTTTTAGAAACACAAACTAACTACACAGGAATAAATCATGAAAAGTAATCAGCGCGTAAAACTCGGAAATGGACCTCTTCCTAACAAGTTTGCTTACAACTTGCTAGCAATATTGACGATTCACGTCAAATATTGTATACATTTAGGCTAAATCACTCGTGGAATTAAGCTTATAATGGTGTTCCATTTATGTGCATCATCTTTAGCGTAAATTTCAGTGGATTTTTCTATCTGTTTATTTATGAAACATAATGTTAATTTTCATTTGGCATAAAATGTTTGATGATTTCAATTCGAACGGCTTTCATACAAGCAATGCGGTACGACTTGCAAACAACATATTGCGACTTGTAAGTGTTGCAAAAAGCGTGGAACGGAATATTCCGGTTCTCAGCGGCCAATGTACGGATTTGCAATCTGTAGTCACTTACGAAATCCTGATATCCTACAGATTGTAACTGGAAAGAATCATGTTAAAACATCCCGCGTACTTCGGTTTTAGCTTGCGAAAGATGTCTGACACATCATGTCAACAGAGCACATAATCAACAATGAAGGAGTTCACATTTCTGTCAAAATGTAAACAAAATATAAGTCCTAGAAAACATTTTTGACGTTGGACTTACGTCTTTCTTTACTATACTGGGTGTCATTTAGATTTTTGGAAATCGAGAGCGTTACGCTGGAAGGAAAGATTTTGAACGTTACTAGCGCCTTTATTTTTCGATGGATTTTTAAGATTTATATATCAATCGACAACTCTCCACCATTTTGCCTATTTCATTGAAACTTAAGATTATTAACGATAAGCTATTGAAAATTTCAATTCTTGTCAAAACCAGTAAAAATTTCATATGTAACCAATCCCGTGCATTCCTAACACGGACATCAGAATGTGGTATGTCACGGGCCTTCGGGGGTACCGGAAGATTTTCTTTGTGTATAAAAGAAGCAGTGCCTGCCGTGTGCGTCATTACAATTTGTGACAGCAGCACGTACTGACGTGCTTTTTGCTCGCGCATTTTTCGTTTCGTTCGTTCGTTCGCTGTGTTTACCTACACAGCGACAGCATGCTGTCACCAGCGGTAGAACTGTCGGTGGGTGGTGGGTCTGCGAATATGCATGGAATAAGCTGTCGCATTTTTTGTCATACTGTGCTTGATGATGGTCGGATGCAGTGGTGTCGGTTGCGATGGATGCAATCGCCCATCGCATCGCTCGGAGTTCACGTCTAGAGGCCGATGATGTTTGAGGCAGCGGTGGTGAATGAAAAAGAATAAAATCAGAGAAATTTGGTCTGCTCATCCAGGTAATTGGTTTCATAATCCATATGATCCCGGGATGGATACGAGTCATGTCATATTACTGACCATATGTTAAGTTGTGCTTGGTACTAAACAACACGTACATTAAAACATGGTAATACTATAACAGTTCTGATTCCCCAGCAAAAAAATCCACTACACTGATAAAAATAAAAAATTGATTAAAATATTTACTTCTATTTTTTTACAGAAGGCATTAGCACTTAATGATACACAATCAGAAATAGTGTTAATATCAATTTTAGATTAGAAAATTTCGCTGTATTATATGTAAATGTTTTAAAAAAGTCCACAAAAAATAATTTCAAGAAGAATATTTAAAAAAAACATTATCTTATTCTTCGTTTTTCATTTTCTGATGAATTATATTGTCAAACTTGACGTAGACTCGGAGTTTGGAATCAAAACATTAAATAATTTTACGTTGACGTATTAACACTACCTCCTCTATTTTAGTAGGGTTACTGCTCCTTAACTTGTTTCTTATTGTTGTGATTTTTTCAGCAGTAAGCACGCATGTTAGCACAAAAGCAACTAAATTGGTTAGGCTTAATAGTTAGAAACAAAGCAATTTTAATTATGTATTTAATTATTAGTTTTATTTCCAGAAGTTTTGAATAAACAAATTGCTAATAATTCTACACGGCATGGAAGTTGTCGTTTCCAATATCAATACCTATAATCAAACTCCATAGATCCAAAAGTTATAAGTTAAATATGTTACGTTTATACAAGTCCTACGTCTACTCGCGGTTATGTTGAAAACATTACCCATTGCTTGTTTTTTCTGACAGAAATCAAAATGGCCAATTCTCAGTGATTTCCCAAATCAAGTTTAAGCGGGAGTAATGTAAGTACATCGGGTCCATTTGACCTACTCCTGGAGTAGATGCAAAACAGTATGTTGAAAACCAAAAGTAAGCCACCAAAATAAAAACAATCTAAAAACTCCAAGAAGGAGTCAAATGATGTTCGCATAATGATTTATGCGATTCATATTGGTGGGTCTGGCCTCATTGTGCCGAATTTCTGACCCAAACACGACGAAAATGTTTCTTCGTCGAGGGATTTAGCTTCCACCACAATTTATTCTGCGTTTGACATTTACCTTTTTGCCGCATAATCCCTGTCGTGTGACATAGTCAGGGGATGAAATACACGTTGGAATCTTTTTCCAACCTTTCCTATTTTCAGCGCAACAAAGAAAAAAAAAAGAATCCAAGAACCTACCGACCACATAATTCCACATCATCATGGTTGGTCGTGTTCTTCCACTAAATGTTTCGTTTCTAATTTTTGATACACTCTCGACAGTGCTTCAAAAAGTAGCTTTTACAACGAAAAATTCAGTCGACTCCATTTACATGCCGCACCTTTGGACACTCTTGATGTGCTGGGTTTGCAAAAGGTACGCCACAGCACAACTACGAAGAAGGACCAGGGCAATGAATAATTTCCTCGTTCACCAAACTCGACTTTGGTGCGGTCAATTGTGCGGATCCTAAATTTATCCTAGCTTTTGGGACTAAGGTAAGAAACTCCCTGCTTTCGTTGTTTGCTCCTTCCATGCTATTCACGTTCAAACCAGGTGGGTACGAAGGTGAAAGAGAATTTCTCCATCCAAACCAATAGAAAAAAGTGTTTTTATGCCGTTCTTCTTGACCGAAATTTTAAGGAACTGTTGAAACTCCATCCGAAGTTGGAAAATCAGTAAGCGTTTATTTAAAATATATGATTGACCTGTGCCTATGAACCGAGCGAAATGGAGAGCACTTCCACGTAATGCCCAGGCCACTTGGGTCCCAGTTTGGAGGAAAAATGATAGACCTAGTTGAGGGAAGGGTTGGAATGGTCATTATACGGTTACCAATCTGCGTAGGTCAGCTGAACTTTATCCAACGTTCATCCATCGAATTTATCAAGTGCGAACAGGTAACGTAGACGGGTGAAGAGGATCCGTTTCATTTTATTTTTACGAGCTACCTTCTAGAAAGTGAATTGAGCTTTTAATCATGCGAAAGACATTAAAAATTATCGTAATTTATTAGGGCGCATAGAATTAAAGCTGTTGCGGTGAGATCCAACCTTCTCTCAGCGATAGCAATAATTAATGCTTTTACAACAATGAATTCACCTTATGTTTAGTTTGATAAGCGTCACAAATCTCACAATTTTAAACTAGGATGATTTTGAACGAGAAAGCTTTATGTTAATAACTGTAAAAATGCAAAACAAAGACTAAGTTGAGAAGCAGACCATGTTTCATTTGGAATGTAGAGCTGTTGGAGTACAATCTACAGACATTTTATGAGATTAGGATGAAACTCTTTCATTTATCGTTTATAGATTCAGTTCACACCATGCTGATAATTATTTATTTAAGAATATAATCCGTGATTTGGTTAAACAATTTGTAATTTCACATTTTTATCTATTCACAATTATAATTATACATCTTTCTATCAAGCAGCTTTGCATAATATCAAGTAGACTCATGTGTGGTGGAGTGTTGTTTCGATTTTTGAAGGAGAAATCTTTTCGGGTGTTGTGTAAATGCCCTATTCGTTATTAAAAACAAACAATATGGGACAGGATTTCCCGTCAAACGGTTCCTGTTGCGAGCAGATCGGTAAAAAAAAGATGAAGACGAATCAATAAACAATATTTAATAGCCAGCTGTACGAAATATGCAATGATACAATCCTATCGTTCGCTGAGGTACTCTTATGAACTAGTTGCTCCATGTGCCTTCATGATGATTGCATTTATTTTCATTCCATCATTACTCGATACTTCCCAAACCTCAAGCCAGTTTCCACAAATCAAACGAGTCCTCAGAAAACGATAAGTGTACTTTTCAAACGATTCAATTTCTGAAGTATCCTTCCACTCACGTTGTGCCATGCAGCTAGAAGCACAAACGGTACCCAGCGTGCATGCACTCACCCACTACCGGCAGACTGGTTTCAATTCAGCCGACCTGTAAGGACTGCTGAATGCTCCAAACAAGTTGTGCAACAAGTGAGCCCACCTTACTCGCTGAGCCCGTTTCATGTTGGTCCGATATAAATATCAAAAGGACCGTTACATGATAAAACAAATTTCCCTCAATTGCTTTTTTGTTCGTTACTTCGCTCAATGATGCGATTGAGTTTCTCCATTTATGGGCGAATTGTACCGTTTGTAGCGCACGGAGAATAGGACGATGCAACTCAGTTGACCATATTGTGACCCGACAGAAAACCTCAATCTTGTGTAAATTGTCGTGAAATTTTCATGAATATTCCATCTAACGAGCGAAATCTGAGGAGGTTGGAACTGACTGGGACCAGGGAGCTTCTGCTGTTCCGATACATGTTGGTAATTTTTCCCAAGGGATCGGAAGAGGATCAACCCCACGTTCATGATGCTGACGTGTCCCAATTCACCTGTATATGTGGGGGGAAAAGTTTAAAAATAGTTAAATGCTTTCTACCATATCAAATGTGTACATATCTGCAATGCGGAAGTTTTGCTGCCGCTTACCTCTTGGCACTGGCAAGTCACCTTTTGGAAGCAACCAACTTCGTCGCCACAGCCCAAGAAGCGGGAGATATCAGCATCGTTGTTGCCTGGTAGTCCAGCTAAGCTTTGGAGCGGAGTTGGCACAGTCTTGGATTTGACTATTTCTACAATTAATGCACATTCACATAAAATACAAATTTAAATTACAAAACTTGCAGCTCATTAATGTGAAGATAAGACTGATGAAGGCAATATACCCTTTGCAAAGCAAATGCTTCCAGAAACATAAAATTGTAACGGTTTTCATATTTATTTTTACCTTATCTTGAGCCAACAAACATAGCCAGCTGCTGTTATTTCAAAATTGTAGAAAATCTCAAAAATGTTGACAACGTTTACGTTACAAAAAGAACGATGTCCTGTTGCCGAAAACCTCATGGAGACATTCTGTTGGTTGTCAATTTTTAGAGAACGAGTTCACGCGTTTGGCTTGCTTTCGCATGTACAGTGCGTGGATGCATGTGGAGGCGCGTGGTACATCATATATCAGTGTTTCCAAATGTTGAAATTTGCAGTTTTTCACATCGTTCTGCCCGTTATTTTGATACTTTTAGTTACACAGTTGCTTCTTGGAAGAATGATAGGTATACTCTTCTACCCAGGAACATTTACAAATTCGCCCTTGCACTCGCGAAATGCCGTTTGTATAAACGATTGTACTGAGTTTCCAGGTACGCATGCGGCTGAGCTTGCTGCTAAATTAAATTCTCGGCAGTACTCAGCTCTTCCTGACTTGAGCTTGGTCGCTCAAGCTCTGCTTCCTCCCGTTTGACACATAGAGGAGGAGGGGGACGGACCGTTTGAGCTAAAGCTTCACAAATTTGACACTCTATCAAGTGGATCAAATTATTTGTTATAAATTATGAGTACGACATGTTTACTACTACTACATACTACATTCGGCATACTACAATCGGCAAAATTATCCGCATGATCTTCGGGGATTTCAAACTTAGTCTAATAAAATATTACGTACGGGTTGAATTAATGATCTATCACAAAATTCGATTTTTCGATTCCCACTAACACAAATTTTCCTTCCCGAGACATCTATGAAGGTAGTATGGGTTCCCTGCATCTTCACTAGTAGATGTTGAACTAACATTCCTTCCCTTCCTTTCGTGATTGTAAGGACGTGGCCAGGTATACAACTGCTACTGTATAGGAAAAGGTACTAATCTCAAGTATCAATTTGCGACAATATACAGTAGATTGCTCAAATGAGCATTGTATAGCCACCCACGATTTGTACAATCACATATGCTATGCTATGCTATCACAAAATTAGATTTTTCGAATTTTTTAAAGGAATTGGACCATGGTGGGATAAAACGGACACGTTTTGGTTTGGGTAATATGGACCATATGAAATGCTTACATTTTTCAGCCGATGTTTAATTTTGAAAAGATTATATTAGTTATCCGCCGAAAACGGATGGATTCATTAGGAAATTCGAATTTCCGAGTTTTATTCAGACCAATGGCATTTTGATGTGAGGGATTAGGGTCGTTTGGCCGAAATCAGTTTGGTTGAACTCCATTTGGCCGAACACCATTTGGCCAAATGCTGTTTATTTTAATTTTATTTTATTAATTCGTTTGGCTGAAATGGTTCTTTGGAGGAATAGGATATAAGTGTTGATATAAGGCCGGATATGTCGTTTGGTCGAAATGATTGTTTGAGAGAAAGGGTCATTTGGTCGAAAATGTCATTTGGTTCAAATGTTGATTACTGAATGGTTAACCCACTCGTTTGGCCATATAACATTTTCGGCCAAATGGCCTTTCTGCCAAACGACCATTTCGGCCAAATGGCCAGTTGCTCGAACGACATTTTCGGCCGTATGCCTATTGCGGCTAAAGAAAATTGTCGGATGGGTTTTGGACTAATGGTTTGTTCGGTCAAATTACATATACGGCCAAACAATTTTCGGCCTTGTGGCTTTCGGCCTAATGGCCCTACTTGCCGTTTACCCGAAAGTTATTCGGCGAAAAGCCATTTATTCGAATGACACTTGGTGGAATAACAAGTTTGGCCGAATGTCCTTTAAACAGCCGGAAGACACATTCGGCCGAACTGATAATTTGACTGAAGAAAAAGTTTTCCCTAATAGTTTATTTTGCTGAAAATGTCCTTTTGCTGGAATGATCGTTTGGCCGAAAAAGTGTAGAGGATTTGGTCGAAAATGCCGTTTAGTAGAAATGATCGTTTGGCAGCAAGAGCCATTTCGACCGAAATATCCTTCCTGCATAACAATCATTTAGGTAATACAGCATTTTCTGCCAAATGACCTATTCGGCTAAACGGCTTTTTTGTCTAAATGACCAATTCAGCCGAACGACACATTCAGGTCATTTGGCCGAAACGGGCATTTGGATTTCTGACACTCGACCATTTCGCCCAATTGAGCTTTTCGGCCAACTGTTTTTTTATCAGCCAAAGGAACTAATCGACCAAATGACGTTTTCGGCAAAATAATATTAGACTAGATGGGCTTCAGGAAAATGGTTTGTTTGGTCAAACGACATATTAGGCCAAACAACTTTTAGCCTTACCAACAAACAATCTCAGCTATAAAAGCTTGGAGGACTAGTTTTTAGTCATATAAGCACTGGGTTTGGCCTTCGGCAAAATGACTTACTGCCAAACGACTCTTCTCCGGACAAAAACTCTATTTCAACAACACATTTTTTTGGATTTCAACGGGAAATCCTTCGAAATTTACACTTATTCTTAGTTTTCACGAAGAGATTTTCGAAATTCCACGGGAAATTGTATAGCATTTTTAAGGAAATTATTGGTATTATCACGCAAAAATTCTCTGGAGTGCTAACGTGATGTTCTAAGGATCATTGGGAAATAATTCCGAAAATTCCACTGCTTCTTCGGAATTTCCACGGAAACTCTGTAGACTTCCTCAAATTTGAATCGGTGTGAAAAATTATAGACCACCGGCAAATTTCAAACAGCGGCGCTCCGAGGTAAAAATGTCGGCGTCTCATAATCTGCGGCGGCGCACACCTCTGTTTATGACATTATCAATCGTTTGCAAACATTTGGATGCCATTTCACGCACTGCATCAGTAGAAACGTGTTTTGTAACTTTTGTGAAAAATATTCAAAGCTTTCTGGATCCGCTATATGTAATTTCCCTATTCGAACCACTTAGTAATTGAGAATCGTTGACATGTCTGTGATTGGAGTTCGTATGAGGTGTTGATGTAGCCTGCATAACAGCACAATTGACAGTCGGTTGGCAGCCACTGGTTAACGTTTGTTGCAATTCTGCGAAGCTTCTTTTTATTGCTGTGAACTCCGACCGGAGTTCGCTCATAGCATAGCATAGGTGTACATCGTAGATTGGACACTAGTGATACTCATGTTTTTCTTTTGAAATCCTTATTCAGATGCCATAAGAAATCAAGATGGGTGTGGTCCTTGAATTCAATCTGGAGTAAAAATCACAGAAGCATGATGATTACTACTCCTGGCCACACCGATCTTCACCGCAACTTGGGAGGGGAAGCAAATGTTGATGTAGTACTTACTTAATGAGAGGCTCCTGACTCAGCGACACCCTCATAAGTACCACTGAGTTTGGGGAAGGTCTTCGTTGGGTCAGGATTAGCCTGTAGTTGACATTGTGACCATGGTAGATTTTACGAATCTATGACTATGACAAAAGGTCGAAAGGACAAAATGTCGAAGGACAAAATGGTCGAAAGACAAAAGGTCCAAAGGACAAAAGGACAAAATACAAAAGATCGAAATGACAAAAAGTCGAAGGGACAAAAGGTCGAAAGGGACAGAAGGTCGAAAGGACAAAAGTTCGAAAAAGACAAAAGTCGATCAAGAACAAGTTAATAACAAGTAGAAGTCTTATCTCATCAATCAACGATGAAGAATGAGCAATTTTCAAAGAAGGAGTAATTACTATGAAACAATACTATGAATATCTGAATAGTTCTGTTAGAGATAAAAAATATAATTAATTAATAAAAGAAATAAAATTGTATTGTGCGAGATCGATTCTCTCCGTTTCTACCCAGCGTTATGGGGCTAAACTTCGACCGGAGTTTGCTCACGACACAATCATGTTGGCTTCCATGTGTAGCATCCCGTTCTTCACAAGTCGATTCCATTGAACCTGATGCCGTATGTCCATCGCTCAACCAAAATACAATTATCGAAATCTACGCATACTCGCATTTACTACGTACCGCCATCGGGGGTGAAAATGGGTCATCGCTCTCACCGGCAGTCTGGAGGTCGTAGAGCAATATCGTTCAAAAATATATCTTATATTTTAGTCTTCTTGCCCTCCGATACATTAAATCTATTCTACAAGCATTCTAAGTAGTTAAAACAGTGACCCATTCTCACCCTCATTTGACCCATTGTCACCCCCGATGACGGTATTCATCTTTGTGCAGTTTAGGTAGGTGGTACATTTCGCAGCTTACATCACACACGACATATCCATCCAGTCCACCGATGGGACGCGAGCAATTAGGGGTAGAAGGGATAATATGCCCTAGCTAAGCAAAGACTGCTTTAATGTCTTAGCTGTAACGATTTTCATGGGTATTTTTACCTCATGCAACAGTTAAACAATATAGCTAGCTGATGCCATTTAAAAATTGTACAAAATCTCAATCATATTGACAATATTAACATTTCAAAAAAGTGGTGAAATTTCGTTAGCGGAAAACGCCTTCTGACTGGCAGCTCTTTGGGAACAATGGTATTACATTCTTGTATGGACAGAGCGTGGAGACGCGTAGCACATTGTGGGTTAGTCCCCCTAGTGCGTTCTGCCTCGCCGAAATGTTAGATGTTTCATCAAAATGTGGAAAATTTCGGTTTTTCCAACCTTCCTATCTTTTATTTTGACACTTGTTTTGCCTAACCTACATAACTTTTGGTCTAGTTTCATTACGGCTATGCCAAATATGGTAAATATGAGGGAATACGCAAAAGGCGTTTTGAGGCCTCTTCCCCTACCACAACCAATACACAATCGTAAATATTCCATATGCAGGTATTACATACAATAGTAATCATATTTGGGCTATTTTTATAAGTAATCATTTACGAGTGCGATGAAAAACTGCAATATATGCGATCAAATATATACTTTCATATACAATCAATTTCATCAAGAACATGTACGGCTAAGTTTGGAAGATGATATAAGCATTTCCATAACATTGGTCAAATGTATCTAAATAAGTAAGGGCAGCTTCGTCCCTTCGTAAATTGTTATTTGGTATGGGCGCAAATATTATATGCACCCTTAACGGTTAGGGGAAGAGGCCCCAGCAGTCTTGTTCTACATTTCTCAGAGAACGGTCTCATTATCGGCGCCGGTGGAGGTCGTCGGTTTGGTTACTGCTGGGAACTCATACCGATGGATGGTCGTTGTCGGCAGCAAGTGAACCTTTCTCGGACCATCGGACTGATAGTAGTTGTAAACGCGCATCTAGCGTGAATCGGTTATTTGCAGGACCACCATTTTGAACGGAAAACAGTGGATTCATGATGAATTTTCTTCAAAGTAACAGAAAATGTAATGGTTACGATGGCGACAATATTCTTCTAACTCTTTTATTTGTTGCTGTTCTTGATAAGAAATGCGCATTTTTGGGCTTGTTTTAGAATCACTATTTCATACAAGATAAAGTTGACCCTAGCCAAATTTTCTTCAATGTACAAAACATAATCGCTTGGCGACGGCGCGGCGGTAAGTTGACGTCGATAGAGAAATTACAAGTGCGCGACAGAGGGAGAGCTGGCAAAAGAAAATTCCATGGCATCAGTATCGGTCTGAGCAGCAGCCGTCGACAGGTGGAAAATTTATTCACTGTGGTGGGGTGTTTAACGATTTGACGGTAAGACATCGCGATGCCGTCGTCGGCATAAAAAGAACTGTTCTCGCTAGATTCTAACCATGGTATTGTTGCTATTAGTGATTCAAAACACGCATTATTAATAATACGTGAATCGTTTTTTAAGGATCACTGTTTGAATTTACTTCAAAGTAGAAAACAAAAATAAAATTGCTTAGCCAACCACCAGTAAAGACCAACGATTCCATCTGATTTTCATTAGTCACCACGCGGCTTTGTTTCATTATTTTGAGAAATTTTACATCGGTTCATCCTTTTCTTTTGTCCAATCACTGACAGTAACCAAGCTTTTGCAATCAACTCTTTCTTTTCAAAAAATGCTGGTCATGAGACGAACTGATTTTCTTTCCACCAAATGCGCCTGTCTTAAAATTAACAGCAACATGCGTTATTCACTTTGTGCTGATATTGTCCGATGGCCACTCGATATTTTTTCGAAAAGACGCCTCCATTTAGAATGAATTTTTAGCATTACCACTGACTGGCGGACTGAAAAGACGCCATCTTTGTTATCAGCCCCATTTTTACATAAAATTCTGGTTCTGTAAAAAACCAACTTTCTATTCACAATACGCCTTTCTAATCATTAGGGTACCAATAGTAGAGGTATTAGTGGATCCATTTTTTTTTTAAATTGATAACTATCGTCGTTGCGATAGATGAGTACGGCCACCTGCTGCTGCGGTACTGTCTGTGCTTGCGATGCATGTACGTGATTGATTGGTTTACCTATTTCTAAAGTTTTCATCAATAATCGATTAAGGGTATGCGATAATACATTTTTTCCTGACGAAACGAAACGAAACGAAATTAAAAATGATATTATTGGTTCGAAACGAAACGAAACGAAATCGAGATTCATTTGATTCGAAATTTTACGAAACGATTTTTTTTTCGCGGAATTTTTATTGAATGGATTTTTTTGCATCATCATTTTCAAAAGTATGCTTTTCACTATAAACAACTTCAAAACAATATTTTTTTTTATTATTTCTAATAATATTCTTCTTCTTCTTCTTATTGGCATTTCATCCCAACACTGGAACAGAGCCGCCTCGAGTACAAAACAGCCCGATTATTTATATAGCAAACTTAATGTTGCAAGGAGCATTCGTTTCAAAAAATTTATAATACCGCGTTATAGGACAACTAAGTACGGGAATTCATTTTTTGTTCGAGGTGTAGTGCATTGGAATTCACTGCCTGTAAATCTTTCAATAGAAAAATCATTTTTAGTTTTTAAGTTTTTAAATTTATAATACCGCGTTATAGGACAACTAAGTACGGGAATTCATTTTTTGTTCGAGGTGTAGTGCATTGGAATTCACTGCCTGTAAATCTTTCAATAGAAAAATCATTTTTAGTTTTTAAGAGAGGATGTAGAGAGCATTTTAGATAAGTAAGAAGTTCTATTAGTATATTACCATGACAGTTTAAGTTTACAATATATATTTCAGAAAAGCGCTTGTTCTACTAGAAACTACTCAATGTAACATTAAAAAAGACTATTGTCTTACGTTACAACATTAATGGAATAAATAAAATAAAAAATAAATAAGGAAGATCCCAGTCAACCACTGTTCGTAAATTTTTAAAAGATATTCAATCACATATACTGCAGTTTTTTTTATCGCGCTCGTATATGATTACTTAGAAAGATAGCCCAAATATGATTACTATCGTATGTAATACCTGCGTATTACATATTTACGATTGTGTTCAAAAAAGTCCTAAAACGATATCCAATTAATCTGATTGAATCGCAAATATCGTACATATATCCACATACGTGGTGCCAGGAAAATCGTATACGGATGTGCTTTGTACGTATATAGTTTTCACTTCAGCGCGATGGTCAAAACCCACTGTATCTCAGCGATAATATAAATTTCATTTCTACTTACTTCATTCCATTCGATGGGATTAAATTCCATTCCATTATTTAATTCCATTCCATCAATCCTATCGATTTACACTACCACTGCCAAACTTCAATCAAAACAACTAAACTTTAACCAAATCAGTATAACTCAGAGGTACACACGGCGAAATAAAATTTCACAGATGTTGACATTTCATCATCGTTTATATGCCGGTAGAATCGTTTGGAATGCTGTGTAATCGTTTTATGTATAGACATTATCGGAACAATTACAAACAGTTTCCAAATAAGACTCAAGCTACATTTGTACGTACAACAACATGATTCTCGAATCGTATAAATGTAATAGACATCGTATACTGCAATATCGTAGTCAACACTAGAGTTTCATCTAGATTATGATTGTCAAAAAGTTTCTGCTTTTCAAGAGTTGCTGTATAGCACATCGATAGAGTATTAGTCTCTAGATCCAAAGGTCAAATGTTCGAGATATAGTTGTTTACAATTATTATTTTGAGTGTTTACTAGATCCTAATAATGCTTACGAAAACTCAAGAAAGTTGTTCATTTCATTTATTTAGTTTACATCTAAACAGATAACACTGAATCAACAATTTGACACCACAGTACACGGTTCGAAGCCGCATCTCTCCATCCTCGGATACGCCCCACGCTCGCCAAGTCGTTTTGCACCTGGTCTGCCCATCTCGCTCGCTGCGCTCCACGCCGTCTCGTACCTGCCGGATCGGAAGCGAACACCATCTTTGCAGGGTTGCTGTCCGACATTCTTGCAACATGTCCTGCCCATCGTACCCTTCCGGCTTTAGCTACCTTCTGGATACTGGGTTCGCCGTAGAGTTGGGCGAGCTCATGGTTCATTCTTCGCCGCCACACACCGTCTTCTTTGCACACCGCCAAAGATGGTCCTAAGCACCCGTCTATCGAATACTCCGAGTGCTTGCAAGTCCTCCTCGAGCATTGTCCATGTTTCATGTCCGTAGAGGACAACCGGTCTTATAAGCGTCTTGTACATGACACATTTGGTGCGGTGGTGAATCTTTTTCGACCGCAGTTTCTTCTGGAGCCCGTAGTAGGCCCGACTTCCACAGATGATGCGCCTTCGTATTTCACGACTAACGTTGTTGTCAGCCGTTAGCAAGGATCCGAGGTAGACGAATTCCTCGACCACCTCGAAGGTATCCCCGTCTATCGTAACATTGCTTCCCAGGCAGGCCCTGTCGCGCTCGGTTCCGCCCACAAGCATGTACTTTGTCTTTGACGCATTCACCACCAGTCCAACTTTTGTTGCTTCACGTTTCAGGCGGGTGTACAGTTCTGCCACCTTTGCAAATGTTCGGCCGACAATGTCCATGTCATCCACGAAGCAAATAAATTGACTGGATCTGTTGAAAATCGTACCCCGGCTGTTACACCCGGCTCTCCGCATGACACCTTCTAGCGCAATGTTGAACAACAGGCACGAAAGTCCATCACCTTGTCTTAGTCCCCGGCGCGATTCGAACGAACTGGAGTGTTCACCCGAAATCTTCACACAGTTTTGCACACCATTACCGTTGTTTTGATCAGTTTGGTAAGTTTCCCAGGGAAGCTGTTCTCGTCCATAATTTTCCATAGCTCTACACTGTCAATACTGTCGTATGCCGCCTTGAAATCAACGAACAGATGGTGCGTTGAGACCTGGTATTCACGGCATTTTTGAAGGATTTGCCGTACAGTAAAGATCTGGTCCGTTGTCGAGCGGCCGTCAACGAAGCCGGCTTGATAACTTCCCACGAACTCATTCACTAATGGTGACAGACGACGGAAGATGATCTGGGATATCACTTTGTAGGCGGCATTAAGGATGGTGATCGCTCGAAAGTTCTCACACTCCAGTTTGTCGCCTTTCTTGTAGATGGGGCATATAACCCCTTCCTTCCACTCCTCCGGTAGCTGTTCGGTTTCCCAGATTCTGACTATCAGTTTGTACAGGCAAGTGGCCAGCTTTCCCGGGCCCATCTTGATGAGCTCAGCTCCGATACCATCCTTACCAGCGGCTTTGTTGGTCTTTAGCTGTTGAATGGCATCCTTAACTGCCCTCAAGGTGGGGGCTGGTTGGCTTCCATCGTCCGCTGAACTGACGTAGTCATCTCCTCCGCTGCCTTGACTTTCACTGCCTGTACTCTCAGCGCCATTCAGATGTTCCTCGTAGTGCTGCTTCCGTCAAGATGCTCCCATCCTTATCCCGGCATATTTCGGCTCGCGGCACGAAGCCTTTGCGGGATGCGTTGAGCTTCTGATAGAACTTGCGTGTATCTTGAGAACTCCGCTTCTTCCAGGCGGCGTTTCTTCTCCTGAAAAAGGCGGGTCTGCTGTCTCCGCTTCCGTCTATAACGTTCCACTGCCGGGTACCTTGCTGCAGCGCGACCGCCCGCGCTGCGTCCTTCTCCTCCAGAATCTGTCTTCACTCTTCGTCGAACCAATCGTTCCGTCGATTTCGACCCATATACCCGACGTTGTTCTCCGCTGCGTCGTTAATGGCTGCTTTGACTGTATTCCAGCAGTCCTCAAGAGGGGCCCCATCGAGTTCACCCTTTTCTGGCAACGCTGCCTCGAGATGCTGCGCGTATGCAGTGGCGACATCAGGTTGCTTCAGTCGCTCTAGGTCGTACCGCGGCGGTCGTCGGTACCGTACATTGTTGATGACGGATAGCTTTGGGCGCAGTTTAACCATCACCAGATAGTGGTCACAGTCGATGTTAGCGCCACGATATGTTTTGACGTCGATAATGTCGGAGAAGTGCCGTCCATCAATCAGAACGTGGTCGATTTGTGATTCTGTCTGCAGTGCTGATCTCCAGGTGTACCGATACGGGAGGCTGTGTTGGAAGTAGGTGCTGCGAATGGCCATATTCTTGGAGGCGGCGAAATCAATTAGTCGTAGGCCGTTTTCGTTCGTCAGCCGGTGAGCGCTGAACTTTCCAATAGTCGGTCTAAACTCCTCCTCTTGGCCAACCTGAGCGTTCAAATCTCTTCTGATGATTATGACGTCGTGGCTTGGACAGCTGTCGTACTCACGTTCCAGCTGCGCGTAGAATGCGTCCATATCATTATCAGTGCTTCCGGAGTGTGGGCTATGGACGTTGATTATGCTGAAGTTGAAGAACCGGCCTTTGATCAACCTGCACATTCTTTCATTGATCGGCCACCACCCGATCACGCGCCTTTGCATATCGCCCATCACTATGAAAGCTGTTCCCAGCTCGTGTGTGTTGCCGCAGCTCTGGTAGATGGTATGATTACCTCTAAACGTTCGCACCATTGATCCCTTCCAACAAGTCATTGAGCACATCGGCGAGTATGCGTGTGCTCCCGATGAAGTTGAGAGATTTGCAGTTCCACGAACCGAGTTTCCAATCGCTAGTCCCTTTTCGTCGCAGTGGTCTTCGCCGATGGTTCCGGTCCGTACTATCTTGTTGATTGTTCGTTGCGTGAGTTTTTTTTGGCTGGCTTGCAGGGCCTGACACCAAACCCCCTAAATTTCCGGAGGACCATTCCTCCTTATTTCCGGTGGACCATGGTGCACAGTTTCACTTAGAGTCCCTCGCTGGCACTCGGACGATGATCAGCCGCCCCTAACATGGAGAACAGACGCTGTTGTGAGCCGATCCTGACATGGAGAACAGACGCTCAATAAGATTTGCATCTCCGGAGAGGAGCAAACCTCCCCCTTCCCTGTCAGCATACGACCATAGTTCCCACCGGGGTTGGTTACCCGATCTTCCCTAAGGTTGCTCGTATCCCGGCCAGCACCGCGGGGAGGTACCCAAGCAGCACCCGCAACATCTTTCAAATAGGTGTTTGTTCCTAATAAATTGCATTGAAGGCACTGGCAATACACCGAGTCACATTAAAGCCACTTCCCAGTTTCAGAAAATCACAATGTTTCATTTCCGTTTAAGTGGCGTCGCAATATTCTACCCATCTAACATCTTGGATGGTTTAAAATTCGATGTGTTTCATATCAGAAACAAAACAGATAAGTTGCAGAATTAGTAACACTTCGGTTCATTGCTGTTACGACAATGTTTCTGATATGTTGCAAAACACTTTGAGCTCAGCTGAGCAGTATTTAATATTTGACAGTCCCTTCCACGTTCCGTATAAGGTACAATGAAGTTACAAATGACTTTGTTGTTTATGTAGTGCACTTGTAGCAGAATCTCCAAATAGAATTGTTGGTGTGATGGTTATAGTAGAAGGTTGCAAATCTCAAGGTCCATGGTTCGATTCCCGGTTAGTTTTTGTGTTTTTATTTTCATTGTAGCCGCAAGATGTTGCAAATAGGCTCCACCTCTTGCGCTTTTTGTGTCACAAAGGAGTCCCAAATACGACGCGGTGTGCATAAGTCAGACCTTTAGTAAGTCACACCACAGTTGTTGTTACTCACTGAGAAACAAGAGGTATTGCTTGGGTAGGGATAGGAGTTGCTGGGTAAGAGGCTAAGGACCGCGAGATGGGGTCTATTTTATTCCTTCAGGTACGCGAAGTACCAATGGTACGCTTTACCCAGCATTTGCCGTGATAGTTGTTGTTTAGTACGTATATGGCCTCCACTGTAGTAGGTATATGAATCAGTGATTCAGTGCATTATATACAAGTTCTCTTGCTTGTATATGACAACTTATATCAAAACCTATACGTATCAAAATGTTAACCGGGATACACGAAATTCCTGACTGTTAGATGAAAACCTTTTTTCGTTTCATCACTTCACCTCTCACTCACTGAAGCGGGCTTGGTAGTCATATGGCTACTGCTTCTGCCTCATACGCAGGAGGTCGTGGGTTCAATCCCAGGTCCGTTCCATTCTCCTACTTTGTATCTTTCTCTTTATTTCTCATGTTCTAGCAATCGCTAGAACTGGAAATGGACTTCCATACCGTTTCCATTACTATTCCTATACCTTAAACTTGAGTATTCTAACAGTAATCTGCTAGAATTGGAAATGAACTAGCTCGTTTCCTACATCCAATTAGAAATTCCATCAGTTACCTTCTCCTATCTATCACATTGGCAGCTCGTTAACCAAGACGGACCTCTGCCTCTCCAACCTAACCCAAAAATTCCAACAAATTCCGCATGAACTCGTGGCAAGTGCAGAGGCATATTCGGCTTGCAGTGGGCGAGTGATTGCATCATCATTTCCTCCCCCTTCCCTACATTGACTTGCATTCTGACGTGGCAGGCGCCAGTATGACCTAACAAATGAGATCACCAGTACTTGTACATTGAAGATGTGTGCTAGTCCCAAGCAAACATCTGTTGGTTCCCTGTGCAAGAACAGCTGATCTGGTCATAATGGAGTAGCAACTACGAGCAGTCAATCAAGCTCAAGCTCAAGCTCATCACTTCACCTCTCACTCACTTTTTACGAGAACAATTTGAAAAATTCTGTGGTGCGCTGCGGTGGGAGTTGAACCTTAACAATAATAGTCGTGGGATTCGCTTATTCTAGCAACACTAGCATGCTAACTGCATGTGGGCATTAGGTTACAGTGGCCAAACGTTCCGGATTTTGCGGGACAGTGCCGGGTTCAGCCTACTTGCCTCGCATTGCTTGGCACCCCGGCAAACGTTCCGCATTCCATGAAGAATCTGTGAAGCCAGGAGATTTAATCCATTGGAAATGGAATGTAAAGAAATCTGTAACAGATCTGAATAATTGAGGGAACTTGAGCCTTGATGGTGTAGGGTCTTGATGGTGTACAGAAGTTATAGGATAAAAGTAATTTTGAGTATCTAAGCAATTTTCGCAATAACACAGTCAGTTTTTATTTCTGCAGCTCAGCAAATTAAAGAACAGACTTCCGTTAAAAATACGGTTACATATTTGCTGATTTCCATTAACCTATTTACGGTGTTTTAGTAAGAGAAGTGAAAGATTCAAACACAAAAGATTTCACTTGAAAAAAAAGTTAGATAAAAAATGACAAAAATTAATATAATGCTTCAAATCAACAGTTATAAATCTTTACATACCCGCCGGAGACGAGCCAGCCTCGGGCTGAAAGTCTCCTTAATAAAGACAACAAAAAAAAATCATACCTAGAGAATAATGTATGAGCCTTTCGCTGTTAAATAATAACTAATTTTATGCCATTGGGATGGACCTATACTTTTGTAAATATGATGGAAATATTTTGTGATTACAATATGGTTGATTAATGCAATTTATTGAATTATAAGTTTTTCTTGGTAAATAGGTTAGGGAACCGGATGAATTGTATATTATTAGTAAGCTCGAGTTAAGGGAATGTAAACAAAATGAATTATTCTGAACAGTTTACCACTACGAAAATTTGGTTTAACTCCTTAAACCAAATTTTCGTAAAATAGCACTGGTGCAATGTAGCATTCAGTAATTTTGTATATAGTTTGTAAATAGTTTTTGTAAATAAATTAGATTGTAAGTATACAAATCTTTCAATCGCCAATAAACTTAAATATAATGTTCCCTTGACATAGGCAAGCGAGCATTAATCAAGCAGCCAAGCTTTCCAAGGTCGAGGCCATTTGTTTCCTGGATAAGGTGGGAAAGGGATAGCAGCGCGACTATCTTTGTCAAGTTATCAATCGTGCCGATAAAGCCACGATTGTACACAAAGGGGTCGGGAAATGACGTACTTCCGGTTGTGTCCGAGTCCCGCCTTCCTTAATCTGAGGATTCACAGACTCGATCATTTCGTCCGTGATTCTCCAAGGAGTTGGAAGTACGCGTTTGTTGTTAGTGTTTCGTTTGTTACAAGTAGGATAATTTAAAGTGGCGTTAAATATAGTTAATTAATAAATTATTTGTTCGTTCTCTAGTTGCTGTAGGCAAATCAAGTGTGCGTGTTATTCGTGTGCGGTTGTAATAATTAAAGTGAAACAAAAGGTAAAAATGTGCTCTAGATGTGCGAAACGGTGCTTGTGCTCATTATGTGTTGTTCTGCCAGATTGGCTTTCTATTTCACCCGCAGCGAATTCCGCGCACCCAAGCGCGCGCTTCATCCCCTACGGACGAAAGATTCCTGGCAGTCGCCAACCGGCCAGAAGCGGACGATCCGTCACTATATCGGTCCGAGGAGGCCAGGGTACCTCTAAGTGGACGGAATCCACCAGCCGGCCCGTCAAGCTACCGGCAATCAAGTGACCCCGTCGGCAAACCGCCATCGCGATTCACAACACGCTTCATTGAGAAGCAATCGCCAAGCGTTGCCTGCCCGGGGAGCATCGACCCCGCCCAACGGTCATCGACTGTAGGCCCCATCGATACGGTGAGTCTCCCATCTTTTTTTTGTACGGAGTGCGGCGTCCAAGGAGGGCGCCACGGAGGAATTTGTTGTCCAGTCGTAGACTGAGGGATGTGCCGCTAAAGCCATCGCGCTGTTTTCCTTTGTCATGAGCTGCTACCCCGCCGACAAGTAATTGGGTCCGTCATCACGGACCGTGCACATGCGTGCGTGAGCTAATTTGCCACCACCTACCAGTTAACAGGAGCGCAGAATGTGAAGGAGATGCGCGAAACTTAGTTGTGACGTCGCGTAGTAGCGCAGAACGCACAGAGCACACACGAATAGAGTAGAAGCTAGGGAAGAGTAAACCGCACACAGCTAGGGAATAGTATGAACGAACACCAACACAAATAGAAGCATATGCGACTGTCCCCCAATAAATATGTGTCCCTATTAGAAGTAAGGAAATAAATGTTCATTAATGTTTTCCATGTCGCTTAATAAACAGTCTTTCCCTAGCAAATTTGTTAATTAATTGTATTTTCGTCACAACGCGTCATTATAGTTGCGAGTCCCGTCCTCCGTGTTTCTTTGCGAGTTTGACTGGGTATGTTGTATGCTTCCAATTCGTTGTAGAAGAGCAGGCGAGCGGAGAGAGTCTGCCGATGATGATAGGCACACTCACGCTTAGAGTGTATTAGGTGTGGTGGGCTCTCACCGTCTCTCTGAGTGGCTTCGTGGCTGTAAGGCATGCTGCGATAATTAGGGTGATACCGTTTGGCAAGAATTAGCTCGTAGCCAGTTGGAACGATCCGTAAATCCTATCTGGGAAATAAATGGACTCGCCCTTTGGGAGTCTCATCCGGGCAAATTAACTTGGGCCGTGGTCTCCTTAATGGAGTGGCGCTTAAGCCACGTGCTTTTAAGGACGGATCGCTCCTTGCCGGCTACACCTTCTGGATACTGGATTCGCCGTAGAGTTGGGCGAGCTCATGGTTCATTCTTCGCCGCCACACACCGTCTTCTTGCACACCGCCAAAGATGGTCCTAAGCACCCGTCTCTCGAATACTCCGAGTGCTTGCAAGTCCTCCTCGAGCATTGTCCATGTTTCATGTTCGTAGAGGACAACCGGTTTTATAAGCGTCTTGTACATGACACATTTGGTGCGGTGGCGAATCTTTTTCGACCGCAGCTTCTTCTGGAGCCCGTAGTAGGCCCGACTTCCACAGATGATGCGCCTTCGTATTTCACGACTAACGTTGTTGTCAGCCGTTAGCAAGGATCCGAGGTAGACGAATCCCTCGACCACCTCGAAGGTATCCCCGTCTATCGTAACACTGCTTCCCAGGCGGGCCCTGTCGCGCTCGGTTCCGCCCACAAGCATGTACTTTGTCTTTGACGCATTGACCACCAGTCCAACTTTTGTTGCTTCACGTTTGTACAGTTCACGGCGGATGTACAGTTCTGCCACCTTTGCAAATGTTCGGCCGACAATGTCCATGTCATCCACGAAGCAAATAAATTGACTGGATCTGTTAAAAATCGTACCCCGGCTGTTACACCCGGCTCTCCGCATGACACCTTCTAGCGCAATGTTGAACAACAGGCACGAAAGTCCATCACCTTGTCTTGGTCCCCGGCGCGATTCGAACGAACTGGAGTGTTCACCCGAAATCTTCACACAGTTTTGCACACCATCTACCGTTGCTTTGATCAGTTTGGTAAGTTTCCCAGGGAAGCTGTTCTCGTCCATAATTTTCCATAGCTCTACGCGGTCTATACTGTCGTATGCCGCCTTGAAATCAACGAACAGATGGTGCGTTGGGACCTGGTATTCACGGCATTTTTGAAGGATTTGCCGTACAGTAAAGATCTGGTCCGTTGTCGAGCGGCCGTCAACGAAGCCGGCTTGATAACTTCCCACGAACTCGTTCACTAATGGTGACAGACGACGGAAGATGATCTGGGATATCACTTTGTAGGCGGCATTAAGGATGGTGATCGCTCGAAAGTTCTCACACTCCAGTTTGTCGCCTTTCTTGTAGATGGGGCATATAACCCCTTCCTTCCACTCCTCCGGTAGCTGTTCGGTTTCCCAGATTCTGACTATCAGTTTGTGCAGGCAAGTGGCCAGCTTTTCCGGGGCCATCTTGATGAGCTCAGCCTCGATACCATCCTTACCAGCTGCTTTATTGGTCTTTAGCGGTTGAATGGCATCCTTAACTTCCCTCAAGGTGGGGGCTGGTTGGCTTCCATCGTCCGCTGAACTGACGTAGTCATCTCCTCCGCTGCCTTGACTTTCACTGCCTGTACTCTCAGCGCCATTCAGATGTTCCTCGTAGTGCTGCTTCCACCTTTCGATCACCACACGTTCGTCCGTCAAGATGCTCCCATCCTTATCCCGGCACATTTCGGCTCGCGGCACGAAGCCTTTGCGGGATGCGTTGAGCTTCTGATAGAACTTGCGTGTATCTTGAGAACTCCGCTTCTTCCAGGCGGCGTTTCTTCTCCTGAAAAAGGCGGGTCTGCTGTCTCCGCTTCCGTCTATAACGATCCACGTTCTGCCGGGTACCTTGCGAACCTTGCGAACCAATCGTTCCGTCGACTTCGACCCATATACCCGACGTTGTTCTCCGCTGCGTCGTTAATGGCTGCTTTGACTGTATTTCAGCAGTCCTCAAGAGGGGCCCCATCGAGTTCACCCTCTTCCGGCAACGCTGCCTCGAGATGCTGCGCGTATGCAGTGGCGACATCAGGTTGCTTCAGTCGCTCTAGGTCGTACCGCGGCGGTCGTCGGTACCGAACATTGTTGATGACGGATAGTTTTGGGCGCAGTTTAACCATCACCAGATAGTGGTCACAGTCGAGGTTAGCGCCACGATATGTCCTGACGTCGATAATGTCGGAGAAGTGCCGTCCATCAATCAGAACGTGGTCGATTTGTGATTCTGTCTGCAGTGGTGATCTCCAGGTGTACCGATACGGGAGGCTGTGTTGGAAGTAGGTGCTGCGAATGGTCATATTCTTGGAGGCGGCGAAATCAATTAGTAGTAGGCAGTTTTCGTTCGTTAGCCGGTGAGCGCTGAACTTCCCAATAGTCGGTCTAAACTCCTCCTCTTGGCCAACCTGAGCGTTCAAATCTCCTATGATGATTTTGACGTCGTGGCTTGGACAGCTGTCGTACTCACGTTCCAGCTGCGCGTAGAATGCGTCCATATCATTATCAGTGCTTCCGGAGTGTGGGCTATGGACGTTGATTATGCTGAAGTTGAAGAACCGGCCTTTGATCAACCTGCACATTCTTTCATTGATCGGCCACCACCCGATCACGCGTCTTTGCATATCGCCTATCACTATGAAAGCTGTTCCCAGCTCGTGTGTGTTGCCGCAGCTCTGGTAGATGGTATGATTACCTCTAAACGTTCGCACCATTGATCCCTTCCAACAAGTCATTGAGCACATCGGCGAGTATGCGTGTGCTCCCGATGAAGTTGAGAGATTTGCAGTTCCACGAACCGAGTTTCCAATCGCTAGTCCCTTTTCGTCGCAGTGGTCTTCGCCGATGGTTCCGGTCCGTACTATCTTGTTGATTGTTCGTTGCGTGAGTTTTTTTTGGCTGGCTTGCAGGGCCTGACACCAAACCCCTAAATTTCCGGAGGACCATTCCTCCTTATTTCCGGTGGACCATGATGCACAGTTTCACTTAAGAGTCCTCGCTGGCACTCGGACGATGATCAGCCGCCCCTAACATGGAGAACAGACGCTGTTGTGAGCCGATCCTGACATGGAGAACAGACGCTCAATAAGATTTGCATCTCCGGAGAGGAGCAAATCCCCCCCTTCCCTGTCAGCATACGACCATAGTTCCCACCGGGGTTGGTTACCCGATCTTCCCTAAGGTTGCTCGTATCCCGGCCAGCACCGCGGGGAGGTACCCAAGCAGCACCCGCAACATCTTTCAAATAGGTGTTTGTTCCTTATAAATTGCATTGAAGGCACTGGCAATACACCAAGTCACATTAAAGCCACTTCCCAGTTTCAGAAAATCACAATGTTTCATTTCCGTTTAAGTGGCGTCGCAATATTCTACCCATCTAACATCTTGGATGGTTTAAAATTCGATGTGTTTCATATCAGAAACAAAACAGATAAGTTGCAGAATTAATAACACTTCGGTTCATTGCTGTTATGACAATGTTTCTGATATGTTGCAAAACACTTTGAGCTCAGCTGAGCAGCATTTAATATTTGACAGTCCCTTCCACGTTCCGTATAAGGTACAATGAAGTTACAAATGACTTTGTTGTTTATGTAGTGCACTTGTAGCAGAATCTCCAAATAGAATTGTTGGTGTCATGGTTATAGTAGAAGGTTGCAAATCTCAAGGTCCATGGTTCGATTCCCGGTTAGTTTTTGTGTTTTTATTTTTATTGTAGCCGTAAGATGTTGCAAATAGGCTCCACCTCTTGCGCTATGTGTGTCACAAAGGAGTTCCAAATACGACGCGGTGTGCATAAGTCAGACCTTTAGTAAGTCACATCACAGTTGTTGTTACTCACTGAGAAACAAGAGGTATTGCTTGGGTAGGGATAGGAGTTGCTGGGTAAGAGGCTAAGAACCGCGAGATGGGGTCTATTTTATTCCTTCAGGTACGCGAAGTACCAATGGTACGCTTTACCCAGCATTTGCCGTGATAGTTGTTGTTTAGTACGTACATGGCCTCCACTGTAGTAGGTATATGATTCAGTGATTCAGTGCATTATATACAAGTTCTCTTGCTTGTATATGACAACTTATATCAAAACCTATACGTATCAAAATGTTAACTGGGATACATGAAAATCGTGACTGTTAGATGAAAACCTTTTTTCGTTTCATCACTCCACCTCTCACTCACTGGAAGCGGGCTTGGTAGTCATATGGCTACTGCTTCTGCCTCATACGCAGGAGGTCGTGGGTTCAATCCCAGGTCCGTTCCATTCTCCTACTTTGTATCTTTCTCTTTATTTCTCATGTTCTAGCAATCGCTAGAACTGGAAATGGACTTCCATACCGTTTCCATTACTATTCCTATACCTTCAACTTGAGTATTCTAACAGTAATCTGCTAGAATTGGAAATGAACTAGCTCGTTTCCTACATCCAATTAGAAATTCCATCAGTTACCTTCTCCTATCTATCACATTGGCAGCTCGTTAACCAAGACGGACCTCTGCCTCTCCAACCTAACCCAGAAATTCCAACAAATTCCGCATGAACTCGTGGCAAGTGCAGAGGCATATTCGGCTTGCAGTGGGCGAGTGATTGCATCATCATTTCCTCCCCCTTCCCTACATTGACTTGCATTCTGACGTGGCAGGCGCCAGTATGACCTAACAAATGAGATCACCAGTACTTGTACATTGAAGATGTGTGCTAGTCCCAAGCAAACATCTGTTGGTTCCCTGTGCAAGAACAGCTGATCTGGTCATAATGGAGTAGCAACTACGAGCAGTCAATCAAGCTCAAGCTCAAGCTCATCACTTCACCTCTCACTCACTTTTTACGAGAACAATTAGAAAAAATCTGTGGTGCGCTGCGGTGGGAGTTGATCCTTCACAATAATAGTCGTGGGATTCGCTTATTCTAGCAACACTATCATGCTAACTGCATGTGGGCATTAGGTTACAGTGGCCAAACGTTCCGGATTTTGCGGTACAGTGCCGGGTTCAGCCTACTTGCCTCGCATTGCTTGGCTCCCCGGCAAACGTTCCGCATTCCATGAAGAATCTGTGAAGCCAGGAGATTTAATCCATTGGAAATGGAATATTAAGAAATCTGTTACAAATCTGAATAATTGAGGGAACTTGAGGCTTGATGGTGTAGGGTCTTGATGGTGTACAGAAGTTATGGGATGAAAGTAATTTTGAGTATCTAAGCAATTTTCGCAATTACACAGTCACTTTTTATTTCTGCAGCTCAGCAAAATAAAGAACAGACTTCCGTAAAAAAATACGGTTTTTTGCTGATTTTCATTTAGCTATTTACGGTGCTTTAGTAAGAGAAGTGAAAGATTCAAACACAAAAGATTTCACTTGAAAAAAAAGTTAGATAAAAAATGACAAAAATTAATATAATGCTTCAAATCAACAGTTATAAATCTTTACATACCCGCCGGAGACGAGCCAGCCTCGGGCTGAAAGTCTCCTTAACAAAGACAACAAAAAAAAAATCATACCTAGAGAATAATGTATGAGCCTTTCGCTGTTAAATAATAACTAATTTTATGCCAACAAACTCGAACGCAGACATTTACGTTTATTGCAAAATATAAACTTTTAAAGCTAACAACAACTGCCCTATACGGAAAACGCGCCGCGCCGGCATTGTGACCAAAAATCGATACAATTTTAAAGAATCTGGATCTGCAGGATCTAGAAAATGTGAGCAAATTACAGATTTCCATGATACGCGGAATCAAAAATATTTGAAGGTAAAAGTTTAGGTCATAACAATGATCTCAATCGGAAGGATCTGAATTAGTTCCAGAATTTAAAATAAATGAGATATCAGAGAATATGGTGAATTCTTAAAACTGAAAAGATCTAAAAATCACAATTAAAACATCAACATTTCCATTTCACTGTTTTCAAACAATGGTTGTTCAAACTGAATACTTTCAAAAGACAACGGAAAACGGACAATACTCAGTGGACCAGCGAGGAATATTTCGCAAATCGCAGAGTTTCCACAACTAGATCACAAATCGAACAATCGCCTCATAATATATTACATACACAACTCAGACAACTTAAATAAAAATATAGCACACCAAAACGATGAGATCTACAAAATATTTTTACATCAATGAACAATATTATTTAAATCAACAGATATGCATTACGTTTTATATTTCTGTTGAAGATACAGAATTGTATTACTTGTAGTGAGATTTAGTATAATTGTAATTGTATAATTGTAGTGAGATTTAGTGAAGGATTTTTTACGTATACAATTAAGATATCAGCGGCACAGTCGAATTTTTTTTTATAAAATGAAAATTGGAAATATTAAAAACTCTTTTCGAAATTCCGTTTAATTTCATTGAAAGCATGATTTTTATGTCGAAATTTTTGAAATTTAACGATGCGAAACGAAATCAGAAAATCAGATTTCGCCATACTTAAATTCCGCGGAATTTCGTTTCGAATGCTCTAAAACGATTTTTTTTCGAAATACCGCGTATGCTGATTATCGATTATAAATAGTTGAAAGCCATTATTTTCAGGACTATGCAAAAAAAAAACGTTTACTTTTCCTTCATCGAATGGTAAAAAAAATGAAAATCCATCAAGTAACGACTGAGATATTAAAGTTCAAAGCCTATCATATTTTCGTGACGGTCTCCATTTTTTGCAATTGTAAATTGTATCCCAATAGAGAAACACAGACGTCAGACGTCAAAACATTACAAAATTTATTTACTGTGAAAAATGAAGAAATTAAAGGAATGGTAGGGTAAAATTCCCAATAGTGGCCCCACTAGTAGCGAAATTTTGCTCTTCCTGGCATAAAGAGTGGAAATTTTCAAAATAATAATTTTGCGTGATATCTAATATCAAGCTCTGCATCTCGTCTTCGCGATACATACATAAAACACTCAAATCCTCGTTATTCGTTGAAATTAACATTTTAAAGTCTGACTGAATTCGCCCTATAGTAGACCCCGTGGGGTCTATAGTCGACACTTCATTTGATTTTTATGTTCCGTTTCGGGACGTTTTTCTTATGGACACTCTTGTGTTTATTTTTTATAAAATTGTAAAAATTCATCTAATTTTACTTTCCATAACACTTCCAATGCATGTAATCAAATCATAGGGCTGTAAGGTAGGTTCTTCCGATGGAATTTCATAGCAAAATGTTTAGATTGTGCTGTTTAGATGAAAAATAGCTGAAGGGTTCACTATTGGTTGAGGGTTCACTATTGGGTAGTTTACCCTACTAAGAATTTGTAGGAAGAGAAATGTTTCCGTGGCTAAAAAGGTAGGAACGAAGTAAGACCTAGGTATTTTGCCAAAAGGGCTAATTGATTCAGCTTTGTAGTATTTAGCAATCACAACTTTATGTTGTATATATTTCTCACACAGTGCATCAAAATAAAACTATTTGACAATAATGGGTGGGAAGCTGGTCGGTCGGTTGTGGGTTGTTTAGTGCGGGAAGGAACAAACTCACGTGCACACAGCTACAGTCAATACGATCGAGAAGTGAAAACGTACATGCACCATTAGAGACCAAGGTCGGTTTTCCCCGGGTCGGGCAAAGAGCACTGGCAGGAGGGCAAGAGAAGGCACTGGCTGTGAACGAGTACCAAATTCAATTTAAGCCCAGGTTCAGGTAAATTTAATTCATTTTAATTTCTACGTCTTCCTCTGGCGCACCGGTTCCGTTTGACTCCTCTGTGAGTTTCCCACACGATGAGCCGGATGAGCCAGTTTGTGAATAAAGGAATGTGTGTTATTTTTATTTGAAGTTATGCTGGTAATTAAATTTATACATTTTCTACGTGTATCTTCATCGAGGAAAATTGAGTTTAAAACTAGAGAGAGAGAGGAAATTCCACGATTCAATTGCACGATTAAATTTGTTCTGCTGATCTTCTTTTCACTCGTCTGTGACAGTGCAGTAGGGTCGACAAAGAGCTTATGAGATTCGTTTAGAAACTGCAGTTGGACGATAATTTGCAGATTAAATTTTTCAGATTAGTTAAATGGGAAGTTCTGTAATTCCAAACAAGGTAAACTGACCAATAGTGAGCAGTTTGCAGTTGCTGTTATTGAGCGACAAAATGTCCACATATTAACGTGGTTTCTACATCCCGGCCAATGAATTAAATTATATGAACGGCACTTTGAATTGGTTTCAAAGCTAACGACATGAATCTCGGCTCCAGAGCTATTATATGTTAAAAATAATGCGGATAGGAAAATGCAGCAAAAGTATCAAAATATCATCTGATCATATCATCCGTCCATGTGCATGTCATTTTTACCATGGTTTGCTCGTCTTAACCCCAAATAGCTATTTCCGCCATAAAATGTGTGACTCCGCGATCCCCAACGAACCGACGACGGGAAATCTGCAGCGTGTAAATTCTCGTCAGTCGCTGCCGCTGTCGCATCGTCGTCGGCCGCCAGTCTAGACGGAGACAGTTAAACAACACTGCCATCGGTCTATAAAATTAAAAACACTTTCCAGGGAGTATCTTCATGTGCAGCCGTTGTTGAGCCGGCCGTATCTGCGTTTCTATATGACGGGATGGGGCACGGCACGGCACTGCCAGGGCGACAGGACTACGTCAGTTTGCAGTGCAGACTATTCGGACCGACGACGAACGAGCGCAACAGCTTTTCTTCCGATGCCGGTTCGCCTGTATATAATCTATTTTTAAATGAGAAATAAATCTTGCAAATTTATTTTTAAAAGTAATCCAGCGTCGGCACGCAACATGCCTCTTGGTGTAATTTTTTGCCGCTTTTCGGCGATGATTTTCCCCTTTTACGGGTACCGCTACTGTGTGGGGCGAGGTTTTGCTCGCTGGTAAAATGGCAAATGGTGCCTACTGCTCAGACAAATCCTGTCCCACTTGGATTCATTGTTAGTAATTTACACCGCACAAAGCTGGATTCTGACATAAACAACGGCATTGAAAAGGGGAAGTCAAACTTCCTTCCGTTTATTCATTGGAAAATAAAACGATTTATGCGGGGGATACTTACAGGAGGTGCTGAGTCATATTAGCAGGAATGCAATAGTTTTTGTGGAAAACATTGTGACTCATATTGTACCCTTCTATCTTTCTATTCAACTTATTCCAGTTCCAGGTAGTTCCAATGTCTCATCTAGATTTCTTACCATCTTATTTCTATATGCAAATAGGTTCTAAGCTAGTAACACTTCGGTGTTGTAATTATTTGATTGTCTAAGTAAATCTCATATTTTAATTGTTTCAATTGCTTATCGGTTTTGGATAGACTATACAGTTTTTCATACTACAATAATTGAACCATTATTTTTTCACTCACTTTTCTTGTAAAACTGCCCGCGAATTTTAATCTTATTATACAGTCAATCATCGAAAAATTGGATAGCTCCGCTGGGGCTGTGCTATTTATGTGGTCCGGAGCTAAATTAACCTACCCAATTTCCATCATCCCGATTGTCACATCCGTCGCATATAGGGCTACCGGCGCAAAATGTATCGAAGTTCAGAGTAAATGGGCTGGCGAAAGATTTTTTCCACCTTTAACCCACGCAGTTCTGTTGCCGGCGAACCAGTGGATTGATCACCAAAAAAGATAGGAAATCGATTTCCATTTCCGCTGAGGGAAAAAAGTAACAAGAATTGAATTAGTGGTTCATATGATATGGACGGGGACAATGGGAAATCGCGGTCAAATTTTGGGAAAATGTCGCGATAGTCCTTTTGGGTCATAAACATAATGGCAATGAAAATTCTAATGGCTTAGCCTAGCTTTGACTGACTACACGAATCTATGGTTCCTACTCCGTGATTGACCAGAATCAGTAAAATTGCACTGGGATTGTTCAAGCATTCTCAGTGTGAAAATTTCAGTGACTCAAATGTTAAAATGATCAAAAACGGCGCCAGCACGTCCTTGTAGTCAGTTGAGAAGAGGGAAAGAATATTAGCAGAGCCCCCTTTGGTCTTGGCCATCACGTTACCTCACGGATTCGTGTTGACTTTGTCGCATAGGTTGTCGAAACATGCTCTCTTGCTACTCTTAATGGCCTTGTTAAAGGCCAGTATCAGAGCTCGAAACACTTCAAGGCAGTCCGCTCTTTCACCGTCGGTGCGGCACGTTGCATCTTCGACTAGTCTTGAGGCAGGTTGATCGAAGGGCCGCAATCTCGGCACTCCATCAGTATATCTGGCGTCTGCCATTTTTCGGCACGCCATAGTTGATCTTTATTTCTTTATTTCTTTATTTACTGTCTGATTCAACTGACTTTTTATAGTCTTATTGAATATCTTACTATTCTAGATACAAAATTATCTAAGATAAATTATTTATTAATCGCTCAAGTAACGCTTGACCCCTTCGATTGGTGCAGCGGCTGCCCCACTCCACTGCCCAAGTTCTATTATCTCTCGGTATGACGAATAACCTCTATACCGCACTGGTCTCTGATGATAGAGGCGATGTTGTCCGCGTGACCTCGTCCAGTTGTTTGCATTGGAGGGTCACTTGCGCCCCCAACGACCTCACTTCGGCATCGTCACCCAAGACCTCTTGGACCAGCTTCCTGTAGTCCATCCCGCTAACTTGAGCTTCGCGTTTCAGAACCAAGATCATTTCACTGGTCTTGGTTTCCTGACGTCTTGACCCAGCGCCGAAAGCTTTTCGGCCGTTCGTATCGATTCAAGACTTCGGCTTAATTATCCTTGCCAGTTTTCACCAACAAGGCCTCGCCTCTGTCCTAAGCTTTCTTTGCGCTCGACTTCTGCTTTGTCCTACTACATGCAAGATGGAAGAAGGAAGAAGGTATAAGAAAGAAAAAGATGGAGGAAGCAATAAAAAAATGAAGAAGAGAGAAGGAAGACGGAAAAAGGAAGAAGAAAGAAAGAAGAAGGAAGAAAGAGGAATGAAGAAGAAGGAAGAAAGAAGGATAAATGAAGATCGAAGGACGAAGGAAGAAGAAAGAAAGAAAGAAGTTTTCTGTTCTCAGTTCAATTTTCTCTTTTCACTTTTCACTCCTCACTTCCTACTTCTCATTACTCTCTATTCACTACTCGTAATCGGAGGTCAATTTTTTTTAACGTTTCGGCCAAACGGCATTCGACCAAACGACCCGTTCGGCCAAACGGCATTCGGCTAAATGGCGTTCGGCCAAACGGCATTCGGCCAAACGGCATTCGGCCAAACGACATCCGGTCGGATGGCTTGACACCGTTCCAGCGGTAAATTAATGACTGGCGTATTCTTTAAAAATTCTGATTTTTTGCGGACGCAGAACGAAAATCCCTTTGATCTGTGAGCGCGGTTGTGTCCATAAAAAGGGCCGTTTTGTGTGGAGCTACGTCCTCGTTTTCGTTCACATGGAGCTGATGGACTTGGCGATAGCTTTGGTTTCCCCCGAGACAGCGTGCTTGGCCAGTTCGCCCGACAGCAGACGGCAGACGATGGTTTAAATCTCGCGACTGGTGATCGGTGAGCGTATGTTGTAGTGCGGAATATTGCCTGCAACGACCCAACGATAGGATCGCGGCGACTAGCGGTCGCCATCGCCGCAATGAAATCGCTCAAGTCTGGGATGCCTTAAATGGTGGCGACTTAGCAGCAGCAGCTAAGTTCGAACTAACGTTTGGTTGATATGAGTATATGAGCGATTGGAAAGGCGCATTGTGGGTTGAATAATGGATATTTTCTGATACACCATTTTACACAACGGGCCATACACTAATCCATTGAAATTAAAAATGATTTGTATGGGAAAAATCTCAGATGGTGGAAGGGGGGTTGAAAAACCCAGAAAAAACTACGCTTACTTTTTTTCTTTGAAAAGAAAATAATAACCTCTTGGCAACGGCCGAAAGTTGGATTTGGTACCAGTGAAAGCGCTCGTTGAAGTGTGTCGCTCGACAATACATTCGTATGGATGACGAATCAAATCTTCGAGTGGCTGCCGTTCCCCAAGTAACATTTTAAGTTTTATAACACTCTTGAAGACTTACTCTTAAAGAGTGTTATAAAACCTAAAATGCTACTAGGGATTGCGTCAATAGCAGTGAAGTGGATTTTTCTTTCATAATTCAGATTTTCTGCGTGCGCATTATGAATTATAAATCCTCCTATTCTGTGGGCGAGGCTGGGACCCTGAAAAGAACCGTTTTGGGTGCGGCTACCTACTTGCTTTCGTTCACTTGGAGACGTCGTGCATGACCAGCTTGTCCGGAAGCAGGAGACGGGTGGTGATCGTTGAGCGTTCGTTGTAGTGTGCCAGACGGTGGGTTTAGTCTCGATACACTCGAAGATGTCATTTACGAAGCCTTCGACGAGACGCCAGTACCCAAATGGACCTGCTTCAATACCTAGTAAATGAAGATGGTAAGGCTTTCCATCCTCTTCGGTTGCTTGTTGCCTATGAAGATGTTTCTCTGAGCCTTGCTGTCGCTGCCCGTAGCAACTGTCTTAACTGTCGCCCTTTTCACTGCCGGCTTTCGGTGCCATCCCAAGTAACAATTCTGTGGCCGTTGGGTTTAATATAAACTTTTATTGTTTTATAATGGTCATATACAATGTCAACGAAGAAAGGCTTTATTTACTCTTGAGAAATCCACAAAACTCTTATAAACCACGTTTTAGAACTAAACTATTAGTAAATCCTAAGGATCAAACAATATTTTTTTAGTGTATTTTGAAAAAATTGGGGAATTTTGAAATTTTATTTTAATCCAAGGATTTTTACTGACCTTGAGGATTTTTTACTGACCAATATCAAAAACTCATACAAAAATAGTCATGCTGCGATGTCCCGCTGGGTTCCAGTCTAATACTTGTTTACAGATTACGTTTCCGCCCCTACGTAGAGTGTAGCCGACCCAGCCCCACATCCGATCCCGAATTTCTGTTGCTATCGGCCTCTGGTGACAACGACGATGGAGCTCGTTGTTTGAGATCCAGTTGTGAGGCCACCAGGCCCGAATTATATACAGCAGGCATCTGTTGATGAACACCTGCAGCCGTTGAGTGTTCTCCACTGATACACACCATGTTTCGCTAGCGTATAACATCACTGATTTCACGTTACAGTTGAAAATTCGTATTTTGGTGCGTTCACTTATCTGCCTGGTTTTCCAGATATTTCTTAAACTCGCAAAGGCAGCCCTTGCTTTATTGATCCGTGCGCCTATGTCGATCTTGGTACCGCCGTCTGACGCCATTTGGCTACCAAGATATTGGAAGCCTTCAACATTCTCCACTGGCGGCTCGGCTACTGTGAAACTGGAAGGGGTCACCGTGTTTACATCCAACGATTTGGTTTTGTTGACGTTTATTACTAAGCTTGCCGCAGAGGAGCTCTCGGCAAGGTCGTTGAGCTTACTCTGCATATCAGAGCGCCATTGAGCGAGGAGTGCAACGTCATCAGCCAATTCGAAGTCGTTTAGGTGCTCCGTGGTTATAGGCTGCCATAACAGCCCGCGGTTTGGTTCACGGTCAATCGCACCTACCAGAATCTCGTCGATTACGATGAGGAACAGTAACGGTGATAGAATACATCCTTGCCTCACAACAGCTACGACCCAGATAGGGTCGGACAAGGCCACATTGTGCAGCACTCTACACGAAAAGGCCTCGTAGTGTGCCTCGATAAGGCCGATGATTTTCTCAGGAACCCCCTTGCGTCTCAGGGCGCCCCACATATTCTCGTGATTGAGACGGTCGAAGGCTTTTTCGTAGACAATGAATACCAAGTAAAGGAACTCTTGGAATTGGTTGACCTGCTCCTGAATGATGCGGAGCGTGACAATATGGGCCACACAGGATCTTCCGGCACGGAATCTGGCCTGCTGCCGCCGGAGAGTCGCATCGATCTTCTCCTGAATCCGGGCTAGGATAACTTTGCAAAGAACTTTGAGAACGGAACACAGCAATCTCGCCAGTTATCGCATACCGTCAAGTCACCCTTTTTGGACACCTTCACTAAAATATCTTGCATCCAGTCGACCTGGAAAGTTGCGGTGTCCTAGATAATACGAAATAAACGATGCAGTAGTTGAGCGGATGTCATGGGGTTAGCTTTGAGCATCTCGGCTGATATGCGATCGACCCCTAGGGCTTTATTCGATGTCATGCTTTAGATGGCTATTTGAATCTCTAGCAGTGATGGAGCTTCGGTATTGACACGTGTTATCCATCGGATCCTAGGCAGATCATGCCGAGGTGGTGATGGCCTGGCTGGCACTTGAAAAAGTTGTTCGAAGTGCTCGAACCAACGTTTCAGCTGGTCAGTTGGGTCGGTCAATAACTGATCATTTGCGTCTTTTACAGGCATCGTTGTCTTCATCTTCGCCCCGCTTAAGCGTCGTGAGATAACCTAGAGGAGGCGAATGTCCCCGATTGATGCGGCTCTCTCTCTCCTTCGTCGGCCAAAGAGTCTTTTTTTTTTTTTTTTTTTTTTTTTTTTTTTTTTTTAAAGGGGGAATGCATTTACACACTAACCCAGTACACGTGCATTGTAGTTGCCAAACTACCACACGGAAGTGTACTGGAGTGTCGGACTCGACCATACCGGTAATACCGACTAAACTCCCTTGGGCTCCACCATCGTTTCCCCAGGAACTACCTCGCAGTACTACTTCTGGGGGACGGCAGTACTAAGCGTACTCGCTCATTATCGCTCACACAGGCACTCGTCCCACGCAGAGACTGACTTGGGTGCTCGCTCTATCGCACCCTCAAACACACCCTACATACTCTGTTGCACCTCTGTCATGCCGTGCGGGTCTAACTTGTGTGCCCACCCTTCTCATGCCATGTGGGTCTAACTTGTATGCCCACCCAAACCCTTGATTCATGCTCATACGCTCCATGCTTGCACACACATTAACGCTCCTATGGGTCTGACTTGTGTGCCCACCCTTCTCATGCCGTGCGGGACTAACTTTTGTGCCCACCCTTCTCATGCCGTGGGACTAATTCTATGCCCACCTTTATCGTACCATGTGAGACTGCTCACCTCTTTCATTCAGTTCGCGCTGACACATACTACTCGAGTCATTCGACCTAACACTCCCTCTGGCATCCCTTGTGGGACTCTTCGCTTAGGTTCCCACTTCTGACATACCATGTGAGTCTGACTCACCTCATTCATGCCATATGAGACTAGCTCAACACGACTCAACTCATTCCTTTCGTACCATGTGAGACTGACTTGGATGCTCCCCACACTCCTCTGCCACGCCACGGGGTATCAGTAGTCGTAGGAACCAACATTCCTGCGCTACTCCCAGCGCGGCGTGTGCAGTCCATACATACACCTATTCATTCACCCTTCTGCCATGCTTCGAGGTGACGATCTCGGTTGCCACCCGCTGCGCCATTACCTCTGCATGGGCAGACCATTCACACACTTCTTCGCGTTCGGCACTTTCGCTCTAACTTACCAATCATAAGTTAGTCATGCTTGTCGATTGTTGCTCGGCGCGCCAGATTCTCTGCAAGCTGCAGGCAATCTGAGTGGTTGCAGTCGAGACTGCGTTCCACTTCTCCACCGCTTGACACATCCTTTGGATAAGATTATCCGGAGTTGTGTCCCGGCCGCAAACGTCTAGCATTGCTCTTCTTTCGACGTCGAAACGAGGACATACGAACAGTATGTGCTCTGCAGTTTCGTCAACACCTGGGCAGTCAGGGCACACGGGGACCTCCGCGTGTCCAAACCTGTGGTGGTACTGTCGGAAACAGCCATGGCCTGACAGGAATTGTGTCAGATGGAAGTGAACCTCCCCATGGGGTCTCCCCACCCAGCTTGATATGTTAGGAATCAGCCGGTGGGTCCACCTACCTTTCGAGGAGTTATCCCACTCGCGCTGCCATCTGGCAACCGAAGTCACCCTGGTACGCTCGCGGGCTCCTCTGGTGCCACGTAGGTCAAAACACTCCTCGTCCTCCCGGATGACTGGCCCGACTGGCATCATACTCGCTATCACGCAGGATGCGTCGCGCGATACCGTGCGGTAGGCCGATATCACCCTGAGACACATCAAGCGGTAGGTGCTCTCCAGTTTCTGCAGGTAACTGGTTACCCCCAGTGCTTTTGCCCAGGACGGGCCGCCGTACCTAAGAATAGATGCGGCAACGCCTGCCAGTAGCCTACGTCTACTGGCGCACACCTTGGAGCTGTTGGACATCATCCTCGATAATGCCGCCACAGCAGTCGAAGCCTTCTTGCACGCATATTCGACATGGCTACCGAAGGTAAGCTTGTCGTCTATGATGATCCCAAGAATCTTCAGACTCCGCTTTGAAGTGATCGCGACGTTTCCCACGTGTACAACTGCATGTTGTGCCGACTTACGGTTGCTGACGATAACCACCTCCGTCTTATGTTGAGCGAGCTCAAGGCCTCTCGCACTCATCCAGTCCGCCACAGTGCTGATCGCGTGTTCTGCGGTTAGCTCTACTTCGGGATTGACTCCCGTAGACCTCTAGGGTTACATCGTCAGCAAAGCCGACGATCTTCACACCAGGAGGGAACTTTAGCTTCAGAACCCCGTCATACATCAGGTTCCATAGTACCGGACCCAGGATTGACCCTTGCGGGACTCCTGCGGTAATAGGAACACTTTTCTGACCGGCATCGGTCTCGTATAGCAGCACACGGTTCTGGAAGTAGCATTCCAAGATCCGGTACAGTCCCACCGGCAGGCTAAGCCGGTGTAACGAGAGCGCGATGGCATCCCAGCTTGCGCTGTTGAATGCGTTCTTCACGTCCAGTGTCACCAACGCACAGTATCGAATTCCTCGCCTTTTCCGTTGGATCGCTACCTCTGCAGTCTTGAGGACTGAATTGATAGCGTCCACCGTGGACTTACCCTTCCGAAAACCAAACTGGTTACTCGACAGGCCATCCGTACCCTCTGCATACGGGGTGAGCCTGTTGAGGATGATCCTCTCGAGCAGTTTACCCGTCGTGTTGATCAGGCAAATTGGTCTGTACGCCGATGGGTCACCCGGAGGCTTCCCGGCCTCCGGCAGCAGTACCAACTTCTGCCTTTTCCATCTCTCAGGGAAACAACACTCATCCAGGCATCTCTGCATAGCTAGCCTGAACATGTTCGGGTTCGCTATGATCGCTGCCTTAAGTGCACTGTTTGGAACTCCATCGGGGCCTGGAGCTTTGTTCATCGCAAGGGTGTTAGCCACTGCGAGTAACTCTTCGTTCGTCACCGGAGCCACCATTTCGGCCACACTCCCAGCGCCTTGCAGCGCAGGAGGAGGCCAGGGACTTGTGGCTCGGGACGGAAGAGTACTTCGATAATCCTCGCCAACCGGTCCGGTGACCGTTCGGGGGTGAAGAGCCCCTTTGGTCTTGGCCATCACGATCCTATAGGCGTCAATTTCACCACGGATTCGCATTGGCACCCTCGCACAGGTTGTCGAAGCACGCTCTCTTGCTGCTCTTGATGGCCTTGTTAAGGGCCAGTCTCGCAGCTTGAAACACTTCCCGGCGGACCGCTCTTTCCTCCTCGGTGCGGGCTCGTTGCGTCCTACGTCTAGCCTTGAGGCAGGCTGATCGTAGGGCTGCAATTTCGGCACTCCACCAGTATACCGGGCGTCTGCCATTTGGCCAAAGAGTCTGCCCACGGTCGTTTGTCCCGTCGACATTAGCGTTTTACTTCCTTCTCAAGATCTGAGTATCGTTGACGGGCTAAGACTAAGCTCCTCTGGTTTTTGATCGCTCTATCGTGGATTTGGCTTCTCTTCGCTCCTCTATCTTCCTCCAGGTTTCATCGGTGATCAATTGTTTTCTGTGGGTGCGCAGTTCGCCCATATTGTTCTCGCTGGTGGCGATGAAGGCATTCTTTATGGCAATCCATTGGTCTTCCACGCTGTCACCTTCCGAAATATCTGCAGCACGCGTCTCCAGTTCTTCAACGAAGGACCGTTCGTGGCATCTTCCAGTCGACGTGTGTTGAACCGTCGGTCGTCCAACTCTCTCCTCCTGCCGACGAATCCGCGCAATGCACAGGCGTATTTCGCCGATGAGGAGGTGATGGTCAGGCGCGATATCGGCACTACGTTTGTTCCGTACATCAAGGAGGCTCCGTTTACATTTTCGGCTGATGCAGATGTTCATTCATTTCATTTATTTAGTCAACATCTATACAGATAACACTGAATCAACAATTTTACGCCACAATACACGGTTCGAGGCCGCGTCTCTCCATCCTCGAATACGCCCCACGCTCGCCAAGTCGTTTTGCACCTGGTCTGCCCATCTCGCTTGCTGCGCTCCACGCCGTCTCGTACCTGCCGGATCGGAAGCGAGCACCATCTTTACAGGGTTGCTGTCCAGCATTCTTGCAACATGTCCTGCCCATCGTACCCTTCCGGCTTTAGCTGCCTTCTGGATACTGGGTTCGCCGTAGAGCTGGGCGAGCTCATGGTTCATTCTTCGCCGCCACACACCGTCTTCTTGCACACCGCCAAAGATGGTCCTAAGCACCTCTCAAATACTCCGAGTGCTTGCAAGTCCTCCTCGAGCATTGTCCATGTTTCATGTCCATAGAGGACAACCGGTATTATTAGCGTCTTGTACATGAAACATTTGGTGCGGTGGCGAATCTTTTTTGACCGTAGGAAGGCCGACTTCCACAGATGATGCGCCTTGGTATTTCACGACTAACATTGTTATCAGCCGTTAGCGAGGTAGACAAATTCCTCGACCACCTCGAAGGCATCCCCGTCTATCGTAACACTGCTTCCCAGGCAACCCCTGTTGCGCTCGGTCCGCCCACAAGCATGTACTTTGTCTTTGACGCATTCACCACCAGTCCAACTTTAGTTCCTTCACGTTTCAGGCGGGTGTACAGTTCTGCCACCTTTGTTCGGCCGACAATGGCTGATGCAGATGTGGTCGATTTGATTTTCTGTAAAGCCGTCACGGGAGACCCATGTGACCTTGTGAACCGGTCGATGAGGATAGAGCGATCCCCCGATCACCATGTCGTTATTACCACAACATTATGCGAACAGCTCTTTGTTTTCGCTTATTTCTCCGAAACCATGGCGTCCTATAATGCGCTCATGGTTCGAGTTGTCGGATCCGCTCTTCGCATTGAAGTCGCTCAAACAGATCTTGATATCACCCTGTGGAATTCCATCTACGACGGCATTGAGTTGACTGTAGAAGTTCTCTTTGTCTTGCAGATCGGCAGCATCGGTTGGCGCATAACATTGGATTATAGTAAGGTTTCGGACCCGTGTTCTAAACCTGGCAACGTTTATCCTTTCACTTATAGGTTCCCACTTCATAAGCGTAGAATGTGCCTGAAGTAGGAAGCCAACTCCGCGATGCCGGGGAGCGTGTTCACCTCGTAAACCAGAGTATAGCAGAACTTGTCCCGACGGCGTTCAGTGTTCTCCAAAGTTTGGATAACGGACTTCACTCAGTCCCAGGATCTCAAGCTTCATGCGGCGTGTCTCATTGGCAAGTTGTCCCAATTTACCCTGCTGGGCTAGGGTTAAAACGTTCCATGTTCCTATTCGTGTCCGTTGTTTCGCGCTAAGAGTCGTCGCCGTAAAATCAGTCCGTATTCTTTCATTATCGGATTATCGAACAAATTGGTGTTTCGGGAACAGTAGATTATTGGCTCAAGGTTCCCTATCCACCGGGATGTGGTTGCCATCTTAGGTATAGCTTCCGGTGAATAGCATCGAACAGACGCTCGATCAGTCGGGTCAAATTTGTCAAAAGTCGCACCCAACACCAGGACTAGGCTAGTGCGCTTTAAGCGGCACACGGTCGCTTTGATAGGGCCTGCTTGGGGACACATGCAGCTTTTTATAGAAATCCAACAGAGCCCACTGTCGAACTCCACAACATCCTTGACAAACCCCACAGGACGCACCCTCTCACTCTAGCTGATGTTAGAAGGACAACAGTGCTCAGGCTACACTACCAACTAAGTACGAAACCCTTAGCTGGCGGTCAATTGTCATAGGACGACCCGCGGAAGCGTGAGTATTGGAACTTGTGAGGACCAGAGCTATATTAGACGCTCCTTCTCGGATATCAACTCACCACTTCGTTGCCCATTAGAGGCACTAAAGGCATTAAAGAGAGAAGATAAAATAATTTTAAGAAAAGAAAAATGTCAAAAGACAAATGCGAAAAGAGCTAAAGGGTGGGATTATTGATTTCGCGTGCTAAAATCCTTTTTTATTACTTATTTCCAAAAGATAAAATCTGGTAAGAATAACAAGAATCTCAACTAGGAAAGAACATTAATAAAATGTTATTTTAATTATTTCCAGGGATCGTAATTCTCAATCATTCTCACGAGCAGAGAATGTTACCTCACGCTGATTTTCGACGAGAAATCGGTTTTCGAAAAAAAAGATGTGATGAAAGTTAACCATTTCTCCCTCACTACCAGTTCCACGAAAAGTTTATTTGCTCGTTTTCTCAAACCTTTCTTCCTTTTCGTGCCATCACCAATTCCATAAGAGTGGCCTTTTGGAAAAAACAACATCGTCCCTATTTGCAGTCGATGTGGTGGTATGGCTATAATGACCGCATCCCATCGGCATTTTTGTTGGTGATTTAGGTTCGAATTACGTTGTATTAACATTAGCATTGAGCAATTCGCACAAAATCATAGGTGGTACAAGCCAATACTATTTTATGATAGTAGCTACTATTACTAGTAGTAGCTAGCATTACTATCATCCGTTACCTTTGATATTGATTTGGGACTAATCACTATCTCTTAGATAGAAGCAATGCACTCCCCAATAATCGAGATCTATCCTGGCCACGTCCTTGCGAATGCTGAGGAAGAGGAAGGAGGGCTAGCTGGACACCTACTTAAGAAAGATGCAGAGAACTCTCCGACCTCTCATAGGTGCCACGGGAGGTTTTGGGATTGTGTGGAAGGTTATAACAGTAGGAATCGTTTTGGTAGAACGTGAAACACAGAAAGAACTAAGATAAAAATACATAGTAGGACATGGACAAGCCTGGAATTGCACCCTGCTTATAAGGCAGAAGCGGTAGCCACTAGAACAATGAACTCGTATTTCATAAGAAATTCCTAGATTTCACCAGGAATTCCTTCAGATTTTAACCATCCTTAATGCCGCTTACGGCGAATGTGAGCAGTTAGTGGAAGAGAAGAATGCAGCATGGGCGAGATTGCTGCAACACCGCACGAGGGCGAACGAGGCACGATATAAACAGGCGCGGAACAGACAAAACTCGATTTTCCGGAGGAAAAAGCGCCAGCAGGAAGATCGAGACCGTGAAGAAACGGAGCAACTGTACCGCGCTAATAACACACGAAAGTTCTATGAGAAGTTAAACCGTTCACGTAAGGGCCACGTGCCACAGCCTGATATGTGTAAGGACATAAACGGGAACCTTCTTACGAACGAGCGTGAGGTGATCCAAAGGTGGCGGCAGCACTACGAAGAGCACCTGAATGGCGATGTGGCAGACGTAGATGGCGGTATGGTGATGGACCTGGGAGAACGCGCGCAGGACATAATTCTACCGGCTCCGGATCTCCAGGAAATCCAGGAGGAGATTGGCCGGCTGAAGAACAACAAAGCCCCTGGGGTTGACCAACTACCAGGAGAGCTATTTAAACACGGTGGTGAGGCACTGGCTAGAGCGCTGCACTGGGTCATTACCAAGATTTGGGAGGAGGAAGTTTTGCCGCAGGAGTGGATGGAAGGTGTCGTGTGTCCCATCTACAAAAAGGGCGATAAGCTGGATTGTAGCAACTACCGCGCAATCACATTGCTGAACGCCGCCTACAAGGTACTCTCCCAAATTTTATGCCGTCGACTAGCACCAACTGCAAGGGAGTTCGTGGGGCAGTACCAGGCGGGTTTTATGGGCGAACGCTCCACCACGGACCAGGTGTTCGCCATTCGCCAAGTACTGCAGAAATGCCGCGAATACAACGTGCCCACACATCATCTATTCATCGACTTCAAAGCCGCATATGATACAATCGATCGGGACCAGCTATGGCAGTTAATGCACGAACACGGTTTTCCGGATAAACTGGCACGATTGATCAAAGCGACGATGGATCGGGTGATGTGCGTAGTTCGAGTTTCAGGGGCATTCTCGAGTCCTTCGAAACCCGCAGAGGGTTACGGCAAGGTGATGGTCTTTCGTGTTTGCTATTCAACGTCGCTTTGGAAGGGTAATACGAAGAGCAGGGATTAACACGAGTGGTACAATTTTCAATAAGTCCGTCCAGCTATTTGGTTTCGCCGACGACATAGATATTATGGCACGTAACTTTGAGAAGATGGAGGAAGCCTACATCAGACTGAAGAGGGAAGCTAAGCGGATCGGACTAGTCATCAACACGTCGAAGACGAAGTACATGATAGGCAGAGGTTCAAGAGAAGACAATGTGAGCCACCCACCGCGAGTTTGCATCGGTGGTGACGAAATCGAGGTGGTAGAAGAATTTGTGTACTTGGGCTCACTGGTGACTGCCGAAAATGACACCAGCAGAGAAATTCGGAGACGCATAGTGGCTGGAAATCGTACGTACTTTGGACTCCGCAAGACGCTCCGATCGAATAGAGTTCGCCGCCGTACCAAACAGACAATCTACAAAACGCTAATTAGACCGGTAGTCCTCTACGGACACGAGACCTGGACGATGCTCGTGGAGGACCAACGCGCACTTGGAGTTTTCGAAAGGAAAGTGCTGCGTACCATCTATGGTGGGGTGCAGATGGCGGACGGTACGTGGAGGAGGCGAATGAACCACGAATTGCATCAGCTGTTGGGAGAACCATCCATCGTTCACACCGCGAAAATCGGACGACTGCGATGGGCCGGGCACGTAGCCAGAATGTCGGACAGTAACCCGGTGAAAATGGTTCTCGACAACGATCCGACGGGCACAAGAAGGCGAGGTGCGCAGCGGGCAAGGTGGATCGATCAGGTGGAAGATGACTTGCGGACCCTCCGTAGACTGCGTGGTTGGCGACGTGTAGCCATGGACCGAGCCGAATGGAGAAGACTCTTATATACCGCACAGGCCACTTCGGCCTTAGTCTGAATAAATAAATAAATAATGCCGCTTACAAAGCAATATCCCAGATCATCTTCCGACGTCTAATGTCCGATGGTGACATTAGTGAATAAGTTTGTGAGAATTTATCAAGCCTGCTTCGTTGATGGCTGCTCGACAACGGACCAGATCTTTACTGTACGGCAAATCCTTCAAAAATGCCGTGAATACCAGGTCCCAACGCACCATCTGTTCGTTGATTTAAAGGTGGCATACGACAGTATAGACCACGTAGAGCTATGGAAAATTATGGACGAGAACAGCTTCCCTGGGAAGCTTACCAGACTGATCAAAGCAACAGGTGGATGGTGCGCAAAACTGTGTGAAGATTTCGGGCGACCACTCAAGTTCGTTCGAATCGCGCCGGGGACTAAGACAAGGTGATGGACTTTCGTGCCTGTTGTTCAACATTGCGCTAGAAGGTATCATGCGGAGGCCGGGTGTAATAGCCGGGGTACGATTTTCAACAGATCCAGTCAATTTATTTGTTTCGTTGATGACATGGACATCCCTAGCAGCACACATGTTCCACATGAGCCACTGCAACTTATATGTGACCAGATTCAGTCCCAATCAAGTTGCTGCAACCACTTTTGTCTAACTGGTGCTGCTCGGGATTGTCGGCCGAACATTTGCAAAGGTGGCAGAGCTGTACACCCGCCTGAAACGTGAAGAAACAAAAGTTGGACTGGTGGTGAATGCATCGAAGACAAAGTACATGCTAGTGGGCGGAACCGAGCGCGACTGGGCCCGCCTGGGAAGAAGTGTTACGATAGGCGGGGATACCTTCGAGGGGGTCGAGGAATTCGTCTACCTTGGACCCTTGCTAACGGCTGATAACAATGTTAGTCGTGAAATACGAAGGCGCATCATCTGTGGAAGTACGGGCTCCAGAAGAAACTGCGGTCAAAAAAGATTCCCCATCGCACCAAATGTGTCATGTACAAGACGCTAATAAGACCGGTTGTCCTCTACAGACATGAAACATGGACAATGCTCGAAGAGGACTTGCAAGCACTCGGAGTGTACGAGAGACGGGTGCTCAGGACCATCTTTGACGGTGTCCAAGAAGACGATGTGTTGCAGAATAAACCACGAGCTCACTCAGCTCACTTAGGCAACCCCAGTATCCAGAAGGTAGCTAAACCTGGCAGGGTACTATGGGCAGGGCATGTTGCAAGAATGGCGGACAGCAACCCTGCAAAGATGGTGTTCGCTTCCGATTCGAGGTGGGCAGACCAGGTGCAAAACGACTTGGCGAGCGTGGGGCGCATTTGAGGATGGAGAGATGCGGCTTCGAACCGTGTATTGTGGTGTCAGATTGTTGATTCAGTGTTATATGTTTGAATGTGAACTAAATAAATGAAAATGAATTGCGCTTCTACTTGATTGTAGATCTGACGACCTGAACTCAAGAACGTTTTGGATGGCCTTCAGTGTATTGAAATGCGTTTCTTGGCAAGTATTCAAGGATCTGTTGGGAAGGGTTTTGATAGCCAAAAATATTTTGGAGGCTATTGTTGCGTAGGTCTTACGAGCCGAGCTTCAAAACATTTCGCGCATTTTAGAATGTCATTATGGGCACGCAGAAACATTTCCAATAAGTCATTTGATTTCTTTGAACTGGGCAGGATGATCTGAGCTTGATTTGAAACAAGCATTGCGCTTCTACTTAATTTTAAATCTGGCGACCTGAACTCAAGAATGTTTTGGATGGCTTTCAGTGAATTGAAATGCAGGAAGATCGGTATAACGTTTTTCGGCAAGTATCCAAGGATCTGTTGGGAAGGATTTTGATAGCTGGCGAAAACATTTTCGAGGCCGTTGTTACGTAGGTCTTACGAGCTGAAGTTCAGAACATTTCGCGCATTCTAGAATGTCACTATGGGGCATACTGAAATTTCACTGACTGGCACAATATAGGTTTATTTCGTGATCAGATTTTAAGAAAGATGACCATAACTCTAAGATCAGGGGCTTTCAATATCGGTAATTACAGTAATCAGATAATATGGAAACGTTCAAAATTACTTCTAATTGATTTATTTCATGTGTCTACTTTATTTTATGACGCATGAACTTTATTGCACTTGAATACTGAAGAAATTTGGCCATCATAGCAAAAAATAATGAAAAACACAGACATTTTCGATTATCATGAACGCGGGGAGGGGTCTCTACTAATCCCCTTACTGAGAACGAGTACTTTGAAGGATGCGTCTGTCATCTCGGCCTTTTAAGGTTTAATGAAACTGAACAGAAACAAGGTGAGTTTTGGAAGATGTTGCGTGTGATACTTGGGTATATTTTAGGGGAATTGTTCCATTCGGGGAAATTTCATTCGGGGATTTGGTTTTCGAGGAATTGTCGTACAATCTCAAGCAACATCGCTGCTCTTGGCATACTACCCTAAAAAGTACTTCTTCGCAACTATAAGATCGCAAAAATTCCCCAGAAGTACAGCATATTCCGTCTGAGACAAACACTTGCCACAATCTGTAGAAACTAGTGGTGCGACAATCGCGACGCTGTTGCTCAATCGCTGAAGATGGCCGATTTTCCAGCGGACTGATATTCCGCCCGTACGAGACCTTTGACACATGTGCTGTTTGATTATTTTGGTCCAATAGAGGTACCTAATCGTGGTATCTAATTGTAGGGTCAGTATAATATAGAGACTGGCAGGAGTCGGATACCAAACGGTTTGGCTCGCTATTGAGTGGTAAAAAATAGATGACTCGATCCTCGGATACCATAGAGCCTTTGAGCACAAGCCTCCTGGAATCCATATTTAAATCTACTCACATTTTCAAGGGAACAGCACACAACTCAACACGGAAACTACGCACAACAGTCATTCTTTTATTTCAGTTCTGCTGCGTCGCAGCATGCGTCAAATAATATAAATGACAGTGCATTGCTTCCGTAGATTCTGATACCAGAGGTGAGCCAGCCAAGGGCTGAAAACCTCTTTAATAAAGACGATAATAATAATGCTTCCGTATTGAGTAGTGTGCCCTTGAAAACGCGAGTGAATCTAGTTTTGGATTCGGATAGGCTTGTTCTTATGACAGATTATCGCAACTTGCTGCTGGCTCGAGCAGGAGCAACGACCTTGATAACAGAAGTTGATATGAACTTGCCTTGCATGAGTAGTGCAATACCAAAAAATAATACCAACATCTAACATACAAAATTCTTTAGGCATAACATACTTAGAAATTGTAATACCAAACTGTAGGAGCGCTAGCCCGGTTCCTGGGGAATTCGCTGGTTTCCAATCCTTGCACTACGTCACATAAACTTAGTGCTCTTTTCAGAGCGGATGCTAGTTATCTTGTGGGACTGTTAAATCCTACTCAAACTAGACACTTCTCCTTCTCCGGTCTCCGTTTGTGGACTTCTCTGTAGCACTTTGCAGCAATCAAAACTCGGTTTGTTGGTTTGGAAAAATATTCTAATTAACTCTTGTATACACAGTTTCAGTTTGACGACTGGCAAAAATCCTTAATCCTACACCTTATTTATTTACAGAAGTTTGGGGTTACGCATTTTATTTACATCACTTACTCTCTAGAAGGCGGTGCCAATTTCGGCTTTACTCTGTTGCGCTATTCGCTTTTACATTTTTTTTACCCGCGCTTGGATATTTGCTGTTATATACATACATACATGTACCTGGATCTATAATACATAGGGAAATTCCTAGCTGCGCAAACAAACCAACAGAGCTTGGGTTTTTACGAATTGCGGGAGAGACAGAAAGTGGACACACTTACTTTGGCGGTGGCGCCAACACAAACAAATGATAATTTGTTATGCATTTGCTATTGTAATAACAGAGTATGTTATGCTCGACGTATTTTGCATATTAATTTTTGGTATTACTCCTTTGGTATCCCGAGCAGGAGAAATTTCCTCAAAAATACCTTATTCTGTTATTTATACCACATTCTGTTATAAACTAGCCTTGTATAAGAGGTTAAATACCAAAAAATAATACCAAAAGTTAATTTGAACAATACTTTATGCATAACAAATTATTATTCGTTTGGTATTGAAATACCTTAGCATTTTATGCCTAAAGTATTTTGCATATTAATTTTTGGTCTTATTTCTTGATATTTTACCACTTATGCAAGGCTAGTTCATACCAATTTCTGTTATCGAGGTCGTCGCTCTTGCTTGGGATTTTACCGCTTATGCAAGGTTAGTTCATAACAGAGTAAGGTAGGGTAACGGTACCAATAGTGGAGGTATTGGTAGACCCACAGAAGAAAATATTGATAATTATTGGAAATTTACAGCTTTAATATCTTAGTAAACAGATAGACTAATAAATTTGCTAACAAAAATGAGATAGATGTCATTTGACATCAACAATTACCAAATATTGCTTGCACCACTATGGGTACACTGTTCCTTAAGTGGTGGTAAAAATTAATTTTGGTTCCCATAGTGGTGCTATCCATTGGTTTCTTATGAGACTCGCCACTATTGTTACAGTTGCACCACTATAGGTTCAAGGGAGTCAATTTTGTTAAGGAAAATCATTGTTTTCAATAGGTTTTTAAGCGATAAGATACATTTAACCGGATATAGCCCAACGCATCAAGTGCAACCATCGTATAGTGTACAAATATGATAATTTTCATTAAAACCCCACTACCTCCACTGTTGGAGCTACCTCCACTAAGGGTATGGTTACCCTATCAATAATAGAATTATTTTCCTATGCTTATTTTCTCATGGTCGGAGAGGAACCAATAAATGTTTTCGCGGCTTTCGTCATACACAGTTCAACACGACCACTCACTATTAAAAATAATCATGACAATAATGCTTACCGTAGATCAGATGGGATAAAACTAAGACTCTTGTAATCAAAGCATGCTTAGAACATCTTTGAACTTTATTCTGAATCAAGTAAAATTTTTGGCAAGACTGTGTGAAGACATAATAAACTTCAATTGACACATGTTCCTACACTTCGAATGACATCATTTCTCAAATGTGTTTTTCCTCATTTTTTCCAATGAGTTCGTAGCGTTAAGAAAGCATCTCAGTTATGCCATTAATAAGAGGATTAAGAACAAGAGTTCTGGGTTATTTGTGACCGGAAGGAGCGCAGTAGCAAGAGCACAGAGTCACATATTTTTTTCATATCCAACGAAGTATAAATATAATCAAAGGAAACGAAATTGCACATCTGGATCCATTCATCGTGTGTTGAATGATGAGAGCAAGACATGTTATCCGTATATTTTTCGGTTCTTGGAAACATTTTTCATGCAAGTGGATTGCTGATTTGGAATTTCGGAACCCAAATCGAAATAGCAAATTGCGTTACATGTTCGCAAGAACGAATTCATTTCGTTTCACGCATTCTAATCACCCGCTGTTCGCCGTTTCGACAAACTCATCACGTCATCAATCACTTTGAACTGAATTGGATAGATTTTTGGCATTCCAGCCTGGTCGAGTTCGTTGCACTTCCAGTCTCGGCTAAATACCACGGAGCCACACACCACTTTGAATGCATTCAGCCGCCGTTCTTCGTTACTTTCAACGGTGGTTGTTTTTTCGCATTCTGGTGCAAACTGAATGGCAAATTCATCAGACGTATGCGATTTCAGACGCGTCGTCGTCGTGGCAAAAATAGAAAAAAATACCGCGAAGCATAGTGGCGAACTTTTCAGCAAAGGTTGAAATTAACAGCGGCACGAATTACAATTTATTGTAACATTAGATCCGGTCCGTTGCACAACGCAAAGGTCCAAGCAAGCCTTCAAAATCAGCATTTTAACACTAATTTAAAGAATCGAGTTTTTTTTTCTAATTTGCCCAACTTTCATGTCATTTTTCCTTTATTAGTCAATACTTCAATCTGTAAGATTTTTTCTATTCATCTATTTTTTCGAATTTAACAATACAGTTCGAGCTGTTGAATATGATCAAACTGTAATTTATTTAATTTGTCGACCATAGTAATATTTCACCTGTGTCGCCCTCCAGAGCGTGGGACGCAAAACAAAATAGGAAGATGTGGCCTCGGACTGAGTTTTGTGGCTTCAATATTGTGTTTCCAGTTGAAAACCGAAGTGAGCTCTCGCGACGATTGAGTTTTTCCTTATTTCCTGATGTCGCAACTGCATCGCGACTAGTGCGCATCTATGCCACCGCCGTGCGCCATGATGCGCACTAGTCGCGACGTAGTTGCGACAAAAGGAAACGGGAGAAAACTCGATTGTCGCGAGAGCTCACTTCGGTTTTCAACTGGAAGTACAATATGTTCATTTAGTCTTATAAGTATAGATGTAACTTAAATAAACGAAACAAAATTCAGGTAAATTATTTATAAATATTTTGAAAGTACTTTTTGGGATCGATTTAGGGTTGTATTTTGATGAATGGCGTTGGATCGCTTTTAAAATAATAGGCAATACAAAATAAAGGGGGCGAAAAATATCATAAACCTAAGCAACATATCACATAACATATGTGTAACTCGGGTTCAAAAAGTTGTACCCAAGTACAGATTCAGAGGTGGTATAGAGAACATCGTAATGTCAAAGGCATTATACCAGTTCACTTTCAAAACACGGAAAAAAGTATAGTAAACACAATCAAACCTTACACGATGAGATGACTTAACCCATTAATGGGTACTGTATTTATGTTAATATTATTCCTACCGTGAAAAAGTCACTCTTTTGACGTAGAACTACGTCTGTCTTTTCTATATTGGCTTTTTCTACACGAATCGTATTTTATGGGATTTTTTTCACTCAAATTTTGGGATTTCAGCTGGTGATTCAGACATATTTTGGGATTTACGCGGATTTTACGTTGTTTTAATTTACGCGGCCCATATCCTCCGCGTTTAAACCGATTTCAGTGTGTTACATACAATATTGATGTATGATAATATTTGCTATTGAACAATTGCTAATAGTTTAGCAGACGGTTTCGGTAAGTTAGTCGATCTCGTAAGTGCATCGCAAGCTTCTTCTTCTATATCACTATATTCCAACAGGAAATTAGTAATCTATTAGCATTTCTGTGGTTCAACTGCAACTCACGTGAAGGAATAATAATTATTATCAATAAACTGTCAAACTTCTTTGTCGCGTCTACTCTGACTTCCTCCATTGGATGACCACCAAACGCCGTTGACAGCCCAGCTTCCACGATGGGCTTTCCTGTAATGAGTCACCGGGGCTCAGTCTGACTTAGTGGCAGGTGCTTAGTCAGACTGTGACGGGTGCTTTCAAACATTATAGTTATTTCAATTGATTATTTGGATATGTGATCGCTTAAGAGTGTTGTTCATCCTCGATCATTTGAAAAATTTATTTTAAAATCCTTTTCAAATGTTGGTATTAAAATTGTATACTTCACCAGTGTTCGTAATGCTCACTCAATCTCAAGAGCACAGGTCAAGATCAAGGTCAGATTGTATTTCTATCAACATGAACCAACTTAATAGGCCCTTGATCTGAATAAAACTCAAAAGCGTGTAACCTGCACACGTCCGACGGCCTCGCGATAGCTGCAAAACAGCTGACAAAGTCGCCGCACGGAATGGAAACAAAAATCTATCTCCATGTAAATCACGTCACACAGAACACAACACACCACAACAGAACAGTCGTCGCAGAAACCCCAGAAAGAAAGCCAGATCTCACTCTCTCGATTTAAGAGGGCAGTTGAAAAACCACGTGCCTAGAGCACAGTATCATCTAATAGCAAAGTATTACTGGTTACCAAACGTACCATAATTAGGTACCTGGAACCCTATATCAAGCCAAATGCTCCCCTGAGATAATCTCCCCATTCTGAGATGATCTCCCGACTCTTAACCACCTATCGATAATAAGCGACGGTCGATCACCAGCTTGGGCAGTTGTAAAATCCAGTCTCCTTAGTTGTCGGTTAACTGCCAAGCAGGCATTACGCGCGAGTATTCCCGTAGCAAGTGAAAGTGAGGTGTCACAATATTGAAATTGCCTGACCGACATTTATCCAGAAGTTGCGTTGGATTCAGTGGAACTAAAATAGTAGATGTGGTGCAATATAGCGGGTGTTTCATTAAGCCGTAGGGCAGGTAATAGTTTCCTTGGTATGGTGAACAAATTCTAATCTGATTCACTTAACAGAAATGGATCCCAATGTTTTGATGAAGTAGTGTGGATTTAGCTTAGAGATCGGTAAGGGTCGAGTTGAATGTTTGAGGCAAATCCGAAATGGTTTCAATAGTGGCAGAAAGTGATAACATTGGCATTCCGTAACAGGCCTTTCGTTCGCTACATAATCATGTAGCCTGTTATACAAGCTACAGAGCTGTTATGAGATGCAGAGCGATGGTGAACCAGAGTGGCAGTTGGTATGGACAACTGGCATGGTGCCGGCGAGCAGTCTGGGTCTGTCCGGGCAGACACTACGGTTAGCGGTTGCCGCGGGATACACTATTTACACTGACACACACACACACAAAATACTAAACTGTAGGTTAATAAATAAGCGTAAGTACTAAAATACATCTTTTAATTGCATGTGAAATTTATGTTTTTATTTTTGTTGCGGTGATTCCGAGTATTGTGCTTTTGTTAATTGGTCCCTATATAGTTAGAACCTATTGTTGGCGGTTCTGGGTACGTGGGCAATGGGAGCCAGTGCCATCTTCGCCTCTTTTCTACTTTTGTCCCCGTCTCATGCGCCCCCCCTCAAGGGGGAGGTGACAAGCGTTCAACAACAACATTTATGTTGCCTAATGGATGCCTAATGTGGTAAAATTAATCATTTTTGATACCTTAAAAATACCATATATTTTATCTCATAATTCATTGAATTCAATGAGAAAATAAAACGAAACACGGCTACGTACCGCATACAAAGTGAAATAACAGACATTTTTTTTCGTGCGACCGAATCGCCGAATAATATGCAATTAATGTGATTCAAATTTTGGGTTAATTTATTAGAGCATGCAGGGCTTATCTTTTATACCACTTTTTAGTTCCGTGTCGCTTTTCTCAGATGACAGAACGATGTTCCCCGTACCAGTTATACAACTTTGGCGAGAAGCAAAAGGGGGCCAACTTTTTGCTACGACTTCTCTTCGAAGTTACACTTATGTTATGTGAACATATTCTTTCAGGGCACCATCACCAAGGTATCGGAAAGACAAAGTTAAGCTGTTCTGCACATGTAATGCAATGGAAGTCAAATTATTTAATTCATGTGTGTGTGTCATCCTCTATCCCTCACCCAACTGGGGGTGTTGGTCAAGTAGTACTACGAATAATTTGATCATATCTCATGCTCCGTAATGGTGCCCTTTATGTTACGAAGACTAGTACTAAAAAAGGATTTACCCCTGAAGCAAGAAGTTTCTTCAGGAAGTGTAGGGAACGGGATGTACTAGTTATTCATAACAGGTACAGCAAAACTTCACAAGGACGCCCTTATTCGTACTAACTACTCAGGGAATAGAAGGTCGAGAAGAGCCACCGTTGCTAACTAAAGCGTGAACCGGATACCTGGGACTCCCACAATATCCGCGGCGATAGTAACAAACGATGCCCTGTACGTATTTAGTATTCAATCTTCAATTTTTAAATATACAAGGAAATGAAAGAAAGAAAGGAAAGAATTGGAACGTGCTCACCAGTTTATCCATTATCAAAATAGCTCCAGATTGAACAGGACGCATCAGGAATATCCGAGACGATGACATGATAACAATGCGTTTAGCACTTCTCATCCCTCTTTCCTTCTATCGGAAGTGGGCTCATATAACCAACTGTGGCCGATTCGACAGCTTCAAAGGTTCGATTGGAGTTCGTAGCTATGGAAGTTTCTGTAGCCGTTGTGGCTTCCGCAGTCAAATCGGTTCAGTTTAGGTCAGCTCCAGCTTTAAAACTTTGGTAAACATTAAACATCATCTACAAGTAAATGAAAATTAGGGCTTATCAGTGATTTTAATTAACAATCAGACAACGAGACAACAAATATGATGAAGAATAACTAGTGCATACCGTGATTTGTTTGGAATGATGAAAATGAATTCATGATTTTGGAGTCATGAAAATAAATACATGAATAAAATGAATGTAAAGAAATGTAAAGAAAATATTGAATGTAAATATATACAAAATAGATGAGAATTAAATTTGTATGAAAAATGAAATGAAAAACGTAAATAATACAGTAATATCCCGATTTTATCACCCCCTGGTGAATTTAGGGGTGATAAAATTGAAAATGTGATAAAATCGGGAAAAAAATATTTCAATTTTTAATTCATTTTACAAATATGAATCCGTTTATGTATTGGAAAGATAAAATGCGTGTATGGTTCCAGTAATTTCTTTTCGAAAAGGCTCACAAAATCCTGGACATGCACTCAGAGATGATTCGCAATTAATCGGCGGTGAAAGTTATTTCATGAAATTCATTGTTGTTTGTATTATTTACGGTATTGTATTATTTACAAAAATAAAAAGAACGACGGAAATTTTCAATTTTTTTTTTTTGGTTGATAAAATCGGGTCTAAAACGTGATAAAATCGTGTCAACATTATATTACGAATGAAATGTACATAAGCCAAAACTTTGGTATAATCTATAAAAATATTGCCGCCAAGATCATGATTTGTATAGCAAGTTGTACGTGCTTCCAACGATCGGCGCTCCACCTTTGATACCGCCAGCCTATATATTATGAATATATTTCTATGGAATATGATAAGGGATAAATATAATGTATACAGGTCTAAATAAAACTTGAAAACAAAAAAGTATACTGGTTATATAATGCAAATAATGTGATCAAAACCCTTGCGAGCAAAGGCATAGGATTTCCAATCCAGAGGTGAAGAGTTTGATTGTTGGTCCGATCCAGAATTTTAGTTCATGGATAACAAAATTAATTTGATGTAACTAATAATATAATAATGATTGGAATGATGATAAATACAGCAGCAGAGAGAGAAAAAAAAATCAGCTGAAAATATAAAATTTAATGAATATAGTACACCCTCTTCTCCCGTCTTATTTCCTAATACAGAGAAACCTGATGGTATAATTCAAACGTCTACCATCGAGTATGAAGGGATGTGAAAGAAACCGATCAGAACAACCAGGATCGTCATTGAGTTGAAGAGCATAGGAGAAGGTTCATTGTATAATTATTATTAGAAACGAAATGCACAAACCTATGAATGAATAAAAATAATGAATAGAATGATGTTGATTTCAAAAAATTAAATGAATGGTATGAATGAATATGAGTGCCCTATAATAAACTAATAACTAATAAAATCTCGACATACACTCTCAGTTTTTATTTCTGCAACTCGGCAAAAATCCGCACAGCCGTGCGCCAGCAAAATAAAAAACTGATATTCCGGCAAAAATGATGTTTGTTAGCTGATTTTCGGCAAATTATTTGCTGATTTTCAGCAATTTTGACAGATATCTCGGTAAAAAACATGTTTGCTGGGGCACGGCTGTGCGAATCTCGGTAAAAGTTGACCATTTTGCTGAGATCCCGGTAAAAAATATTAAGTGTGTAGGTCTAATTTCCAACACAAGGTTAAGCACTAATGATAGTTATGTTACAAAAGTTCTCGGCAAAATGTATGTGCACTATTATAGAAAAATTACAAAATCTTTTGAAACAGTCATTCAGCTACATCCCATGGAAGAAATATTATGGATGGCAATACCTACAAAGAGAAATTATAAATCTTCAATACTGAAACTACATATTACTATCCTATTGGATATTGGTCATTGATTAACACCAGCGCTCGCCAGACTATGTTCCAAATAGACCTACACGCATTCGCAGTCTTCAAACAGCGTCAAGAAACATTTTTGACGATGAATGTGCAAGCGAAAATGAATCCGATTAGATGAACGATCCAGCTCAGAATATTACATTTTTAAAGATGGAATTCGTTTCTAAACCGATTTATGCCATGATAAACAGACCAAGTAAATAGCATTTCGACATCGCGGTGCACAAGTATGCATAGACTGCTGTATAATATAAATGGAGACTTTTATCGAAAGAATATTTGATGAAAAACCACTTACCAAACCATTGTTCCTTACTTACTGAATAACGAGAACCCACCAGACATAGGCCGAATAACCACTGGGCCCCGACCAAATCTGCTATGGTAGTTGTGCTCACATCTGTCTTCACTTCCTGATGAATTACTTACTGGGTAGATTCTCAACGTTACGCATATTGGCCGACTCTAGTGGATATACTGTCGTGGACGATTCGCATCATCATTTGGTCCAACTTCTGACAGATTCTTATCAGCTTCGGTCGCTGCCTAGGAACAACGGCGATGGAGTTTTCCGAGTTAAACTGCTAGCTGGTTTGGTGTTTTTGTGGCTATATTCGTAAGGTGTTCTGTAACCGGTGTTTTTCCGAAGAGGAAACGGAGGCTTTCAGATGTGGTGCCATCGCGGTACTTATGTTTCGAGATTTGACTTTTTGGTACCAGGTCTTCCTTCGGATGGTACTGGGAATGTTCCATGATTCTTCACATTGGTACTGGATATCTTCTATGGATTAGATCTTTCATGAAATAAAATATTTGCGAAATTTTGCTCCTGCAAAAATTTAAGCGTCAACTCGCGCCAAGGTTTGCTTCGACCTCTCAAGTCAAATTATTTAATTCATGTATGCCAAATATATTTAAATACGTGCTACCTTTCTGTCACTGTGTAGTCTGTAGCGCTCTGAAAGATAAAAAGAAATGGTTGGTCGGCTTCTGCATGATGGGCTAGAAGAAGGTTTATTATCAGACACATTTTACTTCTGCAGTTCATCAAAAAGTTTAACACTACAGGGTTGACTTTTAAGGCTACAGATCTTTATTTCCAAAGGATCAATATAGATTTATTTTGCAATATTTTTTCTTCAGCTTAATGAGCGATAAACACAATTTTTAGATTCTTATAAGAGTATTTTAGAAATTATGACATGAAAAAGAATCCAGAAAATTAAAAAGAAACCAGCTTTCTAATATAATGCGTGCCGTAACTGCCTATCCCTTTGTATCTGTTCGGAAACCCTAAGAAGCATCAGTTCCAACCCTAGTTACGAATGTAAAAACGAAATTATCAGAACACAACAACCACGAAATAAAGGGAAAAAATGTAGGATCCCAGTGTGTCCAGAGAAAAAAATCCAAACATTTTCACTTTATAAAGCCAAACCAAACCGTCAGACGGCAAAGGAAACTGCCGAGACACCAAACATGCATACGTGGAAAAGAAGACCGACCGCGCACCACCGGTGCTGGTGGCGGCAAAAGTTGCAGATCCATCCAGCACAAACTGTGCGAAACAAGAGTTTGAGAGCATCGTTGTCGAATGGCATAAGGTTTTGTCTCGGAACGTCTGGCAGCGATAAATCGTCTGGCAAAATGCTGGAAAGAATTGGTCGATGTGAGCGCGGTAGGGACGAGTTGGAGATCAACTTCTATAGTACTTTCCATGTGAAATTAGTTTGATAATACATGGTAAATGCTTTTATTGTAGATCGTGAACAAATAAGTTCGATAATACACAAATCAAGATGAAAATTAGAAAGAAACCAGCCTCAGTGGATACGAGTTAGAATCAAAATTTTAAAACCCACATTTTTCACACGATGCCCAATACTAGTGTGAAAACTTTTTGCATCTGCAGCGTTTTTCTTTTTGTGCTCAGAGGCCTCCATCCGATGCTGGACTTTCCCGGCAGACTCTCCCGTGCAAGTGCAATGGAGCCATGAAACGTACATACGAGTGCGGACTCAATTGTTTGAAAGTGACTACATTTCCACGAATGCTATTAAACCGTGATCAAGCAGGAGCGAGTATGCTTTAAAATTGCAGTGCAACTGCCAAAGGATACTATAGCGGTTTGTGCATCGAAAGACTTAAAGGAAAATATGTCTGTTATCGTACATATGGTTGTCTCAGAAGTTCGTAAGATTACTCTGGAAATTCTTTTTGTTACAATATACTGAACTGCAATGTGTGTACCTATCGGCTCTTTTGACATATAAATTAGATGTCTATTGGTGTGTATATCAAATATGTAAATGATACAAATTTTAATGGATTTTTCACTTCAGAATATGATCTATAATTAAGTGGTATCTGCTGCATATCTCTGAAATATAACCGCCATCAATCACTTTTTAAAAATGGTCTTCTCGTGACACTTTCCCTTCATAATTTTTGTAGGAAGTATCTGTAAATTTTGTCACACTTCCTCCTCGCGTTGATAATGCAAGCAGGAATTTTTGACAAAAATATTTTCAGGCGAATGCAACATTATATCACATAACATAAGTGTAACTTCGAAGAGAAGTCGTAGCAAAAAGTTGGCCCCCTTTTGCTTCTCGCCAAAGTTGTATAACTGGTACGGGGAACATCGTTCTGTCATCTGAGAAAAGCGACACAGAACTAAAAAGTGGTATAAAAGTTAAGCCCTGCATGCTCTAATAAATTAACCCAAAATTTGAATCACATTAATTGCATATTATTCGGCGATTCGGTCGCACGAAAAAAAATGTCTGTTATTTCACTTTGTATGCGGTACGTAGCCGAGTTTCGTTTTATTTTCTCATGGAATTCAATGAATTATGAGATAAAATATATGGTATTTTTAAGGTATCAAAAATGATTAATTTTACCACATTAGGCATCCATTAGGCAACATAAATGTTGTTGTTGAACGCTTGTCACCTCCCCCGTGAGGGAGGGGGGGGGGGCGCATGAGACGGGGACAAAAGTAGAAAAGAGGCGAAGATGGCACTGGCTCCCATTGCCCACGTACCCAGAACCGCCAACAATAGGTTCTAACTATATAGGGACCAATTAACAAAAGCACAATACTCGGAATCACCGCAACAAAAATAAAAACATAAATTTCACATGCAATTAAAAGATGTATTTTAGTACTTACGCTTATTTATTAACCTACAGTTTAGTATTTTGTGTATGTGTGTGTGTCAGTGTAAATAGTGTATCCCGCGGCGACCGCTAACCGTAGTGTCTGCCCGGACAGACCCAGACTGCTCGCCGGCACCATGCCAGCTGTCCATACCATCTGCCACTCTGGTTCACCATCGCTCTGCATCTCATAACAGCTCTGTAGCTTGCATAACAGGCTACATGATTATGTAGCGAACGAAAGGCCTGTTACGGGAATGCCAATGTTATCACTTTCTGCCACTATTGAACCATTTCGGATTTGCCTCAAACATTCAACTCGACCCTTACCGATCTCTAAGCTAAATCCACACTACTTCATCAAAACATTGGGATCCATTTCTGTTAAGTGAATCAGATTAGGAATTTGTTCACCATCCCAAGGAAACTATTACCTGCCCTACGGCTTAATGAAACACCCGCTATATTGCACCACATCTACTATTTTAGTTCCACTGAATCCAACGCAACTTCTGGATAAATGTCGGTCAGGCAATTTCAATATTGTGACACCTCACTTTCACTTGCTACGGGAATACTCGCGCGTAATGCCTGCTTGGCAGTTAACCGACAACTAAGGAGACTGGATTTTACAACTGCCCAAGCTGGTGATCGACCGTCGCTTATTATCGATAGGTGGTTAAGAGTCGGGAGATCATCTCAGAATGGGGAGATTATCTCAGGGGAGCATTTGGCTTGATATAGGGTTCCAGGTACCTAATTATGGTACGTTTGGTAACCAGTAATACTTTGCTATTAGATGATACTGTGCTCTAGGCACGTGGTTTTTCAACTGCCCTCTTAAATCGAGAGAGTGAGATCTGGCTTTCTTCTGGGGTTTCTGCGACGACTGTTCTGTTGTGGTGTGTTGTGTTCTGTGTGACGTGATTTACATGGAGATAGATTTTTGTTTCCATTCCGTGCGGCGACTTTGTCAGCTGTTTTGCAGCTATCGCGAGGCCGTCGGACGTGTGCAGGTTACACGCTTTTGAGTTTTATTCAGATCAAGGGCCTATTAAGTTGGTTCATGTTGATAGAAATACAATCTGACCTTGATCTTGACCTGTGCTCTTGAGATTGAGTGAGCATTACGAACACTGGTGAAGTATACAATTTTAATACCAACATTTGAAAAGGATTTTAAAAATAAATTTTTCAAATGATCGAGGATGAACAACACTCTTAAGCGATCACATATCCAAATAATCAATTGAAATAACTATAATGTTTGAAAGCACCCGTCACAGTCTGACTAAGCACCTGCCACTAAGTCAGACTGAGCCCCGGTGACTCATTACAGGAAAGCCCATCGTGGAAGCTGGGCTGTCAACGGCGTTTGGTGGTCATCCAATGGAGGAAGTCAGAGTAGACGCGACAAAGAAGTTTGACAGTTTATTGATAATAATTATTATTCCTTCACGTGAGTTGCAGTTGCAACCACAGAAATGCTAATAGATTACTAATTTCCAGTTGGAATATAGTGATATAGAAGAAGAAGCTTGCGATGCACTTACGAGATCGACTAACTTACCGAAACCGTCTGCTAAACTATAAGCAATTGTTCAATAGCAAATATTATCATACATCAATATTGTATGTAACACACTGAAATCGGTTTAAACGCGGAGGATATGGGCCGCGTAAATTAAAACAACGTAAAATCCGCGTAAATCCCAAAATATGTCTGAATCACCAGCTGAAATCCCAAAATTTGAGTGAAAAACATCCCATAAAATACGATTCGTGTAGAAAAGCCAATATAGAAAAGACAGACGTAGTTCTACGTCAAAAGAGTGACTTTTTCACGGTAGGAATAATATTAACATAAATACAGTACCCATTAATGGGTTAAGTCATCTCATCGTGTAAGGTTTGATTGTGTTTACTATACTTTTTTCCGTGTTTTGAAAGTGAACTGGTATAATGCCTTTGACATTACGATGTTCTCTATACCACCTCTGAATCTGTACTTGGGTACAACTTTTTGAACCCGAGTTACACATATGTTATGTGATTATATGTTTATTCGCTTTCCATTGTCACTGATGTTTTGGGATGTTCAATCTCTCCAGATATATCTTGTGTGGCATAAGGTATCGAGAAAGTTTCCAACTCGGAAAAATCCTAGACCGAACCGAAAATCGAAGTGGTCATCTCCGGATTGGAAATCTTACGTCTTTGCTCGCAGGGCTACTGAAGACCCCGAATAGGTCATTTGGCCGAACAGGTCATTTGGTCGAATAGATCATTTAGCCGACCAAGGGGAGTGGGTCATTTTGTATAAAGTCATTTGGCATAACTCCATTTGGCATAACGCCGTTTGGCATAAGGTCATTTGGCATAAAGGCCCTTTGGCATAATGGTCATTTGCCAAACTGACATTTTATATAATTGTGAACAGCGGCAAAAGTTAGGGTCATTTGGCATAACGGACATTAAGCATATTTTTTTCTGTGCTTGACTATCTGGTGCTGGAAAAAAAACGGAATGGAAAATATAACACCGATCAATAATAATTTTAAAAAGACATTCTTTGGTAGAAAACGAGTATAAAGCAATGATAACACTAGTCAACAGTGTTTCACTCCCTTCAACCATTTTTAGTGTACTTAAAAGATTTTTCTTCGCTGAAGTTAGTCATGTATTCAGATGATTTGTAACACGTTCAGTTTTTGAGAAACACTGGGTAGACACCTGTACGTGGTGTGTTACGGGGTTGAGATCTACCACGGTTACATTGTCAGCTACAGGCAAATCCTGACCCAACGAATACACTTCCTCATTATCCAACTCCGTAATACTTATGAGGGTGTCGCTAAGTTGGTGGCCCCTCGATAAGTAAGTACCACATCAACACTTCCTTCCTCTCTCTAGTTACGGTGAAGATATGCGTGACCAGGAGTAGTATTCTTAATGATTTTGTTATTTTTGTTTAATACTGGAATCAAGGACCACTCCACTTCTTGATTTATGATAGCATTCTAGATAAGGATCTCAAAAGTAAAACATGAGTATTACTAGTGTCCAATCTACGAATTACACCGTAACAATGCTAATGCTAATGCTAAAAACATGTTTTAATTCACATAAATACGTATTTTCACAGAAATTTGGTTTCTTTGCTCTGCAGAGTTAAACTTTAGCTTCTCACTTTGAAAATAAAGTTTGAATATCGTAAAATTGGTTTTGCAGAACGCATATGGTTTGTTGGATTTAATTTGGCACGTACATTTATTGTGAAAAACGGAATTTAATTCACAAAAGTACGTATTTTCAAAGAACTTGGCTTTCTCTGCTCTGCAAAGCTGAATTTTGGCTTCTCACTTTGAGAATAAAGTTTGAATATCGTAGAATACCCAAGCAACCAAAAGTACGGATAAGATGGGATGCTTTGGCTTAATCAGCTTGCATTTTAGGTAATTTTTTGTATGGCTGGAGCGCAAAAGTGAACTTTGAAGTTCTGCTAAGGTGTTTGGAACTCGAAGCGAACCAAGAGTGAACTTTTTGGTTCGGTTAGGAACAAATTTTCAGTAAAATGTGAACTTTTTGCTTGGGTAGGCCTTGCAGAATGCTTATGAGTTGTTGAATTTTATTTGATTGTAAAAAACGGAATTAAATTCACAAAAAAAAAATAAAATCCAACAACCAATATGCATTCTCAAAGGCTTTTTCTATGAAGTGCAAACTATATTCTCAAAGTGAGGAGCAAAAATTCAGCTTTGCAGAGTAGAAAAACCAAATTTCTTTGGAAATACGAGTCAACCGCGCGTGTTTCAGTCCCCCTACTTTTAACAATATTGTTTTTATGAATAAAACACGCATTTTCCTCCTGAACTGAAATTCTTAGTTTGCTTGTCCGGCTTGTTGGCCTGTATCGAAAAGTCTTGTTAGGAAGAAAACGCCAGCAGCGAGCAACAAGAGTAAACAAGAAGAAGCCCATCACGAACGCGTCGATGAGAAAGACGCTTTAGCTTACAAAGGAGTATCTTTCCTAAGTTCGCTTCACGGTTTCATCCCTTATGATTCGCGTTCGGCCAAATGACTTGTTCAGTCAAATGACTTGTTTGGCCAAATGACTTGTTTGGCCAAATGACTTGTTCGGCCAAATGACTTGTTCGGCCAAATGACTTGTTCGGCCAAATGACTTGTTTGGCCGGTTGTAGGACAAAAGGTCGAAGGTCAAAAGGTCGAAGGACAAAAGGTCGAAGGTCAAAAGGTCGAAAGGACAAAAGGTCGAAGGGTCAAAAGGTCGAAGGGACAAAAGGTCGAAACAAAAAATCTGAGCCAGAAAGTCGAAGGACAAAAGGTCGAAGGTCAAAAAGTAGGGGTCGAAAGGTCGAAGCTCAAAAGGTCGAAGGTCAAAAGGTCGAAGATCAAAAGGTCGAAAGGACAAAAGGTCGAAAGGTCAAAAAGTCGAAAGGTTAAAAGGTCAAAAGGTCGAAACAAAAAAATCTGAGCCAAAAGGTCGAAGGACAAAAGGGCGAATGTCAAAAGGTCAAAGTTCAAAAGGTCGGAGGTCAAAAGGTCGAAGGTCAAAAGGTCGAAGGTCTAAAAGTCGAAAGGACAAAAGGTCGAAAGGTCAAAAGGTCGAAAGGTCGAAACAAAAAAAATCTGAGCCAAAAGGTCGAAGGACAGAAGGTCGAATGTCAAAGGTCGAAAGGTCAAAAAGTCGAAAGGTCGAATGATCAAAAGGTCGAAACAAAAAAAATCTGAGCCAAAAGGTCGAAGGACAAAAGGTTGAAAGGGCAAAAGGTCGAAAGGTCAAAAGGTTGGAAGGATAAAGGTCGAAACAAAAATCTGAGTTAAAAGGTCGAAGGACAAAAGGTCGAAAGTAAAAACATCGAATGACAAAAGATCGAGAGTAAAAAGGTCAAAGGACAAAGGGTCGAAAGTGAAAAAGTTGAAAGACAAAAGGTTGAAAGAATAAAAGATAGAAAAAGCGGTTGTTGGACAAAACGTCGAAGGTCGAAAAAATTAGGCAAAACGTCGAGTGTTGATCAACCATTCCTTTGCACATTTATGTTTTATCTGATAATATTTCATTGTTGAATTTTTCCTTCTTTCAGTCATAGGCCGTTCTTTTGAGATTTGCATATTTATATTTATTTGTGTTTCAATTGATTATATTTTTTTGTTGAATTTTTCCTTCTTTTAATCAAAGGCTTGTCATTCGAGTTTCGCACATTAATATTTATTTGTGTTTGACCTTATTTTCATTGATGATTCTTTCCTTTCTTTTATTCATCACCTTTTCTTTCGAGTTTCGCATACCGCATATGAAATACCAACACTTGAAAACATTTCATTCTAGAATTTTCCTTTTGTTAATACATAGGATGTTTTTATTTTTATCAAAGTATTGCTAGGCTTTATTATCTTCAATTGTAATCAGTGCTGTCATGGCAAATCATGAGCTGGTTACTCATACATTTAAAATTTTGCGCCCCTTGGAAAATCCGCCCATCAAACTTTATTGATTTGAAAATTGCGCCCCAAGCCTAAATGTGAATAAATTCAATTTAATACTTATTCTAGATCAAACAAAACACGTAATACCGCCAGAGTAACACCAGATATTAGTTTGATGTGTCATATACATCTGCACAAACAAGAATTTATATGTAAAGCACAGACAAACAGACATAACACTCCTCAAATTCCCATCGTTTACTGATTTACTGGTCAATTCAAATAATCATTAGTTGGCCAATCGATCACTCGTGGCGCGTGCATCGTTTTTGCTCGAGTTCAATTGGCTCTAACATGCCAACATGAAAGTGAAATTCTAATGAAATAGGATCTTCAAAATATACACTGTAATGGAACGGAACTCCTATAGTTTTCAAAATACCAATGAAATTTCGCTTTCTAAACTCATTGAATGTAATGCATCGTATTATGATTTCTACAGGTTTATGTGCCGACTTCTTTCAAAAACAATTATGTTGATGAGTAAAACTTTGATCGAAATTTCAACTGTACTTTGTATTGAATATTTGATTATTTTTTTCTTGATTACTCCGCCCTCTGTCCAAGTCAAGTTTTTATTGTCTATTTAAATCGCCTCCATGCATTTTTATCTAAAAGAATTTATAGAAAACTCTTACTTAATTTAGAGGTCCTACGAGCCTCGAATTGATGACTGCCTCAACAAAGGTTGTTTTTCATACGAAATGCCTAACTTTGACAAGCTAGCCTTTCTAATTACCTCATATCATTGATACATTTTCTAAAGGAAATACCGCCAACTTAGAATGCTTTTTTGAAATAGCTTCAAACCAGTATCGAAACTTCTGAAGATATTTTCACTAATTTGCAATGCTTTTAGAAAAATTTTGCACTCTGAACATTTGCTGTAAAGAAAGGCTATCATTTCACTCCGACAACGAACTTTTTATAAAAGGCTCTTAGACCCATAGTATTGTATACCAATCGACTCAGCTCAACAAACTGAACAAATGTCTTTACGTCCGCGTCCGTTGAATTTCGCCTGCACCCGACATTTTTTTCTTTTTTTTTTAATTTTCGTCTCCACAAATTTAGGTATCTTCATTGAACAAACATTCCATAAAAATGCTTGTTTTCACACTCCTAAGCTTTACTTCATTAACAGTTTTACGCCCATGTGTTTTGGACGTTTAAAATGCTTCTGGGTAACTTCAATCGTCTAGTGGCATGTGCTGTGAAATGTCGGTTTGATTCCTACTCTAGTAAAAAGATTTTTTTTTTTCGGCATCGGAAAAGTTATCACTAATCAACAAAAGTGTTGCATGAGAGTGCTGTATGTTGTCTAAGCCAAGACAAATTTGTTATCGTGGTGTGTCACGGTAAAATGAAAACTAATAAGCAACTATTAGAGCAATTAAATTGTACTCCAATTGCTACTAAGGCCGCCCTCACATGACTCACAAGACCGCCCAACTCACAATGAAGGTCTCAGAGTAACCATAATGTACTCAAGTCGAATCTGTCTCTAACTTCATGGGTTTCAGACGTTCGCTGAGCCCATTATGGATGCCTCGAATCAAACATATTGTACTAAAACTGATTCTATGTCCGCACTACAAAACTCAAAGGATCTATCAACTTACTATGAAGGCCTCAGAGTAAATCAAATCTATGTCCGCCCACTCAAGGGACTCAGATGATCACTCATTTCACAATGAACACCTCAGGCTCAGAGTAATCAAATTGTACCCAAATCGTATCTGTGTCCGCCTTCATGGGACTCAGATGATCGCTCGATTCACTATGAAAGCCTCAGAGTAACCGAATTGTACTCAAATCAAATTCATGTCCACCCACATGGGACTTAGACGATCACTCATTTAACTATGAGCACCTACGAGTAACCAAATTGTAATCAAATCGAATCTGAGTCATGCCCACTCTGGCGAGCGCTCAATTCACTATGAACGTCTCAGTGCAACAGATTTAGACTTAAAATTATGCTGTGTTCGCCCTCATGGGACTCTGATAAGCGCTCAAGTCATTATGAACGAATCAGAGTAACAATGCTGTGTCCGCCCTTATGGGACTCTGGGGGGCACTCAATTCAATAAAAAAAATTTCAAAACGACTTATCTGGTTTTGTAAACAAAGATTCAAACGCCGATTTGACGAATCTAATGGCACTCCCACGCAAACCAACACCATAACAGGTAGCCGAAGCCTTCACTTACGTGTAGATGGTGATGGTTAGCGTGGGAGTGCCATCAGATTCGTCAAATCGACGTTTGGATCTTTATTTACAAAAGCAGATAAGTCGTTATGGAAATTAGGTATTGAATTCACTATGAACATCTCAGAGTAACAATTTTGTACTTAAATTCATGATGTGTTCGCTCTCATGGAACTCTGGCGAGCGCTCAAGTCACTATGAACGTCTCAGTGCAACATATTTAGACTCAAACTCGTGCTGTGTTTGCCATCATAGGGCTCTGGCAAGCGCTCAAGTCATTATGAACGCCGTGCCCACGCAAAGTATCCAGTAGACTCGCCCAGGAAACAAAAAGTTGTCGAATTCCACGCCCCCCCCCTTGGATTGTGTCTTATGGTGAGAATATTAATCCCTCAAAATTTCAGCTCAATCGCTTGTAGCATAAGCTGCGCATTTGATTAGATGTTTTTATGGGGCTTTGAGTCAACATTTATAGGAAAATACACCTCCGACATTCGACATTCGATTTGGAAATTGGTTCTGATTGCTCGATTGTTGGTATGTTACAGAACAATTTCACAGAACATTGTACGATGATTAAATGAACTTTGCTATTTTTGAATATTTAATATAAAATGTTGGGTACTTAATCTGTCCATGATTTTATAGTTGATATTTGGAATTACTTGAAGACAAATATCGCAAATCTTAAACAATTTACCCGTAAAAACTTAAATGAGGTTTGAGACATGCAACTTATCGATGTTACAACGATTGAATTACCGTAGTAAATGCGAAAGTAAGTTAAATTAGCTGAAATTTTGAAAGGTTATTACGTCAATCATGATATCATGGGCAGTACTTTTCACATTTTACATGTAATTGAATTTAAGAAAGATTTATTGGAGTCGAGCCAGCCTAGGGCTGAAAGTCTTCTTAATAAAGATACAAAAATAAAGAAACAAAAAAGGTTATGTTTTCTTGTTAATAGATTTGTTCATTTTAAATTAACATTTCCAAAAGCAATATGATGAAATATGGTTATTACGATCAAACAATGGTTCGTTCAACAATGATGTCACAGGTTATAGGGGGCGAGGGGGTCTAAGATTTTGTGACAGTACATGTACTAGGTATACAAAAAAGCGAGACAGGGGGGGAGGGGGTGTATATAAATCCCAAAAAATAGTGGACGTCATATTTGAATTACCCCCAACCTAAATTTTGAGTTGTTTTAGTTGTCTCATTCCACCCGATGATATCAGAAACAGAAAAAGTAAACCACCTAACGATGCGATAGCAGTTCGATGGAGAATTAAAAATTGGGTTGAAGGGGTTTATCTCAAACTTAGGTTTTTTGAACCTATTCAAACCTTTCGTTAGGTGGAAACAACTTAGAATTCAGATACTTTTCTACACATGATCAAACGCAAAGTCAAATCAAATACTAAAATCAAATACTAAAGCTCAGGCTGACCCATTCCACTAAAATTTGGCTTCCCCCAGCAACGATCTAGAATTAAGGAAATTGAACTTAATTTTGACTTGTTTGAACTTCATTTTGGGTAGATGAATATAACCATGTGGCAATGAGAATTATCTTAGGGGGATCTGGCCATGTATACCACGATGGCAATTGTGCCTTTTTTCGGAAGAAATGTAGAAAATATGTACATGCTTGCTTGTACTGAATGTATCCGCATAACAATTTCATTGAAAATTTTCATAACTTCTTTAATCAAAAAAAATATTTTTTTGAAAGAATTAGTTCAATGGCTTATGTCTCTACTCATTACTAGAGCAATCCACATTTTTTTTGTAGATTTTGACCCCCTCCTCCTATGTCCCCAACGTGTTTTTTCTTGAACAAAAAAACCGTACTATCACAACTTGGTAGTTTTCAACCAAGTGAAAATGTTTTGATGCCAATTCAGGATTCTGTCAGCATTGGTTCCACGATGTATGATTAAACTTACAACTTTTGTATCTTCAAGTCCAGAAAACCTTTTAATATTCAATTAGAGGTAAAAATTCTTTTCAAATATGATTTTCCCAACTATAAGAAGTTTCTACGAAATCGCAAAGTCCTGCTGCTGATAGCTGAGGTCTTTACAATATCACTTTTTTTCTAAATTTTATCCGGGTTTCTAACAATCTACTTCTATTTATTGTGGATTAAAACTATGAGACGGTTAGTAAATGTAATTAAAAAGTAGTGTACGATTGCTGAAATAAGAAATAAATTTTAGGTTTATTAAAATAATTGAATTGATCTCACATCGGCACTGTGACCACCCCCAAGGATTCAAACGAGCGCTCATTCTACTATCGCCTTAGAGAAACCTAATTGAACTCAAAATGCTACTGTGCCCGCCCTCATGGACTCAGACGAGCGCTCAATCCACTATCATCACATAAGTGCCACCAAATTGAACTCATATCGACACTGCGCCCGCCCTCATTGACTCAGACGAGCGCTCAATCCACTATCATCACATGAGTGCAACCAAATTGAACTCATATCGACACTGTGACCGCCCCCAAGGATTCAAACGAGCGCTCATTCTACTATCTCATTAGAGAAACCTAAATGAACTCAAAATGCTACTGTGCCCGCCCTCATGGACTCAGACGAGCAGTACAACCAAATTGATCTCATATCGACACTGCGACCGCTCCAAGGATTCAAACGAGTGCTCAATCTGCTATTCCCTTAGAGAAACCAAATTGAACTAAAAATACTACTGTGCCCGCCTTTATGGACTCAGACGAGCGCTCAATCCACTATCATCACATAAGAGCAACCAAATTGATTTCATATGGACACTGCGCTCGCCCTCATTGACTCAGACGAGCGCTCAATCCACTATTATCACATAAGTGTAAACAAATTGAACACATATCGACACTGCGACCGCCCCCAAGGATTCAAATGAGCGCTCATTCTACTATCTTCTTAGAGAAACCAAATTGAACTTAAAATGCTACTGTGCCCGCCCTCATGGACTCAGACGAGCGCTCAATCCACTATCATCACATGAGTGCAACCAAATTGAACTCATATCGACACTGCGCCCGCCCTCATTGACTCAGACGAGCGCTCAATCCACTATCATCACATGAGTGCAACCAAATTGATCTCATATCGACACTGTGACCGCCCCCCAAAGATTCAAACGAGCGCTCATTCTACTATCTTCTTAGAGAAACCGAATTGAACTCAAAATACTACTGTGCCCGCCTTTATGGACTCAGACGAGCGCTCAATCCACTATCATCACATGAGTGCTACCAAATTGATCTCATATCGACACTGCGACCGCCCCAAGGATTCAAACGAGCGCTCAATCTGCTATCTCCTTAGAGAAACCGAATTGAACTCAAAATACTACTGTGCCCGCCTTTATGGACTCAGACGAGCGCTCAATCCACTATTATCACATAAGTGTAAACAAATTGAACACATATCGACACTGCGACCGCCCCCAAGGATTAAAACGAGTGCTCATTCTACTATCTTCTAAGAGAAACCGAATTGAACTCAAAATGCTACTGTGCCCGCCCTCATTGACTCAGACGAGCGCTCAATCCACTATCATCACATGAGTGCAACTAAATTGATCTCATATCGACACTGTGACCGCACCCAAGGATTCAAACGAGCGCTCATTCTACTATCTCCTTAGAGAAACCACTCAAAATGCTACTGTGCCCGCCTTCATGAACTCAGACGAGCAGTACAACCAAATTGATCTCATATCGACACTGCGACCGCCTTAAGGATTCAAACGAGTGCTCAATCTGCTATCTCCTTAGAGAAACCAAATTGAACTCAAAATACTACTGTGCCCACCTTTATGGACTCAGATGAGCGCTCAATCCACTATCATCACATAAGAGCAACCAAATTGAACTCATATCGACACTGCGCTCGCCCTCATTGACTCAGACGAGCGCTCAATCCACTATCATCACATAAGTGTAAACAAATTGAACACATATCGACACTGCGACCGCCCCCAAGGATTAAAACGAGTGCTCATTCTACTATCTTCTAAGAGAAACCGAATTGAACTCAAAATGCTACTGTGCCCGCCCTCATGGACTCAGACGAGGGCTCAATCCACTATTATCAATTGATCGCATATCGACACTGTGACCGCCTCCAAGGATTCAAACGAGCGCTCATTTTACTATCTCCTTAAAGAAAACTAATTGAACTCAAAATGCTACTGTGCCCACCCTCATGGACTCAGACGAGCGCTCAATCCACCATCATCACATAAGTGCAGACAAATTGAGCTCATATCGACACTGCGCCCACCCTCATTGACACAGACGAGCGCTCAATCCACTATCATCACATAAGTGCAACCAAATTGAAGTCATATCGACACAGCGCTCACCCTCATGGACTCAGACGAGCGCTCAATCCACTATCATCACATAAGGGCAACCAAATTGATCTCATATTGAAACTGCGAACGCCCCCAAGGATTCAAACGAGCGCTCATACTACTATCGCCTTAGAGAAACCTAATTGAACTCAAAATGCTACTGTGCCCGCCCTCATGGACTCAGACGAGCGCTCAATCCACTATCATCACATGAGTGCAACCAAATTGAACTTATATCGACACTGCGCCCGCCCTCATTGACTCAGACGTGCGCTGAATCCACTATCACAACATAAGTGCAACCAAATTGATCTCATATCGACACTGCAACCGCCCCCAAGGATTATACTATCGCCTTAGAGAAACCTTATTGAACTCAAAATGCTACTGTGCCCGCCCCGCCCACATAAGAGCAACCAAATTGATCGCATATCGACACTGCGACCGCTCCAAGAATTCAAACGAGCGCTCAATCCGCTATCTCCTTAGAGAAACCAAATTGAACTCAAAATACTACTGTGCCCGCTCTCGTGGACTCGGACGAGCGCTCAATCCACTATCATCACATAAGTGCAACCAAATTGAACTCATATCGAAACAGCGCCCACCCTCATGGACTCAGACGAGCGCTCAATCCACTATCATCACATAAGTGCAAACAAATTGAACTCATATCGACACAGCGCCCACCCTCATGGACTCAGACGAGCGCTCAATCCACTATCATCACATAAGTGCAACCAAATTGAACTCATATCGACACGGCGCCCACCCTCATGGACTCAGACGAGCGCTCAATCCACTATCATCACATGAGTGCAACCAAATTGAACTCATATCGACACTGCGACCGCCCCTAGGATTCAAACGCTCATTTTACTATCTCCTTAGAGAAACCAAATTTAAATCAAAATGCTACTGTGCCCGCCCTCATGGACTCAGACGATCGCTCAATCCACTATCATCACATAAGTGCAACCAAATTGAACTCATATCGATGCTGCGCCCACCCTCATTGACTCAGACGAGCACTCAATCCACTATCATCACATAAGTGCAACCAAATTGAACTCATATCGATACTGCGCCCGCCCTCATTGACTCAGACGAGCGCTCAATCCACTATCATCACATAAGTGCAACCAAATTGAACTCATATCGGTACTGCGACCGCCCCCAAGGATTCAAACGAGCGCTCATTCTACTATCTCCATAGAGAAACCAAATTGAACTCAAAATACTACTATGCCTGCCATCATGGACTCAGACGAGCGCTCAATCCATTATCATCACATAAGTGCAACCAAATTGAACTCATATCGACACTGCGCCCGCCCTCATTGACTCAGAAGTGCGCTCAATGCACTATCATCACATAAGTGCAACCATATTAAACTCATATCGACACTGCGCCCGCCCTCATTGACTCAGGCGATCGCTCAATCCACTATCATCACATAAGTGCAACCAAATTGAACTCATATCGACATTACGCCCGCTCTCATTGACTCAGACGTGCACTCAATGCACTATCATCACATAAGTGCAACCAAATTGAACTCATATCGACACTGCGCCCACCCTCATTGACTCAGACGAGCGCTCAATCCACTATCATCACATAAGTGCAACCATATTGAACTCATATCGACACTGCGCCCGCCCTCATTGACTCAGGCGAGCGCTCAATCCACTATCATCACATAAGTGCAACCATATTGAACTCATATCGACACTGCGCCCGCCCTCATTGACTCAGACGTGCGCTCAATCCACTATCGACACAAAAGTGCAACCAAATTGTTCTCATATCGGTACTGCGACCGCCCCCAAGGATTCAAACGAGCGCTCATTCTACTATCTCCTTAGAGAAACCAAATTGAACTCAAAATGCTACTATGCCTGCCCTCATGGACTCAGACGAGCGCTCAATCCACTATCAAAACATAAGTGCAACCAAATAGAACTCATATCGACACAGCGCCCAGCCTAATGGACTCAGACGAGCGCTCAATCCACTATCATCACATAAGTGCAACCATATTGATCTCATAGCGACACTGCGCCCGCCCTCATTGACTCAGACGAGCACTCAATCCACAATCATCCTATAGGTGCAACCAAATTGAACTCATATCGATACTGCGCCCACCCTCATTGAATCAGACGAGCGCTCAATCCTCTATCATCTCATAAGTGCAACCAAATTGAAGTCATATCGACACAGCGCCCACCCTCATGGACTCAGACGAGCGCTCATTCTACTATGTCCTTATTATTATTATTAAAATCTTCATTAAAGAGGTTTTTAGCCCAAGGCTAGTTCACCTCCGAACTACTATGTCCTTAGAGAAACCTAATTGAAATCAAAATGCTACTGTGCTCGCCCTCATGGACTCAGACGAGCACTCAATCCACTATCATCACATGAGTGCAACCAAATTCAACTCATATCGACACAGCGCCCACCCTCATTGACTCAGACGTGCGCTCAATGCATTATCCTCACATAAGTGCAACCAAATTGAACTCATATCGATACTGCGCCCGCCCTCATTGACTCAGACGAGCGCTCAATCCATTATCATCACATGAGTGCAACCAAATTGAACTCATATCGACACTGCGACCGCCCCCAAGGATTCAAACGAGCGCTCATTCTATTATCTCCTTCGAGGAACCTAATTGAACTCAAAATGCTACTGTGCCCGCCCTCATGGACTCAGACGAGCCCTCAATCCACTATCAACACATAAGTGCAACAAAGTAGAACACATATCGACACAGCGCCCACCCTCATGGACTCAGACGAGCGCTCAATCCACTATCATCACATAAGTGCAACCAAATTGAAGTCAAATCGACATAGCGCCCACCCTCATGGACTCAGACGAGCGCTCAATCCACTATAAACGCATAAGTGCAACCAAATTGAACTCATAACGACACTGCGCCCGACCTCATTGACTCAGACGAGCACTCAATCCACAATCAACCTATAAGTGCAACCAAATTGAACTCATATCGATACTGCGCCCGCCCTCATTGACTCAGACGAGCGCTCAATCCACTATCATCACATAAGTGCAACCAAATTGAAGTCATATCGACACAGCGCCCACCCTAATGGACTCAGACGAGCGCTCATTCTACTATGTCCTTAGAGAAACCTAATTGAAATCAAAATGCTACTGTGCTCGCCCTCATGGACTCAGACGAGCACTCGATCCACTATCATCACATGAGTGCAACCAAATTGAACTCATATCGACACAGTGCCCGCCCTCATTGACTCAGACGTGCGCTCAATCCATTATCATCACATGAGTGCAACCAAATTGAACTCATATCGACACTGCGACCGCCCCCAAGGATTCAAACGAGCGCTCATTCTACCATCTCCTTCAAAGAACCTAATTGAACTCAAAATGCTACTGTGCCCGCCCTCATGGACTCAGACGAGCGCTCAATCCACTATCATCACATGAGTGCAACTAAATTGATCGCATATCGACACTGCGACCGCCCCAAGGATTCAAACCAATGCTCAATCTGCTATCTCCTTAGAGAAACCGAATTGAACTCAAAATACTACTGTGCCCGCTCTCATGGACTCAGACGAGCGCTCAATCCACTATAATCACATAAGTGCAACCAAATGGAAGTCATATCGACACAGCGCCCGCCCTCATGGACTTAGACGAGTGCTCAATCCACTATTACCACATAAGTACAACCAAATTGATCTAATATCGACACTGCGACCGCCCCCAAGGATTCAAACGAGCGCTCATTCTACTATCGCCTTAGATAAACCTAATTGAACTTAAAATGCTACTGTGCCCGCCCTCATGGACTCAGACGAGCGCTCAATCCACTATCATCACATGAGTGCAACCAAATTGAACTCATATCGACATGCGCCCGCCCTCATTGACTCAGACGTGCACTCAATCCACTATCACCACATAAGTGCAACCAAATTGATCTCATATTGGCACTGTGACCGCCCCCAAGGATTCTAACGAGCGCTCATTTTACTATCTCCTTAGAGAAAACTAATTGAACTCAAAATGCTACTGTGCCCACCCTCGTGGACTCAGACGAGCGCTCAATCCACCATCATCACATAAGTGCAACCAAATTGAAGTCATATCGACACTGCGCCCACCCTCATTGACACAGACGAGCGCCCACCCTCATGGACTCAGACGAGCGCTCAATCCACTATCATCACATAAGGGCAACCAAATTGAACTCATATCTAAACAGCGCCCACCCTCATGGACTCAGACGAGCACTCAATCCACTATCATCACATAAGTGCAAACAAATTGAACTCATATCGACACAGCGCCCACCTTCATGGACTCAGACGAGCGCTCAATCCACTATCATCACATAAGTGCAACCAAATTGAACTCATATTGACATTACGCCCGCTCTCAATGACTCAGACGTGCACTCAATGCGCTATCATCACATAAGTGCAACCAAATTGAACTCATATCGATGCTGCGCCCGCCCTCATTGACTCAGACTAGCACGCAATCCACTATCATCACATAAGTGCAACCAAATTGAACTCATATCGATCCTGCGCTCGCCCTCATTGACTCAGACGAGCACTCAATACACTATTATCACATAAGTGCAACCATATTGAACTCATATCGACACTGCGCCCGCCCTCATTGACTCAGACGTGCGCTCAATCCACTATCGACACAAAAGTGCAACCATATTGAACTCATATCGACACTGCGCCCGCCCTCATTGACTAAGACATGCGCTCAATCCACTATCGACACAAAAGTGCAACCAAATTGTTCTCATATCGGTACTGCGACCGCCCCCAAGGATTCAAACGAGCGCTCATTCTACTATCTCCTTAGAGAAACCAAATTGAACTCAAAATGCTACTATGCCTGCCCTCATGGACTCAGACGAGCGCTCAATCCACTATCATCACATAAGTGCAACCAAATTGAACTCATATCGACACTGCGCCCGCCCTCATTGACTCAGAAGTGCGCTCAATGCACTATCATCACATCCCAAGCAACACCTCTTGTTTCTCAGTGAGTAACAACAACTGTGGTGTGACTTACTAAAGGTCTGACTTATGCACAACGCGTCGTATTTGGAACTCCTATGTGACACAAAAAGCGCAAGAGGTGGAGCCTATTTGCAACATCTTGCGGCTACAATGAAAATAAAAACACAAAAACCAACCGGGGATCGAACCATAGACCTTGAGATTTGCAACCTTCTACTATAACCATCACACCAACAATTCTATTCGGAGATTCTGCTACAAGTGCACTACATAAACAACAAAGTCATTTGTAACTTCATTGTACCTTATACGGAACATGCAGGGGACTGTCAAAAGTAAAATACTGTTCAGCTGAGCTCAAAGTGTTTTGCAACATATCAGAAATATTGTCGTAACAGCAATGAACCGAAGTGTTATTAATTCTGCAACTTATCTGTTTTGTTTCTGATATGAAACACATCGAATTTTAAACCACCCAAGAAGTCGGATGGGTAGAATATTGCGACGCCACTTAAACGGAAATGAAACATTGTGATTTTCTGAAACTGGGAAGTGGCTTTAATGTGACTCGATGTATTGCCAGTGTCTTCAATGCAATTTATTAGGAAAAAACACTTATTTGAAAGATGTTGCGCGTGCTGCTTGGGATAAGTGCAACCATATTGAACCCATATCGACACTGCGCGCGCCCTCATTGACTCAGGCGAGCGCTCAATCCACTATCATAACACAAGAGCAACCAAATTGAACTCATATCGACATTACGCCCGCTCTCATTGACTCAGACGTGCACTCAATACACTATCATCACATAAGTGCAACCATATTGAACTCATATCGACACTGCGCCCGCCCTCATTGACTCAGACGAGCGCTCAATCCACTATCATCACATAAGTGCAACCATATTGAACTCATATCGACACTGCGCCCGCCCTCATTGACTCAGACGTGCGCTCAATCCACTATCGACACAAAAGTGCAACCAAATTGTTCTCATATCGGTACTGCGACCGCCCCCAAGGATTCAAACGAGCGCTCATTCTACTATCTCCTTAGAGAAACCAAATTGAACTCAAAATGCTACTATGCCTGCCCTCATGGACTCAGACGAGCGCTCAATCCACTATCATCACATAAGTGCAACCAAATTGAACTCATATCGACACTGCGCCCGCCCTCATTGACTCAGACGTGCGCTAAATGCATTATCATCACATAAGTGCAACAAAATTGAACTCATATCGATACTGCGCCCGCCCTCATTGACTCAGACGAGCGCTCAATCCATTATCATCACATGAGTGCAACCAAATTGTTCTCATATCGACACTGCGACCGCCCCCAAGGATTCAAACGAGCGCTCATTCTATTATCTCCTTCGAGGAACCTAATTGAACTCAAAATGCTACTGTGCCCGCCCTCATGGACTCAGACGAGCCCTCAATCCACTATCAACACATAAGTGCAACCAAGTAGAACTCATATCGACACAGCGCCCACCCTCATGGACTCAGACGAGCGCTCAATCCACTATCATCACATAAGTGCAACTAAATTGAGGTCTAATCGACACTGTTCCCGTCCTCATTGACTCAGACGAGCGCTCAATCCACTATCATCACATAAGTGCAACCAAATTGAAGTCAAATCGACATAGCGCCCACCCTCATGGACTCAGACGAGCGCTCAATCCACTATAAACGCATAAGTGCAACCAAATTGAACTCATATCGACACTGCGCCCGCCCTCATTGACTCAGACGAGCACTTAATCCATAATCAACCAATAAGTGCAACCAAATTGAACTCATATCGATACTGCGCCCGCCCTCATTGACTCAGACGAGCGCTCAATCCACTATCATCACATAAGTGAAACCAAATTGAAGTCATATCGACACAGCGCCCACCCTCATTGACTAAGACGAGCGCTCATTCTACTATGTCCTTAGAGAAACCTTATTGAAATCAAAATGCTACTGTGCTCGCCCTCATGGACTCAGACGAGCACTCAATCCACTATCATCACATGAGTGCAACCAAATTGAACTCATATCGACACAGCGCCCGCCCTCATTGACTCAGACGTGCGCTCAATGCATTATCATATAAGTGCAACAAAATTGAACTCATATCGATACTGCGCCCGCCCTCATTGACTCAGACGAGCGCTCAATCCACTATCATCACATAAGTGTAACCAAATTGATCTCATATCGACACTGCGCCCACCCTCATTGACTCAGACGAGCACTCAATCCACTATCATCACATGAGTGCAACCAAATTGAACTCATATCGACACAGCGCCCGCCCTCATTGACTCAAACGTGCGCTCAATGCATTATCATATAAGTGTAACAAAATTGAACTCATATCGATACTGCGCCCGCCCTCATTGACTCAGACGAGCGCTCAATCCACTATCATCACATAAGTGTAACCAAATTGATCTCATATCGACACAGCGTCCACCCTCATTGACTCAGACGAGCACTCAATCCACTATCATCACATGAGTGCAACCAAATTGAACTCATATCGACACAGCGCCCACCTTCATGGACTCAGACGAGCGCTCAATCCACTATCATCACATAAGTGCAACCAAATTGAACTCATATCGACACGGCGCCCACCCTCATGGACTCAGACGAGCACTCAATCCACTATCATCACATGAGTATAACAAAATTGAACTCATATAGATACTGCGCCCGCTCTTATTGACTCAGACGAGCGCTTAATCCATTATCATCACATGAGTGCCACCAAATTGAACTCATATCGACACTGCGACCGCCCCCAAGGATTCAAACGAGCGCTCATTCTACCATCTCCTTAAAAGAAACTAATTGAACTCAAATGCTACTGTGAAATGCTACTGTGCCCGCCCTCATGGACTCAGACGAGCCCTCAATCCACTATCAACACATAAGTGCAACCAATTTGAACTCATATCGACACAGCGCCCACCCTCATGGACTCAGACGAGCGCTCATTCCACTATAAACGCATAAGTGCAACCAAATTGAACTCATATCGACACTGCGCCCGCCCTCATTGACTCAGACGAGCGTTCAATCCACTATTATCACATGAGTGCAACCAAATTGAAGTCATATCGACACAGCGCCCACCCTCATTGACTCAGACGAGCGCTAATTCTACTATCTCCTTAGAGAAACCTAATTGAAATCAAAATGCTACTGTGCTCGCCCTCATTGACTCAGACGCGCGCTCAATCCACTATCAACACATAAGTGGAACCAAATTGAACTCATATCGATACTGCCCCCGCCCTCATTGACTCAGACGAGCGCTCAATCCACTATCATCACATAAGTGCAACCAAATTGAACTCATATCGATGCTGCGCCCGCCCTCATTGACTCAGACGAGCACTCAATCCACTATCATCACATAAGTGCAACCAAATTGAACTCATATCGATACTGCGCCCACCCCCATTGACTCAGACGAGCGCTCAATCCACTATCATCACATGAGTGAAACCAAATTGAACTCATATCGATACTGCGCCCACCCTTATTGACTAAGACGAGCGCTCGATCCACTATCATCACATAAGTGCAACCAAATTGAACTCATATCGATACTGCGCCCGCCCTCATTGACTCAGACGAGCGCTCAATCCACTATCATTACATAAGTGCAACCAAATTGAAGTCATATCGACACAGCGCCCACCCTCATGGACCCAGACGAGCACTCAATCCACTATCATCACATAAGTGCAACCAAATTGAACTCATATCGACACTGCGCCCGCCCTCATTGACTCAGACGAGCGCTCAATCCACTATCATCACATAAGTGCAACCAAATTGAACTCATATCGACACTGCACCCGCCCTCATTGACTCAGACGTAAGCTCAATCCACTATCAACACATAAGTGCAACCAAATTGAACTCATATCGATACTGCGCTCACACTCATTGACTCAGACGAGCGCTCAATTCACTATCATCACATGAGTGCAACCAAATTGAACTCATATCGACACTGTGACCGCCCCCAAGGAATAAAACGAGCGCTCATTCTATAACCTCATTAGAGAAAAATCATTGAATTCAGAATGCTACTGCGCCCACCCTCATGGACTCAGACGAGCGCTCAAACCACTATCATCACATAAGTTCAACTAAATTGAAATCATATCGACAATGCGCCCGTCATCATGGACACAGAAAAGCGCTCAACCCACTATCATCGCATGAGAGCAACCAAATTGATCTCATATCGACACTGCGACCGCCCCCAAGGCTTAAAACGAGCGCTCATTCTATAATTTCATTAGAGAAACCTAATTGATTTCAGAATGCTACTGCGCCCACACTCATTGAATCAGACGAGCGCTCAATCCACTATCATCACATTAGTGCAACCAAATTGAACTCATATCGATGCTGCGCCCTCCCTCATTGACTCAGACGAGCGCTCAATCCACTATCATCACACGAATGCAACCAAATTGAACTCATATCGACACAGCGCCCACCCTCATGGACTCAGACGAGCGCTCAATCCACTATCATCACATAAGTGTAACCAAATTGATCTCATATTGACACTGCGCCCTTATTTACTCAGACGAGCACTAAATCCACTATCATCACATAGGTGCAACCAAATTGAACTCATATCGACACTGCGCCCGCCCTCATTGACTCAGACGAGCGCTCAATCCACTATCATCACATGAGTGCAACCAAATTGAACTCATATCGACACTGCACCCGCCCTCATTGACTCAGACGTGCGCTCAATCCACTATCATCACATAAGTGCAACCAAATTGAACTCATGTCGATACTGCGCCCACCCTCATTGACTCAGACGAGCGCTCAATCCACTATCAACACATAAGTGCAACCAAATTGAACTCATATCGATACTGCGCCCGCCCTCATCGACTCAGACGAGCACTCAATCCACTATCATCACATAAGTGCAACCAAATTGAACTCATATCGATACTGCGCCCACCCTCATTGACTCAGACGAGCGCTCAATCCACTATCATCACACGAATGCAACCAAATTGAACTCATATCGACACAGCGCCCACCCTCATGGACTCAGACGAGCGCTCAATCCACTATCATCACATAAGTGTAACCAAATTGATCTCATATTGACACTGCGCCCTCATTTACTCAGACGAGCACTAAATCCACTATCATCACATAAGTGCAACCAAATTGAACTCATATCGACACTGCGCCCGCCCTCATTGACTCAGACGAGCGCTCAATCCACTATCATCACATAAGTGCAACCAAATTGAACTCATGTCGATACTGCGCCCACCCTCATTGACTCAGACGAGCGCTCAATCCACTATCAACACATAAGTGCAACCAAATTGAACTCATATCGATACTGCGCCCGCCCTCATTGACTCAGACGAGCACTCAATCCACTATCATCACATAAGTGCAACCAAATTGAACTCATATCGATACTGCGCCCACCCTCATTGACTCAGACGAGCGCTCAATCCACTATCATCACATAAGTGCAACCAAATTGAACTCATATCGATACTGCGCCCGCCCTCATTGACTCAGACGAGCGCTCAATCCACTATCATCACATAAGTGCAACCAAATTGAACTCATATCGATACTGCGCCTGCCATCATTGACTCAGACGAGTGATCAATCCACTATCATTACATAAGTGCAACCAAATTGAACTCATATCGATACGCGCCCACCCTCATTGACTCAGACGAGCGCTCAATTCACTATCATCACATAAGTGCAATCAAATTGAACTCATATCGACACTGTGACCGCCCCCAAGGATTAAAACAAGCGCTCATTCTATAACCTCATTAGAGAAACCTAATTGAATTCAGAATGCTACTGCGCCCACCCTCATGGACTCAGACGAGCGCTCAATCCACTATCATCACATAAGTGCTACCATATTGAACTCATATCGACACTGCGCTCGTCCTCATGGACTCAGACGAGCGAGCGTCCTCATGGACTCAGACTATTATCGCGTTGAAGCAACCGAATTGAACTCAAAGTGATACTGCGACCGTCCTCATGGAATCCGACGAGCGCTCAATCCAAAAATAATAACGAATGCGTCCGGAAGCATTCCCGCTGCTTTCCGGATGTTTCCCCCTGTGATTTGTAAACAAAATCATCCGGAAGCATTTTTCGCTGATTCTCGCATCCCGGAACAAACATTTCGCTTGGTTCCCGTATTGGAATGGCCTCTGAATGCTGGGGATCATTCATTCAAAGCGAACCATTATGAAACGAACGCGTCCGGAAGCATTCCCGCTGCTTTCTGGATGTTTCCCCCGTAATTTGTAAACAAAATCTTCCGGATGCATTTTTCGCTGATTCTCGCATCCCGGCACAAACATTTCGCTTAGTTCCCGTATTGGAACAGCCTCTGAATGCTGGGGATTGTTGATTCGAAGCGTATCATTATAAAACGAACGCGTCCGGAAGCATTCCCGCTGCTTTCCGGATGCTTCCCCCGTAATTTGTAAACAAAATCTTCCGGATGCATTTTTCGCTGAATCTCGCAGCCCGGAACATACAGATCGCATGGTTCCCGCATTGGAATGGCCTCTGAATGCTGGGGATTGTTGATTCGAAGCGTACCATCATGAAACGAACGCGTCCGGAAGCATTCCCGCTGCTTTCCGGATGCTTCCCCGTAATTTGTAAACAAAATCTTCCGGATGCATTTTTCGCTGAATCTCGCAGCCCGGAACATACAGATCGCATGGTTCCCGCATTGGAATGGCCTCTGAATGCTGGGGATTGTTGATTCGAAGCGTACCATCATGAAACGAACGCGTCCGGAAGCATTCCCGCTGCTTTCCGGATGCTTCCCCCGTAATTTGTAAACAAAATCTTCCGGATGCATTTTTCGCTGAATCTCGCAGCCCGGAACATACAGATCGCATGGTTCCCGCATTGGATAGGCCTCTGAATGCTGGGGATTGTTGATTCGAAGCGTACCATCATGAAACGAACGCGTCCGGAAGCATTCCCGCTGCTTTCCGGATGTTTCCCCCGTAATTTGTAAACAAAATCTTCCGGATACATTTTCGCTGAATCTCGCAGCCCGGAACATACAGATCGCATGGTTCCCGCATTGGAATGGCTTCTGGATGCTGGGGATTGTTGATTCGAAGCGTACCATCATGAAACGAACGCGTCCGGAAGCATTCCCGCTGCTTTCCGGATGTTTCCCCCTGTGATTTGTAAACAAAATCTTCCGGATGCATTTTTCGCTGATTCTCGCATCCCGGAACAAACATTTCGCTTGGTTCCCGTATTGGAACAGCCTCTGGATGCTGGGTATTGTTGATTCGAAGCGTACCATTATGAAACGAACGCGTCCGGAAGCATTCCCGCTGCTTTCCGGATGTTTCCCCCGTAATTTGTAAACAAAATCTTCCGGATGCATTTTTCGCTGATTCTCGCAGCCCAGAACATACGTATAGGAGATCCTGCAAAGGGTAATCCTGTAGCGGACATTTTTTTCAAATATACAGGGGCGCAGCAAAAGTTGGAGGAATTCATATAGGAGGGCAGTAAAAGTACATTTTCCCATTCCAAAATCTAATTGGGCGCAAAAAGTTAGAATAAAGGCTCCCCCAGACCTAAGCGATTTCATCGCCTCGACGACGACAACTAGTCGCCGCGATTCTATCGCTGAGTCGCTGCAGGCAATGTTCCATTTATCCTTCCATACCAACGACGACAGAATCGCAGTCGCCAAGCGATAGAATCGCGTCGCGACTGTCGCGTCGCGTGTGTTTGGGGGAACCTTAATACGTTCTAGGGGGGTGGGAATCCCATAGAGGACATATTTTTAAATCTCAGGAGGCGCAAGTTAGTTAGAGGAATACATATAGGAGGGCGGAGATCCTACAGAGGACATATTTCTAAATCTACGGGGGCGCAAAAAAGTTTGAGTAATACGTTCTAGGGGAGCGGCAATCCCGTAGAGGACATATTTTGAAATCTAAGATGGCGCAAGAAAGTAAGAGGAATACGTATAGGAGGGCGGAGATCCTGCAGAGTACATATTTTTAAATCCACGGGGGCGCAAAAAAGTTCGAATAATACGTTCCAGGGAGCGGAAATCCCGAAGCGGACATTTTTTTTTAAATCTACAGGGGCCCAAAAAATTTAGAGGAATCCTACGTTCTAGGGGAGTGGTAGTGGAAGTGGAAGTGGTAGATAATAGTCTAAAGAAGCTATCAATGACTAATCCTTTTATTAGGTGGAGTTAAATTGATGCGTTCAGATGATATTTTTACGAAAAAGTCTGAAAAATCACGAATCTCGTTTGATGCCCCTTTAAATCTCCATGGATTTGGCAGAAAATTGGTCAGGAGACTCCATTTAAGATACTAATTGAAATAGAGCGGTGGCACTTTGAATCTGAAATACTTTTGAAAATGGTGAACAGATCTAACGTATAGGAAGGCTGAGATCCTGCAGAGGACATTTTTCAAAATCTATGGGGGCGCAAAATAGAGGAATTCGTATAGGAGGGCGGAGATCCTACGGAGGACATATTTCTAAATCTATGGGGGCGCATTTTTTTTAATAATACGTTCTAGGGGAGCGTAAATCTCGTAGAGGACATATTTTGAAATCTATAGGGGCGCAAAAGTTAGAGGAATACATATAGGAGTTCGGAGATCCTGCAGAGGGGGCGCAAAATGGAAGAATTCGTATAGGAGGGCGGAGATCCTACAGAGGACATATTTCTAAATCCACGGGGGCGCAAAAAAGTTTGAATAATACGTTCTAGGGGAGCGGAAATCCCGTAGAGGACATATTTTGAAATCTCCGGGGGCGCAAAAAAGTTGAAGAAATTCGTATAGGAGGGCGGAGTTCCTGCAGAGGACATATTTTCATATCCACGGGGCGCAAAAAAGTTCGATTAATACGTTCTAGGGGGCGGAAATCCCGAAGCGGAAAATTTTCTTAAAATCTACAGGGCGCAAAAAAGTAAGAGGAATACATATAGGAGGGCGGAGATCCAGCAGAGCGCATATTTCTAAATTAATGAGGGCGCAATAATGTTCGAATAATATATTTTATGGAGCGGAAATCTCGAAGCGGACATTTTTTTTTTTAATCTACAGGGGCGCAAAAAAAGTTAAAGGAACACGTATAGCAGGGCGGAGATCTTTCAGAGGACATATTTCTCAATCTACGGGGGCGCAAACAGTTCGAATAATACGTTTTAGGGGAGCGGAAATCCCGTAGAGGACATATTTTGAAATCTAAGGGGGCGCAAAAAAGTTCGAATAATACGTTCTAGGGGGCGGATATCCCGAAGCTGACAATTTTTTTTTAAATCTACAGGGCGCAAAAAAGTAAGAGGAATACATATGGGAGGGCAGAGATCATGCAGAGGACATATTTCTAATTCTACGGGGGCGCAAAAAAGTTTGAATAATACGTTCTCGGGGGCGGAAATTCCGAAGCGGACATTTTTTTTTAATTCTACCAGGGCGCAAAAAAAAGTTAGAGGAACACCTATAGGAGGGTGGAGATCCTGCAGAGGACATATTTCTAAATCTACGGGGGCGCAAACAGTTAAAATAATACGCTTTAGGGGAGCGGAAATCTCGTGGAGGACATATTTTGAAATCTTAGGGGGCGCAAATAAATTAGAGGAATACGTATAGGAGGGCGGAGATCCTGCAGAGGACATATTTCTAAATCCACGGGGGCGCAAAAAAGTTTGGATAATATGTTTTAGGGGAGCGGAAATCCCGTAGAGGACATATTTTGAAATCTACGGGGGCGCAAAAAAGTTCGAATAATACGTTCTAGGGGAAGCTGACAATTTTTTTAAAATCTACAGTGCGCAAAAAAGTAATACACTACTAAAAATCCACACATATTTATTGGCAAAAATCCATAGATTTAACTTATGATGTGTATCAGCGCACACATAACCATTCTCCACGCGAACTACTAATAAAATATATATCCAAATAAACTGTATGTGTGGTCTCGAATTAGCAATTATTTAATTTATGTGTGGTTCTATATCGATTATATTAGGGTGAAGCTATGGCAGTGTAGGAATAAATATAGGAGGGCAGAGATCATGTAGAGGACATATTTCTAATTCTACGGGGGCGCAAAAAAGTTTGAATAATACGTTCTCGGGGGCGGAAATCCTGAAGCGGACATTTTTTTTTATTTCTACCGGGGCTCAAAAAAAAGTTAGAGGAACATTTATAGGAGGGTGGAGATCCTGCAAAGGACATATTTCTAAATCTACGGGGGCGTAAACAGTTCGAATAATACGTTTTAGGGGAGCGGAAATCCCGTGGAGGACGTATTTTGAAATCTTAGGGGGCGCAAAAAAGGTGGAGGAATACGTATAGGAGGGCGGAGATCCTGCAGAGGACATATTTCTAAATCCACTATAAAGGCGGAAACCCTGAAGAGGATTTGTTTTCAATCTCAAGGGGCGCAAAAAAGTTAGAGGAATACGTAAAAAATTCCAAGATCTACTTGGGCGCAAAAAAAATAGAATAATACGTTCTAGGGGATGGGAATCCCGTAGAGGACTTTTTTAATCTAAGGAGGCGCAAATCAGTTAGAGGAGGGCGGAGATCCTACAGAGGACATATTTTACTACAGGGGCACAAAATAGAGAAATTTGTATAGGAGGGCGGAGATCCTGCAGCGTACATATTTCTAAATGCACGGGGGCGTAAAAAAGTTCGAATAATACGTTCTAGGGGGTAAAAATCTCGAAGCGGACAATTTTCCTAAATCTACGGGGGCGCAAACAGTTCGAATAATACGTTTAAGGGAGCAGAATTCCTTAGAGGACAAATTTAGAAATCTAAGGGGGCGCAAAACAATTAGAGCAATACGTATAAAATAGGAGATCCTGCATTCCTAAATCTACAGGGGCGCAAACAGTTCGAGTAATACGTTTTAGGGGAGCGGAAATCCCGTAGAGGACATATTTTGAAATCTACGAGGGCGCAAGAGGAATAGGTATAGGAGGGCGGAGATACAACAGGGGGCATATTTTGAAATCTAAGGGTGCCCAAAACAATTAAAGGAATACGGCGTATAGTAGGGCGGAGATAAATAAATAAAATAAATAAATAAATTCTACGGGGGCGCAAAAAAGTTCAAATAATACGTTCTTGGGGCGGGAATCCCATTGTTTACTTTTTTTAAATTTAAGGAGGCTCAAAACAGTTAGAGGAATACGGGGGCGCTAAAAAAGTTTGAAGTTTCTAGGGGGGTGGAAATCTCGAAGCAGACATTTTTTTCAAATCTACAGGGGCGCAAAAAAATTAGAGGAATACATATAGGAGAGCGGAGACTCTGCAGAGGACATATTTCTAAATCTACGGGGGCGCAAACAGTTCGAAAAATACGTTTTAAGAGAGCAGCAATCACATAGAGGACATATTCTGAAATATAAGGGGGCGCAAAAATGTTAGAGGAATACATATAGGGGTGGAGATCCTACAGAGGACATATTTCTAAATCCACGGGGGCGAAAAAAAGTTCGAATAATACGTTCTAGGAGAGCGGAAATCCCGTGGAGGACATATTTTTAAATCTGCAGGGGCGCAAAAAAAAGTTAGAGGATCACGTATGAGAGGGTGGAGATCCTGCCGAGGACATATTTCTAAATCTACAGGGGCGCTAACAGTTCGAGTAATATGTTTTTGGGGAGCGGAAATCCCGACATATTGGACATATTTTGAAATCTACGGGGGCGCAAAAAAAGTTAGAGGAATACGTATAGGAGGGCGGAGATATTTAAATAAATAAATTCTACGGGGGCGCAAAAAGTTCAAATAATACGTTATAGATCCCGTAGAGGCCTTTTTCTTAAATCTTAGGAGGCGCAAATCAGTTAGAGGGATTCGTATAGTAGGGCGGAGATCCTGCAGAGGACATATTTCAAAATCTAAGGGGGTGCAAAATGTTCGAATAATAAGTTCTAGGGGAGCTGGAATCCCGATTAGGATACATGGAAAATATAAGGGGGAATGATTTCAGAATGGTAGGAGCAGTAAAAGCGATCTTAGAGAGCGGAAAATTTTTCAGAAGAAAATTATTTTTCGTTTCGGTGAAAAGTAAGCAAAAAAAATTTTTTTTTGGTCCCGAGAGCTGGTTACTCAGTGAGTAACTTGGAGTAACCACCATGACAGCACTGATTGTAATTCATGAAAATAGTTCTTCACTCATTTTCATCAAAATGATAATTCATAATATATAATTTTAGTTTAACATACCATCTTCTAATGACAGTGAAACGAAAGCTTTATGCACTTGACAGCAGCAGTTTAAGCGCCACTCTTTTTTAGGAGAGACTGTTGTTGCTTTTCAATAGAGGCCCGGCTTGAGACACTCGTTTGGGCGGGTCGATAGGGCTCAAACAGTCGTCGAATTCAGCGTTACCAACAGACCAACAGAATTTCCGTAAATCTACAGAAGCTTAATAATTCAGGATGAAATGAATTGGATTCTTAATAACGGTGCGAAAATTTTCAGCATCACAATTCCCAACCACCCTGAGTGACTGCGAAAACCAATTAATTTCAACAATTCGATACTAGAAACATATTTACATCTTTGTGTATTTTAATTTATTCTAGGGCCCTAAGTGACGTCACTCGTTTTACATCGAGTTCTTCGAGCTCATTGATAAAAAAATGTTCAGATCTGACCTGGTGTGCTGTTGATGGGTTCAGCGACGGCAACTGTGATGATAGGCAGCGAAGGTTCCGTTTACCAATGGCGTTGTAGACTTGGGGTAGCAGCCTATCGCTGCGGAATGGACTTCGACCAGCGGGCACCATACATCCAACCGATCGAGTGTTGCAGAGGTCCTTGGTGCTCTCACCTAATCCGCGAGTGGGTTGAGATCATGCACGGGGTGTAGGCACCGTTTTCCAAAGGAGACGCCTGGTTGGTGGTTCGTGGTATTTGCTTGGTGTGGCGTGGTGAGCACGTGGCACTGGCAAGTAGGCAACCGGTGAAGCGAGTACCGCTGCCAGTAGCTTGGGATAGATGGTACTTTCTATTCTCGCCACTAGAGGCGCGGCCGTCACATGCGGTGTCCGTACGATGCTCGATGCTTTTCTTCACCTCCGTCGAGGGGTGAAAGGGGTGACTTTTTCCGAGGAAAACGTTACAGGGCTATCCCAGCCACGCGTTGTAGGAGTGGTTTGACGCACCGGAATTCGGCCGCCTCCAGACTGGCACCCACGTTGAACTGTGGGTCTTTTCACCTGTTCAACGTAAACTCCCTGACTAATGAAGTTTTAGATCACATAATCAGAAAAATCTTACCAGGATTTGGGCTTTTAACAAACGCGTTACCCTCAGGAATCTAGAAGTCCGTTTTCGATGTAGGCCTATATTCATTACACAAACCATGAATTATCATTGCAAAACCACATTCTCTTTAATTCTTACCGGATAATTAGATTTAACCGCGCACACTAACTATCCACGGCACCACCAATTAGTCCAAATTCCTGACCTTTGGCCAGTGGCCTCACTTTTATTCTACCTGAATCTTCTAGGGAGCTTATTCTGTGCGAATTTGTTCGACTTAACTGGTCAACGTTCACCACTCGAATAAAATTATAAAAAACCTTGCTGAATAAATTCGGCATTCAACAAACAGTGGCCTTGACCACTGGATGCTATTAAATTCCATGCATTTCACCCAGGCCCTACCTACAAATTGAGGCTGTCTCATTCTGTCTACTATCAATTATGGACATGATCTCTTTTTTGTCCGTTTTGTACCAAGTTGTTTTTGAGATACCAGCCCATCCTTTTTAGAAATTTAGGCAGCCTGTTGCGAACGTAATGAGATCGCAACCATGCTCTCACCGAACCCCTGCATATCAAGCCTTCAACAGTTCTCTTTTCAAAGCTAGGTGGCGCAGCGCAATTTTAAAGAGCAAGACGCTTTGTCAAATGCTTTTTTAACAGAAGAGTTTCAGCC